>NC_090924.1:1450732771-1451332771 GCF_040938575.1 Ambystoma mexicanum | reverse complement strand
ACAGCCACAACAGGACAACCAGCATACCATCCCAGGATCACCAGCATGCCAGTCCAGAGTACAGCCACACCAGGACCACCAGCATGCCAGTGCAGCACCACCAGCATGCCAGTCCAGGGTATAGTCACACCAGGACCACCAGCCTGCCAGCCCAGCAGCACCACCAGCATGCCAGTCCAGGACCACCAGCATGCCAGTCCAGGGTACAGCCACACCAGGACCACCAGCATGCCAGCCCAGAACAACCAGCATGCCAGTCCAGGGTACAGCCACACCAGGACCACCAGCATACCACCTCAGGACCACCAGAATACCAGTCCAGGTTACACCCACACCAGGACCACCAGCATGCCAGCCCAGCACCACTAGCATATCAGTCCATGGTACAGCACACCAGGACCAAGAGCATGACAGCCCAGCAGCACCAGCATGCCAGTCCAGGGTACAGGCACACCAGGACCACCAGCATACCATCCAGGACCACATGAATACCAGTCCAGGTTACACCCACACCAGGGCCACCAGCATGCCAGGCCAGCACCACCAGCATGCCAGTCCAGGGTAGAGCCACACAAGGACCCCCAGCATCCCAGCACAGCACCACCAGCATGCCAGTCCAGGGTACAGCCACACCAGGGCCACCAGCATACCATCCCAGTACCACCAGCATGCCAGTCCAGGGTACAGCCACACAAGGACCACCAGCATGCCAGCCGAGCAGCACCAGCATGCCAGAACTGGGTACTGCCACAGCAGGACCACCAGCATACCATCCTTGGACCACCAGGATGCCAGCCCAGTGTACAGCCAAACCAGGACCACCAGCATTGCCAATGCAGCACCACCAGCCTGCCAGTCCAGGGTACAGTCACACAAGGACCACCAGCCTGCCAGCTCAGCAACACCATCAGCATGCCAGTCCAGGGTACAGCCACACCAGGACCACCAGCATGCCAGCCCAGCTCCATCAGCATGCCAGTCCAGGGTACAGCCACACCAGGACCACCAGCATGCCAGCCCAGCTCCACCAGCATGCCAGTCCAGGGTAGAGCCACACCAGGACCACCAGCATACCATCCCAGGATCACCAGAATACCAGTCCAGGTTACACCCACACCAGGACCACCAGCATGCCAGCCCAGCACCACCAGCATATCAGTCCAGGGTAAAGCCACACCAGGGCCACCAGCATGCCAGCCCATCACCACCAGCATGCCAGCCAAGCATCACCAGCATACCATTTGATGGTACAGCCACACCAGGACCACCAGCATTTCTGTCCAGGGTACTGCCACACCAGGACCACCGGCATACCAGCCCAGGACCACCAGCATGCCAACCCTGCAAAACCATCATGCCAGTCCAGGGTACAGCCAGACCAGGACCACAAGCATGCCAGTCCAGGACCACCAGAATACCAGTCCAGGGTACAGCCACACCAGGACCGCCAGCATGCCAGCCCAGCACCACCAGCATGCCAGTCCAGGGTACAGCCACACCAGGACCACCAGCATGCCAGCCCAGCACCACCAGCATGCCAGTCCAGGGGACAGCCACACCAGGACCACCAGCATGACAGCCCAGCACTACAAGCATACAGTCCATCGTACAGCCACACCAGGACCACCAGCATGCCAGCCCAGCACAACCAGCATGCCAGTCCAGGGTACAGCCACACCAGGACCACCAGCATGCCAGCCCAGGACCGCCAGAATACCAGTCCAGGGTACAGCCACACCAGGACCACTAGCATGCCAGCCCAGGACCACCAGAATACCAGTCCAGGGTACAGCCACACAAGGACCAACAGCATGCCAGTCCAGCACCACCAGCATGCCAGTCCAGGGTAGAGCCACACCAGGACCACTAGCATACCATCCCAGGATCACCAGAATACCAGTCCAGGTTACACCCACACCAGGACCACCAGCATGCCAGCCCAGCACCACCAGCATGCCAGTCCAGGATACAGCCACACAAGGACCACCAGCATGCCAGTCCAGGGTACAGCCACACAACGACCACCAGCATGCCAGCACAGCACCACCAGCATACCAGTCCAGGGTACCCCCACAACCAGTATACCATCCCAGGATCACCAGCATGCCAATCCAGGGCACAGCCACACCATGACCACCAGCATGCCAGCCCAGCACCACCAGCATGCCAGTCCAGGGTACAGCCACACAAGGACCACCAGCATGCATGCCGAGCACCACAAGCATGCCAGTCCAGGGTACAACCACAGCAGGACCACCAGCATACTATCCGAGGACCACCAGGATGCCAGTCCAGAGAACAGCCACACCAGGACCACCAGCATGCCAGTGAAGCACCACCAGCATGCCAGTCCAGGGTATAATCACACCAGGGCCACCAGCCTGCCAGCCCAGCAGCATCACCAGCATGCCAGTCCAGGACCACCAGCATGCCAGTCCAGGGTACAGCCACACCAGGACCACCAGCATGCCAGCCCAGCACCACCAGCATGCCAGTCCAGGGTACAGCCACACCAGGACCACCAGCATGCCAGCCCAGCACAACCAGCATGCCAGTCCAGGGTACAGCCACACCAGGACCACTGCATGCCAGCCCAGCACTACCAGCATACAGTCCATCGTACAGCGTCACCAGGACCACCTGCATGCCAGCCCAGGACCATCAGCATGCCAGTCCAGGACCACCCGCATGCCAGTCTAGTACACAGCCACACCAGGACCACTAGCATGCCAGCCCAACACCACAAGCATGCCAGTCCAGGGTACAGCACACCAGGACCACGAGCATGCCAGCCCAGGACCACCAGCATACCAGTCCATTGTACAGCCACACCAGGACCACCAGCATGCCATTCCAGCACTATCGGCATGCCCGACCAGGGTACAGCCACACCAGCACCACCAGCATGCCAGCCCAGGACTACCAGAATACCAGTCCAGGGTACAGCCACACCAGGACCACTAGCATGCCAGCCCAGGATCACCAGAATAACAGTCCAGGGTACAGCCACACAATGACCAACAGCATGCCAGCCCAGCACCACCAGCATGCCAGTCCAGGATACAGCCACACAAGGACCACCAGCATGTCAGTCCAGGGTACAGCCACACAAGAACCATGAGCATGCCAGCCCAGGACCACCAGAATACCTGTCCAGGGTACAGCCACACCAGGGCTACCAGCTTGCCAGCACAGGACAACCAGCATGCCAGTACAGGGTACAGCCACACTAGGGCCACCAGCATGCCAGTCCAGTACCACCCACATGCCAGTCCAGGGTACAGCCACACCAGGACCACCAGCATGCCAGCCCAGGACCACCATAATACCAGTCCAGGGTACAGCCACACCAGGACCACTAGCATACCAGCCCAGGACCACCAGAATATCAGTCCACGGTACAGCCACACAATGACCAACAGCATGCCAGCCCAGCACCACCAGCATGCCAGTCCAGGGTACAGCCACACAAGGACCACCAGCATGCCAGCACAGCACCACCAGCATACCAGTCCAGGGTACAGCCACACCAGAACAACCAGCATACCATCCCAGGATCACCAGCATGCCATTCCAGGGTACAGCCACACCATGACCACCAGCATGCCAGCCCAGCACCTTCAGCATGTCAGTCCAGGGTACAGCCACACAAGGACCACCAGCATGCACGCCAAGCACCACAAGCATGCCAGTCCAAGGTACAACCGCAGCAGGACCACCAGCATACTATCCTAGGACCACTAGGATGCCAGTCCAGAGTACAGCCACACCAGGACCACCAGCATGCCAGTGCAGCACCACCAGCATGCCAGTCCAGGGTATAGTCACACCAGAACCACCAGCCTGCCATCCCAGCAGCACCACCAGCATGCCAGCCCAGGACCACCAGCATGCCAGTCCAGGGTACAGCCACACCAGGACCACCAGCATGCCAGCCCAGCACCACTAGCATGCAAGTCCAGGGTAAAGCCACACCAGGACCACCAGCATGCCAGCCCAGCACAACCAGCATGCCAGTCCAGGGTACAGCCACACCAGGACCACCAGCATGCCAGCCCAGGACCACCAGAATACCAGTCCAGGGTACAGCCACACCAGGACCACTAGCATGCCAGCCCAGGACCACCAGAATACCAGTCCAGGGTACAGCCACACAAGGACCACTAGCATGCCAGCCCAGCACCACCAGCATGCCAGTCCAGGGTAAGTCACACAAGGACCACCAGCATGTCAGTCCAGGGTACAGCCACACAAGAACCACGAGCATGCCAGCCCAGGACCACCAGAATACCTGCCCAGGGTACAGCCACACCAGGGCCACCAGCTTGCCAGCACAGGACCACCAGCATGCCAGTACAGGGTACAGCCACACTAGGGCCACCGGCATGCCAGTTCAGGACCACCCACATGCCAGTCCAGGGTACAGCCACACCAGGACCACCAGCATGCCAGCCCAGGACCACCATAATACCAGTCCAGGGTACAGCCACAGCAGGACCACTAGCATACCAGCCTAGGACCACCAGAATATCAGTCCAGGGTACAGCCACACAATGACCAACAGCATGCCAGCACAGGACCACCCACATGCCAGTCCAGGGTACAGTCACACCAGGACCACCAGCATGCCAGCCAGGAACCACCAGCATACCAGTCCAGGGTACAGCCACACCAGGACAACCAGCATACCAGCCCAGGACCACCAGAATATCAGTCCAGGGTACAGCCACACAATGACCAACAGCATGCCAGCCCAGCACCACCAGCACACCAGTCAAGGGTACAGCCACACAAGGACCACCAGCATGCCAGCACAGCACCTCCAGCATACCAGTCCAGGGTACAGCCACATCAGGACAACCAGCATACCATCCCAGGATCACCAGCATGCCAGTCCAGAGTACAGCCACACCAGGACCACCAGCATGCCAGTGCAGCACCACCAGCATGCCAGTCCAGGGTATAGTCACACCAGGACCACCAGCCTGCCAGCCCAGCAGCACCACCAGCATGCCAGTCCAGGACCACCAGCATGCCAGTCCAGGGTACAGCCACACCAGGACCACCAGCATGCCAGCCCAGAACAACCAGCATGCCAGTCCAGGGTACAGCCACACCAGGACCACCAGCATACCACCCCAGGACCACCAGAATACCAGTCCAGGTTACACCCACACCAGTACCACCAGCATGCCAGCCCAGCACCACTAGCATATCAGTCCATGGTACAGCCACACCAGGACCACCAGCATGCCAGCCCAGCACCACCAGCATGCCAGTCCAGGGTACAGCCACACCAGGACAACCAGCATACCATCCCAGGACCACAAGAATACAAGTCCAGGTTACACCCACACCAGGACCACCAGCATGCCAGCCCAGCACCACCAGCATGCCAGTCCAGGGTACAGCCACACAAGGACCCCCAGCATCCCAGCACAGCACCACCAGCACGCCAGTCCAGGGTACAGCCACACCAGGACCACCAGCCTACCATCCCAGTACCACGAGCATGCCAGTCCAGGGTACAGCCACACAAGGACCACCAGCATGCCAGCCGAGCAGCACCAGCATGCTAGAACTGGGTACTGCCACAGCAGGACCACCAGCATACCATCCCAGGACCACCAGGATGCCAGCCCAGTGTACAGCCAAACCAGGACCACCAGCATTGCCAGTGCAGCACCACCAGCATGCCAGTCCAGGGTACAGTCACACCAGGACCACCAGCCTGCCAGCTCAGCAGCACCATCAGCATGCCAGTCCAGGGTACAGCCACACCAGGACCACCAGCATGCCAGCAAAGGACCACCAGAATACCAGTCCAGGGTACAGCCACACCAGGACCACTAGCATGCCAGCCCAGGACCACCAGAATACCAGTCCAGGGTACAGCCACACAAGGACCAACAGCATGCCAGCCCAGCACCACCAGCATGCCAGTCCAGGGTACAGCCACACAAGGACCACCAGCATGTCAGTCCAGGGTACAGCCACACAAGAACCACGAGCATGCCAGCCCAGGACCACCAGAATACCTGTCCAGGGTACAGCCACACCAGGGCCACCAGCTTGCCAGCACAGGACCACCAGCATGCCAGTACAGGGTGCAGCCACACTAAGGCCACCAGAATGCCAGTCCAGGACCACCCACATGCCAGTCCAGGGTACAGCCACACCAGGACCACCAGCATACCAGCCCAGGACCACCTTAATACCAGTCCAGGGTACAGCCACACCAGGACCACTAGCATACCAGCCCAGGACCACCAGAATATCAATCCAGGGTACAGCCACACAATGACCAACAGCATGCCAGCCCAGCACCACCAGGATGTCAGTCAAGGGTACAGCCACACAAGGACCACCAGCATGCCAGCACAGCACCTCCAGCATACCAGTCCAGGGTACAGCCACACCAGGACAACCAGCATACCATCCCACGATCACCAGCATGCCAGTCCAGGGTACAGCACCACCATGACCAACAGCATGCAGCCCAGCACCACCAGCATGCCAGTACAGGGTACAGCCACACAAGGACGACCAGCATGCACGCCGAGCACCACAAGCCTGCCAGTCCAGGGTACAACCACAGCAGGACCACCAGCATACTATCCTAGGACCACCAGGATGCCAGTCCAGAGTACAGCCACACCAGGACCACCAGCATGCCAGTGCAGCACCACCAGCATGCCGGTCCAGGGTATAGTCACACCAGGACCACCAGCCTGCCAGCCCAGCAGCACCACCAGCATGCCAATACAGGACCACCAGCATGCCAGTCCAGGGTACAGCCACACCAGGACCACCAGCATACCATCCCAGGACCACAAGAATACCATTCCAGGTTACACCCACACCAGGACCACCAGCATGCCAGCCCAGCACCACCAGCATGCCAGTCCAGGTTACAGCCACACATGGACCACCAGCATCCCAGCACAGCACCACCAGCATGCCAGTCCAGGGTACAGCCACACCAGGACCACCATCATACCATCCCAGTACCACCAGCATGCCAGTCCAGGGTACAGCCACACAAGGACCACCAGCATGCCAGCCGAGCAGCACCAGCATGCCAGTCCAGGGTACAGTCACACCAGGACCACCAGCCTGCCAGCCCAGCACCACCAGCATGCCAGTCCAGGGCACAGCCACACCAGGATCACCAGCATGCCAGCCCAGCACAACCAGCATGCCAGTCCAGGTACAGCCACAACAGGACCACCAGCATACCATCCCAGGATCACCAGAATACCAGTCCAGGGTACACCCAAACCAGGACCACCAGCATGCCAGTCCAGCACCACCAGCATATCAGTCCATGGTACAGCCATACCAGGACCACCAGCATGGTATCCCAGCACCAACAGCATGCCAGTCCAGAGTAAAGCCACACCAGGGCCACCAGCATGCCAGCCCATCACCACCAGCATGACAGCCAAGCATCAGCAGCATACCATTCAATGGTACAGCCACACCGGGACCACCAGCATTTCTGTCCAGGGTACTGCCACACCAGTACCACCAGCATGCCAGCCCAGCACCACTAGCATATCAGTCCATGGTACAGCCACACCAGGACCACCAGCATGCCAGCCCAGCACCACCAGCATGCCAGTCCAGGGTACAGCCACACCAGGACAACCAGCATACCATCCCAGGACCACAAGAATACCAGTCCAGGTTACACCCACACCAGGACCACCAGCATGCCAGCCCAGCACCACCAGCATGCCAGTCCAGGGTACAGCCACACAAGGACCCCCAGCATCCCAGCACAGCACCACCAGCACGCCAGTCCAGGGTACAGCCACACCAGGACCACCAGCCTACCATCCCAGTACCACGAGCATGCCAGTCCAGGGTACAGCCACACAAGGACCACCAGCATGCCAGCCGAGCAGCACCAGCATGCTAGAACTGGGTACTGCCACAGCAGGACCACCAGCATACCATCCCAGGACCACCAGGATGCCAGCCCAGTGTACAGCCGAACCAGGACCACCAGCATTGCCAGTGCAGCACCACCAGCATGCCAGTCCAGGGTACAGTCACACCAGGACCACCAGCCTGCCAGCTCAGCAGCACCATCAGCATGCCAGTCCAGGGTACAGCCACACCAGGACCACCAGCATGCCAGAAAAGGACCACCAGAATACCAGTCCAGGGTACAGCCACACCAGGACCACTAGCATGCCAGCCCAGGACCACCAGAATACCAGTCCAGGGTACAGCCACACAAGGACCAACAGCATGCCAGCCCAGCACCACCAGCATGCCAGTCCAGGGTACAGCCACACAAGGACCACCAGCATGTCAGTCCAGGGTACAGCCACACAAGAACCACGAGCATGCCAGCCCAGGACCACCAGAATACCTGTCCAGGGTACAGCCACACCAGGGCCACCAGCTTGCCAGCACAGGACCACCAGCATGCCAGTACAGGGTGCAGCCACACTAAGGCCACCAGAATGCCAGTCCAGGACCACCCACATGCCAGTCCAGGGTACAGCCACACCAGGACCACCAGCATGCCAGCCCAGGACCACCATAATACCAGTCCAGGGTACAGCCACACCAGGACCACTAGCATACCAGCCCAGGACCACCAGAATATCAATCCAGGGTACAGCCACACAATGACCAACAGCATGCCAGCCCAGCACCACCAGGATGTCAGTCAAGGGTACAGCCACACAAGGACCACCAGCATGCCAGCACAGCACCTCCAGCATACCAGTCCAGGGTACAGCCACACCAGGACAACCAGCATACCATCCCACGATCACCAGCATGCCAGTCCAGGGTACAGCCACACCATGACCAACAGCATGCAGCCCAGCACCACCAGCATGCCAGTACAGGGTACAGCCACACAAGGACGACCAGCATGCACGCCGAGCACCACAAGCCTGCCAGTCCAGGGTACAACCACAGCAGGACCACCAGCATACTATCCTAGGACCACCAGGATGCCAGTCCAGAGTACAGCCACACCAGGACCACCAGCATGCCAGTGCAGCACCACCAGCATGCCGGTCCAGGGTATAGTCACACCAGGACCACCAGCCTGCCAGCCCAGCAGCACCACCAGCATGCCAATACAGGACCACCAGCATGCCAGTCCAGGGTACAGCCACACCAGGACCACCAGCATACCATCCCAGGACCACAAGAATACCATTCCAGGTTACACCCACACCAGGACCACCAGCATGCCAGCCCAGCACCACCAGCATGCCAGTCCAGGTTACAGCCACACATGGACCACCAGCATCCCAGCACAGCACCACCAGCATGCCAGTCCAGGGTACAGCCACACCAGGACCACCATCATACCATCCCAGTACCACCAGCATGCCAGTCCAGGGTACAGCCACACAAGGACCACCAGCATGCCAGCCGAGCAGCACCAGCATGCCAGTCCAGGGTACAGTCACACCAGGACCACCAGCCTGCCAGCCCAGCACCACCAGCATGCCAGTCCAGGGCACAGCCACACCAGGATCACCAGCATGCCAGCCCAGCACAACCAGCATGCCAGTCCAGGTACAGCCACAACAGGACCACCAGCATACCATCCCAGGATCACCAGAATACCAGTCCAGGGTACACCCAAACCAGGACCACCAGCATGCCAGTCCAGCACCACCAGCATATCAGTCCATGGTACAGCCATACCAGGACCACCAGCATGGTATCCCAGCACCAACAGCATGCCAGTCCAGAGTAAAGCCACACCAGGACCACCAGCATACCAGCCCAGGACCACCAGCATGCCAACCCAGCAAAACCATCATGCCAGTCCAGGGTACAGCCAGACCAGGACCATCAGCATGCCAGTCCAGGACCACCAGAATACCAGTCTAGGGTACAGCCACACCAGGACCACCAGCATGCCAGCCCAGCACCACCAGCATGCCAGTCCAGGGTACAGCCACACCAGGACCACCAGCATGCAAATCCAGGGTACAGCCACACAAGGACTACCAGCATACCAGCCCAGGACCACCAGCATGCCAGCCCAGCACCACCAGCATGCCAGTCCAGGATACAGCCACACCAGGACCACCAGCATGCTAGCCCAGCACCACCAGCATGCCAGTCCAGGGGATAGCCACACCAGGACCACCAGCATGCCAGCCCAGCACTACCAGCATACAGTCCATCGTACAGCCACACCAGGACCACCATTATGCCAACCCAGCACAACCAGCATGCCAGTCCAGGGTACAACCACACCAGGACCACCAGAATGCCAGCCCAGGACCACCAGAATACCAGTCCAGGGTACCACTAGCATACCAGCCCAGGACCACCAGAATACCAGTCCAGGGTACAGCCACACAAGGACCAACAACATGCCAGCCCAGCACCACCAGCATGCCAGTCCAGGATACAGCCACAAACCGACCACCAGAATGCCAGCACAGCACCACCAGCATACCAGTCCAGGGTACACCCACACCAGGACAACCAGTATACCATCCCAGGATCACCAGCATGCCAGTCCAGGGAACAGCCACACCATGACCACCAGCATGCCAGCCCAGCACCACCAGCATGCCAGTCCAGGGTACAGCCACACAAGGACCACCAGCATGCACGCCGAGCACCACAAGCATGCCAGTCCAGGGTACAACCACAGCAGGACCACCAGCATACTATCCTAGGACCACAAGGATGCCAGTCCAGAGTACAGCCACACCAGGACCACCAGCATGCCAGTGCAGCACCACCAGCATGCCAGTCCAGGGTATAGTCACACCAGGACCACCAGCCTGCCAGCCCAGCAGCACCACCAGCATGTCAGTCCAGGACCACCAGCATGCCAGTCCAGGGTACAGCCACACCAGGACCACCAGCATGCCAGCCCAGCACCACCAGCATGCCAGTCCAGGGTACAGCCACACCAGGACCACCAGCATGCCAGCCCAGCACAACCAGCATGCCAGTCTAGGGTACAGCCACACTAGGACCACCGCATGCCAGCCCAGCACTACCAGCATACAGTCCATCGTACAGCCACACCAGGACCACCAGCATGCCAGCCCAGGACCATCAGCATGCCAGTCCAGGACCACCCGCATGCCAGTCTAGCACACAGCCACAACAGGACCACTAGCATGCCAGCCCAACACCACAAGCATGCCAGTCCAGGGTACAGCACACCAGGACCACGAGCATGCCAGCCCAGCACCACCAGCATACCAGTCCATGGTACAGCCACACCAGGACCACCAGAATGCCATTCCAGCACTATCGGCATGCCCAACCAGGGTACAGCCACACCAGCACCACCAGCATGCCAGCCCAGGACCACCAGACTACCAGTCCAGGGTACAGCCGCACCAGGACCACTAGCATGCCAGCCCAGTACCACCAGAATACCAGTCCAGGGTACAGCCACACAAGGACCAACAGCATGACAGCCCAGCACCACCAGCATGCCAGTCCAGGGTACAGCCACACAAGGACCACCAGCATGTCAGTCCAGTGTAAAGCCACACAAGAACCATGAGCATGCCAGCCCAGGACCACCAGAATACCTGTCCAGGGTACAGCCACACCAGGGCTACCAGCTTGCCAGCACAGGAACACTAGCATGCCAGTACAGGGTACAGCCACACTAGGGCCACCAGCATGCCAGCCCAGCACAACCAGCATGCCAGTCCAGGGTACAGCCACACCAGGACCACCAGCATGCCAGCCCAGCACAACCAGCATGCCAGTCCAGGGTACAGCCACACCAGGACCACCAGCATGCCAGCCCAGGACCGCCAGAATACCAGTCCAGGGTACAGCCACACCAGGACCACTAGCATGCCAGCCCAGGACCACCAGAATACCAGTCCAGGGTACAGCCACTCAAGGACCAACAGCATGCCAGCCCAGCACCACCAGCATGCCAGTCCAGGGTACAGCCACACAACGACCACCAGCATGCCAGCACAGCACCACCAGCATACCAGTCCAGGGTACCCCCACACCAGGACAACCAGTATACCATCCCAGGATCACCAGCATGCCAATCCAGGGTACAGCCACACCATGACCACCAGCATGCCAGCCCAGCACCACCAGCATGCCAGTCCAGGGTACAGCCACATAAGGACCACCAGCATGCATGCCGAGCACCACAAGCATGCCAGTCCAGGGTACAACCACAGCAGGACCACCAGCATACTATCCGAGGACCACCAGGATGCCAGTCCAGGGTACAGCCACACCAGGGCCACCAGCTTGCCAGCACAGGACCACCAGCATGCCAGTACAGGGTACAGCCACACTAGGGCCACCAGCATGCCAGTCCAGGACCACTCACATGCCAGTCCAGGGTACAGCCACACCAGGACCACCAGCATGCCAGCCCAGGACCACCAGAATACCAGTCCAAGGTACAGCCACACAAGGACCACTAGCATGCCAGCCCAGCACCACCAGCATGCCAGTCCAGGGTACCGCCACACAAGGACCAACATGCCAGCCCAGCACCACCAGCATGCCAGTCCAGGATACAGCCACAAACCGACCACCAGAATGCCAGCACAGCACCACCAGAATACCAGTCCAGGGTACCACTAGCATGCCAGCCCAGGACCACCAGAATACCAGTCCAGGGTACAGCCACACAAGGACCAACAACATGCCAGCCCAGCACCACCAGCATGCCAGTCCAGGATACAGCCACAAACCGACCACCAGAATGCCAGCACAGCACCACCAGCATACCAGTCCAGGGTACACCCACACCAGGACAACCAGTATACCCTCCCAGGATCACCAGCATGCCAGTCCAGGGAACAGCCACACCATGACCACCAGCATGCCAGCCCAGCATCACCAGCATGCCAGTCCAGGGTACAGCCACACAAGGACCACCAGCATGCACGCAGAGCACCACAAGCATGCCAGTCCAGGGTACAACCACAGCAGGACCACCAGCATACTATCCTAGGACCACGAGGATGCCAGTCCAGAGTACAGCCACACCAGGACCACCAGCATGCCAGTGCAGCACCACCAGCATGCCAGTCCAGGGTATAGTCACACCAGGACCACCAGCCTGCCAGCCCAGCAGCACCATCAGCAGGTCAGTCCAGGACCACCAGCATGCCAGTCCAGGGTACAGCCACACCAGGACCACCAGCATGCCAGCCCAGCACCACCAGCATGCCAGTCCAGGGTACAGCCACACCAGGACCACCAGCATGCCAGCCCAGCACAACCAGCATGCCAGTCCAGGGTACAGCCACACTAGGACCACCGCATGCCAGCCCAGCACTACCAGCATACAGTCCATCGTACAGCCACACCAGGACCACCAGCATGCCAGCCCAGGACCATCAGCATGCCAGTCCAGAACCACCTGCATGCCAGTCTAGTACACAGCCACAACAGGACCACTAGCATGCCAGCCCAACACCACAAGCATGCCAGTCCAGGGTACAGCACACCAGGACCACGAGCATGCCAGCCCAGCACCACCAGCATACCAGTCCATGGTACAGCCACACCAGGACCACCAGAATGCCATTCCAGCACTATCGGCATGCCCAACCAGGGTACAGCCACACCAGCACCACCAGCATGCCAGCCCAGGACCACCAGACTACCAGTCCAGGGTACAGCCACACCAGGACCACTAGCATGCCAGCCCAGTACCACCAGAATACCAGTCCAGGGTACAGCCACACAAGGACCAACAGCATGCCAGCCCAGCACCACCAGCATGCCAGTCCAGGGTACAGCCACACAAGGACCACCAGCATGTCAGTCCAGGGTACAGCCACACAAGAACCATGAGCATGCCAGCCCAGGACCACCAGAATACCTGTCCAGGGTACAGCCACACCAGGGCTACCAGCTTGCCAGCACAGGACCACTAGCATGCCAGTACAGGGTACAGCCACACTAGGGCCACCAGCATGCCAGCCCAGCACAACCAGCATGCCAGTCCAGGGTACAGCCACACCAGGACCACCAGCATGCCAGCCCAGCACAACCAGCATGCCAGTCCAGGGTACAGCCACACCAGGACCACCAGCATGCCAGCCCAGGACCGCCAGAATACCAGTCCAGGGTACAGCCACACCAGGACCACTAGCATGCCAGCCCAGGACCACCAGAATACCAGTCCAGGGTACAGCCACTCAAGGACCAACAGCATGCCAGCCATGCACCACCAGCATGCCAGTCCAGGGTACAGCCACACAACGACCACCAGCATGCCAGCACAGCACCACCAGAATACCAGTCCAGGGTACCCCCACACCAGGACAACCAGTATACCATCCCAGGATCACCAGCATGCCAATCCAGGGTACAGCCACACCATGACCACCAGCATGCCAGCCCAGCACCACCAGCATGCCAGTCCAGGGTACAGCCACACAAGGACCACCAGCATGCATGCCGAGCACCACATGCATGCCAGTCCAGGGTACAACCACAGCAGGACCACCAGCATACTATCCGAGGACCACCAGGATGCCAGTCCAGGGTACAGCCACACCAGGGCCACCAGCTTGCCAGCACAGGACCACCAGCATGCCAGTACAGGGTACAGCCACACTAGGGCCACCAGCATGCCAGTCCAGGACCACCCACATGCCAGTCCAGGGTACAGCCACACCAGGACCACCAGCATGCCAGCCCAGGACCACCGGAATACCAGTCCAAGGTACAGCCACACAAGGACCACTAGCATGCCAGCCCAGCACCACCAGCATGCCAGTCCAGGGTACCGCCACACAAGGACCACCAGCATGTCAGTCCAGGGTACAGCCACACAAGAACCACGAGCATGCCAGCCCAGGACCACCAGAATATCAGTCCAGGGTACAGCCACACAATGACCAACAGCATGCCAGCCCAGGACCACCCACATGCCAGTCCAGGGTACAGCCACACCAGGACCACCAGCATGCCAGCCCAGGACCACCGGCATACCAGTCCAGGGTACAGCCACACCAGGACAACCAGCATACCAGCCCAGGACCACCAGAATATCAGTCCAGGGTACAGCCACACAATGACCAACAGCATGCCAGCCCAGTACCACCAGCATGCCAGTCAAGGGTACAGCCACACAAGGACCACCAGCATGTCAGCACAGC
Organism: Ambystoma mexicanum; assembly: GCF_040938575.1. NCBI lineage: Eukaryota > Metazoa > Chordata > Amphibia > Caudata > Ambystomatidae > Ambystoma > Ambystoma mexicanum. Next base: position 1,451,317,646 of record NC_090924.1, on the reverse strand, counting down.
ACCTCCAGCATACCAGTCCAGGGTACAGCCACAACAGGACAACCAGCATACCATCCCAGGATCACCAGCATGCCAGTCCAGAGTACAGCCACACCAGGACCACCAGCATGCCAGTGCAGCACCACCAGCATGCCAGTCCAGGGTATAGTCACACCAGGACCACCAGCCTGCCAGCCCAGCAGCACCACCAGCATGCCAGTCCAGGACCACCAGCATGCCAGTCCAGGGTACAGCCACACCAGGACCACCAGCATGCCAGCCCAGAACAACCAGCATGCCAGTCCAGGGTACAGCCACACCAGGACCACCAGCATACCACATCAGGACCACCAGAATACCAGTCCAGGTTACACCCACACCAGGACCACCAGCATGCCAGCCCAGCACCACTAGCATATCAGTCCATGGTACAGCACACCAGGACCACCAGCATGACAGCCCAGCAGCACCAGCATGCCAGTCCCGTGTACAGGCACACCAGGACCACCAGCATACCATCCAGGACCACATGAATACCAGTCCAGGTTACACCCACACCAGGGCCACCAGCATGCCAGGCCAGCACCACCAGCCTGCCAGTCCAGGGTACAGCCACACAAGGACCCCCAGCATCCCAGCACAGCACCACCAGCATGCCAGTCCAGGGTACAGCCACACCAGGGCCACCAGCATACCATCCCAGTACCACCAGCATGCCAGTCCAGGGTACAGCCACACAAGGACCACCAGCATGCCAGCCGAGCAGCACCAGCATGCCAGAACTGGGTACTGCCACAGCAGGACCACCAGCATACCATCCTTAGACCACCAGGATGTCAGCCCAGTGTACAGCCAAACCAGGACCACCAGCATTGCCAATGCAGCACCACCAGCATGCCAGTCCAGGGTACAGTCACACAAGGACCACCAGCCTGCCAGCTCAGCATCACCATCAGCATGCCAGTCCAGGGTACAGCCACACCAGGACCACCAGCATGCCAGCCCAGCTCCATCAGCATGCCAGTCCAGGGTACAGCCACACCAGGACCACCAGCATGCCAGCCCAGCACCACCAGCATGCCAGTCCAGGGTAGAGCCACACCAGGACCACCAGCATACCATCCCAGGATCACCAGAATACCAGTCCAGGTTACACCCACACCAGGACCACCAGCATGCCAGCCCAGCACCACCAGCATATCAGTCCAGGGTAAAGCCACACCAGGGCCACCAGCATGCCAGCCCATCACCACCAGCATGCCAGCCAAGCATCACCAGCATACCATTTGATGCTACAGCCACACCAGGACCACCAGCATTTCTGTCCAGGGTACTGCCACACCAGGACCACCGGCATACCAGCCCAGGACCACCAGCATGCTAACCCTGCAAAACCATCATGCCAGTCCAGGGTACAGCCAGACCAGGACCACAAGCATGCCAGTCCAGGACCACCAGAATACCAGTCCAGGGTACAGCCACACCAGGACCACCAGCATGCCAGCCCAGCACCACCAGCATGCCAGTCCAGGGTACAGCCACACCAGGACCACCAGCATGCAAATCCATGGTACAGCCGAACAAGGACTACCAGCATACCAGCCCAGGACCACCAGCATGCCAGCCCAGCACCACCAGCATGCCAGTCCAGGGTACAGCCACACCAGGACCACCAGCATGCCAGCCCAGCACCACCAGCATGCCAGTCCAGGGGACAGCCACACCAGGACCACCAGCATGACAGCCCAGCACTACCAGCATACAGTCCATCGTACAGCCACACCAGGACCACCAGCATGCCAGCCCAGCACAACCAGCATGCCAGTCCAGGGTACAGCCACACCAGGACCACCAGCATGCCAACCCAGCAAAACCATCATGCCAGTCCAGGGTACAGCCAGACCAGGACCACCAGCATGCCAGTCCAGGACCACCAGAATACCAGTCTAGGGTACAGCCACACCAGGACCACCAGCATGCCAGCCCAGCACCACCAGCATGCCAGTCCAGGGTACAGCCACACCAGGACCACCAGCATGCAAATCCAGGGTACAGCCACACAAGGACTACCAGCATACCAGCCCAGGACCACCAGCATGCCAGCCCAGCACCACCAGCATGCCAGTCCAGGGTACAGCCACACCAGGACCACCAGCATGCTAGCCCAGCACCACCAGCATGCCAGTCCAGGGGATAGCCACACCAGGACCACCAGCATGCCAGCCCAGCACTACCAGCATACAGTCCATCGTACAGCCACACCAGGACCACCATTATGCCAACCCAGCACAACCAGCATGCCAGTCCAGGGTACAGCCACACCAGGACCACCAGAATGCCAGCCCAGGACCACCAGAATACCAGTCCAGGGTACCACTAGCATGCCAGCCCAGGACCACCAGAATACCAGTCCAGGGTACAGCCACACAAGGACCAACAACATGCCAGCCCAGCACCACCAGCATGCCAGTCCAGGATACCTCCACAAACCGACCACCAGAATGACAGCACAGCACCACCAGCATACCAGTCCAGGGTACAACCACACCAGGACAACCAGTATACCATCCCAGGATCACCAGCATGCCAGTCCAGGGAACAGCCACACCATGACCACCAGCATGCCAGCCCAGCACCACCAGCATGCCAGTCCAGGGTACAGCCACACAAGGACCACCAGCATGCATGCCGAGCACCACAAGCATGCCAGTCCAGGGTACAACCACAGCAGGACCACCAGCATACTATCCTAGGACCACGAGGATGCCAGTCCAGAGTACAGCCACACCAGGACCACCAGCATGCCAGTGCAGCACCACCAGCATGCCAGTCCAGGGTATAGTCACACCAGGACCACCAGCCTGCCAGCCCAGCAGCACCACCAGCATGTCAGTCCAGGACCACCAGCATGCCAGTCCAGGGTACAGCCACACCAGGACCACCAGCATGCCAGCCCAGCACCACCAGCATGCCAGTCCAGGGTACAGCCACACCAGGACCACCAGCATGCCAGCCCAGCACAACCAGCATGCCAGTCCAGGGTACAGCCACACTAGGACCACCGCATGCCAGCCCAGCACTACCAGCATACAGTCCATCGTACAGCCACACCAGGACCACCAGCATGCCAGCCCAGGACCATCAGCATGCCAGTCCAGGACCACCCGCATGCCAGTCTAGTACACAGCCACAACACTACTAGCATGCCAGCCCAACACCACAAGCATGCCAGTCCAGGGTACAGCACACCAGGACCACGAGCATGCCAGCCCAGCACCACCAGCATACCAGTCCATGGTACAGCCACACCAGGACCACCAGAATGCCATTCCAGCACTATCGGCATGCCCAACCAGGGTACAGCCACACCAGCACCACCAGCATGCCAGCCCAGGACCACCAGACTACCAGTCCAGGGTACAGCCACACCAGGACCACTAGCATGCCAGCCCAGTACCACCAGAATACCAGTCCAGGGTACAGCCACACAAGGACCAACCGCATGCCAGCCCAGCACCACCAGCATGCCAGTCCAGGGTACAGCCACACAAGGACCACCAGCATGTCAGTCCAGGGTACAGCCACACAAGATCCATGAGCATGCCAGCCCAGGACCACCAGAACAGGGCCACCAGCTTGCCAGCACAGGACCACTAGCATGCCAGTACAGGGTACAGCCACACTAGGGCAACCAGCATGCCAGCCCAGCACAACCAGCATGCCAGTCCAGGGTACAGCCACACCAGGACCACCAGCATGCCAGCCCAGCACAACCAGCATGCCAGTCCAGGGTACAGCCACACCAGGACCACCAGCATGCCAGCCCAGGACCGCCAGAATACCAGTCCAGGGTACAGCCACACCAGGACCACTAGCATGCCAGCCCAGGACCACCAGAATACCAGTCCAGGGTACAGCCACTCAAGGACCAACAGCATGCCAGCCCAGCACCACCAGCATGCCAGTCCAGGGTACAGCCACACAACGACCACCAGCATGCCAGCACAGCACCACCAGCATACCAGTCCAGGGTACCCCCACACCAGGACAACCAGTATACCATCCCAGGATCACCAGCATGCCAATCCAGGGTACAGCCACACCATGACCACCAGCATGCCAGCCCAGCACCACCAGCATGCCAGTCCAGGGTACAGCCACACAAGGACCACCAGCATGCATGCCGAGCACCACAAGCATGCCAGTCCAGGGTACAACCACAGCAGGACCACCAGCATACTATCCGAGGACCACCAGGATGCCAGTCCAGGGTACAGCCACACCAGGGCCACCAGCTTGCCAGCACAGGACCACCAGCATGCCAGTACAGGGTACAGCCACACTAGGGCCACCAGCATGCCAGTCCAGGACCACCCACATGCCAGTCCAGGGTACAGCCACACCAGGACCACCAGCATGCCAGCCCAGGACCACCAGAATACCAGTCCAAGGTACAGCCACACAAGGACCACTAGCATGCCAGCCCAGCACCACCAGCATGCCAGTCCAGGGTACCGCCACACAAGGACCACCAGCATGTCAGTCCAGGGTACAGCCACACAAAAACCACGAGCATGCCAGCCCAGGACCACCAGAATATCAGTCCAGGGTACAGCCACACAATGACCAACAACATGCCAGCCCAGGACCACCCACATGCCAGTCCAGGGTACAGCCACACCAGGACCACCAGCATGCCAGCCCAGGACCACCGGCATACCAGTCCAGGGTACAGGCACACCAGGACAACCAGCATACCAGCCCAGGACCACCAGAATATCAGTCCAGGGTACAGCCACACAATGACCAACAGCATGCCAGCCCAGCACCACCAGCATGCCAGTCAAGGGTACAGCCACACAAGGACCACCAGCATGTCAGCACAGCACCTCCAGCATACCAGTCCAGGGTATAGCCACAACAGGACAACCAGCATACCATCCCAGGATCACCAGCATGCCAGTCCAGAGTACAGCCACACCAGGACCACCAGCATGCCAGTGCAGCACCACCAGCATGCCAGTCCAGGGTATAGTCACACCAGGACCACCAGCCTGCCAGCCCAGCAGCACCACCAGCATGCCAGTCCAGGACCACCAGCATGCCAGTCCAGGGTACAGCCACACCAGGACCACCAGCATGCCAGCCCAGAACAACCAGCATGCCAGTCCAGGGTACAGCCACACCAGGACCACCAGCATACCACCTCAGGACCACCAGAATACCAGTCCAGGTTACACCCACACCAGGACCACCAGCATGCCAGCCCAGAACAACCAGCATGCCAGTCCAGGGTACAGCCACACCAGGACCACCAGCATACCATCCAGGACCACATGAATACCAGTCCAGGTTACACCCACACCAGGGCCACCAGCATGCCAGGCCAGCACCACCAGCATGCCAGTCCAGGGTACAGCCACACAAGGACCCCCAGCATCCCAGCACAGCACCACCAGCATGCCAGTCCAGGGTACAGCCACACCAGGGCCACCAGCATACCACCCCAGTACCACCAGCATGCCAGTCCAGGGTACAGCCACACAAGGACCACCAGCATGCCAGCCGAGCAGCACCAGCATGCCAGAACTGGGTACTGCCACAGCAGGACCACCAGCATACCATCCTTGGACCACCAGGATGCCAGCCCAGTGTACAGCCAAACCAGGACCACCAGCATTGCCAATGCAGCACCACCAGCATGCCAGTCCAGGGTACAGTCACACAAGGACCACCAGCCTGCCAGCTCAGCAACACCATCAGCATGCCAGTCCAGGGTACAGCCACACCAGGACCACCAGCATGCCAGCCCAGCTCCATCAGCATGCCAGTCCAGGGTACAGCCACACCAGGGCCACCAGCATGCCAGCCCATCACCACCAGCATGCCAGCCAAGCATCACCAGCATACCATTTGATGGTACAGCCACACCAGGACCACCAGCATTTCTGTCCAGGGTACTGCCACACCAGGACCACCGGCATACCAGCCCAGGACCACCAGCATGCTAACCCTGCAAAACCATCATGCCAGTCCAGGGTACAGCCAGACCAGGACCACAAGCATGCCAGTCCAGGACCACCAGAATACCAGTCCAGGGTACAGCCACACCAGGACCACCAGCATGCCAGCCCAGCACCACCAGCATGCCAGTCCAGGGTACAGCCACACCAGGACCACCAGCATGCAAATCCATGGTACAGCCGAACAAGGACTACCAGCATACCAGCCCAGGACCACCAGCATGCCAGCCCAGCACCACCAGCATGCCAGTCCAGGGTACAGCCACACCAGGACCACCAGCATGCCAGCCCAGCACCACCAGCATGCCAGTCCAGGGGACAGCCACACCAGGACCACCAGCATGACAGCCCAGCACTACCAGCATACAGTCCATCGTACAGCCACACCAGGACCACCAGCATGCCAGCACAACCAGCATGCCAGTCCAGGGTACAGCCACACCAGGACCACCAGCATGCCAGCCCAGGACCACCAGAATACCAGTCCAGTGTACAGCCACACCAGGACCACTAGCATGCCAGCTCAGGACCACCAGAATACCAGTCCAGGGTACAGCCACACAAGGACCAACAGCATGCCAGCCCAGCACCACCAGCATGCCAGTCCAGGGTACAGCCACACAACGACCACCAGCATGCCAGCACAGCACCACCAGCATACCAGTCCAGGGTACCCCCACACCAGGACAACCAGTATACCATCCCAGGATCACCAGCATGCCAATCCAGGGTACAGCCACACAATGACCACCAGCATGCCAGCCCAGCACCACCAGCATGCCAGTCCAGGGTACAGCCACACAAGGACCACCAGCATGCATGCCGAGCACCACAAGCATGCCAGTCCAGGGTACAACCACAGCAGGACCACCAGCATACTATCCGAGGACCACCAGGATGCCAGTCCAGAGTACAGCCACACCAGGACCACCAGCATGCCAGTGAAGCACCACCAGCATGCCAGTCCAGGGTATAGTCACACCAGGGCCACCAGCCTGCCAGCCCAGCAGCATCACCAGCATGCCAGTCCAGGACCACCAGCATGCCAGTCCAGGGTACAGCCACACCAGGACCACCAGCTGTATTGCTCTCCTCTAAAAAGTGCACGGAACTACCATAAATCACCAGTGCAATTATAGAGCAAATACTTCAACCCAAAAACAGACACAATAATTCACAGCCACGCACACTTTAGAAGATAATCAGCTCTTTACGGCTATTTATTCAAAGCTTACAGGTACATAGAAATAACTCGTACAACTCACATGGGCATAGATCACAGAAAACATAAAGAAGTCAAAGAAAGAAATACATCACCGTGGGCGTAGCTTAATGGAACTTCATCTGGCCAGAAGCGGCTGAAAGACCCCGATAACAGCCAGGCCAAGAGCACAACAACCCACAGGAGTGTCGGACCGAAGCGTCCCCCCTCCGACTGAAGTCTTTGTGCTTATCCCGTCTGACCGTTGAGGGCTTCCGCATATATGCCCTCCTCAACAAGGGGTGGCAACTTCTCGAACCTTCTGGCAATGCGCTTGCGCATTGATGGGTGACCGTTGGTTGCCAGCTGAATCAACCGACAGTAACCCCAAGGAGCAAAGCACTTCTCTCTCCTAAACGCCCCGGGAAACAATTCCATAACTCATCTCAAAACCTTGGCACAGGCCGAGCAAACCCAAAACAAACTTCGCTATCAGGTACCAGCCGGCACCTGCGGATCTTAGCTTTCCCAGCGCCGTGTCCTTGGCTGGGAATGCCTGCATTCCAAGCCCATCAGCAAATAACGTTGAAAACATGTTGTTTCGCAAAGTAAGTGTAGCTTTCCACTGAGGCATGGATAAATATCCATCATGGCTCTGAGTTCCCCCAGAATGCACTGCGCACCAGCGCCATGTTTTAGCTCAACCATCACACCAGCATGCCAGCCCAGCACCACCAGCATGCCAGTCCAGGGTACAGCCACACCAGGACCACCAGCATGCCAGCCCAGCACAACCAGCATGCCAGTCCAGGGTACAGCCACACCAGGACCACTGCATGCCAGCCCAGCACTACCAGCATACAGTCCATCGTACAGCGTCACCAGGACCACCTGCATGCCAGCCCAGGACCATCAGCATGCCAGTCCAGGACCACCCGCATGCCAGTCTAGTACACAGCCACACCAGGACCACTAGAATGCCAGCCCAACACCACAAGCATGCCAGTCCAGGGTACAGCACACCAGGACCACGAGCATGCCAGCCCAGGACCACCAGCATACCAGTCCATGGTACAGCCACACCAGGACCACCAGAATGCCATTCCAGCACTATCGGCATGCCCGACCAGGGTACAGCCACACCAGCACCACCAGCATGCCAGCCCAGGACTACCAGAATACCAGTCCAGGGTACAGCCACACCAGGACCACTAGCATGCCAGCCCAGGACCACCAGAATAACAGTCCAGGGTACAGCCACACAAGGACCAACAGCATGCCAGCCCAGCACCACCAGCATGCCAGTCCAGGATACAGCCACAAACCGACCACCAGAATGCCAGCACAGCACCACCAGCATACCAGTCCAGGGTACACCCACACCAGGACAACCAGTATACCATCCCAGGATCACCAGCATGCCAGTCCAGGGAACAGCCACACCATGACCACCAGCATGCCAGCCCAGCACCACCAGCATGCCAGTCCAGGGTACAGCCACACAAGGACCACCAGCATGCACGCCGAGCACCACAAGCATGCCAGTCCAGGGTACAACCACAGCAGGACCACCAGCATACTATCCTAGGACCACAAGGATGCCAGTCCAGAGTACAGCCACACCAGGACCACCAGCATGCCAGTGCAGCACCACCAGCATGCCAGTCCAGGGTATAGTCACACCAGGACCACCAGCCTGCCAGCCCAGCAGCACCACCAGCATGTCAGTCCAGGACCACCAGCATGCCAGTCCAGGGTACAGCCACACCAGGACCACCAGCATGCCAGCCCAGCACCACCAGCATGCCAGTCCAGGGTACAGCCACACCAGGACCACCAGCATGCCAGCCCAGCACAACCAGCATGCCAGTCTAGGGTACAGCCACACTAGGACCACCGCATGCCAGCCCAGCACTACCAGCATACAGTCCATCGTACAGCCACACCAGGACCACCAGCATGCCAGCCCAGGACCATCAGCATGCCAGTCCAGGACCACCCGCATGCCAGTCTAGCACACAGCCACAACAGGACCACTAGCATGCCAGCCCAACACCACAAGCATGCCAGTCCAGGGTACAGCACACCAGGACCACGAGCATGCCAGCCCAGCACCACCAGCATACCAGTCCATGGTACAGCCACACCAGGACCACCAGAATGCCATTCCAGCACTATCGGCATGCCCGACCAGGGTACAGCCACACCAGCACCACCAGCATGCCAGCCCAGGACTACCAGAATACCAGTCCAGGGTACAGCCACACCAGGACCACTAGCATGCCAGCCCAGGACCACCAGAATAACAGTCCAGGGTACAGCCACACAAGGACCAACAGCATGCCAGCCCAGCACCACCAGCATGCCAGTCCAGGATACAGCCACAAACCGACCACCAGAATGCCAGCACAGCACCACGAGCATACCAGTCCAGGGTACACCCACACCAGGACAACCAGTATACCATCCCAGGATCACCAGCATGCCAGTCCAGGGAACAGCCACACCATGACCACCAGCATGCCAGCCCAGCACCACCAGCATGCCAGTCCAGGGTACAGCCACACAAGGACCACCAGCATGCACGCCGAGCACCACAAGCATGCCAGTCCAGGGTACAACCACAGCAGGACCACCAGCATACTATCCTAGGACCACAAGGATGCCAGTCCAGAGTACAGCCACACCAGGACCACCAGCATGCCAGTGCAGCACCACCAGCATGCCAGTCCAGGGTATAGTCACACCAGGACCACCAGCCTGCCAGCCCAGCAGCACCACCAGCATGTCAGTCCAGGACCACCAGCATGCCAGTCCAGGGTACACCCACACCAGGACCACCAGCATGCCAGCCCAGCACCACCAGCATGCCAGTCCAGGGTACAGCCACACCAGGACCACCAGCATGCCAGCCCAGCACAACCAGCATGCCAGTCTAGGGTACAGCCACACTAGGACCACCGCATGCCAGCCCAGCACTACCAGCATACAGTCCATCGTACAGCCACACCAGGACCACCAGCATGCCAGCCCAGGACCATCAGCATGCCAGTCCAGGACCACCCGCATGCCAGTCTAGCACACAGCCACAACAGGACCACTAGCATGCCAGCCCAACACCACAAGCATGCCAGTCCAGGGTACAGCACACCAGGACCACGAGCATGCCAGCCCAGCACCACCAGCATACCAGTCCATGGTACAGCCACACCAGGACCACCAGAATGCCATTCCAGCACTATCGGCATGCCCAACCAGGGTACAGCCACACCAGCACCACCAGCATGCCAGCCCAGGACCACCAGACTACCAGTCCAGGGTACAGCCGCACCAGGACCACTAGCATGCCAGCCCAGTACCACCAGAATACCAGTCCAGGGTACAGCCACACAAGGACCAACAGCATGCCAGCCCAGCACCACCAGCATGCCAGTCCAGGGTACAGCCACACAAGGACCACCAGCATGTCAGTCCAGTGTAAAGCCACACAAGAACCATGAGCATGCCAGCCCAGGACCACCAGAATACCTGTCCAGGGTACAGCCACACCAGGGCTACCAGCTTGCCAGCACAGGAACACTAGCATGCCAGTACAGGGTACAGCCACACTAGGGCCACCAGCATGCCAGCCCAGCACAACCAGCATGCCAGTCCAGGGTACAGCCACACCAGGACCACCAGCATGCCAGCCCAGCACAACCAGCATGCCAGTCCAGGGTACAGCCACACCAGGACCACCAGCATGCCAGCCCAGGACCGCCAGAATACCAGTCCAGGGTACAGCCACACCAGGACCACTAGCATGCCAGCCCAGGACCACCAGAATACCAGTCCAGGGTACAGCCACTCAAGGACCAACAGCATGCCAGCCCAGCACCACCAGCATGCCAGTCCAGGGTACAGCCACACAACGACCACCAGCATGCCAGCACAGCACCACCAGCATACCAGTCCAGGGTACCCCCACACCAGGACAACCAGTATACCATCCCAGGATCACCAGCATGCCAATCCAGGGTACAGCCACACCATGACCACCAGCATGCCAGCCCAGCACCACCAGCATGCCAGTCCAGGGTACAGCCACATAAGGACCACCAGCATGCATGCCGAGCACCACAAGCATGCCAGTCCAGGGTACAACCACAGTAGGACCACCAGCATACTATCCGAGGACCACCAGGATGCCAGTCCAGGGTACAGCCACACCAGGGCCACCAGCTTGCCAGCACAGGACCACCAGCATGCCAGTACAGGGTACAGCCACACTAGGGCCACCAGCATGCCAGTCCAGGACCACTCACATGCCAGTCCAGGGTACAGCCACACCAGGACCACCAGCATGCCAGCCCAGGACCACCAGAATACCAGTCCAAGGTACAGCCACACAAGGACCACTAGCATGCCAGCCCAGCACCACCAGCATGCCAGTCCAGGGTACCGCCACACAAGGACCAACATGCCAGCCCAGCACCACCAGCATGCCAGTCCAGGATACAGCCACAAACCGACCACCAGAATGCCAGCACAGCACCACCAGAATACCAGTCCAGGGTACCACTAGCATGCCAGCCCAGGACCACCAGAATACCAGTCCAGGGTACAGCCACACAAGGACCAACAACATGCCAGCCCAGCACCACCAGCATGCCAGTCCAGGATACAGCCACAAACCGACCACCAGAATGCCAGCACAGCACCACCAGCATACCAGTCCAGGGTACACCCACACCAGGACAACCAGTATACCCTCCCAGGATCACCAGCATGCCAGTCCAGGGAACAGCCACACCATGACCACCAGCATGCCAGCCCAGCATCACCAGCATGCCAGTCCAGGGTACAGCCACACAAGGACCACCAGCATGCACGCAGAGCACCACAAGCATGCCAGTCCAGGGTACAACCACAGCAGGACCACCAGCATACTATCCTAGGACCACGAGGATGCCAGTCCAGAGTACAGCCACACCAGGACCACCAGCATGCCAGTGCAGCACCACCAGCATGCCAGTCCAGGGTATAGTCACACCAGGACCACCAGCCTGCCAGCCCAGCAGCACCATCAGCAGGTCAGTCCAGGACCACCAGCATGCCAGTCCAGGGTACAGCCACACCAGGACCACCAGCATGCCAGCCCAGCACCACCAGCATGCCAGTCCAGGGTACAGCCACACCAGGACCACCAGCATGCCAGCCCAGCACAACCAGCATGCCAGTCCAGGGTACAGCCACACTAGGACCACCGCATGCCAGCCCAGCACTACCAGCATACAGTCCATCGTACAGCCACACCAGGACCACCAGCATGCCAGCCCAGGACCATCAGCATGCCAGTCCAGAACCACCTGCATGCCAGTCTAGTACACAGCCACAACAGGACCACTAGCATGCCAGCCCAACACCACAAGCATGCCAGTCCAGGGTACAGCACACCAGGACCACGAGCATGCCAGCCCAGCACCACCAGCATACCAGTCCATGGTACAGCCACACCAGGACCACCAGAATGCCATTCCAGCACTATCGGCATGCCCAACCAGGGTACAGCCACACCAGCACCACCAGCATGCCAGCCCAGGACCACCAGACTACCAGTCCAGGGTACAGCCACACCAGGACCACTAGCATGCCAGCCCAGTACCACCAGAATACCAGTCCAGGGTACAGCCACACAAGGACCAACAGCATGCCAGCCCAGCACCACCAGCATGCCAGTCCAGGGTACAGCCACACAAGGACCACCAGCATGTCAGTCCAGGGTACAGCCACACAAGAACCATGAGCATGCCAGCCCAGGACCACCAGAATACCTGTCCAGGGTACAGCCACACCAGGGCTACCAGCTTGCCAGCACAGGACCACTAGCATGCCAGTACAGGGTACAGCCACACTAGGGCCACCAGCATGCCAGCCCAGCACAACCAGCATGCCAGTCCAGGGTACAGCCACACCAGGACCACCAGCATGCCAGCCCAGCACAACCAGCATGCCAGTCCAGGGTACAGCCACACCAGGACCACCAGCATGCCAGCCCAGGACCGCCAGAATACCAGTCCAGGGTACAGCCACACCAGGACCACTAGCATGCCAGCCCAGGACCACCAGAATACCAGTCCAGGGTACAGCCACTCAAGGACCAACAGCATGCCAGCCATGCACCACCAGCATGCCAGTCCAGGGTACAGCCACACAACGACCACCAGCATGCCAGCACAGCACCACCAGAATACCAGTCCAGGGTACCCCCACACCAGGACAACCAGTATACCATCCCAGGATCACCAGCATGCCAATCCAGGGTACAGCCACACCATGACCACCAGCATGCCAGCCCAGCACCACCAGCATGCCAGTCCAGGGTACAGCCACACAAGGACCACCAGCATGCATGCCGAGCACCACAAGCATGCCAGTCCAGGGTACAACCACAGCAGGACCACCAGCATACTATCCGAGGACCACCAGGATGCCAGTCCAGGGTACAGCCACACCAGGGCCACCAGCTTGCCAGCACAGGACCACCAGCATGCCAGTACAGGGTACAGCCACACTAGGGCCACCAGCATGCCAGTCCAGAACCACCCACATGCCAGTCCAGGGTACAGCCACACCAGGACCACCAGCATGCCAGCCCAGGACCACCGGAATACCAGTCCAAGGTACAGCCACACAAGGACCACTAGCATGCCAGCCCAGCACCACCAGCATGCCAGTCCAGGGTACCGCCACACAAGGACCACCAGCATGTCAGTCCAGGGTACAGCCACACAAGAACCACGAGCATGCCAGCCCAGGACCACCAGAATATCAGTCCAGGGTACAGCCACACAATGACCAACAGCATGCCAGCCCAGGACCACCCACATGCCAGTCCAGGGTACAGCCACACCAGGACCACCAGCATGCCAGCCCAGGACCACCGGCATACCAGTCCAGGGTACAGCCACACCAGGACAACCAGCATACCAGCCCAGGACCACCAGAATATCAGTCCAGGGTACAGCCACACAATGACCAACAGCATGCCAGCCCAGCACCACCAGCATGCCAGTCAAGGGTACAGCCACACAAGGACCACCAGCATGTCAGCACAGCACCTCCAGCATACCAGTCCAGGGTACAGCCACAACAGGACAACCAGCATACCATCCCAGGATCACCAGCATGCCAGTCCAGAGTACAGCCACACCAGGACCACCAGCATGCCAGTGCAGCACCACCAGCATGCCAGTCCAGGGTATAGTCACACCAGGACCACCAGCCTGCCAGCCCAGCAGCACCACCAGCATGCCAGTCCAGGACCACCAGCATGCCAGTCCAGGGTACAGCCACACCAGGACCACCAGCATGCCAGCCCAGAACAACCAGCATGCCAGTCCAGGGTACAGCCACACCAGGACCACCAGCATACCACATCAGGACCACCAGAATACCAGTCCAGGTTACACCCACACCAGGACCACCAGCATGCCAGCCCAGCACCACTAGCATATCAGTCCATGGTACAGCACACCAGGACCACCAGCATGACAGCCCAGCAGCACCAGCATGCCAGTCCCGGGTACAGGCACACCAGGACCACCAGCATACCATCCAGGACCACATGAATACCAGTCCAGGTTACACCCACACCAGGGCCACCAGCATGCCAGGCCAGCACCACCAGCCTGCCAGTCCAGGGTACAGCCACACAAGGACCCCCAGCATCCCAGCACAGCACCACCAGCATGCCAGTCCAGGGTACAGCCACACCAGGGCCACCAGCATACCATCCCAGTACCACCAGCATGCCAGTCCAGGGTACAGCCACACAAGGACCACCAGCATGCCAGCCGAGCAGCACCAGCATGCCAGAACTGGGTACTGCCACAGCAGGACCACCAGCATACCATCCTTAGACCACCAGGATGTCAGCCCAGTGTACAGCCAAACCAGGACCACCAGCATTGCCAATGCAGCACCACCAGCATGCCAGTCCAGGGTACAGTCACACAAGGACCACCAGCCTGCCAGCTCAGCATCACCATCAGCATGCCAGTCCAGGGTACAGCCACACCAGGACCACCAGCATGCCAGCCCAGCTCCATCAGCATGCCAGTCCAGGGTACAGCCACACCAGGACCACCAGCATGCCAGCCCAGCACCACCAGCATGCCAGTCCAGGGTAGAGCCACACCAGGACCACCAGCATACCATCCCAGGATCACCAGAATACCAGTCCAGGTTACACCCACACCAGGACCACCAGCATGCCAGCCCAGCACCACCAGCATATCAGTCCAGGGTAAAGCCACACCAGGGCCACCAGCATGCCAGCCCATCACCACCAGCATGCCAGCCAAGCATCACCAGCATACCATTTGATGGTACAGCCACACCAGGACCACCAGCATTTCTGTCCAGGGTACTGCCACACCAGGACCACCGGCATACCAGCCCAGGACCACCAGCATGCTAACCCTGCAAAACCATCATGCCAGTCCAGGGTACAGCCAGACCAGGACCACAAGCATGCCAGTCCAGGCCCACCAGAATACCAGTCCAGGGTACAGCCACACCAGGACCACCAGCATGCCAGCCCAGCACCACCAGCATGCCAGTCCAGGGTACAGCCACACCAGGACCACCAGCATGCAAATCCATGGTACAGCCGAACAAGGACTACCAGCATACCAGCCCAGGACCACCAGCATGCCAGCCCAGCACCACCAGCATGCCAGTCCAGGGTACAGCCACACCAGGACCACCAGCATGCCAGCCCAGCACCACCAGCATGCCAGTCCAGGGGACAGCCACACCAGGACCACCAGCATGACAGCCCAGCACTACCAGCATACAGTCCATCGTACAGCCACACCAGGACCACCAGCATGCCAGCCCAGCACAACCAGCATGCCAGTCCAGGGTACAGCCACACCAGGACCACCAGCATGCCAACCCAGCAAAACCATCATGCCAGTCGTGGGTACAGCCAGACCAGGACCACCAGCATGCCAGTCCAGGACCACCAGAATACCAGTCTAGGGTACAGCCACACCAGGACCACCAGCATGCCAGCCCAGAACAACCAGCATGCCAGTCCAGGGTACAGCCACACCAGGACCACCAGCATACCACATCAGGACCACCAGAATACCAGTCCAGGTTACACCCACACCAGGACCACCAGCATGCCAGCCCAGCACCACTAGCATATCAGTCCATGGTACAGCACACCAGGACCACCAGCATGACAGCCCAGCAGCACCAGCATGCCAGTCCCGGGTACAGGCACACCAGGACCACCAGCATACCATCCAGGACCACATGAATACCAGTCCAGGTTACACCCACACCAGGGCCACCAGCATGCCAGGCCAGCACCACCAGCCTGCCAGTCCAGGGTACAGCCACACCAGGACCACCAGCATGCAAATCCAGGGTACAGCCACACAAGGACTACCAGCATACCAGCCCAGGACCACCAGCATGCCAGCCCAGCACCACCAGCATGCCAGTCCAGGGTACAGCCACACCAGGACCACCAGCATGCTAGCCCAGCACCACCAGCATGCCAGTCCAGGGGATAGCCACACCAGGACCACCAGCATGCCAGCCCAGCACTACCAGCATACAGTCCATCGTACAGCCACACCAGGACCACCATTATGCCAACCCAGCACAACCAGCATGCCAGTCCAGGGTACAGCCACACCAGGACCACCAGAATGCCAGCCCAGGACCACCAGAATACCAGTCCAGGGTACCACTAGCATGCCAGCCCAGGACCACCAGAATACCAGTCCAGGGTACAGCCACACAAGGACCAACAACATGCCAGCCCAGCACCACCAGCATGCCAGTCCAGGATACAGCCACAAACCGACCACCAGAATGACAGCACAGCACCACCAGCATACCAGTCCAGGGTACAACCACACCAGGACAACCAGTATACCATCCCAGGATCACCAGCATGCCAGTCCAGGGAACAGCCACACCATGACCACCAGCATGCCAGCCCAGCACCACCAGCATGCCAGTCCAGGGTACAGCCACACAAGGACCACCAGCATGCATGCCGAGCACCACAAGCATGCCAGTCCAGGGTACAACCACAGCAGGACCACCAGCATACTATCCTAGGACCACGAGGATGCCAGTCCAGAGTACAGCCACACCAGGACCACCAGCATGCCAGTGCAGCACCACCAGCATGCCAGTCCAGGGTATAGTCACACCAGGACCACCAGCCTGCCAGCCCAGCAGCACCACCAGCATGTCAGTCCAGGACCACCAGCATGCCAGTCCAGGGTACAGCCACACCAGGACCACCAGCATGCCAGCCCAGCACCACCAGCATGCCAGTCCAGGGTACAGCCACACCAGGACCACCAGCATGCCAGCCCAGCACAACCAGCATGCCAGTCCAGGGTACAGCCACACTAGGACCACCGCATGCCAGCCCAGCACTACCAGCATACAGTCCATCGTACAGCCACACCAGGACCACCAGCATGCCAGCCCAGGACCATCAGCATGCCAGTCCAGGACCACCCGCATGCCAGTCTAGTACACAGCCACAACACTACTAGCATGCCAGCCCAACACCACAAGCATGCCAGTCCAGGGTACAGCACACCAGGACCACGAGCATGCCAGCCCAGCACCACCAGCATACCAGTCCATGGTACAGCCACACCAGGACCACCAGAATGCCATTCCAGCACTATCGGCATGCCCAACCAGGGTACAGCCACACCAGCACCACCAGCATGCCAGCCCAGGACCACCAGACTACCAGTCCAGGGTACAGCCACACCAGGACCACTAGCATGCCAGCCCAGTACCACCAGAATACCAGTCCAGGGTACAGCCACACAAGGACCAACCGCATGCCAGCCCAGCACCACCAGCATGCCAGTCCAGGGTACAGCCACACAAGGACCACCAGCATGTCAGTCCAGGGTACAGCCACACAAGAACCATGAGCATGCCAGCCCAGGACCACCAGAACAGGGCTACCAGCTTGCCAGCACAGGACCACTAGCATGCCAGTACAGGGTACAGCCACACTAGGGCAACCAGCATGCCAGCCCAGCACAACCAGCATGCCAGTCCAGGGTACAGCCACACCAGGACCACCAGCATGCCAGCCCAGCACAACCAGCATGCCAGTCCAGGGTACAGCCACACCAGGACCACCAGCATGCCAGCCCAGGACCGCCAGAATACCAGTCCAGGGTACAGCCACACCAGGACCACTAGCATGCCAGCCCAGGACCACCAGAATACCAGTCCAGGGTACAGCCACTCAAGGACCAACAGCATGCCAGCCCAGCACCACCAGCATGCCAGTCCAGGGTACAGCCACACAACGACCACCAGCATGCCAGCACAGCACCACCAGCATACCAGTCCAGGGTACCCCCACACCAGGACAACCAGTATACCATCCCAGGATCACCAGCATGCCAATCCAGGGTACAGCCACACCATGACCACCAGCATGCCAGCCCAGCACCACCAGCATGCCAGTCCAGGGTACAGCCACACAAGGACCACCAGCATGCATGCCGAGCACCACAAGCATGCCAGTCCAGGGTACAACCACAGCAGGACCACCAGCATACTATCCGAGGACCACCAGGATGCCAGTCCAGGGTACAGCCACACCAGGGCCACCAGCTTGCCAGCACAGGACCACCAGCATGCCAGTACAGGGTACAGCCACACTAGGGCCACCAGCATGCCAGTCCAGGACCACCCACATGCCAGTCCAGGGTACAGCCACACCAGGACCACCAGCATGCCAGCCCAGGACCACCAGAATACCAGTCCAAGGTACAGCCACACAAGGACCACTAGCATGCCAGCCCAGCACCACCAGCATGCCAGTCCAGGGTACCGCCACACAAGGACCACCAGCATGTCAGTCCAGGGTACAGCCACACAAAAACCACGAGCATGCCAGCCCAGGACCACCAGAATATCAGTCCAGGGTACAGCCACACAATGACCAACAGCATGCCAGCCCAGGACCACCCACATGCCAGTCCAGGGTACAGCCACACCAGGACCACCAGCATGCCAGCCCAGGACCACCGGCATACCAGTCCAGGGTACAGGCACACCAGGACAACCAGCATACCAGCCCAGGACCACCAGAATATCAGTCCAGGGTACAGCCACACAATGACCAACAGCATGCCAGCCCAGCACCACCAGCATGCCAGTCAAGGGTACAGCCACACAAGGACCACCAGCATGTCAGCACAGCACCTCCAGCATACCAGTCCAGGGTATAGCCACAACAGGACAACCAGCATACCATCCCAGGATCACCAGCATGCCAGTCCAGAGTACAGCCACACCAGGACCACCAGCATGCCAGTGCAGCACCACCAGCATGCCAGTCCAGGGTATAGTCACACCAGGACCACCAGCCTGCCAGCCCAGCAGCACCACCAGCATGCCAGTCCAGGACCACCAGCATGCCAGTCCAGGGTACAGCCACACCAGGACCACCAGCATGCCAGCCCAGAACAACCAGCATGCCAGTCCAGGGTACAGCCACACCAGGACCACCAGCATACCACCTCAGGACCACCAGAATACCAGTCCAGGTTACACCCACACCAGGACCACCAGCATGCCAGCCCAGAACAACCAGCATGCCAGTCCAGGGTACAGCCACACCAGGACCACCAGCATACCATCCAGGACCACATGAATACCAGTCCAGGTTACACCCACACCAGGGCCACCAGCATGCCAGGCCAGCACCACCAGCATGCCAGTCCAGGGTACAGCCACACAAGGACCCCCAGCATCCCAGCACAGCACCACCAGCATGCCAGTCCAGGGTACAGCCACACCAGGGCCACCAGCATACCACCCCAGTACCACCAGCATGCCAGTCCAGGGTACAGCCACACAAGGACCACCAGCATGCCAGCCGAGCAGCACCAGCATGCCAGAACTGGGTACTGCCACAGCAGGACCACCAGCATACCATCCTTGGACCACCAGGATGCCAGCCCAGTGTACAGCCAAACCAGGACCACCAGCATTGCCAATGCAGCACCACCAGCATGCCAGTCCAGGGTACAGTCACACAAGGACCACCAGCCTGCCAGCTCAGCAACACCATCAGCATGCCAGTCCAGGGTACAGCCACACCAGGACCACCAGCATGCCAGCCCAGCTCCATCAGCATGCCAGTCCAGGGTACAGCCACACCAGGGCCACCAGCATGCCAGCCCATCACCACCAGCATGCCAGCCAAGCATCACCAGCATACCATTTGATGGTACAGCCACACCAGGACCACCAGCATTTCTGTCCAGGGTACTGCCACACCAGGACCACCGGCATACCAGCCCAGGACCACCAGCATGCTAACCCTGCAAAACCATCATGCCAGTCCAGGGTACAGCCAGACCAGGACCACAAGCATGCCAGTCCAGGACCACCAGAATACCAGTCCAGGGTACAGCCACACCAGGACCACCAGCATGCCAGCCCAGCACCACCAGCATGCCAGTCCAGGGTACAGCCACACCAGGACCACCAGCATGCAAATCCATGGTACAGCCGAACAAGGACTACCAGCATACCAGCCCAGGACCACCAGCATGCCAGCCCAGCACCACCAGCATGCCAGTCCAGGGTACAGCCACACCAGGACCACCAGCATGCCAGCCCAGCACCACCAGCATGCCAGTCCAGGGGACAGCCACACCAGGACCACCAGCATGACAGCCCAGCACTACCAGCATACAGTCCATCGTACAGCCACACCAGGACCACCAGCATGCCAGCACAACCAGCATGCCAGTCCAGGGTACAGCCACACCAGGACCACCAGCATGCCAGCCCAGGACCGCCAGAATACCAGTCCAGTGTACAGCCACACCAGGACCACTAGCATGCCAGCTCAGGACCACCAGAATACCAGTCCAGGGTACAGCCACACAAGGACCAACAGCATGCCAGCCCAGCACCACCAGCATGCCAGTCCAGGGTACAGCCACACAATGACCACCAGCATGCCAGCACAGCACCACCAGCATACCAGTCCAGGGTACCCCCACACCAGGACAACCAGTATACCATCCCAGGATCACCAGCATACCAATCCAGGGTACAGCCACACAATGACCACCAGCATGCCAGCCCAGCACCACCAGCATGCCAGTCCAGGGTACAGCCACACAAGGACCACCAGCATGCATGCCGAGCACCACAAGCATGCCAGTCCAGGGTACAACCACAGCAGGACCACCAGCATACTATCCGAGGACCACCAGGATGCCAGTCCAGAGTACAGCCACACCAGGACCACCAGCATGCCAGTGAAGCACCACCAGCATGCCAGTCCAGGGTATAGTCACACCAGGGCCACCAGCCTGCCAGCCCAGCAGCATCACCAGCATGCCAGTCCAGGACCACCAGCATGCCAGTCCAGGGTACAGCCACACCAGGACCACCAGCTGTATTGCTCTCCTCTAAAAAGTGCACGGAACTACCATAAATCACCAGTGCAATTATAGAGCAAATACTTCAACCCAAAAACAGACACAATAATTCACAGCCACGCACACTTTAGAAGATAATCAGCTCTTTACGGCTATTTATTCAAAGCTTACAGGTACATAGAAATAACTCGTACAACTCACATGGGCATAGATCACAGAAAACATAAAGAAGTCAAAGAAAGAAATACATCACCGTGGGCGTAGCTTAATGGAACTTCATCTGGCCAGAAGCGGCTGAAAGACCCCGATAACAGCCAGGCCAAGAGCACAACAACCCACAGGAGTGTCGGACCGAAGCGTCCCCCCTCCGACTGAAGTCGTTGTGCTTATCCCGTCTGACCGTTGAGGGCTTCCGCATATATGCCCTCCTCAACAAGGGGTGGCAACTTCTCGAACCTTCTGGCAATGCGCTTGCGCATTGATGGGTGACCGTTGGTTGCCAGCTGAATCAACCGACAGTAACCCCAAGGAGCAAAGCACTTCTCTCTCCTAAACGCCCCGGGAAACAATTCCATAACTCATCTCAAAACCTTGGCACAGGCCGAGCAAACCCAAAACAAACTTCGCTATCAGGTACCAGCCGGCACCTGCGGATCTTAGCTTTCCCAGCGCCGTGTCCTTGGCTGGGAATGCCTGCATTCCAAGCCCATCAGCAAATAACGTTGAAAACATGTTGTTTCGCAAAGTAAGTGTAGCTTTCCACTGAGGCATGGATAAATATCCATCATGGCTCTGAGTTCCCCCAGAATGCACTGCGCACCAGCGCCATGTTTTAGCTCAACCATCACACCAGCATGCCAGCCCAGCACCACCAGCATGCCAGTCCAGGGTACAGCCACACCAGGACCACCAGCATGCCAGCCCAGCACAACCAGCATGCCAGTCCAGGGTACAGCCACACCAGGACCACTGCATGCCAGCCCAGCACTACCAGCATACAGTCCATCGTACAGCGTCACCAGGACCACCTGCATGCCAGCCCAGGACCATCAGCATGCCAGTCCAGGACCACCCGCATGCCAGTCTAGTACACAGCCACACCAGGACCACTAGAATGCCAGCCCAACACCACAAGCATGCCAGTCCAGGGTACAGCACACCAGGACCACGAGCATGCCAGCCCAGGACCACCAGCATACCAGTCCATGGTACAGCCACACCAGGACCACCAGAATGCCATTCCAGCACTATCGGCATGCCCGACCAGGGTACAGCCACACCAGCACCACCAGCATGCCAGCCCAGGACTACCAGAATACCAGTCCAGGGTACAGCCACACCAGGACCACTAGCATGCCAGCCCAGGACCACCAGAATAACAGTCCAGGGTACAGCCACACAAGGACCAACAGCATGCCAGCCCAGCACCACCAGCATGCCAGTCCAGGATACAGCCACACAAGGAGCACCAGCATATCAGTCCAGGGTACAGCCACACAAGAACCACGAGCATGCCAGCCCAGGACCACCAGAATACCTGTCCAGGGTACAGCCACACCAGGGCTACCAGCTTGCCAGGCCCAGGACCACCAGAATACCAGTCCAGGGTACAGCCACAACAGGACCACTAGCATGCCAGCCCAGGACCACCAGAATACCAGTCCAGGGTACAGCCACACAAGGACCAACAGCATGCCAGCCCAGCACCACCAGCATGCCAGTCCAGGATACAGCCACACAAGGACCACCAGCATGTCAGTCCAGGGTACAGCCACACAAGAACCATGAGCATGCCAGCCCAGGACCACCAGAATACTTGTCCAGGGTACAGCCACACCAGGGCTACCAGCTTGCCAGCACAGGACAACCAGCATGCCAGTACAGGGTACAGCCACACCAGGACCACCAGCATGCCAGCCCAGGACCACCATAATACCAGTCCAGTGTACAGCCACACCAGGACCACTAGCATACCAGCCCAGGACCACCAGAATATCAGTCCACGGTACAGCCACACAATGACCAACAGCATGCCAGCCCAGCACCACCAGCATGCCAGTCCAGGGTACAGCCACACAAGGACCACCAGCATGCCAGCACAGCACCACCAGCATACCAGTCCAGGGTACAGCCACACCAGAACAACCAGCATACCATCCCAGGATCACCAGCATGCCATTCCAGGGTACAGCCACACCATGACCACCAGCATGCCAGCCCAGCACCTTCAGCATGTCAGTCCAGGGTACAGCCACACAAGGACCACCAGCATTCACGCCAAGCACCACAAGCATGCCAGTCCAAGGTACAACCGCAGCAGGACCACCAGCATACTATCCTAGGACCACCAGGATGCCAGTCCAGAGTACAGCCACACCAGGACCACCAGCATGCCAGTGCAGCACCACCAGCATGCCAGTCCAGGGTATAGTCAAACCAGAACCACCAGCCTGCCATCCCAGCAGCACCACCAGCATGCCAGCCCAGGACCACCAGCATGCCAGTCCAGGGTACAGCCACACCAGGACCACCAGCATGCCAGCCCAGCACCACTAGCATGCAAGTCCAGGGTAAAGCCACACCAGGACCACCAGCATGCCAGCCCAGCACAACCAGCATGCCAGTCCAGGGTACAGCCACACCAGGACCACCAGCATGCCAGCCCAGGACCACCAGAATACCAGTCCAGGGTACAGCCACACCAGGACCACTAGCATTCCAGCCCAGGACCACCAGAATACCAGTCCAGGGTACACCACACAAGGACCACTAGCATGCCAGCCCAGCACCACCAGCATGCCAGTCCAGGGTACAGTCACACAAGGACCACCAGCATGTCAGTCCAGGGTACAGCCACACAAGAACCACGAGCATGCCAGCCCAGGACCACCAGAATACCTGCCAGGGTACAGCCACACCAGGGCCACCAGCTTGCCAGCACAGGACCACCAGCATGCCAGTACAGGGTACAGCCACACTAGGGCCACCGGCATGCCAGTTCAGGACCACCCACATGCCAGTCCAGGGTACAGCCACACCAGGACCACCAGCATGCCAGCCCAGGACCACCATAATACCAGTCCAGGGTACAGCCACAGCAGGACCACTAGCATACCAGCCTAGGACCACCAGAATATCAGTCCAGGGTACAGCCACACAATGACCAACAGCATGCCAGCCCAGGACCACCCACATGCCAGTCCAGGGTACAGCCACACCAGGACCACCAGCATGCCAGCCCAGGACCACCAGAATACCAGTCCAGGGTACAGCCACACCAGGACAACCAGCATACCAGCCCAGGACCACCAGAATATCAGTCCAGGGTACAGCCACACAATGACCAACAGCATGCCAGCCCAGCACCACCAGCACACCAGTCAAGGGTACAGCCACACAAGGACCACCAGCATGCCAGCACAGCACCTCCAGCATACCAGTCCAGGGTACAGCCACATCAGCACAACCAGCATACCATCCCAGGATCACCAGCATGCCAGTCCAGAGTACAGCCACACCAGGACCACCAGCATGCCAGTGCAGCACCACCAGCATGCCAGTCCAGGGTATAGTCACACCAGGACCACCAGCCTGCCAGCCCAGCAGCACCACCAGCATGCCAGTCCAGGACCACCAGCATGCCAGTCCAGGGAACAGCCACACCAGGACCACCAGCATGCCAGCCCAGAACAACCAGCATGCCAGTCCAGGGTACAGCCACACCAGGACCACCAGTATACCACCCCAGGACCACCAGAATACCAGTCCAGGTTACACCCACACCAGTACCACCAGCATGCCAGGCCAGCACCACTAGCATATCAGTCCATGGTACAGCCACATCAGGACCACCAGCATGCCAGCCCAGCACCACCAGCATGCCAGTCCAGGGTACAGCCACACCAGGACAACCAGCATACCATCCCAGGACCACAAGAATACCAGTCCAGGTTACACCCACACCAGGACCACCAGCATGCCAGCCCAGCACCACCAGCATGCCAGTCCAGGGTACAGCCACACAAGGACCCCCAGCATCCCAGCACAGCACCACCAGCATGCCAGTCCAGGGTACAGCCACACCAGGACCACCAGCCTACCATCCCAGTACCACAAGCATGCCAGTCCAGGGTACAGCCACACAAGGACCACCAGCATGCCAGCCGAGCAGCACCAGCATGCTAGAACTGGGTACTGCCACAGCAGGACCACCAGCATACCATCCCAGGACCACCAGGATGCCAGCCCAGTGTACAGCCAAACCAGGACCACCAGCATTGCCAGTGCAGCACCACCAGCATGCCAGTCCAGGGTACAGTCACACCAGGACCACCAGCCTGCCAGCTCAGCAGCACCATCAGCATGCCAGTCCAGGGTACAGCCACACCAGGACCACCAGCATGCCAGCACAGGACCACCAGAATACCATCCCAGGACCACCAGGATGCCAGCCCAGTGTACAGCCAAACCAGGACCACCAGCATTGCCAGTGCAGCACCACCAGCATGCCAGTCCAGGGTACAGTCACACCAGGACCACCAGCCTGCCAGCTCAGCAGCACCATCAGCATGCCAGTCCAGGGTACAGCCACACCAGGACCACCAGCATGCCAGCACAGGACCACCAGCATGTCAGTCCAGGGTACAGCCACACAAGAACCACGAGCATGCCAGCCCAGGACCACCAGAATACCTGTCCAGGGTACAGCCACACCAGGGCCACCAGCTTGCCAGCACAGGACCACCAGCATGCCAGTACAGGGTGCAGCCACACTAGGGCCACCAGAATGCCAGTCCAGGACCACCCACATGCCAGTCCAGGGTACAGCCACACCAGGACCACCAGCATGCCAGCCCAGGACCACCATAATACCAGTCCAGGGTACAGCCACACCAGGACCACTAGCATACCAGCCCAGGACCACCAGAATATCAATCCAGGGTACAGCCACACAATGGCCAACAGCATGCCAGCCCAGCACCACCAGGATGTCAGTCAAGGGTACAGCCACACAATGACCAACAGCATGCCAGCCCAGCACCACCAGGATGTCAGTCAAGGGTACAGCCACACAAGGACCACCAGCATGCCAGCCCAGCACCACCAGCATGCCAGTACAGGGTACAGCCACACAAGGACGACCAGCATGCACGCCGAGCACCACAAGCCTGCCAGTCCAGGGTACAACCACAGCAGGACCACCAGCATACTATCCTAGGACCACCAGGATGCCAGTCCAGAGTACAGCCACACCAGGACCACCAGCATGCCAGTGCAGCACCACCAGCATGCCAGTCCAAGGTATAGTCACACCAGGACCACCAGCCTGCCAGCCCAGCAGCACCACCAGCATGCCAATCCAGGACCACCAGCATGCCAGTCCAGGGTACAGCCACACATGGACCACCAGCATCCCAGCACAGCACCACCAGCATGCCAGTCCAGGGTACAGCCACACCAGGACCACCATCATACCATCCCAGTACCACCAGCATGCCAGTCCAGGGTACAGCCACACAAGGACCACCAGCATGCCAGCCGAGCAGCACCAGCATGCCAGTCCAGGGTACAGTCACACCAGGACCACCAGCCCGCCAGCCCAGCACCACCAGCATGCCAGTCCAGGGCACAGCCACACTAGGATCACCAGCATGCCAGCCCAGCACAACCAGCATGCCAGTCCAGGTACAGCCACAACAGGACCACCAGCATACCATCCCAGGATCACCAGAATACCAGTCCAGGGTACACCCAAACCAGGACCACCAGCATGCCAGTCCAGCACCACCAGCATATCAGTCCATGGTACAGCCACACCAGGACCACCAGCATGGTATCCCAGCACCAACAGCATGCCAGTCCAGAGTAAAGCCACACCAGGGCCACCAGCATGCCAGCCCATCACCACCAGCATGCCAGCCAAGCATCAGCAGCATACCATTCAATGGTACAGCCACACCGGGACCACCAGCATTTCTGTCCAGGGCACTGCCACACCAGGACCACCAGCATACCAGCCCAGGACCACCAGCATGCCAACCCAGCAAAACCATCATGCCAGTCCAGGGTACAGCCAGACCAGGACCACCAGCATGCCAGTCCAGGACCACCAGAATACCAGTCTAGGGTACAGCCACACCAGGACCACCAGCATGCCAGCCCAGCACCACCAGCATGCCAGTCCAGGGTACAGCCACACCAGGACCACCAGCATGTAAATCCAGGGTACAGCCACACAAGGACTACCAGCATACCAGCCCAGGACCACCAGCATGCCAGCCCAGCACCACCAGCATGCCAGTCCAGGGTAAAGCCATACCAGGACCACCAGCATGCTAGCCCAGCACCACCAGCATGCCAGTCCAGGGTGTTAGGGAGAATTCTCTGTTTAGGCTGAATTTCCTAACCTAGTGAGTCCCCCAGCAGCTTTGCTGGATTTCTGGAGTTTGTTTTTTCCATCCTGCCAAGAGTGTGACCCTTTTCCTCTCACTCTTGGACATGTATGTGTGGAATTCCTTTGAATTGTCAATGTGTTCGATGGGCTATGGGGTCTTTTACTCCATAGGGTCTCATAAGTTTTTCTATGTGTGTCACCCCGCACCTTACGTGTCGTGACACGGGGGCACCCTAGCTGGTCCCCCCACCATAGACTCCATACCCGGGGACTGACTACCGTCTCCCCGGGCATGTAAAGTCACCATTGGCTTTACTAGACCTAAATTTGCTAACAGAACTAGTACCAACCATCTTATTGTGGACGTGCTAGTAGAGGTAATTCGATTACTCCTGGATCTGTTACTCGAGGGGGGCACTGTCCCGTCCCTCCTCGTCGAGTTTTGGCTGGTGGCAGTGGAAACTACTTGTTATGTTCGACCGCGGGCATAACCCTATGGGATCCGTCCCATTGTTGAAGATTAATACTGTTTTTCGTTAATCTCCAACGTACCACCGATCTACTTATCTTAAATAGGTTTATCGAGTGGTATTTTCTGCCAGAACTCGGGTTGTAAAATGGCGTCTGTGTTTTTCTCTGTGACTCCTAAACCAAAGGTTGAGCCCTTTGTTCCACTTTTGGCGGGCCTCTGGACAGAGACCCTCCAAAGTGGTGCCATTCTGTCTGGGTTACCTCATAGGTGTGGGAGGGGGTTTAGACACCCTGGACCGAGTTGCCTTGCCAACTCAGGTCGCACTCTGAAGTGATTGGCCCAGGTGGTGAGCCTTCCCGCTCACCACTTAGCATGTGTTGATTGACAAGCTAGGCTGAATGAATGGGGGACGTCTGCATAAAAGCAGGGCTTTGGGACTGGATCTTCAGGAAGTCGCCACTGGACCTAAAGAATCCGACGAGGGTAACGCTGAGTCGACCTGCACGACAACACCTCCGGTGAAGCCCTGCGGAATCGTCTCACAATCTCCCGACGACAGAAGAGATCTCCCTGCCGGAGAGTCTCTTTCCCTGGCTGGTGGGGACAACCAGTCTTCTTCTTCTTTGTGCTTTTTGGTCGCCCAGGACGCAGTGGTCGAATTGCCCGTGCAGAGTACCCGGCAACCGGATAGCCACTACTCCTGCACCGTGATCGAAAGGTGGTGCCTTGTGACGAAGCACTCCGTGGCTGGTTTCTTCCCTGGTGGTGCACCGGACATCTTCTCTTCGACGACGAGAGCATCTCTTCTCTTGGCCAAGACCCGTCGTGCGTCCACCACCAGGAACAACTGCCCCCGTCTGAGCTGTCTTCCACAACAAGGTACCGTAACCGCCTGGCTTCCCTTTTTGATCGGTTCGTGTGAGGTATCTGATTCCTCTCCGTTCCGTTGGGTTGCCTCCAAGCTTTATTCACTCTTTGTTCTGAACTGGTTCAACCTGTCGCTAACCAATTTGCTAAACAAGACTTGAGTGCATCATCCGTAGAGACTTTCCAGGACATCGTGCCTTGCCTCTCACCGAGTGGGCCTGGCCGCCGAACTGTATGATCTAGTGTGATTAATGCCTTCTTGCCTTGCATTTTTACCCGCTTCAGTACGAACCGTGTTGACTTCATTACCTGCCTTTCTCTTCTCTCCCTTCCTCACTAAATATTCGAGTGTCATCTGGGTTGAGGTATACACCTCTGTCTGAAAATAAGTGGTGCCGTAGAACCTAGAGTTGTCGATATTGTGTTTCGGGGGATTGAGCTTTATTCCATTCTGCAGAGTAATTGTATTTTGATTTGTTTGCCGTGGTTCACTTTAGTATTTTTCGTAGACGTTCTGTTATTAATAAATAACTTACTATCTTTATACTAAAGCCTGGTTGCGTGTTTACTCGTTTTGCTGCGAAGAATTACCCTATCTTGTATACTCCCTATACTGACCAACTTTTCTTGAGAGAAGTCTGACTGCTCAGCCACAGCTACCAATTGAATCTGTGTGGTACAGACTGCTACCAAGTGGGTTCATCGCAACACCTGTAGTCCTAAATCTTTTGCAGTGGTCCCAGAGGGAACTGCACAGGTTTCCGCCTAACACTGGTGTACAGCGGTGGGATTAGTATCGAGTATACAGTTTAGAGTTTTTTTCGACGCTGTAGGACGACTAACCACAAAACTTTACAAAAGCAACTTTCAAAAAACATGTCTACGATGGAAATTTACAGCCAAGAGTCTTTGTCGGATAAAAATACTGAGAGTCTGCGAGCTGTCTGTAGACAAGAGAATCTTCCTGTAAAAGGCAAGAAGTTAGAACTGATTGAGAGATTGCTGGCGAACCAAAGTCTGGGTACTGGTTCAGAGGAACCAAACTCTCCAGCAACTGTAGATAACAGTAATGGTGTTGATCTGAATCGTAATTCTGATGATAGCGATGAAGAGGCTGACGAGGACGGCGAGGCTAACGAAACTGTCTCACCTGTTCCTCTACCTGCCTTACCAACTGTGCCTACGGGGCCAATACCAGGTCCCACAAGTAACCCTGCTTATTTTGAACTTGAAAAAATGAAGCTCGCATTAGAATATAAACGGGTCTTGGCTCAATCTGAACGAAACCAAGAGCTCGAGTTCAAACGAATGAATGCCCAGGCTGAGCAGAGGCAAGCTGAGTTAAGACTCAGGGAAATAGAGCTTAATCATGAGTTACAAATGAAAAAGTTGTCTATGGAAAATGCTTCTCTCTCCTCTGGTTCCTCTAGGAGCTCCAGTCCCAAAAGACCCCGGATGCCGAAGGAATTAGTGGGTATGTACGAACCGAGATTGGATGTGTTGGATTGGTTGAAACTGTTTGAATACAATCATGGGCTCCAGGACATCACCGGGAATGCGTTGCTTCCCTGGTTGTTCTCTAGGCTTCCTCCTGTTGCGACTGATGTGGTAATGGAATTGGGGGAGGTGGATAAGACGGATTACGAAAGTGTGAAACTAGCTTTGATAGCTAGATTCGGGAAGACCCCTTCCCAGTATCTTAAGAGGTTTAGAACCCTCAAAAAGCATGATGGTACCCCTTGGGCTACCTGGGTGAGTGAAGGGTTGAAAAACTTAGAGGGATGGATTAAGGGTTACAAAGTTGACACTTACGAGGGTATGCGAAATCTTTTTATGTTGGAGTCGATTTATGATGCCTGTTCTCCTGAGCTCAGACAGCACTTGGCTGATTCGAAGGAATTAGATTCCAGGGCTCTAGCTAAGGCTGCTGACTTGTGGGTTGCCAACAGGGCTACTCACAAGGATTCTGGGGTAACTCAGAAAAAGGACGAGGGAAAACAGCCTAAAAAAGACTCAAAGGAGAATTCGAATAACTCACATTCCAAAGAGGGCCCCAAACAAAACCAGAAGGGTAAGCCACCGGGAAAACCACAGCAGAATAGTGTGTCTTCTGGTGCCAAACCGGAAGGAGGTCAGAACAAGCCACCATTCCAGAAAGCATTCGGGAAATGCTTTGTTTGTGGCTCGACTGATCACGTGAAAGGAGATCCCAGATGTAAGGGTAAACCTTCAGGGGTCCAGCTTGTCTCCTTAGCCTTCGCTCCAGAGGAGGAAGTCCAAATGGCAAGTGGAAACTTTCTACTGCTAGCTGACGAACCCATTGGAGTCTCAGCCAGCGTTTCTTTAGTATCTCTGGGGTTGTGGGAACAACAGAATTTAGATGTCTATAATTCTATCCCCGATAATACTAAAGAGTATTATAAGGACAGTGTCCAGGTGAATGGTCAGGAGACGCCTGCCATTAGGGACACTGGGGCCAGCATAACTGTGGTGGATAAATCGTTTTTTCAGGCTGAGGATGTTGCTAAGGCACCCAAACGCCTCACCAAGTTAGCTGGAGGGCCTGTGCAGATGCTTCCCCAATTACCAGTTCTCATCCAGTGTAACGACATGACTGTAAAGATACCTGTCAGCATACAGAGTGAGGTACCAGGATGCGTACTGTTGGGTAACGATTTGAAAACTCTCGGAGTTGTATCGCATACTCCCAGACCTCCTAGTAAACGGTTACAGGAGCTAACCAGACCTGCAAGAGAGAGGACCCTGCGCGGTACTCTCGGGGAGATGATGAAGAAAGAAATCACTCCTGCTCCATTGGAAATGGCGGCCGCTGTCTCTAGGAACACAGAAGTCAAAGGGAAACCTAAAACTTCTAAACCGAAACCAACAGCCCACATTCCGATGCAGCCGACACGGACTTCCCCGCGGTTGTCCAACGTCACACCCGTAACTCCACCTCCAGCTGAGGCTGAGGGGGAAGTACAACCCTGTATGGTAGAATTAGACTCTGAAGAAGAGCTAATGGAAGGCCAGGAACTCATTGGAGATCTGGATCCTGTTGACCATCCTGAGCTGCAGTCGTTACTGGCAGAAGGTGGACCCAGCAGGGCAGACTTCAGTAAGGGACAGAGAGAATGTCCAACTCTGGAAGGTCTTCGCCGTCAGGCAGTAACTCAGGCTGAAGGGCAAGAGCCTGGGAAACATAGGTTGCACTGGGAAGATGGCCTCTTCTATAGTGAACCGACCGAGTCTACACCTGG
Organism: Ambystoma mexicanum; assembly: GCF_040938575.1. Taxonomy (NCBI): domain Eukaryota; kingdom Metazoa; phylum Chordata; class Amphibia; order Caudata; family Ambystomatidae; genus Ambystoma; species Ambystoma mexicanum. The sequence goes on along the minus strand of NC_090924.1, from coordinate 1,451,284,988 downwards.
AGACTACAAACGCCTTGTAGTACCCCAAGAGAACAGACCACAGTTCTTGCAGTTAGCCCACGAGATTCCTTTGGCTGGTCACTTGAGTTTCAAGAAGACTAAGGAAAGGCTCTCACTCTACTTCTATTGGCCAAAAATGGGGGCCGAAGTAGAAAAACACTGCAGAAGCTGCCATGCCTGCCAGATCTCTGGTAAGGTTGGGTCCAAGAATGTGGCACCGTTAGTGCCTCTTCCCGTTGTGGGAGTCCCATTTGAGAGAGTAGGGATTGATATCGTTGGTCCCCTTGATCCTCCAACCTCCTCAGGCAACAGGTTTATACTTGTTGTAGTAGACCATGCTACTAGGTATCCTGAGGCAATTCCTATGAGGACTGTTACAGCTCCGGCTGTGGCTAAGGCCCTCCTTGGTATTTTTACTAGGGTCGGATTTCCTAAGGAAGTTATCTCTGACAGGGGGTCAAATTTTATGTCCCACTACATGAAAGCCATGTGGAAAACCTGCGGGGTAACTTACAAGTTCTCAACGGCTTACCACCCACAAACCAATGGGTTGGTAGAACGGTTCAACCGAACCATGAAGAGCTTGATAGGTGCTCTAGAAGAACCCCTTAAGCGTAAGTGGGACCTTCTATTGCCATGCCTTCTTTTTGCTTATAGAGAAGTCCCTCAGGAGGGAGTAGGCTACTCTCCCTTCGAACTGCTCTATGGTCATCCCGTCAGAGGTCCATTGGCCCTGATTAAGGAGGGGTTGGAGAGTGCTCCTTCCCCCAAGCCAGTCAGAGTGACTGACTACGTGATAGGTCTCCGGAGGAGAATGTCGCACCTGATGACAGAAGCAAGCGATAACTTGAAAGCTGGACAAGCATTGGTCAAGCACTGGCACGATCAAAAGGCTAACATGGTTGAGTTCGCTCAAAACCAGCTTGTTCTTGTTATGATCCCCACAAGGCAGAGGGCCTTGCAAGATAAATGGATGGGACCCTACCGAGTAGTGGGTAAGCTCGGTGAGGTTAACTATCTGGTGGACTTGGGCAACCCCAAGGAGGCTCCAACAGTCTTTCACACCAACCGACTTAAAGCGTATGTCTCACGACCTGACGTAGGAGCGTTGCTTCTAGCATCAGCCGAGGAAGAAGAAGAGAGTGAAACTCTTCCGGATCTCCTCAGAGGCTTACCTTTAGATGAAAACATTGAAGGAGTAAATCTCTCCTCCAATCTGACACCCGAGCAACAAGAAGAGTGCAAGTCTATGTTGAATCAGTTTGCCTCTCTGTTCTCGCTCTCACCAGGCTTGACCCCTTGGGGCCAGCACGAGATACTCACTGGTGACTGTCTGCCTGTCAAAAGCAGAGGATATCGCATGTCAGAAAACGTAAGAACCCACATCAAAGGTGAGGTCAGCAAGATGCTTGATCTCGGGGTAATAGAGCCCTCTACTAGTCCATGGTCTAGCCCAGTTGTGTTAGTACGAAAGGCCGGATCTAAAGAACTTAGATTCTGCGTGGATTATAGAGCTCTTAACGCAGTCACCACGACTGATGCCCATCCTTTGCCAAGAACAGATGAGTTGGTGGATAAACTTGGCGCCGCCAAGTTCCTCAGCACATTTGACTTGACGTCAGGCTATTGGCAAATAGCCCTGACCAACCATGCCAAGGAGAAAACTGCATTTTCTACCCCCGTTGGTTTATACCAGTTTACGGTAATGCCTTTCGGACTAAAAAATGCACCTGCTACGTTTCAACGGATGGTAAACCAGGTTCTAACCGGGATGGAGGACTTCTGCATGGCATACTTGGATGACATAGCAGTGTTCAGCAATTCCTGGGACGAACATGTAACCCACCTGAGAGATGTTTTGCAGGCTCTTGGACGAGCCAATCTGACCATAAAGGCGAGTAAATGCCAAATTGGACAGAGTAAGGTAGTCTACCTTGGGCATGAGGTAGGCGGTGGAGAAATAAGGCCTTTGCTCAGTAAGATTGAAGCTGTGCAAAATTGGACAACACCGACTACTCAGACTCAGGTGAGAGCCTTCCTAGGCCTCACCGGGTATTACAGGAATTTCATAGAGAACTATGGGACCATAGCTTCTCCACTGAATGTCATCTCCTCGCCCAAATTCCCTAAAAAGGTTAAATGGAACGAGGAGTGCAATCAGGCTTTTGAAAACCTGAAAAAGGCTCTTTGCCAAGCCCCAGTACTCAGAGCTCCTGATTACCGCCAACACTTCATTGTGCAGACAGACGCTTCCAATGTAGGGATAGGTGCCGTACTCAGTCAACTGGATGGGAAAGGTAGGGAGCACCCCATTTGCTACATCAGCCGCAAGCTGAAGGATCCTGAAACAAGGTGGGCAACAATCGAAAGAGAATGCTTTGCTATCGTGTGGGCTCTGAAGAAGTTTAGGCCGTACTTGTATGGTTCTACTTTTGTTATTCAGACTGACCACCAACCCTTGAGATGGTTAATGCAAATGAAAGGGGAAAACCCAAAACTACTGAGATGGTCGATCTGCCTGCAAGGGTTCGATTTCACCATTGAGCACAGGTCAGGGTGTCACCACCAAAATGCTGTTGGTCTCTCTAGGATGTATATCATCGACTAGAGGTATGAGATTCATCCAGGAGTGGATTAAATCCTCCTGTCCCTTAGTCTGGGGGGGCGAGTGTTAGGGAGAATTCTCTGTTTAGGCTGAATTTCCTAACCTAGTGAGTCCCCCAGAAGCTTTGCTGGATTTCTGGAGTTTGTTTTTTCCATCCTGCCAAGAGTGTGACCCTTTTCCTCTCACTCTTGGACATGTATGTGTGGAATTCCTTTGAATTGTCAATGTGTTCAATGGGCTATGGGGTCTTTTACTCCATAGGGTCTCATAAGTTTTTCTATGTGTGTCACCCCGCACCTTACGTGTCGTGACACGGGGGCACCCTAGCTGGTCCCCCCACCATAGACTCCATACCCGGGGACTGACTACCGTCTCCCCGGGCATGTAAAGTCACCATTGGCTTTACTAGACCTAAATTTGCTAACAGAACTAGTACCAACCATCTTATTGTGGACGTGCTAGTAGGGGTAATTCGATTACTCCTGGATCTGTTACTCGAGGGGGGCACTGTCCCGTCCCTCCTCGTCGAGTTTTGGCTGGTGGCAGTGGAAACTACTTGTTATGTTCGACCGCGGGCATAACCCTATGGGATCCGTCCCATTGTTGAAGATTAATACTGTTTTTCGTTAATCTCCAACGTACCACCGATCTACTTATCTTAAATAAGTTTATCGAGTGGTATTTTCTGCCAGAACTCGGGTTGTAAAATGGCGTCTGTGTTTTTCTCTGTGACTCCTAAACCAAAGGTTGAGCCCTTTGTTCCACTTTTGGCGGGCCTCTGGACAGAGACCCTCCAAAGTGGTGCCATTCTGTCTGGGTTACCTCAGGGGTGTGGGAGGGGGTTTAGACACCCTGGACCGAGTTGCCTTGCCAACTCAGGTCGCACTCTGAAGTGATTGGCCCAGGTGGTGAGCCTTCCCGCTCACCACTTAGCATGTGTTGATTGACAAGCTAGGCTGAATGAATGGGGGACGTCTGCATAAAAGCAGGGCTTTGGGACTGGATCTTCAGGAAGTCGCCACTGGACCTAAAGAATCCGACGAGGGTAACGCTGAGTCGACCTGCACGACAACACCTCCGGTGAAGCCCTGCGGAATCGTCTCACAATCTCCCGACGACAGAAGAGATCTCCCTGCCGGAGAGTCTCTTTCCCTGGCTGGTGGGGACAACCAGTCTTCTTCTTCTTTGTGCTTTTTGGTCGCCCAGGACGCAGTGGTCGAATTGCCCGTGCAGAGCACCCGGCAACCGGATAGCCACTACTCCTGCACCGTGATCGAAAGGTGGTGCTTTGTGACGAAGCACTCTGCGGCTGGTTTCTTCCCTGGTGGTGCACCGGACATCTTCTCTTCGACGACGAGAGCATCTCTTCTCTTGGCCAAGACCCGTCGTGCGTCCACCACCAGGAACAACTGCCCCCGTCGGAGCTGTCTTCCACAACAAGGTACCGTAACCGCCTGGCTTCCCTTTTCGATCGGTTCGTGTGAGGTATCTGATTCCTCTCCGTTCCGTTGGGTTGCCTCCAAGCTTTATTCACTCTTTGTTCTGAACTGGTTCAACCTGTCGCTAACCAATTTGCTAAACAAGACTTGAGTGCATCATCCGTAGAGACTTTCCAGGACATCGTGCCTTGCCTCTCACCGAGTGGGCCTGGCCGCCGAACTGTATGATCTAGTGTGATTAATGCCTTCTTGCCTTGCATTTTTACCCGCTTCAGTACGAACCGTGTTGACTTCATTACCTGCCTTTCTCTTCTCTCCCTTCCTCACTAAATATTCGAGTGTCATCTGGGTTGAGGTATACACCTCTGTCTGAAAATAAGTGGTGCCGTAGAACCTAGAGTTGTCGATATTGTGTTTCGGGGGATTGAGCTTTATTCCATTCTGCAGAGTAATTGTATTTTGATTTGTTTGCCGTGGTTCACTTTAGTATTTTTCGTAGACGTTCTGTTATTAATAAATAACTTACTATCTTTATACTAAAGCCTGGTTGCGTGTTTACTCGTTTTGCTGCGAAGAATTACCCTATCTTGTATACTCCCTATACTGACCAACTTTTCTTGAGAGAAGTCTGACTGCTCAGCCACAGCTACCAATTGAATCTGTGTGGTACAGACTGCTACCAAGTGGGTTCATCGCAACACCTGTAGTCCTAAATCTTTTGCAGTGGTCCCAGAGGGAACTGCACAGGTTTCCGCCTAACACTGGTGTACAGCGGTGGGATTAGTATCGAGTATACAGTTTAGAGTTTTTTTCGACGCTGTAGGACGACTAACCACAAAACTTTACAAAAGCAACTTTCAAAAAACATGTCTACGATGGAAATTTACAGCCAAGAGTCTTTGTCGGATAAAAATACTGAGAGTCTGCGAGCTGTCTGTAGACAAGAGAATCTTCCTGTAAAAGGCAAGAAGTTAGAACTGATAGAGAGATTGCTGGCGAACCAAAGTCTGGGTACTGGTTCAGAGGAACCAAACTCTCCAGCAACTGTAGATAACAGTAATGGTGTTGATCTGAATCGTAATTCTGATGATAGCGATGAAGAGGCTGACGAGGACGGCGAGGCTAACGAAACTGTCTCACCTGTTCCTCTACCTGCTTTACCAACTGTGCCTACGGGGCCAATACCAGGTCCCACAAGTAACCCTGCTTATTTTGAACTTGAAAAAATGAAGCTCGAATTAGAATATAAACGGTTCTTGGCTCAATCTGAACGAAACCAAGAGCTTGAGTTCAAACGAATGAATGCCCAGGCTGAGCAGAGGCAAGCTGAGTTAAGACTCAGGGAAATAGAGCTTAATCATGAGTTACAAATGAAAAAGTTGTCTATGGAAAATGCTTCTCTCTCCTCTGGTTCCTCTAGGAGCTCCAGTCCCAAAAGACCCCGGATGCCGAAGGAATTAGTGGGTATGTACGAACCGAGATTGGATGTGTTGGATTGGTTGAAACTGTTTGAATACAATCATGGGCTCCAGGACATCACCGGGAATGCGTTGCTTCCCTGGTTGTTCTCTAGGCTTCCTCCTGTTGCGACTGATGTGGTAATGGAATTGGGGGAGGTGGATAAGACGGATTACGAAAGTGTGAAACTAGCTTTGATAGCTAGATTCGGGAAGACCCCTTCCCAGTATCTTAAGAGGTTTAGAACCCTCAAAAAGCATGATGGTACCCCTTGGGCTACCTGGGTGAGTGAAGGGTTGAAAAACTTAGAGGGATGGATTAAGGGTTACAAAGTTGACACTTACGAGGGTATGCGAAATCTTTTTATGTTGGAGTCGATTTATGATGCCTGTTCTCCTGAGCTCAGACAGCACTTGGCTGATTCGAAGGAATTAGATTCCAGGGCTCTAGCTAAGGCTGCTGACTTGTGGGTTGCCAACAGGGCTACTCACAAGGATTCTGGGGTAACTCAGAAAAAGGACGAGGGAAAACAGCCTAAAAAAGACTCAAAGGAGAATTCGAATAACTCACATTCCAAAGAGGGCCCCAAACAAAACCAGAAGGGTAAGCCACCGGGAAAACCACAGCAGAATAGTGTGTCTTCTGGTGCCAAACCGGAAGGAGGTCAGAACAAGCCACCATTCCAGAAAGCATTCGGGAAATGCTTTGTTTGTGGCTCGACTGATCACGTGAAAGGAGATCCCAGATGTAAGGGTAAACCTTCAGGGGTCCAGCTTGTCTCCTTAGCCTTCGCTCCAGAGGAGGAAGTCCAAATGGCAAGTGGAAACTTTCTACTGCTAGCTGACGAACCCATTGGAGTCTCAGCCAGCGTTTCTTTAGTATCTCTGGGGTTGTGGGAACAACAGAATTTAGATGTCTATAATTCTATCCCCGATAATACTAAAGAGTATTATAAGGACAGTGTCCAGGTGAATGGTCAGGAGACGCCTGCCATTAGGGACACTGGGGCCAGCATAACTGTGGTGGATAAATTGTTTTTTCAGGCTGAGGATGTTGCTAAGGCACCCAAACGCCTCACCAAGTTAGCTGGAGGGCCTGTGCAGATGCTTCCCCAATTACCAGTTCTCATCCAGTGTAACGACATGACTGTAAAGATACCTGTCAGCATACAGAGTGAGGTACCAGGATGCGTACTGTTGGGTAACGATTTGAAAACTCTCGGAGTTGTATCGCATACTCCCAGACCTCCTAGTAAACGGTTACAGGAGCTAACCAGACCTGCAAGAGAGAGGACCCTGCGCGGTACTCTCGGGGAGATGATGAAGAAAGAAATCACTCCTGCTCCATTGGAAATGGCGGCCGCTGTCTCTAGGAACACAGAAGTCAAAGGGAAACCTAAAACTTCTAAACCGAAACCAACAGCCCACATTCCGATGCAGCCGACACGGACTTCCCCGCGGTTGTCCAACGTCACACCCGTAACTCCACCTCCAGCTGAGGCTGAGGGGGAAGTACAACCCTGTATGGTAGAATTAGACTCTGAAGAAGAGCTAATGGAAGGCCAGGAACTCATTGGAGATCTGGATCCTGTTGACCATCCTGAGCTGCAGTCGTTACTGGCAGAAGGTGGACCCAGCAGGGCAGACTTCAGTAAGGGACAGAGAGAATGTCCAACTCTGGAAGGTCTTCGCCGTCAGGCAGTAACTCAGGCTGAAGGGCAAGAGCCTGGGAAACATAGGTTGCACTGGGAAGATGGCCTCTTCTATAGTGAACCGACCGAGTCTACACCTGGAGACTACAAACGCCTTGTAGTACCCCAAGAGAACAGACCACAGTTCTTGCAGTTAGCCCACGAGATTCCTTTGGCTGGTCACTTGAGTTTCAAGAAGACTAAGGAAAGGCTCTCACTCTACTTCTATTGGCCAAAAATGGGGGCCGAAGTAGAAAAACACTGCAGAAGCTGCCATGCCTGCCAGATCTCTGGTAAGGTTGGGTCCAAGAATGTGGCACCGTTAGTGCCTCTTCCCGTTGTGGGAGTCCCATTTGAGAGAGTAGGGATTGATATCGTTGGTCCCCTTGATCCTCCAACCTCCTCAGGCAACAGGTTTATACTTGTTGTAGTAGACCATGCTACTAGGTATCCTGAGGCAATTCCTATGAGGACTGTTACAGCTCCGGCTGTGGCTAAGGCCCTCCTTGGTATTTTTACTAGGGTCGGATTTCCTAAGGAAGTTATCTCTGACAGGGGGTCAAATTTTATGTCCCACTACATGAAAGCCATGTGGAAAACCTGCGGGGTAACTTACAAGTTCTCAACGGCTTACCACCCACAAACCAATGGGTTGGTAGAACGGTTCAACCGAACCATGAAGAGCATGATAGGTGCTCTAGAAGAACCCCTTAAGCGTAAGTGGGACCTTCTATTGCCATGCCTTCTTTTTGCTTATAGAGAAGTCCCTCAGGAGGGAGTAGGCTACTCTCCCTTCGAACTGCTCTATGGTCATCCCGTCAGAGGTCCATTGGCCCTGATTAAGGAGGGGTTGGAGAGTGCTCCTTCCCCCAAGCCAGTCAGAGTGACTGACTACGTGATAGGTCTCCGGAGGAGAATGTCGCACCTGATGACAGAAGCAAGCGATAACTTGAAAGCTGGACAAGCATTGGTCAAGCACTGGCACGATCAAAAGGCTAACATGGTTGAGTTCGCTCAAAACCAGCTTGTTCTTGTTATGATCCCCACAAGGCAGAGGGCCTTGCAAGATAAATGGATGGGACCCTACTGAGTAGTGGGTAAGCTCGGTGAGGTTAACTATCTGGTGGACTTGGGCAACCCCAAGGAGGCTCCAACAGTCTTTCACACCAACCGACTTAAAGCGTATGTCTCACGACCTGACGTAGGAGCGTTGCTTCTAGCATCAGCCGAGGAAGAAGAAGAGAGTGAAACTCTTCCGGATCTCCTCAGAGGCTTACCTTTAGATGAAAACATTGAAGGAGTAAATCTCTCCTCCAATCTGACACCCGAGCAACAAGAAGAGTGCAAGTCTATGTTGAATCAGTTTGCCTCTCTGTTCTCGCTCTCACCAGGCTTGACCCCTTGGGGCCAGCACGAGATACTCACTGGTGACTGTCTGCCTGTCAAAAGCAGAGGATATCGCATGTCAGAAAACGTAAGAACCCACATCAAAGGTGAGGTCAGCAAGATGCTTGATCTCGGGGTAATAGAGCCCTCTACTAGTCCATGGTCTAGCCCAGTTGTGTTAGTACGAAAGGCCGGATCTAAAGAACTTAGATTCTGCGTGGATTATAGAGCTCTTAACGCAGTCACCACGACTGATGCCCATCCTTTGCCAAGAACAGATGAGTTGGTGGATAAACTTGGCGCCGCCAAGTTCCTCAGCACATTTGACTTGACGTCAGGCTATTGGCAAATAGCCCTGACCAACCATGCCAAGGAGAAAACTGCATTTTCTACCCCCGTTGGTTTATACCAGTTTACGGTAATGCCTTTCGGACTAAAAAATGCACCTGCTACGTTTCAACGGATGGTAAACCAGGTTCTAACCGGGATGGAGGACTTCTGCATGGCATACTTGGATGACATAGCAGTGTTCAGCAATTCCTGGGACGAACATGTAACCCACCTGAGAGATGTTTTGCAGGCTCTTGGACGAGCCAATCTGACCATAAAGGCGAGTAAATGCCAAATTGGACAGAGTAAGGTAGTCTACCTTGGGCATGAGGTAGGCGGTGGAGAAATAAGGCCTTTGCTCAGTAAGATTGAAGCTGTGCAAAATTGGACAACACCGACTACTCAGACTCAGGTGAGAGCCTTCCTAGGCCTCACCGGGTATTACAGGAATTTCATAGAGAACTATGGGACCATAGCTTCTCCACTGAATGTCATCTCCTCGCCCAAATTCCCTAAAAAGGTTAAATGGAACGAGGAGTGCAATCAGGCTTTTGAAAACCTGAAAAAGGCTCTTTGCCAAGCCCCAGTACTCAGAGCTCCTGATTACCGCCAACACTTCATTGTGCAGACAGACGCTTCCAATGTAGGGATAGGTGCCGTAATCAGTCAACTGGATGGGAAAGGTAGGGAGCACCCCATTTGCTACATCAGCCGCAAGCTGAAGGATCCTGAAACAAGGTGGGCAACAATCGAAAGAGAATGCTTTGCTATCGTGTGGGCTCTGAAGAAGTTTAGGCCGTACTTGTATGGTTCTACTTTTGTTATTCAGACTGACCACCAACCCTTGAGATGGTTAATGCAAATGAAAGGGGAAAACCCAAAACTACTGAGATGGTCGATCTGCCTGCAAGGGTTCGATTTCACCATTGAGCACAGGTCAGGGTGTCACCACCAAAATGCTGTTGGTCTCTCTAGGATGTATATCATCGACTAGAGGTATGAGATTCATCCAGGAGTGGATTAAATCCTCCTGTCCCTTAGTCTGGGGGGGGCGAGTGTTAGGGAGAATTCTCTGTTTAGGCTGAATTTCCTAACCTAGTGAGTCCCCCAGCAGCTTTGCTGGATTTCTGGAGTTTGTTTTTTCCATCCTGCCAAGAGTGTGACCCTTTTCCTCTCACTCTTGGACATGTATGTGTGGAATTCCTTTGAATTGTCAATGTGTTCAATGGGCTATGGGGTCTTTTACTCCATAGGGTCTCATAAGTTTTTCTATGTGTGTCACCCCGCACCTTACGTGTCGTGACACGGGGGCACCCTAGCTGGTCCCCCCACCATAGACTCCATACCCGGGGACTGACTACCGTCTCCCCGGGCATGTAAAGTCACCATTGGCTTTACTAGACCTAAATTTGCTAACAGAACTAGTACCAACCATCTTATTGTGGACGTGCTAGTAGGGGTAATTCGATTACTCCTGGATCTGTTACTCGAGGGGGGCACTGTCCCGTCCCTCCTCGTCGAGTTTTGGCTGGTGGCAGTGGAAACTACTTGTTATGTTCGACCGCGGGCATAACCCTATGGGATCCGTCCCATTGTTGAAGATTAATACTGTTTTTCGTTAATCTCCAACGTACCACCGATCTACTTATCTTAAATAAGTTTATCGAGTGGTATTTTCTGCCAGAACTCGGGTTGTAAAATGGCGTCTGTGTTTTTCTCTGTGACTCCTAAACCAAAGGTTGAGCCCTTTGTTCCACTTTTGGCGGGCCTCTGGACAGAGACCCTCCAAAGTGGTGCCATTCTGTCTGGGTTACCTCAGGGGTGTGGGAGGGGGTTTAGACACCCTGGACCGAGTTGCCTTGCCAACTCAGGTCGCACTCTGAAGTGATTGGCCCAGGTGGTGAGCCTTCCCGCTCACCACTTAGCATGTGTTGATTGACAAGCTAGGCTGAATGAATGGGGGACGTCTGCATAAAAGCAGGGCTTTGGGACTGGATCTTCAGGAAGTCGCCACTGGACCTAAAGAATCCGACGAGGGTAACGCTGAGTCGACCTGCACGACAACACCTCCGGTGAAGCCCTGCGGAATCGTCTCACAATCTCCCGACGACAGAAGAGATCTCCCTGCCGGAGAGTCTCTTTCCCTGGCTGGTGGGGACAACCAGTCTTCTTCTTCTTTGTGCTTTTTGGTCGCCCAGGACGCAGTGGTCGAATTGCCCGTGCAGAGCACCCGGCAACCGGATAGCCACTACTCCTGCACCGTGATCGAAAGGTGGTGCTTTGTGACGAAGCACTCCGCGGCTGGTTTCTTCCCTGGTGGTGCACCGGACATCTTCTCTTCGACGACGAGAGCATCTCTTCTCTTGGCCAAGACCCGTCGTGCGTCCACCACCAGGAACAACTGCCCCCGTCGGAGCTGTCTTCCACAACAAGGTACCGTAACCGCCTGGCTTCCCTTTTCGATCGGTTCGTGTGAGGTATCTGATTCCTCTCTGTTCCGTTGGGTTGCCTCCAAGCTTTATTCACTCTTTGTTCTGAACTGGTTCAACCTGTCGCTAACCAATTTGCTAAACAAGACTTGAGTGCATCATCCGTAGAGACTTTCCAGGACATCGTGCCTTGCCTCTCACCGAGTGGGCCTGGCCGCCGAACTGTATGATCTAGTGTGATTAATGCCTTCTTGCCTTGCATTTTTACCCGCTTCAGTACGAACCGTGTTGACTTCATTACCTGCCTTTCTCTTCTCTCCCTTCCTCACTAAATATTCGAGTGTCATCTGGGTTGAGGTATACACCTCTGTCTGAAAATAAGTGGTGCCGTAGAACCTAGAGTTGTCGATATTGTGTTTCGGGGGATTGAGCTTTATTCCATTCTGCAGAGTAATTGTATTTTGATTTGTTTGCCGTGGTTCACTTTAGTATTTTTCGTAGACGTTCTGTTATTAATAAATAACTTACTATCTTTATACTAAAGCCTGGTTGCGTGTTTACTCGTTTTGCTGCGAAGAATTACCCTATCTTGTATACTCCCTATACTGACCAACTTTTCTTGAGAGAAGTCTGACTGCTCAGCCACAGCTACCAATTGAATCTGTGTGGTACAGACTGCTACCAAGTGGGTTCATCGCAACACCTGTAGTCCTAAATCTTTTGCAGTGGTCCCAGAGGGAACTGCACAGGTTTCCGCCTAACACTGGTGTACAGCGGTGGGATTAGTATCGAGTATACAGTTTAGAGTTTTTTTCGACGCTGTAGGACGACTAACCACAAAACTTTACAAAAGCAACTTTCAAAAAACATGTCTACGATGGAAATTTACAGCCAAGAGTCTTTGTCGGATAAAAATACTGAGAGTCTGCGAGCTGTCTGTAGACAAGAGAATCTTCCTGTAAAAGGCAAGAAGTTAGAACTGATAGAGAGATTGCTGGCGAACCAAAGTCTGGGTACTGGTTCAGAGGAACCAAACTCTCCAGCAACTATAGATAACAGTAATGGTGTTGATCTGAATCGTAATTCTGATGATAGCGATGAAGAGGCTGACGAGGACGGCGAGGCTAACGAAACTGTCTCACCTGTTCCTCTACCTGCCTTACCAACTGTGCCTACGGGGCCAATACCAGGTCCCACAAGTAACCCTGCTTATTTTGAACTTGAAAAAATGAAGCTCGAATTAGAATATAAACGGTTCTTGGCTCAATCTGAACGAAACCAAGAGCTCGAGTTCAAACGAATGAATGCCCAGGCTGAGCAGAGGCAAGCTGAGTTAAGACTCAGGGAAATAGAGCTTAATCATGAGTTACAAATAAAAAAGTTGTCTATGGAAAATGCTTCTCTCTCCTCTGGTTCCTCTAGGAGCTCCAGTCCCAAAAGACCCCGGATGCCGAAGGAATTAGTGGGTATGTACGAACCGAGATTGGATGTGTTGGATTGGTTGAAACTGTTTGAATACAATCATGGGCTCCAGGACATCACCGGGAATGCGTTGCTTCCCTGGTTGTTCTCTAGGCTTCCTCCTGTTGCGACTGATGTGGTAATGGAATTGGGGGAGGTGGATAAGACGGATTACGAAAGTGTGAAACTAGCTTTGATAGCTAGATTCGGGAAGACCCCTTCCCAGTATCTTAAGAGGTTTAGAACCCTCAAAAAGCCTGATGGTACCCCTTGGGCTACCTGGGTGAGTGAAGGGTTGGAAAACTTAGAGGGATGGATTAAGGGTTACAAAGTTGACACTTACGAGGGTATGCGAAATCTTTTTATGTTGGAGTCGATTTATGATGCCTGTTCTCCTGAGCTCAGACAGCACTTGGCTGATTCGAAGGAATTAGATTCCAGGGCTCTAGCTAAGGCTGCTGACTTGTGGGTTGCCAACAGGGCTACTCACAAGGATTCTGGGGTAACTCAGAAAAAGGACGAGGGAAAACAGCCTAAAAAAGACTCAAAGGAGAATTCGAATAACTCACATTCCAAAGAGGGCCCCAAACAAAACCAGAAGGGTAAGCCACCGGGAAAACCACAGCAGAATAGTGTGTCTTCTGGTGCCAAACCGGAAGGAGGTCAGAACAAGCCACCATTCCAGAAAGCATTCGGGAAATGCTTTGTTTGTGGCTCGACTGATCACGTGAAAGGAGATCCCAGATGTAAGGGTAAACCTTCAGGGGTCCAGCTTGTCTCCTTAGCCTTCGCTCCAGAGGAGGAAGTCCAAATGGCAAGTGGAAACTTTCTACTGCTAGCTGACGAACCCATTGGAGTCTCAGCCAGCGTTTCTTTAGTATCTCTGGGGTTGTGGGAACAACAGAATTTAGATGTCTATAATTCTATCCCCGATAATACTAAAGAGTATTATAAGGACAGTGTCCAGGTGAATGGTCAGGAGACGCCTGCCATTAGGGACACTGGGACCAGCATAACTGTGGTGGATAAATCGTTTTTTCAGGCTGAGGATGTTGCTAAGGCACCCAAACGCCTCACCAAGTTAGCTGGAGGGCCTGTGCAGATGCTTCCCCAATTACCAGTTCTCATCCAGTGTAACGACATGACTGTAAAGATACCTGTCAGCATACAGAGTGAGGTACCAGGATGCGTACTGTTGGGTAACGATTTGAAAACTCTCGGAGTTGTATCGCATACTCCCAGACCTCCTAGTAAACGGTTACAGGAGCTAACCAGACCTGCAAGAGAGAGGACCCTGTGCGGTACTCTCGGGGAGATGATGAAGAAAGAAATCACTCCTGCTCCATTGGAAATGGCGGCCGCTGTCTCTAGGAACACAGAAGTCAAAGGGAAACCTAAAACTTCTAAACCGAAACCAACAGCCCACATTCCGATGCAGCCGACACGGACTTCCCCGCGGTTGTCCAACGTCACACCCGTAACTCCACCTCCAGCTGAGGCTGAGGGGGAAGTACAACCCTGTATGGTAGAATTAGACTCTGAAGAAGAGCTAATGGAAGGCCAGGAACTCATTGGAGATCTGGATCCTGTTGACCATCCTGAGCTGCAGTCGTTACTGGCAGAAGGTGGACCCAGCAGGGCAGACTTCAGTAAGGGACAGAGAGAATGTCCAACTCTGGAAGGTCTTCGCCGTCAGGCAGTAACTCAGGCTGAAGGGCAAGAGCCTGGGAAACATAGGTTGCACTGGGAAGATGGCCTCTTCTATAGTGAACCGACCGAGTCTACACCTGGAGACTACAAACGCCTTGTAGTACCCCAAGAGAACAGACCACAGTTCTTGCAGTTAGCCCACGAGATTCCTTTGGCTGGTCACTTGAGTTTCAAGAAGACTAAGGAAAGGCTCTCACTCTACTTCTATTGGCCAAAAATGGGGGCCGAAGTAGAAAAACACTGCAGAAGCTGCCATGCCTGCCAGATCTCTGGTAAGGTTGGGTCCAAGAATGTGGCACCGTTAGTGCCTCTTCCCGTTGTGGGAGTCCCATTTGAGAGAGTAGGGATTGATATCGTTGGTCCCCTTGATCCTCCAACCTCCTCAGGCAACAGGTTTATACTTGTTGTAGTAGACCATGCTACTAGGTATCCTGAGGCAATTCCTATGAGGACTGTTACAGCTCCGGCTGTGGCTAAGGCCCTCCTTGGTATTTTTACTAGGGTCGGATTTCCTAAGGAAGTTATCTCTGACAGGGGGTCAAATTTTATGTCCCACTACATGAAAGCCATGTGGAAAACCTGCGGGGTAACTTACAAGTTCTCAACGGCTTACCACCCACAAACCAATGGGTTGGTAGAACGGTTCAACCGAACCATGAAGAGCATGATAGGTGCTCTAGAAGAACCCCTTAAGCGTAAGTGGGACCTTCTATTGACATGCCTTCTTTTTGCTTATAGGGAAGTCCCTCAGGAGGGAGTAGGCTACTCTCCCTTCGAACTGCTCTATGGTCATCCCGTCAGAGGTCCATTGGCCCTGATTAAGGAGGGGTTGGAGAGTGCTCCTTCCCCCAAGCCAGTCAGAGTGACTGACTACGTGATAGGTCTCCGGAGGAGAATGTCGCACCTGATGACAGAAGCAAGCGATAACTTGAAAGCTGGACAAGCATTGGTCAAGCACTGGCACGATCAAAAGGCTAACATGGTTGAGTTCGCTCAAAACCAGCTTGTTCTTGTTATGATCCCCACAAGGCAGAGGGCCTTGCAAGATAAATGGATGGGACCCTACCGAGTAGTGGGTAAGCTCGGTGAGGTTAACTATCTGGTGGACTTGGGCAACCCCAAGGAGGCTCCAACAGTCTTTCACACCAACCGACTTAAAGCGTATGTCTCACAACCTGACGTAGGAGCGTTGCTTCTAGCATCAGCCGAGGAATAAGAAGAGAGTGAAACTCTTCCGGATCTCCTCAGAGGCTTACCTTTAGATGAAAACATTGAAGGAGTAAATCTCTCCTCCAATCTGACACCCGAGCAACAAGAAGAGTGCAAGTCTATGTTGAATCAGTTTGCCTCTCTGTTCTCGCTCTCACCAGGCTTGACCCCTTGGGGCCAGCACGAGATACTCACTGGTGACTGTCTGCCTGTCAAAAGCAGAGGATATCGCATGTCAGAAAACGTAAGAACCCACATCAAAGGTGAGGTCAGCAAGATGCTTGATCTCGGGGTAATAGAGCCCTCTACTAGTCCATGGTCTAGCCCAGTTGTGTTAGTACGAAAGGCCGGATCTAAAGAACTTAGATTCTGCGTGGATTATAGAGCTCTTAACGCAGTCACCACGACTGATGCCCATCCTTTGCCAAGAACAGATGAGTTGGTGGATAAACTTGGCGCCGCCAAGTTCCTCAGCACATTTGACTTGACATCAGGCTATTGGCAAATAGCCCTGACCAACCATGCCAAGGAGAAAACTGCATTTTCTACCCCCGTTGGTTTATACCAGTTTACGGTAATGCCTTTCGGACTAAAAAATGCACCTGCTACGTTTCAACGGATGGTAAACCAGGTTCTAACCGGGATGGAGGACTTCTGCATGGCATACTTGGATGACATAGCAGTGTTCAGCAATTCCTGGGACGAACATGTAACCCACCTGAGAGATGTTTTGCAGGCTCTTGGACGAGCCAATCTGACCATAAAGGCGAGTAAATGCCAAATTGGACAGAGTAAGGTAGTCTACCTTGGGCATGAGGTAGGCGGTGGAGAAATAAGGCCTTTGCTCAGTAAGATTGAAGCTGTGCAAAATTGGACAACACCGACTACTCAGACTCAGGTGAGAGCCTTCCTAGGCCTCACCGGGTATTACAGGAATTTCATAGAGAACTATGGGACCATAGCTTCTCCACTGAATGTCATCTCCTCGCCCAAATTCCCTAAAAAGGTTAAATGGAACGAGGAGTGCAATCAGGCTTTTGAAAACCTGAAAAAGGCTCTTTGCCAAGCCCCAGTACTCAGAGCTCCTGATTACCGCCAACACTTCATTGTGCAGACAGACGCTTCCAATGTAGGGATAGGTGCCGTACTCAGTCAACTGGATGGGAAAGGTAGGGAGCACCCCGTTTGCTACATCAGCTGCAAGCTGAAGGATCCTGAAACAAGGTGGGCAACAATCGAAAGAGAATGCTTTGCTATCGTGTGGGCTCTGAAGAAGTTTAGGCCGTACTTGTATGGTTCTACTTTTGTTATTCAGACTGACCACCAACCCTTGAGATGGTTAATGCAAATGAAAGGGGAAAACCCAAAACTACTGAGATGGTCGATCTGCCTGCAAGGGTTCGATTTCACCATTGAGCACAGGTCAGGGTGTCACCACCAAAATGCTGTTGGTCTCTCTAGGATGTATATCATCGACTAGAGGTATGAGATTCATCCAGGAGTGGATTAAATCCTCCTGTCCCTTAGTCTGGGGGGGGCGAGTGTTAGGGAGAATTCTCTGTTTAGGCTGAATTTCCTAACCTAGTGAGTCCCCCAGCAGCTTTGCTGGATTTCTGGAGTTTGTTTTTTCCATCCTGCCAAGAGTGTGACCCTTTTCCTCTCACTCTTGGACATGTATGTGTGGAATTCCTTTGAATTGTCAATGTGTTCAATGGGCTATGGGGTCTTTTACTCCATAGGGTCTCATAAGTTTTTCTATGTGTGTCACCCCGCACCTTACGTGTCGTGACACGGGGGCACCCTAGCTGGTCCCCCCACCATAGACTCCATACCCGGGGACTGACTACCGTCTCCCCGGGCATGTAAAGTCACCATTGGCTTTACTAGACCTAAATTTGCTAACAGAACTAGTACCAACCATCTTATTGTGGACGTGCTAGTAGGGGTAATTCGATTACTCCTGGATCTGTTACTCGAGGGGGGCACTGTCCCGTCCCTCCTCGTCGAGTTTTGGCTGGTGGCAGTGGAAACTACTTGTTATGTTCGACCGCGGGCATAACCCTATGGGATCCGTCCCATTGTTGAAGATTAATACTGTTTTTCGTTAATCTCCAACGTACCACCGATCTACTTATCTTAAATAAGTTTATCGAGTGGTATTTTCTGCCAGAACTCGGGTTGTAAAATGGCGTCTGTGTTTTTCTCTGTGACTCCTAAACCAAAGGTTGAGCCCTTTGTTCCACTTTTGGCGGGCCTCTGGGCAGAGACCCTCCAAAGTGGTGCCATTCTGTCTGGGTTACCTCAGGGGTGTGGGAGGGGGTTTAGACACCCTGGACCGAGTTGCCTTGCCAACTCAGGTCGCACTCTGAAGTGATTGGCCCAGGTGGTGAGCCTTCCCGCTCACCACTTAGCATGTGTTGATTGACAAGCTTGGCTGAATGAATGGGGGACGTTTGCATAAAAGCAGGGCTTTGGGACTGGATCTTCAGGAAGTCGCCACTGGACCTAAAGAATCCGACGAGGGTAACGCTGAGTCGACCTGCACGACAACACCTCCGGTGAAGCCCTGCGGAATCGTCTCACAATCTCCCGACGACAGAAGAGATCTCCCTGCCGGAGAGTCTCTTTCCCTGGCTGGTGGGGACAACCAGTCTTCTTCTTCTTTGTGCTTTTTGGTCGCCCAGGACGCAGTGGTCGAATTGCCCGTGCAGAGCACCCGGCAACCGGATAGCCACTACTCCTGCACCGTGATCGAAAGGTGGTGCTTTGTGACGAAGCACTCCGCGGCTGGTTTCTTCCCTGGTGGTGCACCGGACATCTTCTCTTCGACGACGAGAGCATCTCTTCTCTTGGCCAAGACCCGTCATGCGTCCACCACCAGGAACAACTGCCCCCGTCGGAGCTGTCTTCCACAACAAGGTACCGTAACCGCCTGGCTTCCCTTTTCGATCGGTTCGTGTGAGGTATCTGATTCCTCTCCGTTCCGTTGGGTTGCCTCCAAGCTTTATTCACTCTTTGTTCTGAACTGGTTCAACCTGTCGCTAACCAATTTGCTAAACAAGACTTGAGTGCATCATCCATAGAGACTTTCCAGGACATCGTGCCTTGCCTCTCACCGAGTGGGCCTGGCCGCCGAACTGTATGATCTAGTGTGATTAATGCCTTCTTGCCTTGCATTTTTACCCGCTTCAGTACCAACCGTGTTGACTTCATTACCTGCCTTTCTCTTCTCTCCCTTCCTCACTAAATATTCGAGTGTCATCTGGGTTGAGGTATACACCTCTGTCTGAAAATAAGTGGTGCCGTAGAACCTAGAGTTGTCGATATTGTGTTTCGGGGGATTGAGCTTTATTCCATTCTGCAGAGTAATTGTATTTTGATTTGTTTGCCGTGGTTCACTTTAGTATTTTTCGTAGACGTTCTGTTATTAATAAATAACTTACTATCTTTATACTAAAGCCTGGTTGCGTGTTTACTCGTTTTGCTGCGAAGAATTACCCTATCTTGTATACTCCCTATACTGACCAACTTTTCTTGAGAGAAGTCTGACTGCTCAGCCACAGCTACCAATTGAATCTGTGTGGTACAGACTGCTACCAAGTGGGTTCATCGCAACACCTGTAGTCCTAAATCTTTTGCAGTGGTCCCAGAGGGAACTGCACAGCTTTCCTCCTAACACAGGGGATAGCCACACCAGGACCACCAGCATGCCAGCCCAGCACTACCAGCATACAGTCCATCGTACAGCCACACCAGGACCACCATTATGCCAACCCAGCACAACCAGCATGCCAGTCCAGGGTACAGCCACACCAGGACCACCAGAATGCCAGCCCAGGACCACCAGAATACCAGTCCAGGGTACCACTAGCATGCCAGCCCAGGACCACCAGAATATCAGTCCAGGGTACAGCCACACAAGGACCACCAGCATGCATGCCGAGCACCACAAGCATGCTTGTCTAGGGTACAACCACAGCAGGACCACCAGCATACTATCCTAGGACCACCAGGATGCCAGTCCAGAGTACAGCCCCACCAGGACCACCAGCATGCCAGTGCAGCACCACCAGCATGCCAGTCAAGGGTATTGTCACACCAGGACCACCAGCCTGCCAGCCCAGCAGCACCACCAGCATGCCAGTCCAGGACCACCAGCATGCCAGTCCAGGGTACAGCCACACCAGGACCACCAGCATGCCAGCCCAGCACCACCAGCATGCCAGTCCAGGGTACTGCCACACCAGGACCATCAGCATGCCAGCCCAGCACAACCAGCATGCCAGTCCAGGGTACCGCCACACCAGGACCACCAGCATGCCAGCCCAGGACCACCAGAATACCAGTCCAGGGTACAGCCACACCAGGACAACTAGCATGCCAGCCCAGGACCACCAGAATGCCAGTCCAGCGTACAGCCACACAAGGACCAACAGCATGCCAGCCCAGCACCACCAGCATGCCAGTCCAGGGTACAGCCACACAAGGACCACCAGCATGCACGCCAAGCACCACAAGCATGCCAGCCCAGGGTACAACCACAGCAGGACCACCAGCATACTATCCTAGGACCACCAGGACGCCAGTCCAGAGTACACCCACACCAGGACCACCAGCATGCCAGTGCAGCACCACCAGCATGCCAGTGCAGCACCACCAGCATGCCAGTCCAGGGTATAGTTACAACAGGACCACCAGCCTGCCAGCCCAGCAGCACCACCAGCATGCCAGTCCAGGACCACCAGCATGCCAGTCCAGGGTACAGCCACACCAGGACCACCAGCATGCCAGCCCAGCACCACCAGCATGCCAGTCCAGGGTACTGCCACACCAGGGCCACCAGAATGCCAGCCGAGCACCAACAGCATGCCAGCCCAGCACCACCAGCATGCCAGTCCAGGGTATAGGAAGACCAGAACCACCAGCATGCCAGTCCAGGACCACCAGAATACCAGTCCAGGGTACAGCCACACCAGGATCACCAGCATGCCAGCCCAGCACCACCAGCATATCAGTCCATGGTACAGCCACACCAGGACCACCAGCATGCCATCCCAGCACCAACAGCATGCCAGCCAAGCATCAACAGCATACCATTTGATAGTACAGCCACACCAGGACCACCAGCATTTCTGTCCAGGGTACTGCCACACCAGGACCACCAGCATACCAGCCCAGGACCACTAGCATGCCAACCCAGCAAAACCATCATGCCAGTCCAGGGTACAGCCAGACCAGGACCACCAGCATGCCAGTCCAGGACCACCAGAATACCAGTCCAGGGTACAGCCACACCAGGACCACCAGCTTGCCAGCCCAGCACCACCAGCATGCCAGTCCAGGGTACAGCCACACCAGGACCACCAGCATGCAAATCCAGGGTACAGCCACACAATGACTACCAGCATACCAGCCCAGGACCACCAGCATGCCAGCCCAGCACCACCAGCATGCCAGTCCAGGGTACAGCCACACCAGGACCGCCAGCATGCCAGCACAGCACCACCAGCATGCCAGTCCAGGGGACAGCCACACCAGGACCACCAGCATGCCAGCCCAGCACAACCAGCATACAGTCCATCGTACAGCCACACCAGGACCACAGCATGCCAGCCCAGCACAACCAGCATGCCAGTCCAGGGTACAGCCACACCAGGACCACCAGCATGCCAGCCCAGGACCACCAGAATACCAGTCCAGGGTACAGCCACACCAGGAGCACTAGCATGCCAGCCCAGGACGACCAGAATACCAGTCCAGGGTACAGCCACACAAGGACCAACAGCATGCCAGCCCAGCACCACCAGCATGCCAGTCCAGGGTACAGCCACACAACGACCACCAGCATGCCAGCACAGCACCACCAGCATACCAGTCCAGGGTACACCCACACCAGGACAACCAGTATACCATCCCAGGATCACCAGCATGCCAGTCCAGGGTACAGCCACACCATGACCACCAGCATGCCAGCCCAGCACCACCAGCATGCCAGTCCAGGGTACAGCCACACAAGGACCACCAGCATGCATGCCGAGCACCACAAGCATGCCAGTCCAGGGTACAACCACAGCAGGACCACTAGCATACTATCTTAGGACCACCAGGATGCCAGTCCAGAGTACAGCCACACCAGGACCACCAGCATGCCAGTGCAGCACCACCAGCATGCCAGTCCAGGGTATAGTCACACCAGGGCCACCAGCCGCCAGCCCAGCAGCACCACCAGCATGCCAGTCCAGGACCACCAGCATGCCAGTCCAGGGTACAGCCACACCAGGACCACCAGCATACCAGCCCAGGACCACCAGCATGCCAACCCAGCAAAACCACCATGCCAGTCCAGGGTACAGCCAGACCAGGACCAAAAGCATGCCAGCCCAGGACCACCAGAATACCAGTCCAGGGTACAGCCACACCAGGACCACTAGCATGCCAGCCCAGGACCACCAGAATACCAGTCCAGGGTACAGCCACACAAGGACCAACAGCATGCTAGCCCAGCACCACCAGCATGCCAGTCCAGGGTACAGCCACACAACGACCACCAGCATGCCAGCACAGCACCACCAGCATACCAGTCCAGGGCACAACCACAGCAGGACCAACAGCATACTATGCTAGGACCACCAGGATGCCATTCCAGAGAACAGCCACACCAGGACCACCAGCATGCCAGTGCAGCACCACCAGCATGCCAGTCCAGGCTATAGTCACACCAGGACCACCAGCCTGCCAGGCCAGCAGCACCATCAGCATGCCAGTCCAGGACCACCAGTATGCCAGTCCAGGGTACAGCCACACCAGGACCACCAGCATGCCAGCCCAGCACCACCAGCATGCCAGTCCAGGGTACAGCCATACCAGGACCACCAGCATGCCAGCCTAGCACAACCAGCATGCCAGTCCATGGTACAGCCACACCAGGACCACCAGCATGCCATCCCACCACCAACAGCATGCCAGTCCAGGGTAAAGCCACACCAGGGCCACCAGCATGCCAGCCCAGCACCACCAGCATGCCAGTCCATGGTACAGCCACACAAGGACTACCAGCATACCAGCCCAGGACCACCAGCATGCCAGCCCAGCACCACCAGCATGCCAGTCCAGGGTACAGCCACACAAGGACCACCAGCATGCCAGCCCAGCACCACCAGCATGCCAGTCCATGGTACAGCCACACCAGGACCACCAGCATGCCAGCCCATCCCCACCAGCATGCCAGCCAAGCATCACCAGCATACCATTCGATGGTACAGCCACACCAGGACCACCAGAATTTCTGTCCAGGGTACTGCCACACCAGGACCACCAGCATACCAGCCCAGGACCACCAGCATGCCAACCCAGCAAAACCATCATGCCAGTCCAGGGTACAGCCACACCAGGACCACCAGCATGCCAGCCCAGCACCACCAGCATGCCAGTCCAGGGTACAGCCACACCAGGACCACCAGCATGCAAATCCAGGGTACAGCCACACAAGGACTACCAGCATACCAGCCCAGGACCACCAGCATGCCAGCCCAGCACCACCAGCACGCCAGTCCAGGGTACAGCCACACAAGGACCACCAGCATGCCAGCCCAGCACCACCAGCATGCCAGTCCAGGGGACAGCCACACCAGGACCACCAGCATGCCAGCCCAGCACTACCAGCATACAGTCCATTGTACAGCCACACCAGGACCACCAGCATGCCAGCTCAGCACAACCAGCATGCCAGTCCAGGGTACAGCCACACCAGGACCACCAGCATGCCAGCCCAGGACCACCAGAATACCAGTCCAGGGTACAGCCACACCAGGACCACTAGCATGCCAGCCCAGGACCACCAGAATACCAGTCCAGGGTACAGCCACACAAGGACCAACAGCATGCCAGCCCAGCACCACCAGCATGCCAGTCCAGGGTACAGCCACACAACGACCACCAGCATGCCAGCACAGCACCACCAGCATACCAGTCCAGGGTACACCCAAACCAGGACAACCAGTATACCATCCCAGGATCACCAGCATGCCAGTCCAGGGTACAGCCACACCATGACCACCAGCATGCCAGCCCAGCACCACCAGCATGCCAGTCCAGGGTACAGCCACACAAGGACCACCAGCATGCATGCCGAGCACCACAAGCATGCTTGTCTATGGTACAACCACAGCAGGACCACCAGCATACTATCCTAGGACCACCAGGATGCCAGTCCAGAGTACAGCCCCACCAGGACCACCAGCATGCCAGTGCAGCACCACCAGCATGCCAGTCCAGGGTATTGTCACACCAGGACCACCAGCCTGCCAGCCCAGCAGCACCACCAGCATGCCAGTCCAGGACCACCAGCATGCCAGTCCAGGGTACAGCCACACCAGGACCACCAGCATGCCAGCCCAGCACCACCAGCATGCCAGTCCAGGGTACAGCCACACCAGGACCACCAGCATGCCAGCCCAGCACAACCAGCATGCCAGTCCAGGGTACAGCCACACCAGGACCACCAGCATGCCAGCCCAGGACCACCAGAATACCAGTCCAGGGTACAGCTACACCAGGACAACTATCATGCCAGCCCAGGACCACCAGAATACCAGTCCAGCGTACAGCCACACAAGGACCAACAGCATGCCAGCCCAGCACCACCAGCATGCCAGTCCAGGGTACAGCCACACAAGGACCACCAGCATGCACGCCAAGCACCACAAGCATGCCAGCCCAGGGTACAACCACAGCAGGACCACCAGCATACTATCCTAGGACCACCAGGACGCCAGTCCAGAGTACACCCACACCAGGACCACCAGCATGCCAGTGCAGCACCACCAGCATGCCAGTGCAGCACCACCAGCATGCCAGTCCAGGGTATAGTTACAACAGGACCACCAGCCTGCCAGCCCAGCAGCACCACCAGCATGCCAGTCCAGGACCACCAGCATGCCAGTCCAGGGTACAGCCACACCAGGACCACCAGCATGCCAGCCCAGCACCACCAGCATGCCAGTCCAGGGTACTGCCACACCAGGGCCACCAGAATGCCAGCCGAGCACCAACAGCATGCCAGCCCAGCACCACCAGCATGCCAGTCCAGGGTATAGGAAGACCAGAACCACCAGCATGCCAGTCCAGGACCACCAGAATACCAGTCCAGGGTACAGCCACACCAGGATCACCAGCATGCCAGCCCAGCACCACCAGCATATCAGTCCATGGTACAGCCACACCAGGACCACCAGCATGCCATCCCAGCACCAACAGCATGCCAGCCAAGCATCAACAGCATACCATTTGATAGTACAGCCACACCAGGACCACCAGCATTTCTGTCCAGGGTACTGACACACCAGGACCACCAGCATACCAGCCCAGGACCACTAGCATGCCAACCCAGCAAAACCATCATGCCAGTCCAGGGTACAGCCAGACCAGGACCACCAGCATGCCAGTCCAGGACCACCAGAATACCAGTCCAGGGTACAGCCACACCAGGACCACCAGCTTGCCAGCCCAGCACCACCAGCATGCCAGTCCAGGGTACAGCCACACCAGGACCACCAGCATGCAAATCCAGGGTACAGCCACACAATGACTACCAGCATACCAGCCCAGGACCACCAGCATGCCAGCCCAGCACCACCAGCATGCCAGTCCAGGGTACAGCCACACCAGGACCGCCAGCATGCCAGCACAGCACCACCAGCATGCCAGTCCAGGGGACAGCCACACCAGGACCACCAGCATGCCAGCCCAGCACAACCAGCATACAGTCCAGGGTACAGCCACACCAGGACCACCAGCATGCCAGCCCAGGACCACCAGAATACCAGTCCAGGGTACAGCCACACCAGGAGCACTAGCATGCCAGCCCAGGATGACCAGAATACCAGTCCAGGGTACAGCCACACAAGGACCAACAGCATGCCAGCCCAGCACCACCAGCATGCCAGTCCAGGGTACAGCCACACAACGACCACCAGCATGCCAGCACAGCACCACCAGCATACCAGTCCAGGGTACACCCACACCAGGACAACCAGTATACCATCCCAGGATCACCAGCATGCCAGTCCAGGGTACAGCCACACCATGACCACCAGCATGCCAGCCCAGCACCACCAGCATGCCAGTCCAGGGTACAGCCACACAAGGACCACCAGCATGCATGCCGAGCACCACAAGCATGCCAGTCCAGGGTACAACCACAGCAGGACCACTAGCATACTATCATAGGACCACCAGGATGCCAGTCCAGAGTACAGCCACACCAGGACCACCAGCATGCCAGTGCAGCACCACCAGCATGCCAGTCCAGGGTACAGCCACACAACGACCACCAGCATGCCAGCACAGCACCACCAGCATACCAGTCCAGGGTACACCCACACCAGGACAACCAGTATACCATCCCAGGATCACCAGCATGCCAGTCCAGGGTACAGCCACACCATGACCACCAGCATGCCAGCCCAGCACCACCAGCATGCCAGTCCAGGGTACAGCCACACAAGGACCACCAGCATGCATGCCGAGCACCACAAGCATGCCAGTCCAGGGTACAACCACAGCAGGACCACTAGCATACTATCTTAGGACCACCAGGATGCCAGTCCAGAGTACAGCCACACCAGGACCACCAGCATGCCAGTGCAGCACCACCAGCATGCCAGTCCAGGGTATAGTCACACCAGGGCCACCAGCCTGCCAGCCCAGCAGCACCACCAGCATGCCAGTCCAGGACCACCAGCATGCCAGTCCAGGGTACAGCCACACCAGGACCACCAGCATACCAGCCCAGGACCACCAGCATGCCAACCCAGCAAAACCACCATGCCAGTCCAGGGTACAGCCAGACCAGGACCAAAAGCATGCCAGCCCAGGACCACCAGAATACCAGTCCAGGGTACAGCCACACCAGGACCACTAGCATGCCAGCCCAGGACCACCAGAATACCAGTCCAGGGTACAGCCACACAAGGACCAACAGCATGCTAGCCCAGCACCACCAGCATGCCAGTCCAGGGTACAGCCACACAACGACCACCAGCATGCCAGCACAGCACCACCAGCATACCAGTCCAGGGCACAACCACAGCAGGACCAACAGCATACTATGCTAGGACCACCAGGATGCCATTCCAGAGAACAGCCACACCAGGACCACCAGCATGCCAGTGCAGCACCACCAGCATGCCAGTCCAGGCTATAGTCACACCAGGACCACCAGCCTGCCAGGCCAGCAGCACCATCAGCATGCCAGTCCAGGACCACCAGTATGCCAGTCCAGGGTACAGCCACACCAGGACCACCAGCATGCCAGCCCAGCACCACCAGCATGCCAGTCCAGGGTACAGCCATACCAGGACCACCAGCATGCCAGCCTAGCACAACCAGCATGCCAGTCCATGGTACAGCCACACCAGGACCACCAGCATGCCATCCCACCACCAACAGCATGCCAGTCCAGGGTAAAGCCACACCAGGGCCACCAGCATGCCAGCCCAGCACCACCAGCATGCCAGTCCATGGTACAGCCACACAAGGACTACCAGCATACCAGCCCAGGACCACCAGCATGCCAGCCCAGCACCACCAGCATGCCAGTCCAGGGTACAGCCACACAAGGACCACCAGCATGCCAGCCCAGCACCACCAGCATGCCAGTCCATGGTACAGCCACACCAGGACCACCAGCATGCCAGCCCATCACCACCAGCATGCCAGCCAAGCATCACCAGCATACCATTCGATGGTACAGCCACACCAGGACCACCAGCATTTCTGTCCAGGGTACTGCCACACCAGGACCACCAGCATACCAGCCCAGGACCACCAGCATGCCAACCCAGCAAAACCATCATGCCAGTCCAGGGTACAGCCACACCAGGACCACCAGCATGCCAGCCCAGCACCACCAGCATGCCAGTCCAGGGTACAGCCACACCAGGACCACCAGCATGCAAATCCAGGGTACAGCCACACAAGGACTACCAGCATACCAGCCCAGGACCACCAGCATGCCAGCCCAGCACCACCAGCACGCCAGTCCAGGGTACAGCCACACAAGGACCACCAGCATGCCAGCCCAGCACCACCAGCATGCCAGTCCAGGGGACAGCCACACCAGGACCACCAGCATGCCAGCCCAGCACTACCAGCATACAGTCCATTGTACAGCCACACCAGGACCACCAGCATGCCAGCTCAGCACAACCAGCATGCCAGTCCAGGGTACAGCCACACCAGGACCACCAGCATGCCAGCCCAGGACCACCAGAATACCAGTCCAGGGTACAGCCACACCAGGACCACTAGCATGCCAGCCCAGGACCACCAGAATACCAGTCCAGGGTACAGCCACACAAGGACCAACAGCATGCCAGCCCAGCACCACCAGCATGCCAGTCCAGGGTACAGCCACACAACGACCACCAGCATGCCAGCACAGCACCACCAGCATACCAGTCCAGGGTACACCCAAACCAGGACAACCAGTATACCATCCCAGGATCACCAGCATGCCAGTCCAGGGTACAGCCACACCATGACCACCAGCATGCCAGCCCAGCACCACCAGCATGCCAGTCCAGGGTACAGCCACACAAGGACCACCAGCATGCATGCCGAGCACCACAAGCATGCTTGTCTAGGGTACAACCACAGCAGGACCACCAGCATACTATCCTAGGACCACCAGGATGCCAGTCCAGAGTACAGCCCCACCAGGACCACCAGCATGCCAGTGCAGCACCACCAGCATGCCAGTCCAGGGTATTGTCACACCAGGACCACCAGCCTGCCAGCCCAGCAGCACCACCAGCATGCCAGTCCAGGACCACCAGCATGCCAGTCCAGGGTACAGCCACACCAGGACCACCAGCATGCCAGCCCAGCACCACCAGCATGCCAGTCCAGGGTACAGCCACACCAGGACCACCAGCATGCCAGCCCAGCACAACCAGCATGCCAGTCCAGGGTACAGCCACACCAGGACCACCAGCATGCCAGCCCAGGACCACCAGAATACCAGTCCAGGGTACAGCCACACCAGGACAACTATCATGCCAGCCCAGGACCACCAGAATACCAGTCCAGCGTACAGCCACACAAGGACCAACAGCATGCCAGCCCAGCACCACCAGCATGCCAGTCCAGGGTACAGCCACACAAGGACCACCAGCATGCACGCCAAGCACCACAAGCATGCCAGCCCAGGGTACAACCACAGCAGGACCACCAGCATACTATCCTAGGACCACCAGGACGCCAGTCCAGAGTACACCCACACCAGGACCACCAGCATGCCAGTGCAGCACCACCAGCATGCCAGTGCAGCACCACCAGCATGCCAGTCCAGGGTATAGTTACAACAGGACCACCAGCCTGCCAGCCCAGCAGCACCACCAGCATGCCAGTCCAGGACCACCAGCATGCCAGTCCAGGGTACAGCCACACCAGGACCACCAGCATGCCAGCCCAGCACCACCAGCATGCCAGTCCAGGGTACTGCCACACCAGGGCCACCAGAATGCCAGCCGAGCACCAACAGCATGCCAGCCCAGCACCACCAGCATGCCAGTCCAGGGTATAGGAAGACCAGAACCACCAGCATGCCAGTCCAGGACCACCAGAATACCAGTCCAGGGTACAGCCACACCAGGATCACCAGCATGCCAGCCCAGCACCACCAGCATATCAGTCCATGGTACAGCCACACCAGGACCACCAGCATGCCATCCCAGCACCAACAGCATGCCAGCCAAGCATCAACAGCATACCATTTGATAGTACAGCCACACCAGGACCACCAGCATTTCTGTCCAGGGTACTGCCACACCAGGACCACCAGCATACCAGCCCAGGACCACTAGCATGCCAACCCAGCAAAACCATCATGCCAGTCCAGGGTACAGCCAGACCAGGACCACCAGCATGCCAGTCCAGGACCACCAGAATACCAGTCCAGGGTACAGCCACACCAGGACCACCAGCTTGCCAGCCCAGCACCACCAGCATGCCAGTCCAGGGTACAGCCACACCAGGACCACCAGCATGCAAATCCAGGGTACAGCCACACAATGACTACCAGCATACCAGCCCAGGACCACCAGCATGCCAGCCCAGCACCACCAGCATGCCAGTCCAGGGTACAGCCACACCAGGACCGCCAGCATGCCAGCACAGCACCACCAGCATGCCAGTCCAGGGGACAGCCACACCAGGACCACCAGCATGCCAGAACAGCACAACCAGCATACAGTCCATCGTACAGCCACACCAGGACCACAGCATGCCAGCCCAGCACAACCAGCATGCCAGTCCAGGGTACAGCCACACCAGGACCACCAGCATGCCAGCCCAGGACCACCAGAATACCAGTCCAGGGTACAGCCACACCAGGAGCACTAGCATGCCAGCCCAGGATGACCAGAATACCAGTCCAGGGTACAGCCACACAAGGACCAACAGCATGCCAGCCCAGCACCACCAGCATGCCAGTCCAGGGTACAGCCACACAACGACCACCAGCATGCCAGCACAGCACCACCAGCATACCAGTCCAGGGTACACCCACACCAGGACAACCAGTATACCATCCCAGGATCACCAGCATGCCAGTCCAGGGTACAGCCACACCATGACCACCAGCATGCCAGCCCAGCACCACCAGCATGCCAGTCCAGGGTACAGCCACACAAGGACCACCAGCATGCATGCCGAGCACCACAAGCATGCCAGTCCAGGGTACAACCACAGCAGGACCACTAGCATACTATCATAGGACCACCAGGATGCCAGTCCAGAGTACAGCCACACCAGGACCACCAGCATGCCAGTGCAGCACCACCAGCATGCCAGTCCAGGGTATAGTCACACCAGGGCCACCAGCCTGCCAGCCCAGCAGCACCACCAGCATGCCAGTCCAGGACCACCAGCATGCCAGTCCAGGGTACAGCCACACCAGGACCACCAGCATACCAGCCCAGGACCACCAGCATGCCAACCCAGCAAAACCATCATGCCAGTCCAGGGTACAGCCAGACCAGGACCAAAAGCATGCCAGCCCAGGACCACCAGAATACCAGTCCAGGGTACAGCCACACCAGGACCACTAGCATGCCAGCCCAGGACCACCAGAATACCAGTCCAGGGTACAGCCACACAAGGACCAACAGCATGCTAGCCCAGCACCACCAGCATGCCAGTCCAGGGTACAGCCACACAACGACCACCAGCATGCCAGCACAGCACCACCAGCATACCAGTCCAGGGCACAACCACAGCAGGACCAACAGCATACTATGCTAGGACCACCAGGATGCCATTCCAGAGAACAGCCACACCAGGACCACCAGCATGCCAGTGCAGCACCACCAGCATGCCAGTCCAGGCTATAGTCACATCAGGACCACCAGCCTGCCAGGCCAGCAGCACCATCAGCATGCCAGTCCAGGACCACCAGTATGCCAGTCCAGGGTACAGCCACACCAGGACCACCAGCATGCCAGCCCAGCACCACCAGCATGCCATTCCAGGGTACAGCCATACCAGGACCACCAGCATGCCAACCCAGCAAAACCATCATGCCAGTCCAGGGTACAGCCAGACCAGGACCACCAGCATGCCAGTCCAGGACCACCAGAATACCAGTCCAGGGTACAGCCACACCAGGACCACCAGCTTGCCAGCCCAGCACCACCAGCATGCCAGTCCAGGGTACAGCCACACCAGGACCACCAGCATGCAAATCCAGGGAACAGCCACACAATGACTACCAGCATACCAGCCCAGGACCACCAGCATGCCAGCCCAGCACCACCAGCATGCCAGTCCAGGGTACAGCCACACCAGGACCGCCAGCATGCCAGCACAGCACCACCAGCATGCCAGTCCAGGGGACAGCCACACCAGGACCACCAGCATGCCAGCCCAGCACAACCAGCATACAGTCCATCGTACAGCCACACCAGGACCACAGCATGCCAGCCCAGCACAACCAGCATGCCAGTCCAGGGTACAGCCACACCAGGACCACCAGCATGCCAGCCCAGGACCACCAGAATACCAGTCCAGGGTACAGCCACACCAGGAGCACTAGCATGCCAGCCCAGGACGACCAGAATACCAGTCCAGGGTACAGCCACACAAGGACCAACAGCATGCCAGCCCAGCACCACCAGCATGCCAGTCCAGGGTACAGCCACACAACGACCACCAGCATGCCAGCACAGCACCACCAGCATACCAGTCCAGGGTACACCCACACCAGGACAACCAGTATACCATCCCAGGATCACCAGCATGCCAGTCCAGGGTACAGCCACACCATGACCACCAGCATGCCAGCCCAGCACCACAAGCATGCCAGTCCAGGGTACAACCACAGCAGGACCACTAGCATACTATCATAGGACCACCAGGATGCCAGTCCAGAGTACAGCCACACCAGGACCACCAGCATGCCAGTGCAGCACCACCAGCATGCCAGTCCAGGGTATAGTCACACCAGGGCCACCAGCCTGCCAGCCCAGCAGCACCACCAGCATGCCAGTCCAGGACCACCAGCATGCCAGTCCAGGGTACAGCCACACCAGGACCACCAGCATACCAGCCCAGGACCACCAGCATGCCAACCCAGCAAAACCATCATGCCAGTCCAGGGTACAGCCAGACCAGGACCAAAAGCATGCCAGCCCAGGACCACCAGAATACCAGTCCAGGGTTCAGCCACACCAGGACCACTAGCATGCCAGCCCAGGACCACCAGAATACCAGTCCAGGGTACAGCCACACAAGGACCAACAGCATGCTAGCCCAGCACCACCAGCATGCCAGTCCAGGGTACAGCCACACAACGACCACCAGCATGCCAGCACAGCACCACCAGCATACCAGTCCAGGGCACAACCACAGCAGGACCAACAGCATACTATGCTAGGACCACCAGGATGCCATTCCAGAGAACAGCCACACCAGGACCACCAGCATGCCAGTGCAGCACCACCAGCATGCCAGTCCAGGCTATAGTCACACCAGGACCACCAGCCTGCCAGGCCAGCAGCACCATCAGCATGCCAGTCCAGGACCACCAGTATGCCAGTCCAGGGTACAGCCACACCAGGACCACCAGCATGCCAGCCCAGCACCACCAGCATGCCAGTCCAGGGTACAGCCATACCAGGACCACCAGCATGCCAGCCTAGCACAACCAGCATGCCAGTCCAGGGTACAGCCACACCAGGACCACCAGCATGCCAGCCCAGGACCACCAGAATACCAGTCCAGGGTACAGCCACACCTGGACCACTAGCATGCCAGCCCAGGACCACCAGCATGCCAGTCCAGGGTACAGCCACACAAGGACCAACAGCATGCCAGCCCAGCACCACCAGCATGCCAGTCCAGGGTACAGCCACACAAGGACCACCAGCATGCACGCCAAGCACCACAAGCATGCCAGTCCAGGGTACAACCACAGCAGGACCTCCAGCATACTATCCTAGGACCACCAGGATGCCAGTCCAAAGTACAGCCACACCAGGACCACCAGCATGCCAGTGTAGCACAACCAGCATGCCAGTCCAGGGTATAGTCACACCAGGACCACCAGCCTGCCAGCCCAGCAGCACCACCAGCATGCCAGTCCAGGACCACCAGCATGCCAGTCCAGGGTACAGCCACACCAGGACCACCAGCATGCCAGCCCAGCAGCACCAGCATGCCAGTCCAGGGTAAAGCCACACCAGGGCCACCAGAATGCCAGCCCAGCACCAACAGCATGCCAGCCCAGCACCACCAGCATGCCAGTCCAGGGTACAGCCAGACCAGAACCACCAGCATGCCAGTCCAGGACCACCAGAATACCAGTCCAGGGTACAGCCACACCAGGACCACCAGCATGCCAGCCAGCACCACCAGCATGCCAGTCCAGGGTAAAGGCACACAAGGACGACCAGCATGCCAGCCGAGCACCACCAGCATGCCAGTCCAGGGTAAAGCCACATCAGGACCACCAGCATGCCAGTCCAGGGTACAGCCACAACAGGACCACCAGCATGCCAGCCCAGCACAACCAGCATGCCAGTACAGGTTACACCCACACCAGGACCACCAGCATGCCAGCCCAGCACCACCAGCATATCAGTCCAGGGTACAGCCATACCAGGACCACCAGCATGCCATCCCAGCACCACCGGCATGCCAGTCCAGGGTAAAGCCACACCAGGGCCACCAGAATGCCAGCCCAGCTCCACCAGCATGCCAGCCCAGCACCACCAGCATACCATTCCAGGGTATAGCCACACCAGGACCACCAGCATTCCTGTCCAGGGTACAGCCACACTAAGTCCACCAGCATACCATCCCAGGACCAACAGCATGCCAGTCCAGGACCACCAGAATACCAGTCCAGGGTACAGCCACACCAGGACCACCCACATGCCAGCCCAGCACCACCAGCATGCCAGTCAAGGGTACAGCCACACAAGGACCACCAGCATGCCAGTCCAGGACCACCAGCATGCCAGTCCAGGGTACAGCCACACTAGGATCACCAGCATGCCAGCCCAGGACCACAACATGCCAGCCCAGCAGCACCACCAGCATGCCAGTCCAGGACCACCAGCATGCCAGTCCAGGGTACAGTCACACTAGGACCACCAGCATGCCAGCCCAGCACCACCAGAATACCAGTCCAGGGTACAGCCACACCAGGACCACCCACATGCCAGCCCAGCACCACCAGCATGCCAGTCAAGGGTACAGCCACACAAGGACCACCAGCATACCAGCCCAGGACCACAACATGCCAGCCCAGCAGCACCACCAGCATGCCAGTCCAGGACCACCAGCATGCCAGTCCAGGGTACAGCCACACTAGGACCACCAGCATGCCAGCCCAGCACCACCAGCATGCCAGTCCAGTGTAAAGCCACACCAGGGCCACCAGAATGCCAGCCCAGCACCAACAGCATGCCAGCCCAGCACCACCAGCATGCCAGTCCAGGGTACAGCCAGACCAGAACCACCAGCATGCCAGTCCAGGACCACCAGAATACCAGTCCAGGGTACAGCCACACCAGGACCACCAGCTTGCCAGCCCAGCACCACCAGCATGCCAGTCCAGGGTACAGCCACACCAGGACCACCAGCATGCAAATCCAGGGAACAGCCACACAATGACTACCAGCATACCAGCCCAGGACCACCAGCATGCCAGCCCAGCACCACCAGCATGCCAGTCCAGGGTACAGCCACACCAGGACCGCCAGCATGCCAGCACAGCACCACCAGCATGCCAGTCCAGGGGACAGCCACACCAGGACCACCAGCATGCCAGCCCAGCACAACCAGCATACAGTCCATCGTACAGCCACACCAGGACCACAGCATGCCAGCCCAGCACAACCAGCATGCCAGTCCAGGGTACAGCCACACCAGGAGCACTAGCATGCCAGCCCAGGACGACCAGAATACCAGTCCAGGGTACAGCCACACAAGGACCAACAGCATGCCAGCCCAGCACCACCAGCATGCCAGTCCAGGGTACAGCCACACAACGACCACCAGCATGCCAGCACAGCACCACCAGCATACCAGTCCAGGGTACACCCACACCAGGACAACCAGTATACCATCCCAGGATCACCAGCATGCCAGTCCAGGGTACAGCCACACCATGACCACCAGCATGCCAGCCCAGCACCACAAGCATGCCAGTCCAGGGTACAACCACAGCAGGACCACTAGCATACTATCATAGGACCACCAGGATGCCAGTCCAGAGTACAGCCACACCAGGACCACCAGCATGCCAGTGCAGCACCACCAGCATGCCAGTCCAGGGTATAGTCACACCAGGGCCACCAGCCTGCCAGCCCAGCAGCACCACCAGCATGCCAGTCCAGGACCACCAGCATGCCAGTCCAGGGTACAGCCACACCAGGACCACCAGCATACCAGCCCAGGACCACCAGCATGCCAACCCAGCAAAACCATCATGCCAGTCCAGGGTACAGCCAGACCAGGACCAAAAGCATGCCAGCCCAGGACCACCAGAATACCAGTCCAGGGTTCAGCCACACCAGGACCACTAGCATGCCAGCCCAGGACCACCAGAATACCAGTCCAGGGTACAGCCACACAAGGACCAACAGCATGCTAGCCCAGCACCACCAGCATGCCAGTCCAGGGTACAGCCACACAACGACCACCAGCATGCCAGCACAGCACCACCAGCATACCAGTCCAGGGCACAACCACAGCAGGACCAACAGCATACTATGCTAGGACCACCAGGATGCCATTCCAGAGAACAGCCACACCAGGACCACCAGCATGCCAGTGCAGCACCACCAGCATGCCAGTCCAGGCTATAGTCACACCAGGACCACCAGCCTGCCAGGCCAGCAGCACCATCAGCATGCCAGTCCAGGACCACCAGTATGCCAGTCCAGGGTACAGCCACACCAGGACCACCAGCATGCCAGCCCAGCACCACCAGCATGCCAGTCCAGGGTACAGCCATACCAGGACCACCAGCATGCCAGCCTAGCACAACCAGCATGCCAGTCCAGGGTACAGCCACACCAGGACCACCAGCATGCCAGCCCAGGACCACCAGAATACCAGTCCAGGGTACAGCCACACCTGGACCACTAGCATGCCAGCCCAGGACCACCAGCATGCCAGTCCAGGGTACAGCCACACAAGGACCAACAGCATGCCAGCCCAGCACCACCAGCATGCCAGTCCAGGGTACAGCCACACAAGGACCACCAGCATGCACGCCAAGCACCACAAGCATGCCAGTCCAGGGTACAACCACAGCAGGACCTCCAGCATACTATCCTAGGACCACCAGGATGCCAGTCCAAAGTACAGCCACACCAGGACCACCAGCATGCCAGTGTAGCACCACCAGCATGCCAGTCCAGGGTATAGTCACACCAGGACCACCAGCCTGCCAGCCCAGCAGCACCACCAGCATGCCAGTCCAGGACCACCAGCATGCCAGTCCAGGGTACAGCCACACCAGGACCACCAGCATGCCAGCCCAGCAGCACCAGCATGCCAGTCCAGGGTAAAGCCACACCAGGGCCACCAGAATGCCAGCCCAGCACCAACAGCATGCCAGCCCAGCACCACCAGCATGCCAGTCCAGGGTACAGCCAGACCAGAACCACCAGCATGCCAGTCCAGGACCACCAGAATACCAGTCCAGGGTACAGCCACACCAGGACCACCAGCATGCCAGCCAGCACCACCAGCATGCCAGTCCAGGGTAAAGGCACACAAGGACGACCAGCATGCCAGCCGAGCACCACCAGCATGCCAGTCCAGGGTAAAGCCACATCAGGACCACCAGCATGCCAGTCCAGGGTACAGCCACAACAGGACCACCAGCATGCCAGCCCAGCACAACCAGCATGCCAGTACAGGTTACACCCACACCAGGACCACCAGCATGCCAGCCCAGCACCACCAGCATATCAGTCCAGGGTACAGCCATACCAGGACCACCAGCATGCCATCCCAGCACCACCGGCATGCCAGTCCAGGGTAAAGCCACACCAGGGCCACCAGAATGCCAGCCCAGCTCCACCAGCATGCCAGCCCAGCACCACCAGCATACCATTCCAGGGTATAGCCACACCAGGACCACCAGCATTCCTGTCCAGGGTACAGCCACACTAAGTCCACCAGCATACCATCCCAGGACCAACAGCATGCCAGTCCAGGACCACCAGAATACCAGTCCAGGGTACAGCCACACCAGGACCACCCACATGCCAGCCCAGCACCACCAGCATGCCAGTCAAGGGTACAGCCACACAAGGACCACCAGCATGCCAGTCCAGGACCACCAGCATGCCAGTCCAGGGTACAGCCACACTAGGATCACCAGCATGCCAGCCCAGGACCACAACATGCCAGCCCAGCAGCACCACCAGCATGCCAGTCCAGGACCACCAGCATGCCAGTCCAGGGTACAGTCACACTAGGACCACCAGCATGCCAGCCCAGCACCACCAGAATACCAGTCCAGGGTACAGCCACACCAGGACCACCCACATGCCAGCCCAGCACCACCAGCATGCCAGTCAAGGGTACAGCCACACAAGGACCACCAGCATACCAGCCCAGGACCACAACATGCCAGCCCAGCAGCACCACCAGCATGCCAGTCCAGGACCACCAGCATGCCAGTCCAGGGTACAGCCACACTAGGACCACCAGCATGCCAGCCCAGCACCACCAGCATGCCAGTCCAGTGTAAAGCCACACCAGGGCCACCAGAATGCCAGCCCAGCACCAACAGCATGCCAGCCCAGCACCACCAGCATGCCAGTCCAGGGTACAGCCAGACCAGAACCACCAGCATGCCAGTCCAGGACCATCAGAATACCAGTCCAGGGTACAGCCACACCAGGACCACCAGCATGCCAGCCCAGCACCACCAGCATGCCAGCACAGCACCACCAGCATGCCAGTCCAGGGTACAGCTACACCAGGGCCACCAGCA
The DNA here is from genome assembly GCF_040938575.1 of Ambystoma mexicanum. NCBI lineage: Eukaryota > Metazoa > Chordata > Amphibia > Caudata > Ambystomatidae > Ambystoma > Ambystoma mexicanum. The sequence continues at coordinate 1,451,246,752 of NC_090924.1, read as the reverse complement.
TACCATCCCAGGACCACCAGCATGCCAGTCCAGGCTACAGCCACACCATGACCACCAGCATGCCAGCCAGCACCACCAGCATGCCAGTCCAGGATAAAGGCAAACAAGGACCACCAGCATGCCAGTCGAGCACCACCAGCATGCCAGTCCAGGGTACAGCCACAGCAGGACCACCAGCTTACTATCCCAGGGCCACCAGGATGCCAGTCCAGGGTACAGCCACACCAGGACAACCAGCATGCCAATTCAGGACCACCAGCATGCCAGTCCAGGGTACAGTCACACCAGGACCACCAGCATGCCAGCCCAGTAGCACCACCAGCATGCCAGTCCAGGACCACCAGCATGCCAGTCTAGGGTAAAGCCACATCAGGACCACCAGCATGCCAGCCCAGCACCACCAGCATGCCAGTCCAGGGTACAGCCACACCAGGACCACCAGCATGCCAGCCAGCACAACCAGCATGCCAGTACAGGTTACACCCACACCAGGACCACCAGCATGCCAGCCCAGCACCACCAGCATATCAGTCAAGGGTACAGCCATACCAGGACCACCAGCATGCCATCCCAGCACCACCGGCATGCCAGTCCAGGGTGAAGCCACACCAGGGCCACCAGAATGCCAGCCCAGCCCCACCAGCATGCCAGCCCAGCACCACCAGCATACCATTCCAGGGTATAGCCACACCAGGACCACCAGCATTCCTGTCCAGGGTACAGCCACACCAAGTCGACCAGCATACCAGCCCAGGACCAACAGCATGCCAGTCCAGGACCACCAGAATACCAGTCCAGGGTACAGCCACACCAGGACCACCCACATGCCAGCCCAGCACCACCAGCATGCCAGTCAAGGGTACAGCCACACAAGGACTACCAGCATACCAGCCCAGGACCACAACATGCCAGCCCAGGATCACCAGCATGCCAGTCCAGGGTTCCGCCACACCAGGACCACCAGCATGCCAGCCCAGCACCACCAGCATGCCAGTCCAGGGTACAGCCACACCAGGACCACCAGCATGCCGGCCCAGCACCACCAGCATACAGTCCATCATACAGCCACACCAGGACCACCAGCATGCCAGCCCAGCACCACCAGCATACCAATCCATGGTACACCAACACCAGGACCACCAGCATGCCAGCCCAGGACCACCAGCATGCCAGTCCAGGACCACTAGCATGCCAGTCCAGGATCACCAGCATGCCAGTCCAGTACACAGCCACACCAGGACCACCAGCATGCCAGCCCAGCACCACCAGCATACCAGTCCATGGTACAGCCACAGCAGGACCACCAGCCTGCCAGCCCAGCAGCACCACCAGCATGCCAGCCCAGGACCACCAGCATGCCAGTCCAGGACCACCAGCATGCCAGTCCAGGATCACCAGCATGCCAGTCCAGTACACAGCCACATCAGGACCACTAGCATGCCAGCCCAACACCACCAGCATGCCAGTCCAGGGTACAGCCACACCAGGACCACCAGCATGCCAGCCCAGCACCACCGGCATACCAGTCCATGGTACAGCCACAGCAGGACCACCAGCCCGCCATCCCAGCACCACCAGCATGACAGACCTGGGTACAGCCACACTAGCACCACCAGCATGCCAGCCCTGCACCAGCAGTATGCCAGTCCAGGGTACGGCCACACCAGGACCACCAGCCTGCCAGCCCAGCAGCACCACCAGCATGCCAGTCCAGGACCACCAGCATCCCAGTCCAGGGTACAGCCACACCAGGACCACCAGCATGCCAGCCCAGCACCACCAGCATGCCAGTCCAGGGTACAGCCACACCAGGACCACCAGCATGCCAGCCCAGCACAACTAGCATGCCAGTCCAGGGTACAGCCACACCAGGACCACCAGCATGCCAGCCCAGGACCACCAGAATACCAGTCCAGGGTACAGCCACACCAGGACCATTAGCATGCCAGCCCAGGACCACCAGAATACCACTCCAGGGTACAGCCACACAAGGACCAACAGCATGCCAGCCCAGCACACCAGCATGCCAGTCCAGGGTACAGCCACACAACCACCACCAGCATGCCAGCACAGCACCACCAGCATACCAGTTCAGGGTACACCCACACCAGGACAACCAGTATACCATCCCAGGATCACCAGCATGCCAGTCCAGGGTACAGCCACACCATGACCACCAGCATGCCAGCCCAGCACCACCAGCATGCCAGTCCAGGCTACAGCCACACAAGGACCACCAGCTTGCACGCCGAGCACCACAAGCATGCCAGTCCAGGGTACAACCACAGCAGGACCACCAGCATACTATCCTAGGACCACCAGGATGCCAGTCCAGAGTACAGCCACACCAGGACCACCAGCATGCCAGTGCAGCACCACCAGCATGCCAGTCCAGTGTATAGTCACACCAGGACCACCAGCCTGCCAGCCCAGCAGCACCACCAGCATGCCAGTCCAGGACCACCAGCATGCCAGTCCAGGGTACAGCCACACCAGGACCACCAGCATGCCAGCCCAGCACCACCAGCATGCCAGTCCATGGTACAGCCACGCCAGGACCACCAGCATGCCAGCCCAGCACAAGCATGCCAGTCCAGGGTACAGCCACACCAGGACCACCAGCATGCCAGCCCAGTACCACCAGAATACCAGTCCAGGGTACATCCACACCAGGACCACTAGCATGCCAGCCCAGGACCACCAGAATACCAGTCCAGGGTACAGCCACACCAGGACCAACAGCATGCCAGCCCAGCACCACCAGCATGCCTGTCATGCCGCCGTCTTTTGGTGGTCGCTGGCGGTTATGGAAGGCTTGGCGTTGGCGGCACCATTAGATGTTCCGTGTGTTTTTTCTTTCACTTCCTGGTTTGGCGGTCTAGTCTTTTTCTTCTGTGTGTCTTTTCCTTCCACTTCCTGGTTTATCGGTCTAGCCTTTTCTCTTGTTTCCGTATTTAACCACGCCCCTCTCTGGGCTCTGTGCATTGCAACTTTGTTTCTTTCGCTTTGTTGCCGTGCTACTGTGTTTCCAGTACTTTTGCCAATTGCCTGGTTTACTCAGTAACTAAAGCAGTGTTTCTTTCTACTGCTTCTTCCCTTCCTTATTTACCTGTTTTCTCCGTTCTATCGATTCCCGTGCCTTTCGGGGCTCCTGTATTCCTTCCTGTTTTCCGGATCTCGTTCCGGTATCTGGCAGTGGTGTGTTCCTCCATCCCGGTTCCCCGGGCTTCTCATGCTACAACTTCAAATACTACAGCTTGACTGCTTCGGAAAGACTTTCCTGTTTTTCACTTGCATTCCGGACTCACCAGTCAACTCCTCCAGCACTTATTCGTTATCAACAACATCCGGCGAGAGGTTTTTTTAAGCGGCTGCTTTTTTCCTCTCTTCCTGGCATCTTCGGGACAGGGGCCGGCTGTTTCCCTGTTTATCAGGGAATCAGGGTGGCTTCTTCCCGCGGACGACCTTATCTCTTCACAAAGAAGAAAAGACCAAAAGACAAGTCCTACAGACGAGGAAATCTTCTGGAAGAAACAGGTGAGGAGAAAGGGGAGGAGGACATAGACTTATCTGATTTGGAGGAATCTCTGTTATATCCCAGCACTTGTGACAGTTTGCAACGCCAGAAGAGAACACAATGTCTATCCCGGAACAGGTCCAAGATTTGCTCACTGCAATGCAGAATGTGACATTAGAATTACAGACTGTGAAAGCCGAAAACGCTGCTTTGAGGCAGCGTGTCGATCACTTCGAACAGTCCCAGAGTGATCTGCCTCCCATGCCCTTAGCCTGCGGTAAATACGATGGCTCTCCAGCTAGATTCAAAGAGTTCATGGAGGCATGCATAATCTATTTCACTTTCAGACCACAAACATATGCCTCAGACTCAGCCCGTATAGGTTTTCTAATTTCTAACCTTACGGGTAACGCCCTTTCTTGGGCTACCCCTCTGGTGACCGGTGCCAGCCCTTTACTCCAAGATTATGCCGGTTTCACCGCCCAATTCAAAATGGCTTTTGAAAGGCAAGAGTCTGCGGTAGTCGCCAGTGAACAGTTACTGGATATTCGACAAGGAAGTACGGACCTGCTGACATACATCTCCCGTTTTAAACGGGTGGCTGCTGACGCAGGCTGGCAAGAGAACGCTCAGTACACCATCTTTCGCAGAGGATTAAGGGAGGATCTCAAAGACGAATTAGCAAGGGTTAACCGACCAGCTACTTTAACCGACCTGTGGTCTACTGTTATTCAGCTGGACTTCCGCATCTCAGAACGACGGTCTGAACGTCGAAAACAACGTGGATTTCCTGCTACACCTGATCCTGGGATTCCCTCTCCCTCTCCCACCTGTATGTCAAAAGAGGAACCAATGCAGATTGGAACTACCCGAGGGCCACTCACCCCGGAAGAAAGAAGAAGACGCAGAGAGAACAACCTGTGTATGTATTGTGGATCCAATCAACATATTCTTAGAGACTGTCCTAACGTGCCTCCCAGACGTTCGGGAAACGCCAGTCCTCGGAACTAGTCGGGACAAGTTACCGAGGGGGATTTCCTGGTCCCTTCGTCTCTTTATCGGTCACACCCACGCCGTCCACAGAAGACAACCGTCTTATGGTAGTTGGAGTGGAGTTAAGCCTCTCTCAGCAGTTCTATGAGGTTTTGGCACTACTGGACTGTGGTGCTGCCGGTTGCTTTATGGATTTGGTTTGGGCGGAAAAGGTTGGCATTCACCGTTTGCAAAAAGACGAGGATCAAAAGGTGGAGGGTGTAGATGGTAGACCACTCAGCTCGGGCCTTATCACTCATACTACACCTCCTATGCAGATGAAGATCCTACATCACAACGAAACCATTCAATTTGACCTCATCCGAGCAGCACATTTTCCATTGATCCTGGGAGCCTCGTGGCTTCGGAAGCATAATCCGACCATTGATTGGACAAAGAATCAACTGTCCTTTACATCAGCCTTTTGTCGTAGTTCATGTTCCTCACAGACCCAACATACTACGGTTCATGTTTTTCCGGAATTAGACTCTAGTTCGGAGGTACTAAAGGTAAACAGTATCCCCAGAGAATATCTCCGCTACCAGGAGGTGTTTACGGACGATGGTCCTCAGAAGTTACCACCTCATAGACCAGAGGATTGTCAGATCGTTCTCCAGCCCAACGCTGTTGTACCTTTTGGAAGGATGTTTTCTCTTTCTCTTAAGGAAAAAGAATACCTGGATGCTAATACACATCATGGCCTGATCCGACCTTCGTTTTCTCCTGCTGGGGCTTCACTTTTTTTTGTTCCAAAGAAAGGTTCCGATGAACTTCGCCCTTGCATTGACTATAGGGGTCTTAACCAAGTTACTCTCAGAGATAGGTATCCCATGCCACTGATCGGAGACATCCTAGAAGCTGTTCAAGGGGCGAAGATCTTCTCAAAGATTGATTTAAGAAGAGCCTACCACCTTTTGAGGATACGATCCGGTGATGAATGGAAGACGGCTTTTCGCACTCCCTTCGGACACTATGAATATTGTGTTATGCCGTTTGGTCTTGTCAATGCTCCATCTGTATTTCAGAGATTCATGGATCGCATTTTCTCCGATCTACTTTTTCATTGTGCTGTCGTCTACCTCGACGACATTTTGGTTTATTCTAGAGACGCTCAACTTCATGCTAAACATCTCCACCAAGTCCTTCAAAGATTGCAAGACAATCTACTCAAGGCCAATGCTGACAAGTGCATTTGTCAAGTCTCCGAGGTCAACTATCTTGGCTTTATCCTGTCTTCAGAAGGTATTCGCATGGATCCCGCTAAGACCGACGCCATCTTGCAATGGCCAACACCTCATACCATCAGAGACGTCCAAAGGTTTTTAGGTCTAGCCAATTTTTATCGCAAATTCATCCAAAGATTTTCGGATCGAGTTCTACCCATTACAAGGTTGCTAAAGAAGTCATCCATGCCCTTCACCTGGTCTTCTGAGGCAAACCAGGCTTTCCAACTTCTCAAGAAGGAATTCTGCTCTGCCCCGGTACTTCATCAACCAGATCAGAATCTAAGATTCATTGTGGAAACTGACGCCTCTTCTGCAGCAATTGGAGCAGCTCTCCTACAGGAACACGGAGAGCTAGAATATCCCGTTGCCTACATGTCCAAAACACTGAACGACAGTCAAACACATTATTCGGTGATAGAAAAAGAACTACTGGCAATGAAATCCGCATGCGAAGAATGGCGACATCTCCTACAGGGAGCTACTCATCCTTTTGAAATCAGAACAGATCATAAAAATCTTAAGATTCTGCAAAAGATGGAATGCGTCAACTCACGTCAAGCTCGCTGGGCACATTTTTTCTCCCAATATGATTTCGTACTGACTTACTTACCAGGTTCCAAGAACATACTTGCTGATGCCCTTTCCAGAAGACCAGTTCCAGACAGGGTTCTGAAGGAATTTCCCAGTCTCATGCTACCAGTAGTTAAAGTGATCTGTTCTGTGGAGTCGTTCTTGCACAGAGTCCGTAAGGTCACACGGTCCACTTACCCTCTTCCGAAGGATCTATCCATGCAAGGTGGTTTATGTTTTCAACAACAACGATTATTTCTACCAGACAGTATCTCCCGTCAGTCGGCTTTAAAATGGTGCCATGATGATCCAACAGCAGGACACAGAGGTGTAAAGAACACCTTGGAGTTGCTTCTTCGCAGGTTCTGGTGGCCTGGGATGGCCAAAGAAGTTACAACCTACGTCAAGTCATGCCCGGTATGTTGTCGATCCAAGTACAGCACCCAAAAGGCAATAGGGTATCTCCAACAACAGGACCTTCCAAAGAGACCCTGGAGCGTTATTTCTACAGATTTCATTGTGGATCTGCCACCTTCAGAAGGTTGTTCATGCATCATGGTAACGGTCGACTGCTTCACTAAGATGGCACATTTCACTCCTTTGGCGGGTCTCCCTACTGCAGCTGAGATGGCGGCTGTGTTTGCCAGAGAAATATTTCGCTTACATGGTACCCCGGACAAGATTATTTCTGACAGGGGATCACAGTACACCTCGAAGTTCTGGACAGAACTTTGTGAAAGACTGGGTATGGAACGAGCATTGTCATCCGGTTTCCACCCACAGACCAATGGACAGACAGAAAGAACAAACGCCACTCTGGAGCAATATCTTCGGTGTTTCGCTAATGCCCAACAGGACAATTGGGTGAGTCTGTTGGTTACTGCAGAGTTTGCCTATAACAATGCAGAGCACAGTGCCACTGGTGTCAGTCCTTTCTTTTGTTCCTATGGTTTCCATCCCAGCTTTATTCCTTCTCTCTCTTTTCCTCCTTCTACAACTCCATCTGTTGATGCCCTACTTACCAGTATCTCGGATGCTCACAAGTCTGCCACGAGTTGCTTGCGAGCTAGCAGTCTCCGGTACCGAGCTTACTGCAACCTTAAGCGCCAGCCGGTTCCGGCATGGCGTAAGGGCACCAAGGTCTGGTTGTCTACTAGGTTTCTGCCTCGTTGGCTACACCCCTCTAAACTTTCTCCCCGCTATCTGGGTCCTTTCCCTATACTTCGCCAGATCAATCCTGTGGCTTTTCGTCTCCAGTTGCCAAAACATATGCACCGTCTCCATCCGGTGTTTCATTCCTCCCTCCTTAGGGAATGCAAGGGTGATCCCTACCTTCGCACTTTGCCGCGTGATCCGGTTCCCAAGGTGATTCCTTCTGATGAGTATGAGGTGGCCTCCATTCGGGACTCCCGCTATCATCAGGGTCGCTTGGAGTATCTCATCCACTGGAAAGGATATCCACACTCAGAGGACTCCTGGGAACCGGTGTCTCATGTTCACGCTCCGGCATTGATTCAGCGGTTTCACCGTCTGTTCCCGGGTAAACCGGGGGGGGGTGCCGCTTGGTAGGGGGCATACTGTCATGCCGCCGTCTTTTGGTGGTCGCTGGCGGTTATGGAAGGCTTGGCGTTGGCGGCGCCATTAGATGTTCCGTGTGTTTTTTCTTTCACTTCCTGGTTTGGCGGTCTAGTCTTTTTCTTCTGTGTGTCTTTTCCTTCCACTTCCTGGTTTATCGGTCTAGCCTTTTCTCTTGTTTCCGTATTTAACCACGCCCCTCTCTGGGCTCTGTGCGTTGCAACTTTGTTTCTTTCGCTTTGTTGCCGTGCTACTGTGTTTCCAGTACTTTTGCCTGTTGCCTGGTTTACTCAGTAACTAAAGCAGTGTTTCTTTCTACTGCTTCTTCCCTTCCTTATTTACCTGTTTTCTCCGTTCTATCGATTCCCGTGCCTTTCGGGGCTCCTGTATTCCTTCCTGTTTTCCGGATCTCGTTCCGGTATCTGGCAGTGGTGTGTTCCTCCATCCCGGTTCCCCAGGCTTCTCATGCTACAACTTCAAATACTACAGCTTGACTGCTTCGGAAAGACTTTCCTGTTTTTCACTTGCATTCCGGACTCACCAGTCAACTCCTCCAGCACTTATTCGTTATCAACAACATCCGGCGAGAGGTTTTTTTAAGCGGCTGCTTTTTTCCTCTCTTCCTGGCATCTTCGGGACAGGGGCCGGCTGTTTCCCTGTTTATCAGGGAATCAGGGTGGCTTCTTCCCGCGGACGACCTTATCTCTTCACAAAGAAGAAAAGACCAAAAGACAAGTCCTACAGACGAGGAAATCTTCTGGAAGAAACAGGTGAGGAGAAAGGGGAGGAGGACATAGACTTATCTGATTTGGAGGAATCTCTGTTATATCCCAGCACTTGTGACAGTTTGCAACGCCAGAAGAGAACACAATGTCTATCCCGGAACAGGTCCAAGATTTGCTCACTGCAATGCAGAATGTGACATTAGAATTACAGACTGTGAAAGCCGAAAACGCTGCTTTGAGGCAGCGTGTCGATCACTTCGAACAGTCCCGGAGTGATCTGCCTCCCATGCCCTTAGCCGGCGGTAAATACGATGGCTCTCCAGCTAGATTCAAAGAGTTCATGGAGGCATGCATAATCTATTTCACTTTCAGACCACAAACATATGCCTCAGACTCAGCCCGTATAGGTTTTCTAATTTCTAACCTGACGGGTAATGCCCTTTCTTGGGCTACCCCTCTGGTGACCGGTGCCAGCCCTTTACTCCAAGATTATGCCGGTTTCACCGCCCAATTCAAAATGGCTTTTGAAAGGCAAGAGTCTGCGGTAGTCGCCAGTGAACAGTTACTGGATATTCGACAAGGAAGTACGGACCTGCTGACATACATCTCCCGTTTTAAACGGGTGGCTGCTGACGCAGGCTGGCAAGAGAACGCTCAGTACACCATCTTTCGCAGAGGATTAAGGGAGGATCTCAAAGACGAATTAGCAAGGGTTAACCGACCAGCTACTTTAACCGACCTGTGGTCTACTGTTATTCAGCTGGACTTCCGCATCTCAGAACGACGGTCTGAACGTCGAAAACAACGTGGATTTCCTGCTACACCTGATCCTGGGATTCCCTCTCCCTCTCCCACCTGTATGTCAAAAGAGGAACCAATGCAGATTGGAACTACCCGAGGGCCACTCACCCCGGAAGAAAGAAGAAGACGCAGAGAGAACAACCTGTGTATGTATTGTGGATCCAATCAACATATTCTTAGAGACTGTCCTAACGTGCCTCCCAGACGTTCGGGAAACGCCAGTCCTCGGAACTAGTCGGGACAAGTTACCGAGGGGGATTTCCTGGTCCCTTCGTCTCTTTATCGGTCACACCCACGCCGTCCACAGAAGACAACCGTCTTATGGTAGTTGGAGTGGAGTTAAGCCTCTCTCAGCAGTCCTATGAGGTTTTGGCACTACTGGACTGTGGTGCTGCCGGTTGCTTTATGGATTTGGTTTGGGAAGAAAAGGTTGGCATTCACCGTTTGCAAAAAGACGAGGATCAAAAGGTGGAGGGTGTAGATGGTAGACCACTCAGCTCGGGCCTTATCACTCATACTACACCTCCTATGCAGATGAAGATCCTACATCACAACTAAACCATTCAATTTGACCTCATCCGAGCAGCACATTTTCCATTGATCCTGGGAGTCTCGTGGCTTCGGAAGCATAATCCGACCATTGATTGGACAAAGAATCAACTGTCCTTTACATCAGCCTTTTGTCGTAGTTTATGTTCCTCACAGACCCAACATACTACGGTTCATGTTTTTCCGGAATTAGACTCTAGTTCGGAGGTACTACAGGTAAACAGTATCCCCAGAGAATATCTCCGCTACCAGGAGGTGTTTACGGACGATGGTCCTCAGAAGTTACCACCTCATAGACCAGAGGATTGTCAGATCGTTCTCCAGCCCAACGCTGTTGTACCTTTTGGAAGGATGTTTTCTCTTTCTCTTAAGGAAAAAAAGGCACTTAAAGAATACCTGGATGCTAATACACATCATGGCCTGATCCGACCTTCGTTTTCTCCTGCTGGGGCTTCACTTTTTTTTGTTCCAAAGAAAGGTTCCGATGAACTTCGCCCTTGCATTGACTATAGGGGTCTTAACCAAGTTACTCTCAGAGATAGGTATCCCATGCCACTGATCGGAGACATCCTAGAAGCTGTTCAAGGGGCGAAGATCTTCTCAAAGATTGATTTAAGAAGAGCCTACCACCTTTTGAGGATACGATCCGGTGATGAATGGAAGACGGCTTTTCGCACTCCCTTCGGACACTATGAATATTGTGTTATGCCGTTTGGTCTTGTCAATGCTCCATCTGTATTTCAGAGATTCATGGATCGCATTTTCTCCGATCTACTTTTTCATTGTGCTGTCGTCTACCTCGACGACATTTTGGTTTATTCTAGAGACGCTCAACTTCATGCTAAACATCTCCACCAAGTCCTTCAAAGATTGCAAGACAATCTACTCAAGGCCAATGCTGACAAGTGCATTTTTCAAGTCTCCGAGGTCAACTATCTTGGCTTTATCCTGTCTTCAGAAGGTATTCGCATGGATCCCGCTAAGACCGACGCCATCTTGCAATGGCCAACACCTCATACCATCAGAGACGTCCAAAGGTTTTTAGGTCTAGCCAATTTTTATCGCAAATTCATCCAAAGATTTTCGGATCGAGTTCTACCCATTACAAGGTTGCTAAAGAAGTCATCCATGCCCTTCACCTGGTCTTCTGAGGCAAACCAGGCTTTCCAACTTCTCAAGAAGGAATTCTGCTCTGCCCCGGTACTTCATCAACCAGATCAGAATCTAAGATTCATTGTGGAAACTGACGCCTCTTCTGCAGCAATTGGAGCAGCTCTCCTACAGGAACACGGAGAGCTAGAATATCCCGTTGCCTACATGTCCAAAACACTGAACGACAGTCAAACACATTATTCGGTGATAGAAAAAGAACTACTGGCAATGAAATCCGCATGCGAAGAATGGCGACATCTCCTACAGGGAGCTACTCATCCTTTTGAAATCAGAACAGATCATAAAAATCTTAAGATTCTGCAAAAGATGGAATGCGTCAACTCACGTCAAGCTCGCTGGGCACATTTTTTCTCCCAATATGATTTCGTACTGACTTACTTACCAGGTTCCAAGAACATACTTGCTGATACCCTTTCCAGAAGACCAGTTCCAGACAGGGTTCTGAAGGAATTTCCCAGTCTCATGCTACCAGAAGTTAAAGTGATCTGTTCTGTGGAGTCGTTCTTGGACAGAGTCCGTAAGGTCACACGGTCCACTTACCCTCTTCCGAAGGATCTATCCATGCAAGGTGGTTTATGTTTTCAACAACAACGATTATTTCTACCAGACAGTATCTCCCGTCAGTCGGCTTTAAAATGGTGCCATGATGTTCCAACAGCAGGACACAGAGGTGTAAAGAACACCTTGGAGTTGCTTCTTCGCAGGTTCTGGTGGCCTGGGATGGCCAAAGAAGTTACAACCTACGTCAAGTCATGCCCGGTATGTTGTCGATCCAAGTACAGCACCCAAAAGGCAATAGGGTATCTCCAAAGAGACCCTGGAGCGTTATTTCTACAGATTTCATTGTGGATCTGCCACCTTCAGAAGGTTGTTCATGCATCATGGTAACGGTCGACTGCTTCACTAAGATGGCACATTTCACTCCTTTGGCGGGTCTCCCTACTGCAGCTGAGATGGCGGCTGTGTTTGCCAGAGAAATATTTCGCTTACATGGTACCCCGGACAAGATTATTTCTGACAGGGGATCACAGTACACCTCGAAGTTCTGGAAGGAACTTTGTGAAAGACTGGGTATGGAACGAGCTTTGTCATCCGGTTTCCACCCACAGACCAATGGACAGACAGAAAGAACGAACGCCACTCTGGAGCAATATCTTCGGTGTTTCGCTAATGCCCAACAGGACAATTGGGTTAGTCTGTTGGTTACTGCAGAGTTTGCCTATAACAATGCAGAGCACAGTGCCACTGGTGTCAGTCCTTTCTTTTGTTCCTATGGTTTCCATCCCAGCTTTATTCCTTCTCTCTCTTTTCCTCCTTCTACAACTCCATCTGTTGATGCCCTACTTACCAGTATCTCGGATGCTCACAAGTCTGCCACGAGTTGCTTGCGAGCTAGCAGTCTCCGGTACCGAGCTTACTGCAACCTTAAGCGCCAGCCGGTTCCGGCATGGCGTAAGGGCACCAAGGTCTGGTTGTCTACTAGGTTTCTGCCTCGTTGGCTACACCCCTCTAAACTTTCTCCCCGCTATCTGGGTCCTTTCCCTATACTTCGCCAGATCAATCCTGTGGCTTTTCGTCTCCAGTTGCCAAAACATATACACCGTCTCCATCCGGTGTTTCATTCCTCCCTCCTTAGGGAATGCAAGGGTGATCCCTACCTTCGCACTTTGCCGCGTGATCCGGTTCCCAAGGTGATTCCTTCTGATGAGTATGAGGTGGCCTCCATTCGGGATTCCCGCTATCATCAGGGTCGCTTGGAGTATCTCATCCACTGGAAAGGATATCCACACTCAGAGGACTCCTGGGAACCGGTGTCTCATGTTCACGCTCCGGCATTGATTCAGCGGTTTCACCGTCTGTTCCCGGGTAAACCGGGGGGGTGCCGCTTGGTAGGGGGCATACTGTCATGCCGCCGTCTTTTGGTGGTCGCTGGCGGTTATGGAAGGCTTGGCGTTGGCGGCGCCATTAGATGTTCCGTGTGTTTTTTCTTTCACTTCCTGGTTTGGCGGTCTAGTCTTTTTCTTCTGTGTGTCTTTTCCTTCCACTTCCTGGTTTATCGGTCTAGCCTTTTCTCTTGTTTCCGTATTTAACCACGCCCCTCTCTGGGCTCTGTGCGTTGCAACTTTGTTTCTTTCGCTTTGTTGCCGTGCTACTGTGTTTCCAGTACTTTTGCCTGTTGCCTGGTTTACTCAGTAACTAAAGCAGTGTTTCTTTCTACTGCTTCTTCCCTTCCTTATTTACCTGTTTTCTCCGTTCTATCGATTCCCGTGCCTTTCGGGGCTCCTCTATTCCTTCCTGTTTTCCGGATCTCGTCCCGGTATCTGGCAGTGGTGTGTTCCTCCATCCCGGTTCCCCGGGCTTCTCATGCTACAACTTCAAATACTACAGCTTGACTGCTTCGGAAAGACTTTCCTGTTTTTCACTTGCATTCCGGACTCACCAGTCAACTCCTCCAGCACTTATTCGTTATCAACAACATCCGGCGAGAGGTTTTTTTAAGCGGCTGCTTTTTTCCTCTCTTCCTGGCATCTTCGGGACAGGGGCAGGCTGTTTCCCTGTTTATCAGGGAATCAGGGTGGCTTCTTCCCGCGGACGACCTTATCTCTTCACAAAGAAGAAAAGACCAAAAGACAAGTCCTACAGACGAGGAAATCTTCTGGAAGAAACAGGTGAGGAGAAAGGGGAGGAGGACATAGACTTATCTGATTTGGAGGAATCTCCGTTATATCTGTTAGGCGGAAACCTGTGCAGCTCCCTCTGGGACCACTGCAAAAGATTTAGGACTACAGGTGTTGCGATGAACCCACTTGGTAGCAGTCTGTACCACACAGATTCAATTGGTAGCTGTGGCTGAGCAGTCAGACTTCTCTCAAGAAAAGTTGGTCAGTATAGGGAGCATACAAGATAGGGTAATTCTTCGCAGCAAAACGAGTAAACACGCAACCAGGCTTTAGTATAAAGATAGCAAGTTATTTATTAATAACAGAACATCTACGGAAAGTACTAAAGCGAACCACGGCAAACAAATCAAAATACAATTACTCTGCAGAATGGAATAACGCTCAATCCCCGAAAACACAATATCGACAACTCTAGGTCCTACGGCACCACTTATTTTCAGACAGCGGTGTATACTTCAACCCAGATGACACTCGAATATTTAGTGAGGAAGGGAGAGAAGAGATAGGCAGGTAATGAAGTCAACACGGTTCGTACTGAAGCAGGAAAAAATGCAAGGCAAGAAGGCATTAATCACACTAGATCATACAGTTCGGCGGCCAGGCCCACTCGGTGAGAGGTATGGCAAGATGTCCTGGAAAGTCTCTATGGGTGATGCGTTCAAGTCTTAGTTAGCAGTTTGGTTAGCGACAGGTTGAACCAGTTCAGAACAAAGAGTGAATAAAGCTTGGAGGCAACCCAACGGAACGGAGAGGAATCAGATACCTCACACGGACCGATCGATAAGGGAAGCCAGGCGGTTACGGTACCTTGTTGTGGAAGACCACTCCAGCGGGGGCAGTTGTTCCTGGTGGTGGATGCACGACGGGTCTTGGCCAAGAGAAGAGATGCTCTCGTCGTCGAAGAGAAGATGTCCGGTGCACCACCAGGGAAGAAACCAGCCGCGGAGGGCTTCGTCACAAGGCACCACCTTTCGATCACGATGCCGGAGTAGTGGCTATCCGGTTGCCGGGTGCTCTGCACAGGCAATTCGACCACTGCGTCCAGGGCGATCAAAAAGCACAAAGAAGAAGAAGACTGGTTGTTCCCACCAGCCAGGGAAAGAGCCTCTCCGGCAGGGAGATCTCTTCTGTCGTCGGGAGATTGTGAGACGGTTCCGCAGGGCTCCACCGGAGGTGTCGTCGTGCAGGTCGGCTCAGCGTTACCCTCGTTGGATTCTTTAGGTCCAGTGGCGACGTTTCTAAGATCCAGTCCCAAAAGCCCTGCTTTTATGCAGACGTCCCCCATTCATTCAGCCTAGCTTGTCAATCAATACATGCTAAGTGGTGAGCGGGAAGGCTCACCACCTGGGCCAATCACTCCAGAGTGCGACCTGAGTTGGCAAGGCAACTCGGTCCAGGGTGCCTAAACCCCCTCCCACACCCCTGAGGTAACCCAGACAGAATGGCGCCACTTTGGAGGGTCTCTGTCCAGAGGCCCGCCAAAAGTGGAACAAAGGGCTCAACCTTTGGTTTAGGAGTCACAGAGAAAAACACAGACGCCATTTTACAACCCGAGTTCTGGCAGAAAATACCACTCGATAAACCTATTTAAGATAAGTAGATCGGTGGTACGTTGGAGATTAACGAAAAACAGTATCAATCTTCAACAATGGGACGAATCCCATAGGGTTATGCTCGGGGTCGAACATAACAAGTAGTTTCCACTGCCACCAGCCAAAACTCGACGAGGAGGGACGGGACAGTGCCCCCTCGAGTAACAGATCCAGGAGTAATCGAATTACCCCTACTAGCACGTCCACAATAAGATGGTTGGTACTAGTTCTGTTAGCAAATTTAGGTCTAGTAAAGCCAATAGTGACTTTACATGCCCGGGGAGACGGTAGTCAGTCCCCGGGTATGGAGTCTATAGTGGGGGGACCAGCTAGGGTGCCCCCGTGTCACGACACGTAGGGTGCGGAGTGACACACATAGAAAAACTTATGAGACCCTATGGAGTAAAAGACCCCATAGCCCATCGAACACATTGACAACTCAAAGGAATCACACACATACATGTCCAAGAGTGAGAGGAAAAGGGTCACACTCTTGGCAGGATGGAAAAAACAAACTCCAGAAATCCAGCAAAGCTGCTGGGGGACTCACTAGGTTAGGAAATTCAGCCTAAACAGAGAATTCTCCCTAACACTCGCCCCCCGCAGACTAAGGGACAGGAGGATTTAATCCACTCCTGAATGAATCTCATACCTCTAGTCGATGATATACATCCTAGAGAGACCATCAGCATTTTGGTGGTGACACCCTGACCTGTGCTCAATGGTGAAATCGAACCCTTGCAGGCAGATCGACCATCTCAGTAGTTTCGGGTTTTCCCCTTTCATTTGCATTAACCATCTCAAGGGTTGGTGGTCAGTCTGAATAACAAAAGTAGAACCATACAAGTACGGCCTAAACTTCTTCAGAGCCCACACGATAGCAAAGCATTCTCTTTCGATTGTTGCCCACCTTGTTTCAGGATCCTTCAGCTTGCGGCTGATGTAGCAAACGGGGTGCTCCCTACCTTTCCCATCCAGTTGACTGAGTACGGCACCTATCCCTACATTGGAAGCGTCTGTCTGCACAATGAAGTGTTGGCGGTAATCAGGAGCTCTGAGTACTGGGGCTTGGCAAAGAGCCTTTTTCAGGTTTTCAAAAGCCTGATTGCACTCCTCGTTCCATTTAACCTTTTTAGAGAATTTGGGCGAGGAGATGACATTCAGTGGAGAAGCTATGGTCCCATAGTTCTCTATGAAATTCCTGTAATACCCGGTGAGGCCTAGGAAGGCTCTCACCTGAGTCTGAGTAGTCGGTGTTGTCCAATTTTGCACAGCTTCAATCTTACTGAGCAAAGGCCTTATTTCTCCACCGCCTACCTCATGCCCAAGGTAGACTACCTTACTCTGTCCAATTTGGCATTTACTCGCCTTTATGGTCAGATTGGCTCGTCCAAGAGCCTGCAAAACATCTCTCAGGTGGGTTACATGTTCGTCCCAGGAATTGCTGAACACTGCTATGTCATCCAAGTATGCCATGCAGAAGTCCTCCATCCCGGTTAGAACCTGGTTTACCATCCGTTGAAACGTAGCAGGTGCATTTTTTAGTCCGAAAGGCATTACTGTAAACTGGTATAACCCAACGGGGGTAGAAAATGCAGTTTTCTCCTTGTCATGGTTGGTCAGGGCTATTTGCCAATAGCCTGACGTCAAGTCAAATGTGCTGAGGAACTTGGCGGCGCCAAGTTTATCCACCAACTCATCTGTCCTTGGCAAAGGGTGGGCATCAGTCGTGGTGACTGCGTTAAGAGCTCTATAATCCACGCAGAATCTAAGTTCTTTAGATCCGGCCTTTGGTACTAACACAACTGGGCTAGACCATGGACTAGTAGAGGGCTCTATTACCCCGAGATCAAGCATCTTGCTGACCTCGCCTTTGATGTGGGTTCTTACGTTTTCTGACATGCGATATCCTCTGCTTTTGACAGGCAGACAGTCACCAGTGAGTATCTCGTGCTGGCCCCAAGGGGTCAAGCCTGGTGAGAGCGAGAACAGAGAGGCAAACTGATTCAACATAGACTTGCACTCTTCTTGTTGCTCGGGTGTCAGATTGGAGGAGAGATTTACTCCTTCAATTTTTTCATCTAAAGGTAAGCCCCTGAGGAGATCCGTAAGAGCTTCACTCTCTTCTTCTTCCTCGGCCGATGCTAGAAGCAACGCTCCTACATCAGGTCGTGAGACATACGCTTTAAGTCGGTTGGTGTGAAAGACTGTCGGAGCCTCCTTGGGGTTGCCCAAGTCCACCAGATAGTTAACCTCGCCGAGCTTACCCACTACTCGGTAGGGTCCCATCCATTTATCTTGCAAGGCCCTCTGCCTTGTGGGGATCATAACAAGAACAAGCTGGTTTTGAGCGAACTCAACCATGTTAGCCTTTTGATCGTGCCAGTGCTTGACCAATGCTTGTCCAGCTTTCAAATTCTCGCTTGCTTCTGTCATCAGGTGCGACATTCTCCTCCGGAGACCTATCACGTAGTCAGTCACTCTGACTGGCTTGGGGGAAGGAGCACTCTCCAACCCCTCCTTAATCAGGGCCAATGGACCTCTGACGGGATGACCATAGAGCAGTTCGAAGGGAGAGTAGCCTACTCCCTCCTGAGGGACTTCTCTATAAGCAAAAAGAAGGCATGGCAATAGAAGGTCCCACTTACGTTTAAGGGGTTCTTCTAGAGCACCTATCATGCTCTTCATGGTTCGGTTGAACCGTTCTACCAACCCATTGGTTTGTGGGTGGTAAGCCGTTGAGAACTTGTAAGTTACCCCGCAGGTTTTCCACATGGCTTTCATGTAGTGGGACATAAAATTTGACCCCCTGTCAGAGATAACTTCCTTAGGAAATCCGACCCTAGTAAAAATACCAAGGAGGGCCTTAGCCACACCCGGAGCTGTAACAGTCCTCATAGGAATTGCCTCAGGATACCTAGTAGCATGGTCTACTACAACAAGTATAAACCTGTTGCCTGAGGAGGTTGGAGGATCAAGGGGACCAACAATATCAATCCCTACTCTCTCAAATGGGACTCCCACAACGGGAAGAGGCACTAACGGTGCCACATTCTTGGACCCAACCTTACCAGAGGTCTGGCAGGTATGGCAGCTTCTGCAGTGTTTTTCTACTTCGGCCCCCATCTTTGGCCAATAGAAGTAGAGCGAGAGCCTTTCCTTAGTCTTCTTGAAACTCAAGTGACCAGCCAAAGGAATCTCGTGGGCTAACTGCAAGAACTGTGGTCTGTTCTCTTGGGGTACTACTACAAGGCGTTTGTAGTCTCCAGGTGCAGACTCGGTCGGTTCACTATAGAAGAGGCCATCTTCCCAGTGCAACCTATGTTTCCCAGGCTCTTGCCCTTCAGCCTGAGTTTCTGCCTGACGGCGAAGACCTTCCAGAGTTGGACATTCTCTCTGTCCCTTACTGAAGTCCGCCCTGCTGGGTCCACCTTCTGCCAGTAACGACTGCAGCTCAGGATGGTCAACAGGATCCAGATCTCCAATGAGTTCTTGGCCTTCCATTAGCTCTTCTTCAGAGTCTAATTCTACCATACAGGGTTGTGCTTCCCTTTCAGCCTCAGCTGGAGGTGGAGTTACGGGTGTGACGTTGGACAACCGCGGGGAAGTCCGTGTCGGCTGCATTGGAATGTGGGCTGTTGGTTTCGGTTTAGAAGTTTTAGGTTTCCCTTTTACTTCGGTGTTCCTAGAGACAGCGGCCGCCATTTCCAATGGAGCAGGAGTGATTTCTTTCTTCATCATCTCCCCGAGAGTTCCGCGCAGGGTCCTCTCTCTTGCAGGTCTGGTTAGCTCCTGTAACCGTTTACTAGGAGGTCTGGGAGTATGCGATACAACTCCGAGAGTTTTCAAATCGTTACCCAACAGTACGCGTCCTGGTACCTCACTCTGTATGCTGACAGGTATCTTTACAGTCATGTCGTTACACTGGATGAGAACTGGTAATTGGGGAAGCATCTGCACAGGCCCTCCAGCTAACTTGGTGAGGCGTTTGGGTGCCTTAGCAACATCCTCAGCCTGAAAAAACGATTTATCCACCACAGTTATGCTGGCCCCAGTGTCCCTAATGGCAGGCGTCTCCTGACCATTCACCTGGACACTGTCCTTATAATACTCTTTAGTATTATCGGGGTTAGAATTATAGACATCTAAATTCTGTTGTTCCCACAACCCCAGAGATGCTAAAGAAACGCTGGCTGAGACTCCAATGGGTTCGTCAGCTAGCAGTAGAAAGTTTCCACTTGCCATTTGGACTTCCTCCTCTGGAGCGAAGGCTAAGGAGACAAGCTGGACCCCTGAAGGTTTACCCTTACATCTGGGATCTCCTTTCACGTGATCAGTCGAGCCACAAACAAAGCATTTCCCGAATGCTTTCTGGAATGGTGGCTTGTTCTGACCTCCTTCCGGTTTGGCACCAGAAGATATACTATTCTGCTGTGGTTTTCCCGGCGGCTTACCCTTCTGGTTTTGTTTGGGGCCCTCTTTGGAATGTGAGTTATTCGAATTCTCCTTTGAGTCTTTTTTTAGGCTGTTTTCCCTCGTCCTTTTTCTGAGTTGCCCCAGAATCCTTGTGAGTAGCCCTGTTGGCAACCCACAAGTCAGCAGCCTTAGCTAGAGCCCTGGAATCTAATTCCTTCGAGTCAGCCAAGTGCTGTCTGAGCTCGGGAGAACAGGCATCATAAATCGACTCCAACATAAAAAGATTTCGCATACCCTCGTAAGTGTCAACTTTGTAACCCTTAATCCATCCCTCTAAGTTTTTCAACCCTTCACTCACCCAGGTAGCCCAAGGGGTACCATCATGCTTTTTGAGGGTTCTAAACCTCTTAAGATACTGGGAAGGGGTCTTCCCGAATCTAGCTATCAATGCTAGTTTCACACTTTCGTAATCCGTCTTATCCACCTCCCCCAATTCCATTACCACATCAGTCGCAACAGGAGGAAGCCTAGAGAACAACCAGGGAAGCAACGCATTCCCGGTGATGTCCTGGAGCCCATGATTGTATTCAAACAGTTTCAACCAATCCAACACATCCAATCTCGGTTCGTACATACCCACTAATTCCTTCGGCATCCGGGGTCTTTTGGGACTGGAGCTCCTAGAGGAACCAGAGGAGAGAGAAGCATTTTCCATAGACAACTTTTTCATTTGTAACTCATGATTAAGCTCTATTTCCCCGAGTCTTAACTCAGCTTGTTTCTGCTCAGCCTGGGCATTCATTCGTCTGAACTCGAGTTCTTGGTTTCGTTCAGATTGAGCCAAGAACCGTTTATATTCTAATTCGAGCTTCATTTTTTCAAGTTCAAAATAAGCAGGATTACTTGTGGGACCTGGTATTGGCCCCGTAGGCACAGTTGGTAAGGCAGGTAGAGGAACAGGTGAGACAGTTTCGTTAGCCTCGCCGTCCTCGTCAGCCTCTTCATCGCTATCATCAGAATTACGATTTAGATCAACACCATTACTGTTATCTACAGTTGCTGGAGAGTTTGGTTCCTCTGAACCAGTACCCAGACTTTGGTTCGCCAGCAATCTCTCTATCAGTTCTAACTTCTTGCCTTTTACAGGAAGATTCTCTTGTCTACAGAGAGCTCGCAGACTCTCAGTATTTTTATCTGACAAAGACTCTTGGCTGTAAATTTCCATCATAGACATGTTTTTTGAAAGTTGCTTTTGTAACGTTTTGTGGTTAGCCGTCCTACAGCGTCGAAAAACACTCTAAACTGTATGCTCGATACTAATCCCACCGCTGTACACCAGTGTTAGGCGGAAACCTGTGCAGCTCCCTCTGGGACCACTGCAAAAGATTTAGGACTACAGGTGTTGCGATGAACCCACTTGGTAGCAGTCTGTACCACACAGATTCAATTGGTAGCTGTGGCTGAGCAGTCAGACATCTCTCAAGAAAAGTTGGTCAGTATAGGGAGCATACAAGATAGGGTAATTCTTCGCAGCAAAACGAGTAAACACGCAACCAGGCTTTAGTATAAAGATAGCAAGTTATTTATTAATAACAGAACCTCTACGGAAAGTACTAAAGCGAACCACGGCAAACAAATCAAAATACAATTACTCTGCAGAATGGAATAACGCTCAATCCCCGAAAACACAATATCGACAACTCTAGGTCCTACGGCACCACTTATTTTCAGACAGAGGTGTATACCTCAACCCAGATGACACTCGAATATTTAGTGAGGAAGGGAGCGAAGAGATAGGCAGGTAATGAAGTCAACACGGTTCGTACTGAAGCAGGAAAAAATGCAAGGCAAGAAGGCATTAATCACACTATATCATACAGTTCGGCGGCCAGGCCCACTCGGTGAGAGGTATGGCAAGATGTCCTGGAAAGTCTCTATGGGTGATGCCTTCAAGTCTTAGTTAGCAGTTTGGTTAGCGACAGGTTGAACCAGTTCAGAACAAAGAGTGAATAAAGCTTGGAGGCAACCCAACGGAACGGAGAGGAATCAGATACCTCACACGGACCGATCGATAAGGGAAGCCAGGCGGTTACGGTACCTTGTTGTGGAAGACCACTCCAGCGGGGGCAGTTGTTCCTGGTGGTGGATGCACGACGGGTCTTGGCCAAGAGAAGAGATGCTCTCGTCGTCGAAGAGAAGATGTCCGGTGCACCACCAGGGAAGAAACCAGCCGCGGAGGGCTTCGTCACAAGGCACCACCTTTCGATCACGATGCCGGAGTAGTGGCTATCCGGTTGCCGGGTGCTCTGCACAGGCAATTCGACCACTGCGTCCAGGGCGATCAAAAAGCACAAAGAAGAAGAAGACTGGTTGTTCCCACCAGCCAGGGAAAGAGCCTCTCCGGCAGGGAGATCTCTTCTGTCGTCGGGAGAATGTGAGACGGTTCCGCAGGGCTCCACCGGAGGTGTCGTCGTGCAGGTCGGCTCAGCGTTACCCTCGTCGGATTCTTTAGGTCCAGTGGCGACGTTTCTAAGATCCAGTCCCAAAAGCCCTGCTTTTATGCAGACGTCCCCCATTCATTCAGCCTAGCTTGTCAATCAATACATGCTAAGTGGTGAGCGGGAAGGCTCACCACCTGGGCCAATCACTCCAGAGTGCGACCTGAGTTGGCAAGGCAACTCGGTCCAGGGTGCCTAAACCCCCTCCCACACCCCTGAGGTAACCCAGACAGAATGGCGCCACTTTGGAGGGTCTCTGTCCAGAGGCCCGCCAAAAGTGGAACAAAGGGCTCAACCTTTGGTTTAGGAGTCACAGAGAAAAACACAGACGCCATTTTACAACCCGAGTTCTGGCAGAAAATACCACTCGATAAACCTATTTAAGATAAGTAGATCGGTGGTACGTTGGAGATTAACGAAAAACAGTATCAATCTTCAACAATGGGACGAATCCCATAGGGTTATGCTCGGGGTCGAACATAACAAGTAGTTTCCACTGCCACCAGCCAAAACTCGACGAGGAGGGACGGGACAGTGCCCCCTCGAGTAACAGATCCAGGAGTAATCGAATTACCCCTACTAGCACGTCCACAATAAGATGGTTGGTACTAGTTCTGTTAGCAAATTTAGGTCTAGTAAAGCCAATGGTGACTTTACATGCCCGGGGAGACGGTAGTCAGTCCCCGGGTATGGAGTCTATGGTGGGGGGACCAGCTAGGGTGCCCCCGTGTCACGACAAGTAGGGTGCGGAGTGACACACATAGAAAAACTTATGAGACCCTATGGAGTAAAAGACCCCATAGCCCATCGAACACATTGACAACTCAAAGGAATCACACACATACATGTCCAAGAGTGAGAGGAAAAGGGTCACACTCTTGGCAGGATGGAAAAAACAAACTCCAGAAATCCAGCAAAGCTGCTGGGGGACTCACTAGGTTAGGAAATTCAGCCTAAACAGAGAATTCTCCCTAACAATATCCCAGCACTTGTGACAATGCCAGTCCAGGGTACAGCCACACAAGGACCACCAGCATGTCAGTCCAGGGTACAGCCACACAAGAACCACGAGCATGCCAGCCCAGGACCACCAGAATACCTGTCCAGGGTACAGCCACACCAGGGCCACCAGCTTGCCAGAACAGGACCACCAGAGTGCCAGTACAGGGTACAGCCACACTAGGGCCACCAGCATGCCAGTCCAGGACCACCTTCATGCCAGTCCAGGGTACAGCCACACCAGGACCACCAGCATGCCAGCCCAGGACTGCCATAATACCAGTCCAGGGTACTGCCACACCAGGACCACTAGCATACCAGCCCAGAACCACCAGAATATCAGTCCAGGGTACAGCCACACAATGACCATTAGCATGCCAGGCCAGCACCACCAGCATTCCAGTCCAGGGTACAGCCACACAAGGACCACCAGCACAGCACCACCAGCATACCAGTCCAGGGTACAGCAACACCAGGACAACCAGCATACCATCCCAGGATCACCAGCATGCCAGTCCAGGGTTCTGACACACCATGACCACCAGCATGCTAGCCCAGCACCACCAGCATGCCAGTCCAGGGTACAGCCACACAAGGACCACCAGCATGAACGCCGAGCACCACAAGCATGCCATTCCAGGGTACAACCACAGCAGGACCACCAGCATACTATCCTAGGACCACCAGGATGCCAGTCCAGGGTACAGCCACACCAGGACCACCAGCATGCTGGCCCAGCACCACCAGCATACAGTCCATCATACAGCCACACCAGGACAACCAGCATACCATCCCAGGATCACCAGCATGCCAGTCCAGGGTACAGCCACACCATGACCACCAGCATGCCATCCCAGGACCACCAGCATGCCAGTCCAGCACCACCAGCATGCCAGAACTGGGTACATCCACACTAGCACCACCAGCATGTCATCCCTGCACCAGCAGCATGCCAGTCCAGGGTACGGCCACACCAGGACCACCAGCATGCCAGCCCGGGACCACCAGAATACCAGTCCAGGGTACAGCCACACTAGGACCACTAACATGCCAGCCCAGGACCACCAGAATACCAGTCCAGGGTACAGCCACACAAGGACCACCAGCATGTCAGTCCAGGGTACAGCCACACAAGAACCACGAGCATGCCAGCCCAGGGCCACCAGAATACCTGTCCAGGGTACAGCCACACCAGGGCCACCAGCATGCCAGCCCAGCACCACCAGCATGCCAGTCCAGGGTACAGCCACACAAGGACCACCAGCATGCCAGCACAGCACCACCAGCATGCCAGTCCAGGGTACAGCCACACCAGGACCACCAGCATGCCAGCCCAGCACCACCAGCATGCCAGTCCAGGGTACAGCCACACCAGGAACACCAGCATGCCATCCCAGCACAACCAGCATGCCAGTCCAGGGTACAGCAACACCAGGACCACCAGCATGCCAGCCCAGGACCACCAGAATACCAGTCCAGGGTACAGCCACACCAGGACCATTAGCATGCCAGCCCAGGACCACCAGAATACCACTCCAGGGTACAGCCACACAAGGATCAACAGCATGCCAGCCCAGCACCACCAGCATGCCAGTCCAGGGTACAGCCACACAACCACCACCAGCATGCCAGCACAGCACCACCAGCATACCAGTTCAGGGTACACCCACACCAGGACAACCAGTATACCATCCCAGGATCACCAGCATGCCAGTCCAGGGTACAGCCACACCATGACCACCAGCATGCCAGCCCAGCACCACCAGCATGCCAGTCCAGGGTACAGCCACACAAGGACCACCAGCTTGCACGCTTAGCACCACAAGCATGCCAGTCCAGGGTACAACCACAGCAGGACCACCAGCATACTATCCTAGGACCACCAGGATGCCAGTCCAGAGTACAGCCACACCAGGACCACCAGCATGCCAGTGCAGCACCACCAGCATGCCATCCAGTGTATAGTCACACCAGGACCACCAGCCTGCCAGCCCAGCAGCACCACCAGCATGCCAGTCCAGGACCACCAGCATGCCAGTCCAGGGTACAGCCACACCAGGACCACCAGCATGCCAGCCCAGCACCACCAGCATGCCAGTCCATGGGATAGCCACGCCAGGACCACCAGCATGCCAGCCCAGCACAAGCATGCCAGTCCAGGGTACAGCCACACCAGGACCACCAGCATGCCAGCCCAGTACCACCAGAATACCAGTCCAAGGTTCATCCACACCAGGACCACTAGCATGCCAGCCCAGGACCACCAGAATACCAGTCCAGGGTACAGCCACACAAGGACCAACAGCATGCCAGCCCAGCACCACCAGCATGCCAGTCCAGGGTACAGCCACACAAGGACCACCAGCATGTCAGTCCAGGGTACAGCCACACAAGAACCACGAGCATGCCAGCCCAGGACCACCAGAATACCTGTCCAGGGTACAGCCACACCAGGGCCACCAGCTTGCCAGCACAGGACCACCAGAGTGCCAGTACAGGGTTCAGCCACACTAGGGCCACCAGCATGCCAGTCCAGGACCACCTTCATGCCAGTCCAGGGTACAGCCACACCAGGACCACCAGCATGCCAGCCCAGGACTGCCATAATACCAGTCCAGGGTACTGCCACACCAGGACCACTAGCATACCAGCCCAGAACCACCAGAATATCAGTCCAGGGTACAGCCACACAATGACCAACAGCATGCCAGCCCAGCACCACCAGCATTCCAGTCCAGGGTACAGCCACACAAGCACCACGAGCACAGCACCACCAGCATACCAGTCCAGGGTACAGCAACACCAGGACAACCAGCATACCATCCCAGGATCACCAGCATGCCAGTCCAGGGTACAGCCACACCATGACCACCAGCATGCTAACCCAGCACCACCAGAATGCCAGTCCAGGGTACAGCCACACAAGGACCACCAGCATGCACGCCGAGCACCACAAGCATGCCATTCCAGGGTACAACCACAGCAGGACCACCAGCATACTATCCTAGGACCACCAGGATGCCAGTCCAGGGTACAGCCACACCAGGACCACCAGCATGCTGGCCCAGCACCACCAGCATACAGTCCATCATACAGCACACCAGGACAACCAGCATACCATCCCAGGATCACCAGCATGCCAGTCCAGGGTACAGCCACACCATGACCACCAGCATGCCATCCCAGGACCACCAGCATGCCAGTCCAGGATCACCAGCATGCCAGTCCAGTACACAGCCACATCAGGACCACTAGCATGCCAGCCCAACACCACCAGCATGCCAGTCCAGGGTATAGCCACACCAGGACCACCAGCATGCCAGCCCATTACCACCAGCATACCAGTCCATGGTACAGCCACATCAGGACCACCAGCATGCCATCCCAGCACCGCCAGCATGCCAGAACTGGATACAGCCACACTAGCACCACCAGCATGTCAGCCCTGCACCAGCAGCATGCCAGTCCAGGGTACGGCCACACCAGGACCACCAGCATGCCAGCCCAGGACCACCAGAATACCAGTCCAGGGTACAGCCACACCAGGACCACTAACATGCCAGCCCAGGACCACCAGAATACCAGTCCAGGGTACAGCCACACAAGGACCACCAGCATGCCAGTCCAGGGTACAGCCACACAAGAACCACAAGCATGCCAGCCCAGGACC
The DNA here is from genome assembly GCF_040938575.1 of Ambystoma mexicanum. Taxonomy (NCBI): domain Eukaryota; kingdom Metazoa; phylum Chordata; class Amphibia; order Caudata; family Ambystomatidae; genus Ambystoma; species Ambystoma mexicanum. The sequence continues at coordinate 1,451,219,728 of NC_090924.1, read as the reverse complement.
ACCAGAATACCTGTCCAGGGTAAAGCCACACCAGGGCCACCAGCATGCCAGCCCAGCACCACCAGCATGCCAGTCCAGGGTACAGCCACACAAGGACCACCAGCATGCCAGCACAGCACCACCAGCATACCAGTCCAGGGTACAGCCACACCAGAACAACCAGCATACCATCCCAGGATCACCAGCATGTCATTCCAGGGTACAGCCACACCATGACCACCAGCCTGCCAGCCCAGCACCACCAGCATGCCAGTCCAGTACCACCAGAATACCAGTCCAAGGTTCATCCACACCAGGACCACTAGCATGCCAGCCCAGGACCACCAGAATACCAGTCCAGGGTACAGCCACACAAGGACCAACAGCATGCCAGCCCAGCACCACCAGAATACCAGTCCAAGGTTCATCCACACCAGGACCACTAGCATGCCAGCCCAGGACCACCAGAATACCAGTCCAGGGTACAGCCACACAAGGACCAACAGCATGCCAGCCCAGCACCACCAGCATGCCAGTCCAGGGTACAGCCACACAAGGACCACCAGCATGTCAGTCCAGGGTACAGCCACACAAGAACCACGAGCATGCCAGCCCAGGACCACCAGAATACCTGTCCAGGGTACAGCCACACCAGGGCCACCAGCTTGCCAGCACAGGACCACCAGAGTGCCAGTACAGGGTTCAGCCACACTAGGGCCACCAGCATGCCAGTCCAGGACCACCTTCATGCCAGTCCAGGGTACAGCCACACCAGGACCACCAGCATGCCAGCCCAGGACTGCCATAATACCAGTCCAGGGTACTGCCACACCAGGACCACTAGCATACCAGCCCAGAACCACCAGAATATCAGTCCAGGGTACAGCCACACAATGACCAACAGCATGCCAGCCCAGCACCACCAGCATTCCAGTCCAGGGTACAGCCACACAAGCACCACGAGCACAGCACCACCAGCATACCAGTCCAGGGTACAGCAACACCAGGACAACCAGCATACCATCCCAGGATCACCAGCATGCCAGTCCAGGGTACAGCCACACCATGACCACCAGCATGCTAACCCAGCACCACCAGAATGCCAGTCCAGGGTACAGCCACACAAGGACCACCAGCATGCACGCCGAGCACCACAAGCATGCCATTCCAGGGTACAACCACAGCAGGACCACCAGCATACTATCCTAGGACCACCAGGATGCCAGTCCAGGGTACAGCCACACCAGGACCACCAGCATGCTGGCCCAGCACCACCAGCATACAGTCCATCATACAGCACACCAGGACAACCAGCATACCATCCCAGGATCACCAGCATGCCAGTCCAGGGTACAGCCACACCATGACCACCAGCATGCCATCCCAGGACCACCAGCATGCCAGTCCAGGATCACCAGCATGCCAGTCCAGTACACAGCCACATCAGGACCACTAGCATGCCAGCCCAACACCACCAGCATGCCAGTCCAGGGTATAGCCACACCAGGACCACCAGCATGCCAGCCCATTACCACCAGCATACCAGTCCATGGTACAGCCACATCAGGACCACCAGCATGCCATCCCAGCACCGCCAGCATGCCAGAACTGGATACAGCCACACTAGCACCACCAGCATGTCAGCCCTGCACCAGCAGCATGCCAGTCCAGGGTACGGCCACACCAGGACCACCAGCATGCCAGCCCAGGACCACCAGAATACCAGTCCAGGGTACAGCCACACCAGGACCACTAACATGCCAGCCCAGGACCACCAGAATACCAGTCCAGGGTACAGCCACACAAGGACCACCAGCATGCCAGTCCAGGGTACAGCCACACAAGAACCACAAGCATGCCAGCCCAGGACCACCAGAATACCTGTCCAGGGTAAAGCCACACCAGGGCCACCAGCATGCCAGCCCAGCACCACCAGCATGCCAGTCCAGGGTACAGCCACACAAGGACCACCAGCATGCCAGCACAGCACCACCAGCATACCAGTCCAGGGTACAGCCACACCAGAACAACCAGCATACCATCCCAGGATCACCAGCATGTCATTCCAGGGTACAGCCACACCATGACCACCAGCCTGCCAGCCCAGCACCACCAGCATGCCAGTCCAGGTTACAGCCACACAAGGACCACCAGCATGCACGCCAAGCACCACAAGCATGCCAGTCCAGGGTACAACCACAGCAGGACCATCAGCATACTATCCTAGGACCACCAGGATGCCAGTCCAGAGTACAGCCACACCAGGACCACCAGCATGCCAGTACAGCACCACCAGCATGCCAGTCCAGGGTATAGTCACACCAGGACCACCAGCCTGCCAGGCCAGCAGCACCACCAGCATGCCAGTCCAGGACCACCAGCATGCCAGTCCATGGTACAGCCACACCAGGACCACCAGCATGCCAGCCCAGCACCACTAGCATGCCAGTCCAGGGTAAAGCCAGACCAGGACCACCAGCATGCCAGCCCAGCACAACCAGCATGCCAGTCCAGGGTACAGCCACACCAGGACCACCAGCATGCCATCCCAGCACCACCAGCATGCCAGAACTGGGTACAGTCACACCAGGACCACCAGCATGCCAGCCCAGTAGCACCACCAGCATGCCAGTCCAGGACCACCAGCATGCCAGTCCAGGGTACAGCCACAGCAGGACCACCAGCTTACCATCCCAGGACCACCAGGATGCCAGTCCAGGGTACAGCCACACCTGGACAACCAGCATGCCAGTGCAGCACCACCAGCATGCCAGTCCAGGGTACAGTCACACCAGGACCACCAACATGCCAGCCCAGTAGCACCACCAGCATGCCAGTCCAGGACCACCAGCATGCCAGTCCAGGGTACAGCCACACCAGGACCACCAGCATGCCAGCCCAGCACAACCAGCATGCCAGTACAGGTTACACCCACACCAGGACCACCAGCATGCCAGCCCAGCACCACCAGCATATCAGTCCAGGGTACAGCCATACCAGGACCACCAGCATGCCATCCCAGCACCACCGGCATGCCAGTCCAGGGTAAAGCCACACCAGGGCCACCAGAATGCCAGCCCAGATCCACCAGCATGCCAGCCCAGCACCACCAGCATACCATTCCAGGGTATAGTCACACCAGGACCACCAGCATTCCTGTCCAGGGTACAGCCACACCAAGTCCACCAGCATACCAGCCCAGGACCAACAGCATGCCAGTCCAGGACCACCAGAATACCAGTCCAGGGTACAGCCACACCAGGACCACCCACATGCCAGCCCAGCACCACCAGCATGCCAGTCAAGGGTACAGCCACACAAGGACTACCAGCTTACCAGCCCAGGACCACAACATGCCAGCCCAGCACCACCAGCATGCCAGTCCAGGGTACAGCCACACCAGGACCACCAGCATGCCAGCCCAGCACCACCAGCATGCCAGTCCAGGGTACAGCCACACCAGGACCACCAGCATGCCGGCCCAGCACCAACAGCATACAGTCCATCATACAGCCACACCAGGACGACCAGCATGCCAGCCCAGCACCACCAACATACCAGTCCATGGTACACCAACACCAGGACCACCAGCATGCCAGCCCAGGACCACCAGCATGCCAGTCCAGGACCACCAGCATGCCAGTCCAGGATCACCAGCATGCCAGTCCAGTACACAGCCACATCAGGACCACTAGCATGCCAGCCCAACACCACCAGCATGCCAGTCCAGGGTACAGCCACACCAGGACCACCAGCCTGCCAGCCCAGCAGCACCACCAGCATGCCAGTCCAGGACCACCAGCATGCCAGTCCACGGTACAGCCACACCAGGACCACCAGCATGCCAGTCCAGCACAACCAGCATGCCAGTCCAGGGAACAGCCACACCAGGACCACCAGCATGCCAGCCCAGGACCACCAGAATACCAGTCCAGGGTACAGCCACACCAGGACCACTAGCATGCCAGCCCAGGACCACCAGAATGCCAGTCCAGGGTACAGCCACACAAGGACCAACAGCATGCCAGCCCAGCACCACCAGCATGCCAGTCCAGGGTACAGCCACACAACCACCACCAGCATGCCAGCACAGCACCACCAGCATACCAGTTCAGGGACACCCACATCAGGACAACCAGTATATCATCCCAGGATCACCAGCATGCCAGTCCAGGGTACAGCCACACAATGACCACCAGCATGCCAGCCCAGCACCACCAGCATGCCAGTCCAGGGTACAGCCACACAAGGACCACCAGCATGCACGCCGAGCACCACAAGCATGCCAGTCCAGGGTACAACCACAGCAGGACCACCAGCATACTATCCTAGGACCACCAGGATGCCAGTCCAGAGTACAGCCACACCAGGATCACCAGCATGCCAGTGCAGCACCACCAGAATGCCAGTCCAGGACCACCAGCATGCCAGTCCAGGGTACGGCCACACCAGGACCACCAGCATGCCAGCCCAGCACCACCAGCATGCCAGTCCAGGGTACAGCCACACCAGGACCACCAGCATGCCAGCCCAGCACAACCAGCATGCCAGTCCAGGGTACAGCCACACCAGGACCACCAGCATGCCAGCCCAGGACCACCAGAATACCAGTCCAGGGTACAGCCACACCAGGACCACTAGCATGCCAGCCCAGGACCACCAGAATACCAGTCCAGGGTACAGCCACACAAGGACCAACAGCATGCCAGCCCAGCACCACCAGCATGACAGTCCAGGGTACAGCCACACAACCACCACCAGCATGCCAGCACAGCACCACCAGCATGCCAGTCCAGGGTACAGCCACACAAGGACCACCAGCATGCACGCCGAGCACCACAAGCATGCCAGTCCAGGGTACAACCACAGCAGGACCACCAGCATACTATCCTAGGACCACCAGGATGCCAGTCCAGAGTACAGCCACACCAGGACCATCAGCATGCCAGTGCAGCACCACCAGCATGCCAGTCCAGGGTATAGTCACACCAGGACCACCAGCCTGCCAGCCCAGCAGCACCACCAGCATGCCAGTCCAGGACCACCAGCATGCCAGTCCAGGGTACAGCCACACCAGGACCACCAGCATGCCAGCCCAGCACCACCAGCATGCCAGTCCAGGATACAGCCACGCCAGGACCACCAGCATGCCAGCCCAGCACAACCAGCATGCCAGTCCAGGGTACAGCCACACCAGGACCACCAGCATGCCAGCCCAGGACCACCAGAATACCAGTGTAGGGTACAGCCACACCAGGAACACTAGCATGCCAGCCCAGGACCACCAGAATACCAGTCCAGGGTACAGCCACACAAGTACCAACAGCATGCCAGCCCAGCACCACCAGCATACCAGTCCAGGGTACAGCCACACACGGACCACAGCATCTCAGTCCAGGGTACAGCCACACAAGAACCACGAGCATGCCAGCCCAGGACCACCAGAATACCTGTCCAGGGTACAGCCACACCAGGGCCACCAGCTTGCCAGCACAGGACCACCAGAATGCCAGTACAGGGTACAGCCACACAAGGGCCACCAGCATGCCAGTCCAGGACCACCCTCATGCCAGTCCAGGGTACAGCCACAACAGGACCACCAGCATGCCAGCCCAGGACTGCCATAATACCAGTCCAGGGTACAGCCACACCAGGACCACTAGCATACCAGCCCAGAACCACCAGAATATCAGTCCAGGGTACAGCCACACAATGACCAACAGCATGCCAGCCCAGCACCACCAGCATTCCAGTCCAGGGTACAGCCACACAAGGACCACCAGCACAGCACCACCAGCATGCCAGTCCAGGGTACAGTAACACCAGGACAACCAGCATACCATCCCAGGATCATGAGCATGCCAGTCCAGGAAACAGCCATACCATGACCACCAGCATGCCAGCCCAGCACCACCAGCATGCCAGTCCAGGGTACAGCCACACAAGGACCACCAGCATGCACGCCGAGCACCACAAGCATGCCAGTCCAGGGTACAACCACAGCAGGACCACCAGCATACTATCCTAGGACCACCAGGATGCCAGTCCAGAGTACAGCCACACCATGACCACCAGCATGCCAGCCCAGGACCACCAGCATGCCATTCCAGGGTAAGCCACACCAGGACCACCAGCATGCTGGCCCAGCACCACCAGCATACAGTCCATCATACAGCCACACCAGGACAACCAGCATACCATCCCAGGATCACCAGCATGCCAGTCCAGGGTACAGCCACACCATGACCACCAGCATGCCATCCCAGGACCACCAGCATGCCAGTCCAGGACCACCAGCCTGCCAGTCCAGGATCACCAGCATGCCAGTCCAGTACACAGCCACATCAGGACCACTAGCATGCCAGCCCAACACCACCAGCATGCCAGTCCAGGGTATAGCCACACCAGGACCACCAGCATGCCAGCCCAGTACCACCAGCATACCAGTCCATGGCACAGCCACATCAGGACCACCAGCATGCCATCCTAGCACCACCAGCATGCCAGAACTGGGTAAAGCCACACTAGCACCACCAGCATGTCAGCCCTGCACCAGCAGCATGCCAGTCCAGGGTACGGCCGCACCAGGACCACCAGCATGCCAGCCCAGGACCACCAGAATACCAGTCCAGGGTACAGCCACACCAGGACCACTAGCATGCCAGCCCAGGACCACCAGAATACCAGTCCAGGGAACAGCCACACAAGGACCAACAGCATGCCAGCCCAGCACCACCAGCATGCCAGTCCAGGGTACAGCCACACAACGACCACCAGCATGCCAGCACAGCACCACCAGCATACCAGTCCAGGGTACACCCACACCAGGACAACCAGTATACCATCCCAGGATCACCAGCATTCCAGTCCAGGGTACAGCCACACCATGACCACCAGCATGCCAGCCCAGCACCACAAGCATGCCAGTCCAGGGTACAACCACAGCAGGACCACCAGCATACCATCCCAGGATCACCAGGATGCCAGTCCAGAGTACAGCCACACCAGGAACACCAGCATGCCAGTGCAGCACCACTAGCATGCCAGTCCAGGGTATAGTCACACCAGGACCACCAGCATGCCAGCCCAGCAGCACCACCAGCATGCCAGTCCAGGACCACCAGCATGCCAGTCCAGGGTACAGCCACACCAGGACCACCAGCATGCCAGCCCAGCACCACCAGCATGCCAGTCCAGGGTACAGCCACACCAGGACCACCAGCATGCCAGCCCAGCACAACCAGCATGCCAGTCCAGGGTACAGCCACACCAGGACCACTGCATGCCAGCCCAGCACTACCAGCATACAGTCCATCGTACAGCCACACCAGGACCATCAGCATGCCAGTCCAGGACCACCCGCATGCCAGTCTAGTACACAGCCACACCAGGACCACTAGCATGCCAGCCCAACACCACAAGCATGCCAGTCTAGGGTACAGCACACCAGGACCACGAGCATGCCAGCCCAGCACCACCAGCATACCAGTCCATGGTACAGCCACACCAGGACCACCAGAATGCCATTCCAGCACTATCGGCATGCCCGACCAGGGTACAGCCACACCAGCACCACCAGCATGCCCGCCCAGGACCACCAGAATACCAGTCCAGTGTACAGCCACACCAGGACCACTAGCATGCCAGCCCAGGACCACCAGAATACCAGTCCAGGTTACAGCCACACCAGGACCACCGCATGCCAGCCCAGCACTACCAGCATACAGTCCATCGTACAGCCACACCAGGACCACCAGCATGCCAGCCCAGGACCATCAGCATGCCAGTCCAGGACCACCCGCATGCCAGTCTAGTACACAGCCACACCAGGACCACTAGCATGCCAGCCCAACACCACAAGCATGCCAGTCCAGGGTACAGCACACCAGGACCACGAGCATGCCAGCCCAGCACCACCAGCATACCAGTCCATGGTACAGCCACACCAGGACCACCAGAATGCCATTCCAGCACTATCGGCATGCCCGACCAGGGTACAGCCACACCAGCACCACCAGCATGCCCGCCCAGGACCACCAGAATACCAGTCCAGTGTACAGCCACACCAGGACCACTAGCATGCCAGCCAGGACCACCAGAATACCAGTCCAGGGTACAGCCACACAAGGACCAACAGCATGCCAGTCCAGGGTACAGCCACACAAGGACCACCAGCATGTCTGTCCAGGGTACAGCCACACAAGAACCATGAGCATGCCAGCCCAGGAACACCAGAATACCTGTCCAGGGTACAGCCACATCGGGGCTACCAGCTTGCCAGGCCCAGGACCAACAGAATACCAGTCCAGGGACAGCCACACCAGGACATCTAGCATGCCAGCCCAGGACCACCAGAATACCAGTCCAGGGTACAGCCACACAAGGACCAACAGCATGCCAGCCCAGCACCACCAGCATTCCAGTCCAGGGTACAGCCACACATGGACCACCAGCATGTCAGTCCAGGGTACAGCCACACAAGAACCATGAGCATGCCAGCCCAGGAACACCAGAATACCTGTCCAGGGTACAGCCACATCGGGGCTACAGCATGCCAGTCCAGGGTACAGCCACACAAGGACCACCAGCATGTCTGTCCAGGGTACAGCCACACAAGAACCATGAGCATGCCAGCCCAGGAACACCAGAATACCTGTCCAGGGTACAGCCACATCGGGGCTACCAGCTTGCCAGGCCCAGGACCAACAGAATACCAGTCCAGGGACAGCCACACCAGGACATCTAGCATGCCAGCCCAGGACCACCAGAATACCAGTCCAGGGTACAGCCACACAATGACCAACAGCATGCCAGCCCAGCACCACCAGTATGCCAGTCCAGGGTACAGCCACACAAGGACCACCAGCATGCCAGCACAGCACCTGCATACCAGTCCAGGGTACAGCCACACCAGAACAACCAGCATACCATCCCAGGATCACCAGCATGCCATTCCAGGGTACAGCCACACCATGACCACCAGCCTGCCAGCCCAGCACCTTCAGCATAACAGTCCAGGGTACAGCCACACAAGGACCACCAGCATGCACGCCAAGCACCACAAGCATGCCAGTCCAAGGTACAACCACAGCAGGACCACTAGCATACTATCCTAGGACCACCAGGATGCCAGTCCAGAGTACAGCCACACCAGGACCACCAGCATGCCAGTGCAGCACCACCAGCATGCCAGTCCAGGGTATAGCCACACCAGGACCACCAGCATGCCAGCCCAGTACCACCAGCATACCAGTCCATGGCACAGCCACATCAGGACCACCAGCATGCCATCCTAGCACCACCAGCATGCCAGAACTGAGTAAAGCCACACTAGCACCACCAGCATGTCAGCCCTGCACCAGCAGCATGCCAGTCCAGGGTACGGCCGCACCAGGACCACCAGCATGCCAGCCCAGGACCACCAGAATACCAGTCCAGGGTACAGCCACACCAGGACCACTAGCATGCCAGCCCAGGACCACCAGAATACCAGTCCAGGGTACAGCCACACAAGGACCAACAGCATGCCAGCCCAGCACCACCAGCATGCCAGTCCAGGGTACAGCCACACAACGACCACCAGCATGCCAGCACAGCACCACCAGCATACCAGTCCAGGGTACACCCACACCAGGACAACCAGTATACCATCCCAGGATCACCAGCATTCCAGTCCAGGGTACAGCCACACCATGACCACCAGCATGCCAGCCCAGCTCCACAAGCATGCCAGTCCAGGGTACAACCACAGCAGGACCACCAGCATACCATCCCAGGATCACCAGGATGCCAGTCCAGAGTACAGCCACACCAGGAACACCAGCATGCCAGTGCAGCACCACTAGCATGCCAGTCCAGGGTATAGTCACACCAGGACCACCAGCATGCCAGCCCAGCAGCACCACCAGCATGCCAGTCCAGGACCACCAGCATGCCAGTCCAGGGTACAGCCACACCAGGACCACCAGCATGCCAGCCCAGCACCACTAGCATGCCAGTCCCGGGTAAAGCCACACCAGGACCACCAGCATGCCAGCCCAGCACAACCAGCATGCCAGTCCAGGGTACAGCCACACCAGGACCACTGCATGCCAGCCCAGCACTACCAGCATACAGTCCATCGTACAGCCACACCAGGACCATCAGCATGCCAGTCCAGGACCACCCGCATGCCAGTCTAGTACACAGCCACACCAGGACCACTAGCATGTCAGCCCAACACCACAAGCATGCCAGTCCAGGGTACAGCACACCAGGACCACGAGCATGCCAGCCCAGCACCACCAGCATACCAGTCCATGGTACAGCCACACCAGGACCACCAGAATGCCATTCCAGCACTATCGGCATGCCCGACCAGGGTACAGCCACACCAGCACCACCAGCATGCCCGCCCAGGACCACCAGAATACCAGTCCAGTGTACAGCCACACCAGGACCACTAGCATGCCAGCCCAGGACCACCAGAATACCAGTCCAGGTTACAGCCACACCAGGACCACCGCATGCCAGCCCAGCACTACCAGCATACAGTCCATCGTACAGCCACACCAGGACCACCAGCATGCCAGCCCAGGACCATCAGCATGCCAGTCCAGGACCACCCGCATGCCAGTCTAGTACACAGCCACACCAGGACCACTAGCATGCCAGCCCAACACCACAAGCATGCCAGTCCAGGGTACAGCACACCAGGACCACGAGCATGCCAGCCCAGCACCACCAGCATACCAGTCCATGGTACAGCCACACCAGGACCACCAGAATGCCATTCCAGCACTATCGGCATGCCCGACCAGGGTACAGCCACACCAGCACCACCAGCATGCCCGCCCAGGACCACCAGAATACCAGTCCAGTGTACAGCCACACCAGGACCACTAGCATGCCAGCCCAGGACCACCAGAATACCAGTCCAGGGTACAGCCACACAAGGACCAACAGCATGCCAGTCCAGGGTACAGCCACACAAGGACCACCAGCATGTCTGTCCAGGGTACAGCCACACAAGAACCATGAGCATGCCAGCCCAGGAACACCAGAATACCTGTCCAGGGTACAGCCACATCGGGGCTACCAGCTTGCCAGCACAGGACCACCAGCATGCCAGTACAGGGTACAGCCACACTAGGGCCAACAGCATGCCAGTCCAGGACCACCCACATGCCAGTCCAGGGTATAGCCACACCAGGACCACCAGCATGCCAGCCCAGGACCACCATAATAACAGTCCAGGGTACACCCACACCAGGACCACTAGCATACCAGCCCAGGACCACCAGAATATCAGTCCACGGTACAGCCACACAATGACCAACAGCATGCCAGCCCAGCACCACCAGTATGCCAGTCCAGGGTACAGCCACACAAGGACCACCAGCATGCCAGCACAGCACCACCAGCATACCAGTCCAGGGTACAGCCACACCAGAACAACCAGCATACCATCCCAGGATCACCAGCATGCCATGACCACCAGCCTGCCAGCCCAGCACCTTCAGCATAACAGTCCAGGGTACAGCCACACAAGGACCACCAGCATGCACGCCAAGCACCACAAGCATGCCAGTCCAAGGTACAACCACAGCAGGACCACTAGCATACTATCCTAGGACCACCAGGATGCCAGTCCAGAGTACAGCCACACCAGGACCACCAGCATGCCAGTGCAGCACCACCAGCATGCCAGTCCAGGGTATAGTCACACCAGGACCACCAGCCTGCCAGGCCAGCAGCACCACCAGCATGCCAGTCCAGGACCACCAGCATGCCAGTCCAGGGTACAGCCACACCAGGACCACCAGCATGCCAGCCCAGCACCACTAGCATGCCAGTCCCGGGTAAAGCCACACCAGGACCACCAGCATGCCAGCCCAGCACAACCAGCATGCCAGTCCAGGGTACAGCCACACCAGGACCACCAGCATGCCAGCCCAGGACCACCAGAATACCAGTCCAGGGTACAGCCACACCAGGACCACTAGCATGCCAGCCCAGGACCACCAGAATACACACAGGACCACCAGCATGCCAGTACAGGGTACAGCCACACTAGGACCACCAGCATGCCAGTCCACGACCACCCACATGCCAGTCCAGGGTACAGCCACACCAGGACCACCAGCATGCCAGCCCAGGACCACCATAATACCAGTCCAGGGTACAGCCACACCAGGACCACCAGCATGCCAGCCCAGGACCACCATAATACCAGTCCAGGGTACAGCCACACCAGGACCACTAGCATACCAGCCCAGGACCACCAGAATATCAGTCCAGGGTACAGCCACACAATGACCAACAGCATGCCAGCCCAGGACCACCCACATGCCAGTCCAGGGTACAGCCACACAATGACCAACAGCATGCCAGCCCAGGATCACCAGCATGCCATTCCAGGGTACAGCCACACCAGGACCACCAGCATGCCAGCCCAGGACCACCATAATACCAGTCCAGGGTACAGCCACACCAGGACCACTAGCATACCAGCCCAGGACCACCAGAATATCAGTCCAGGGTACAGCCACACAAGAACCATGAGCATGCCAGCCCAGGACCACCAGAATACTTGTCCAGGGTACAGCCACACCAGGGCTACCAGCTTGCCAGCACAGGACCACCAGCATGCCAGTACAGGGTACAGCCACACTAGGGCCAACAGCATGCCAGTCCAGGACCACCCACATGCCAGTCCAGGGTATAGCCACACCAGGACCACCAGCATGCCAGCCCAGGACCACCATAATAACAGTCCAGGGTACACCCACACCAGGACCACTAGCATACCAGCCCAGGACCACCAGAATATCAGTCCACGGTACAGCCACACAATGACCAACAGCATGCCAGCCCAGCACCACCAGTATGCCAGTCCAGGGTACAGCCACACAAGGACCACCAGCATGCCAGCACAGCACCACCAGCATACCAGTCCAGGGTACAGCCACACCAGAACAACCAGCATACCATCCCAGGATCACCAGCATGCCATTCCAGGGTACAGCCACACCATGACCACCAGCCTGCCAGCCCAGCACCTTCAGCATAACAGTCCAGGGTACAGCCACACAAGGACCACCAGCATGCACGCCAAGCACCACAAGCATGCCAGTCCAAGGTACAACCACAGCAGGACCACTAGCATACTATCCTAGGACCACCAGGATGCCAGTCCAGAGTACAGCCACACCAGGACCACCAGCATGCCAGTGCAGCACCACCAGCATGCCAGTCCAGGGTATAGTCACACCAGGACCACCAGCCTGCCAGGCCAGCAGCACCACCAGCATGCCAGTCCAGGACCACCAGCATGCCAGTCCAGGGTACAGCCACACCAGGACCACCAGCATGCCAGCCCAGCACCACTAGCATGCCAGTCCCGGGTAAAGCCACACCAGGACCACCAGCATGCCAGCCCAGCACAACCAGCATGCCAGTCCAGGGTACAGCCACACCAGGACCACCAGCATGCCAGCCCAGGACGACCAGAATACCAGTCCAGGGTACAGCCACACCAGGACCACTAGCATGCCAGCCCAGGACCACCAGAATACACACAGGACCACCAGCATGCCAGTACAGGGTACAGCCACACTAGGGCCACCAGCATGCCAGTCCACGACCACCCACATGCCAGTCCAGGGTACAGCCACACCAGGACCACCAGCATGCCAGCCCAGGACCACCATAATACCAGTCCAGGGTACAGCCACACCAGGACCACTAGCATACCAGCCCAGGACCACCAGAATATCAGTCCAGGGTACAGCCACACAATGACCAACAGCATGCCAGCCCAGGACCACCCACATGCCAGTCCAGGGTACAGCCACACAATGACCAACAGCATGCCAGCCCAGCACCACCAGCATGCCAGTCAAGGGTACAGCCACACAAGGACCACCAGCATGCCAGCACAGCACCTCCAGCATACCAGTCCAGGGTACAGCCACACCAGGACAACCAGCATACCATCACAGGATCACCAGCATGCCAGTCCAGAGTACAGTCACACCAGGACCACCAGCCTGCCAGCCCAGCAGCACCACCAGCATGCCAGTCCAGGACCACCAGCATGCCAGTCCAGGGTACAGCCACACCAAGACCACCAGCATGCCAGCCCAGAACAACCAGCATGCCAGTCCAAGGTACAACCACAGCAGGACCACTAGCATACTATCCTAGGACCACCAGGATGCCAGTCCAGAGTACAGCCACACCAGGACCACCAGCATGCCAGTGCAGCACCACCAGCATGCCAGTCCAGGGTATAGTCACACCAGGACCACCAGCCTGCCAGGCCAGCAGCACCACCAGCATGCCAGTCCAGGACCACCAGCATGCCAGTCCAGGGTACAGCCACACCAGGACCACCAGCATGCCAGCCCAGCACCACTAGCATGCCAGTCCCGGGTAAAGCCACACCAGGACCACCAGCATGCCAGCCCAGCACAACCAGCATGCCAGTCCAGGGTACAGCCACACCAGGACCACTAGCATGCCAGCCCAGGACCACCAGAATACCAGTCCAGGGTACAGCCACACAAGTACCAACAGCATGCCAGCCCAGCACCACCAGCATACCAGTCCAGGGTACAGCCACACAAGGACCACCAGCATGTCAGTCCAGGGTACAGCCACACAAGAACCACGAGCATACCATCCCAGGATCACCAGCATGCCAGTCCAGGGAACAGCCATACCATCACCACCAGCATGCCAGCCCAGCACCACCAGCATGCCAGTCCAGGGTACAGCCACACAAGGACCACCAGCATGCACGCCGAGCACCACAAGCATGCCAGTCCAGGGTACAACCACAGCAGGACCACCAGCATACTATCCTAGGACCACCAGGATGCCAGTCCAGAGTACAGCCACACCATGACCACCAGCATGCCAGCCCATTACCACCAGCATGCCATTCCAGGGTAAGCCACACCAGGACCACCAGCATGCTGGCCCAGCGCCACCAGCATACAGTCCATCATACAGCCACACCAGGACAACCAGCATACCATCCCAGGATCACCAGCATGCCAGTCCAGGGTACAGCCACACCATGACCACCAGCATGCCATCCCAGGACCACCAGCATGCCAGTCCAGGTCCAGGACCACCAGCATGTCAGTCCAGGATCACCAGCATGCCAGTCCAGTACACAGCCACATCAGGACCACTAGCATGCCAGCCCAACACCACCAGCATGCCAGTCCAGGGTATAGCCACACCAGGACCACCAGCATGCCAGCCCAGTACCACCAGCATACCAGTCCATGGTACAGCCACATCAGGACCACCAGCATGCCATCCTAGCACCACCAGCATGCCAGAACTGGGTAAAGCCACACTAGCACCACCAGCATGTCAGCCCTTCACCAGCAGCATGCCAGTCCAGGGTACGGCCGCACCAGGACCACCAGCATGCCAGCCCAGGACCACCAGAATACCAGTCCAGGGTACAGCCACACCAGGACCACTAGCATGCCAGCCCAGGACCACCAGAATACCAGTCCAGGGTACAGCCACACAAGGACCAACAGCATGCCAGCCTAGCACCACCAGCATGCCAGTCCAGGGTACAGCCACACAACGACCACCAGCATGCCAGCACAGCACCACCAGCATACCAGTCGAGGGTACACCCACACCAGGACAACCAGTATACCATCCCAGGATCACCAGCATTCCAGTCCAGGGTACAGCCACACCATGACCACCAGCATGCCAGCCCAGCACCACAAGCATGCCAGTCCAGGGTACAACCACAGCAGGACCACCAGCATACCATCCCAGGATCACCAGGATGCCAGTCCAGAGTACAGCCACACCAGGACCACCAGCATGCCAGTGCAGCACCACCAGCATGCCAGTCCAAGGTATAGTCACACCAGGACCACCAGCATGCCAGCCCAGCAGCACCACCAGCATGCCAGTCCAGGACCACCAGCATGCCAGTCCAGGGTACAGCCACACCAGGACCACCAGCATGCCAGCCCAGCACCACCAGCATGCCAGTCCAGGGTACAGCCACACCAGGACCACCAGCATGCCAGCCCAGCACAACCAGCATGCCAGTCCAGGGTACAGCCACACCAGGACCACCGCATGCCAGCCCAGCACTACCAGCATACAGTCCATCGTACAGCCACACCAGGACCATCAGCATGCCAGTCCAGGACCACCCGCATGCCAGTCTAGTACACAGCCACACCAGGACCACTAGCATGCCAGCCCAACACCACAAGCATGCCAGTCCAGGGTACAGCACACCAGGACCACGAGCATGCCAGCCCAGCACCACCAGCATACCAGTCCATGGTACAGCCACACCAGGACCACCAGAATGCCATTCCAGCACTATCGGCATGCCCGACCAGGGTACAGCCACACCAGCACCACCAGCATGCCCGCCCAGGACCACCAGAATACCAGTCCAGTGTACAGCCACACCAGGACCACTAGCATGCCAGCCCAGGACCACCAGAATACCAGTCCAGGGTACAGCCACACCAGGACCACCGCATGCCAGCCCAGCACTACCAGCATACAGTCCATCGTACAGCCACACCAGGACCACCAGCATGCCAGCCCAGGACCATCAGCATGCCAGTCCAGGACCACCCGCATGCCAGTCTAGTACACAGCCACACCAGGACCACTAGCATGCCAGCCCAACACCACAAGCATGCCAGTCCAGGGTACAGCACACCAGGACCACGAGCATGCCAGCCCAGCACCACCAGCATACCAGTCCATGGTACAGCCACACCAGGACCACCAGAATGCCATTCCAGCACTATCGGCATGCCCGACCAGGGTACAGCCACACCAGCACCACCAGCATGCCCGCCCAGGACCACCAGAATACCAGTCCAGTGTACAGCCACACCAGGACCACTAGCATGCCAGCCCAGGACCACCAGAATACCAGTCCAGGGTACAGCCACACAAGGACCAACAGCATGCCAGTCCAGGGTACAGCCACACAAGGACCACCAGCATGTCTGTCCAGGGTACAGCCACACAAGAACCATGAGCATGCCAGCCCAGGAACACCAGAATACCTGTCCAGGGTACAGCCACATCGGGGCTACCAGCTTGCCAGGCCCAGGACCAACAGAATACCAGTCCAGGGTACAGCCACACCAGGACATCTAGCATGCCAGCCCAGGACCACCAGAATACCAGTCCAGGGTACAGCCACACAAGGACCAACAGCATGCCAGCCCAGCACCACCAGCATTCCAGTCCAGGGTACAGCCACACAGGGACCACCAGCATGTCAGTCCAGGGTACAGCCACACAAGAACCATGAGCATGCCAGCCCAGGACCACCAGAATACCTGTCCAGGGTACAGCCACACCAGGGCTACCAGCTTGCCAGCCCAGGACCACCAGCATGCCAGTACAGGGTACAGCCACACTAGGGCCAACAGCATGCCAGTCCAGGACCACCCACATGCCAGTCCAGGGTATAGCCACACCAGGACCACCAGCATGCCAGCCCAGGACCACCATAATAACAGTCCAGGGTACACCCACACCAGGACCACTAGCATACCAGCCCAGGACCACCAGAATATCAGTCCACGGTACAGCCACACAATGACCAACAGCATGCCAGCCCAGCACCACCAGTATGCCAGTCCAGGGTACAGCCACACAAGGACCACCAGCATGCCAGCACAGCACCACCAGCATACCAGTCCAGGGTACAGCCACACCAGAACAACCAGCATACCATCCCAGGATCACCAGCATGCCATTCCAGGGTACAGCCACACCATGACCACCAGCCTGCCAGCCCAGCACCTTCAGCATAACAGTCCAGGGTACAGCCACACAAGGACCACCAGCATGCACGCCAAGCACCACAAGCATGCCAGTCCAAGGTACAACCACAGCAGGACCACTAGCATACTATCCTAGGACCACCAGGATGCAGTCCAGAGTACAGCCACACCAGGACCACCAGCATGCCAGTGAAGCACCACCAGCATGCCAGTCCAGGGTATAGTCACACCAGGACCACCAGCCTGCCAGGCCAGCAGCACCACCAGCATGCCAGTCCAGGACCACCAGCATGCCAGTCCAGGGTACAGCCACACCAGGACCACCAGCATGCCAGCCCAGCACCACTAGCATGCCAGTCCCGGGTAAAGCCACACCAGGACCACCAGCATGCCAGCCCAGCACAACCAGCATGCCAGTCCAGGGTACAGCCACACCAGGACCACCAGCATGCCAGCCCAGGACCACCAGAATACCAGTCCAGGGTACAGCCACACCAGGACCACTAGCATGCCAGCCCAGGACCACCAGAATACACACAGGACCACCAGCATGCCAGTACAGGGTACAGCCACACTAGGGCCACCAGCATGCCAGTCCACGACCACCCACATGCCAGTCCAGGGTACAGCCACACCAGGACCACCAGCATGCCAGCCCAGGACCACCATAATACCAGTCCAGGGTACAGCCACACCAGGACCACTAGCATACCAGCCCAGGACCACCAGAATATCAGTCCAGGGTACTGCCACACAATGACCAACAGCATGCCAGCCCAGGACCACCCACATGCCAGTCCAGGGTACAGCCACACAATGACCAACAGCATGCCAGCCCAGCACCACCAGCATGCCAGTCAAGGGTACAGCCACACAAGGACCACCAGCATGCCAGCACAGCACCTCCAGCATACCAGTCCAGGGTACAGCCACACCAGGACAACCAGCATACCATCCCAGGATCACCAGCATGCCAGTCCAGAGTACAGTCACACCAGGACCACCAGCCTGCCAGCCCAGCAGCACCACCAGCATGCCAGTCCAGGACCACCAGCATGCCAGTCCAGGGTACAGCCACACCAGGACCACCAGCATGCCAGCCCAGAACAACCAGCATGCCAGTCCAAGGTACAACCACAGCAGGACCACTAGCATACTATCCTAGGACCACCAGGATGCCAGTCCAGAGTACAGCCACACCAGGACCACCAGCATGCCAGTGCAGCACCACCAGCATGCCAGTCCCGGGTATAGTCACACCAGGACCACCAGCCTGCCAGGCCAGCAGCACCACCAGCATGCCAGTCCAGGATCACCAGCATGCCAGTCCAGGGTACAGCCACACCAGGACCACCAGCATGCCAGCCCAGCACCACTAGCATGCCAGTCCCGGGTAAAACAACACCAGGACCACCGGCATGCCAGCCCAGCACAACCAGCATGCCAGTCCAGGGTACAGCCACACCAGGACCACCAGCATGCCAGCCCAGGACCACCAGAATACCAGTCCAGGGTACAGCCACACCAGGACCACTAGCATGCCAGCCCAGGACCACCAGAATACACACAGGACCACCAGCATGCCAGTACAGGGTACAGCCACACTAGGGCCACCAGCATGCCAGTCCACGACCACCCACATGCCAGTCCAGGGTACAGCCACATCAGGACCACCAGCATGCCAGCGCAGGACCACCATAATACCAGTCCAGGGTACAGCCACACCAGGACCACTAGCATACCAACCCAGGACCACCAGAATATCAGTCCAGGGTACAGCCACACAATGACCAACAGCATGCCAGCCCAGGACCACCCACATGCCAGTCCAGGGTACAGCCACACAATGACCAACAGCATGCCAGCCCAGCACCACCAGCATGCCAGTCAAGGGTACAGCCACACAAGGACCACCAGCATGCCAGCACAGCACCTCCAGCATACCAGTCCAGGGTACAGCCACACCAGGACAACCAGCATACCATCCCAGGATCACCAGCATGCCAGTCCAGAGTACAGTCACACCAGGACCACCAGCCTGCCAGCCCAGCAGCACCACCAGCATGCCAGTCCAGGACCACCAGCATGCCAGTCCAGGGTACAGCCACACCAGGACCACCAGCATGCCAGCCCAGAACAACCAGCATGCCAGTCCAGGGTACAGCCACACCAGGACCACCAGCATACCACTCCAGGACCACCAGAATACCAGTCCAGGTTACACCCACACCAGGACCACCAGCATGCCAGCCCAGCACCACTAGCATATCAGTCCATGGTACAGCCACACCAGGACCACCAGCATGCCAGCCCAGCACCACTAGCATGCCAGTCCAGGGTAAAGCCACACCAGGACCACCAGCATGCCAGCCCAGCACAACCAGCATGCCAGTCCAGGGTACAGCCACACCAGGACCACTGGCATGCCAGCCCAGGACCACCAGAATACCAGTCCAGGGTACAGCCACACCAGGACCACTAGTATGCCAGACCAGGACCACCAGAATACCAGTCCAGGGTACAGCCACACAAGGACCACTAGCATGCCAGCCCAGCACCACCAGCATGCCAGTCCAGGGTACAGCCACACAAGGACCACCAGCATGTCAGTCCAGGGTACAGCCACACAAGAACCACGAGCATGCCAGCCCAGGACCACCAGAATACCTGCCCAGGGTACAGCCACACCAGGGCCACCAGCTTGCCAGCACAGGACCACCAGCATGCCAGTACAGGGTACAGCCACATAGGGCCACCAGCATGCCAGTCCAGGACCACCCACATGCCAGTCCAGGGTACAGCCACACCAGGACCACCAGCATGCCAGCCCAGGACCACCATAATACCAGTCCAGGGTACAGCCACACCAGGACCACTAGCATACCAGCTCAGGACCACCAGAATATCAGTCCAGGGTACAGCCACACAATGACCAACAGCATGCCAGCCCAGGACCACCCACATGCCAGTCCAGGGTACAGCCACACCAGGACCACCAGCATGCCAGCCCAGGACCACCAGCATACCAGTACAGGGTATAGCCACACCAGGACAACCAGCATACCAGCCCAGGACCACCAGAATATCAGTCCAGGGTACAGCCACCCAATGACCAACAGCATGCCAGCCCAGCACCACCAGCATGCCAGTCCAGGGTACAGCCACACAAGGACCCCCAGCATCCCAGCACAGCACCACCAGCATGCCAGTCCAGGGTACAGCCACACCAGGACCACCAGCATACCATCCCAGTACCACCAGCATGCCAGTCCAGGGTACAGTCACACAAGGACCACCAGCATGCCAGCCGAGCAGCACCAGCATGCCAGAACAGGGTACTGCCACAGCAGGACCACCAGCATACCATTCCAGGACCACCAGGATGCCAGCCCAGTGTACAGCCAAACCAGGACCACCAGCATTGCCAGTGCAGCACCACCAGCATGCCAGTCCATGGTACAGTCACACCAGGACCACCAGCCTGCCAGCTCAGCAGCACTATCCGCATGCCAGTCCAGGGTACAGCTACACCAGGACCACCAGCATGCCAGCCCAGCACCACCAGCATGCCAGTCCAGGGTACAGCCACACCAGGACCACCAGCATGCCAGCCCAGCACAACCAGCATGCCAGTCCAGGGTACAGCCACAACAGGACCACCAGCATACCAATCCAGGATCACCAGAATACCAGTCCAGGTTACACCCACACCAGAACCACCAGCATGCCAGCCCATGGTACAGCCACACCAGGACCACCAGCATGCCATCCCAGCACCAACAACATGCCAGTCCAGGGTAAAGCCACACCAGGGCCACCAGCATCCCAGCCCATCACCACCAGAATGCCAGCCAAGCATCACCAGCATACCATCCGATGGTACAGCCACACCAGGACCACCAGCATTTCTGTCCAGGGTACTGCCACACCAGGACCACCAGCATACCAGCCCAGGACCACCAGCATGCCAACCCAGCAAAACCATCATGCCAGTCCAGGGTACAGCCATACCAGGACCACCAGCATGCCAGTCCAGGACCACCAGAATACCAGTCCAGGGTACAGCCACACCAGGACCACCAGCATGCCAACCCAGCACCACCAGCATGCCAGTCCAGGGTACAGCCACACCAGGACCACCAGCATGCAAATCCAGGGTACAGCCACACAAGGACTACCAGCATACCAGCCCAGGACCACCAGCATGCCAGCCCAGCACCACCAGCATGCCAGTCCAGGGTACAGCCACACCAGGACCACCAGCATGCCAGCCCAGCACGACCAGCATGCCATTCCAGGGGACAGCCACACCAGGACCACCAGCATGCCAGCTCAGCACTACCAGCATACAGTCCAGGGTACAGCCACACCAGGACCACCAGCATGCCAGCCCAGGACAATCAGAATACCAGTCCAGGGTACTGCCACACCAGGACCACTAGCATGCCAGCCCAGGACCACCAGAATACCAGTCCAGGGTACAGCCACACAAGGACCAACAGCATGCCAGCCCAGCACCACCAGCATGCCAGTCCAGGGTACAGCCACACAACGACCACCAGCATGCCAGCACAGCACCACCAGCATACCAGTCCAGGGTACACCCACACCAGGACAACCAGTATATCATCCCAGGATCACCAGCATGCCAGTCCAGGGTAGAGCCACACCATGACCACCAGCATGCCAGCCCAG
The DNA here is from genome assembly GCF_040938575.1 of Ambystoma mexicanum. Lineage (NCBI taxonomy): Eukaryota > Metazoa > Chordata > Amphibia > Caudata > Ambystomatidae > Ambystoma > Ambystoma mexicanum. Next base: position 1,451,197,256 of record NC_090924.1, on the reverse strand, counting down.
CACCACCAGCATGCCAGTCCAGGGTACAGCCACACAAGGACCACCAGCATGCATGCCGAGCACCACAAGCTTGCCAGTCCAGGGTACAACCACAGCAGGACACCAGCATACTATCCTAGGACCACCAGGATGCCAGTCCAGAGTACAGCCACACCAGGACCACCAGCATGCCAGTGCAGCACCACCAGCATGCCAGTCCAGGGTATAGTCACACCGGGACCATCAGCCTGCCAGCCCAGCAGCACCACCAGCATGCCAGTCCAGGACCACCAGCATGCCAGTCCAGGGTACAGCCACACCAGGACCACCAGCATGCCAGCCCAGCACCACCAGCATGCCAGTCCAGGGTACAGCCACACCAGGACCACCAGCATGCAAGCCCAGCACAACCAGCATGCCAGTCCAGGGTACAGCCACACCAGGACCACCAGCATGCCATCCCAGGACCACCAGAATACCAGTCCATGGTACAACCACACCAGGACCACTAGCATGCCAGCCCAGGACCACCAGAATACCAGTCCAGGGTACAGCCACACAAGGACAAACAGCATGCCAGCCCAGCACCACCAGCATGCCAGTCCAGGGTACAGCCACACAAGGACCACCAGCATGCATGCCAGCACCACAAGCATGCCAGTCCAGGGTACAACCACAGCAGGACCACCAGCATACTATCCTAGCACCACCAGGATGCCAGTCCAGAGTACAGCCACACCAGGAACACCAGCATGCCAGTGCAGCACCACCAGCATGCCAGTCCAGGGTATAGTCACACCAGGACCACCAGCCTGCCAGCCCAGCAGCACCACCAGCATGCCAGTCCAGGACCACCAGCATGCCAGTCCAGGGTACTCCCATACAAGGACCACCAGCATGCCAGCCCAGCACCACCAGCATGCCAGTCCAGGGTAAAGCCACACCAGGGCCACCAGAATGCCAGCCGAGCACCAACAGCATGCCAGCCCAGCACCAGCAGCATGCCAGTCCAGGGTATAGCCAGACCAGAACCACCAGCATGCCAATCCAGGACCACCAGAATACCAGTCCAGGGTACAGCCACACCAGGACCACCAGCATGCCAGCCCAGCACCACCAGCATATCAGTCCATGGTACAGCCACACCAGGACCACCATCATGCCATCCCAGCACCGACAGCATGCCAGTCCAGGGTAAAGCCACACCAGGGCCACCAGCATGCAAGCCCATCACCACCAGCATGCCAGCCAAGCATCAACAGCATACCATTCGATGGTACAGCCACACCAGGACCACCAGCATTTCTGTCCAGGGTACTGCCACACCAGGACCACCAGCATACCAGCCCAGGACCACCAGCATGCCAACCCAGCAAAACCATCATGCCAGTCCAGGGTACAGCCATACCAGGACCACCAGCATGCCAGTCCAGGACCACCAGAATACCAGTCCAGGGTACAGCCACACCAGGACCACCAGCTTGCCAGCCCAGCACCACCAGCATGCCAGTCCAGGTGACAGCCACACCAGGACCACCAGCATGCCAGTCCAGGACCACCAGCATGCCAGTCCAGGGTACAGCCACACCAGGACGACCAGCATGCCAGCCCAGCACCACCAGCATGCCAGTCCAGGGTACAGCCACACCAGGACCACCAGCATGCAAGCCCAGCACAACCAGCATGCCAGTCCAGGGTACAGCCACACCAGGACCACCAGCATGCCATCCCAGGACCACCAGAATACCAGTCCATGGTACAACCACACCAGGACCACTAGCATGCCAGCCCAGGACCACCAGAATACCAGTCCAGGGTACAGCCACACAAGGACAAACAGCATGCCAGCCCAGCACCACCAGCATGCCAGTCCAGGGTACAGCCACACAAGGACCACCAGCATGCATGCCAAGCACCACAAGCATGCCAGTCCAGGGTACAACCACAGCAGGACCACCAGCATACTATCCTAGCACCACCAGGATGCCAGTCCAGAGTACAGCCACACCAGGAACACCAGCATGCCAGTGCAGCACCACCAGCATGCCAGTCCAGGGTATAGTCACACCAGGACCACCAGCCTGCCAGCCCAGCAGCACCACCAGCATGCCAGTCCAGGACCACCAGCATGCCAGTCCAGGGTACTCCCATACAAGGACCACCAGCATGCCAGCCCAGCACCACCAGCATGCCAGTCCAGGGTAAAGCCACACCAGGGCCACCAGAATGCCAGCCGAGCACCAACAGCATGCCAGCCCAGCACCAGCAGCATGCCAGTCCAGGGTATAGCCAGACCAGAACCACCAGCATGCCAATCCAGGACCACCAGAATACCAGTCCAGGGTACAGCCACACCAGGACCACCAGCATGCCAGCCCAGCACCACCAGCATATCAGTCCATGGTACAGCCACACCAGGACCACCAGCATGCCATCCCAGCACCGACAGCATGCCAGTCCAGGGTAAAGCCACACCAGGGCCACCAGCATGCAAGCCCATCACCACCAGCATGCCAGCCAAGCATCAACAGCATACCATTCGATGGTACAGCCACACCAGGACCACCAGCATTTCTGTCCAGGGTACTGCCACACCAGGACCACCAGCATACCAGCCCAGGACCACCAGCATGCCAACCCAGCAAAACCATCATGCCAGTCCAGGGTACAGCCATACCAGGACCACCAGCATGCCAGTCCAGGACCACCAGAATACCAGTCCAGGGTACAGCCACACCAGGACCACCAGCTTGCCAGCCCAGCACCACCAGCATGCCAGTCCAGGTGACAGCCACACCAGGACCACCAGCATGCAAATCCAGGGTACAGCCACACAAGGACTACCAGCATACCAGTCCAGGACCACCACCATGCCAGCCCCGCACCACCAGCATGCCAGTCCAGGGTATAGCCACACCAGGGCCACCGGCATGCCAGCCCATCACCACCAGCATGCCAGCCAAGCATCAACAGCATACCATTCGATGGTACAGCCACACCAGGACCACCAGCATTTCTGTCCAGGGTAGTGCCACCCAGGACCACCAGCATGCACATCCAGGGTACAGCCACACAAGGACTACCACCATACCAGCCCAGGACCACCAGCATGCCAGCCCCACACCACCAGCATGCCAGTCCAGGGTAGAGCCACACCAGGACCACCAGCATGCCAGCCCAGCACCACCAGCATGCCAGTCCAGGGGACAGCCACACCAGGACCACCAGCATGCCAGCCCAGCACTACCAGCATACAGTCCAGGGTACAGCCACACCAGGACCACCAGCATGCCAGCCCAGGACCACCAGAATACCAGTCCAGGGTACAGCCACACCAGGACCACTAGCATGCCAACCCAGGACCACCAGAACACCAGTCCAGGGTACAGCCACACAAGGACCAACAGCATGCCAGACCAGCACCACCAGTATGCCAGTCCAGGGTATAGCCAGACCAGAACCACCAGCATGCCAGTCCAGGACCACCAGAATACCAGTCCAGCGTACAGCCACACCAGGACCACCAGCATGCCAGCCCAGCACCACCAGCATATCAGTCCATGGTACAGCCACACCAGGACCACCAGCATGCCATCCCAGCACCAACAGCATGCCAGTCCAGGGTAAAGCCACACCAGGGCCACCAGCATGCAAGCCCATCACCACCAGCATGCCAGCCAAGCATCAACAGCATACCATTCGATGGTACAGCCACACCAGGACCACCAGCATTTCTGTCCAGGGTACTGCCACACCAGGACCACCAGCATACCAGCCCAGGACCACCAGCATGCCAACCCAGCAAAACCATCATGCCAGTCCAGGGTACAGCCATACCAGGACCACCAGCATGCCAGTCCAGGACCACCAGAATACCAGTCCAGGGTACAGCCACACCAGGACCACCAGCTTGCCAGCCCAGCACCACCAGCATGCCAGTACAGGGTACAGCCACACCAGGACCACCAGCATGCAAATCCAGGGTACAGCCACACAAGGACTACCAGCATACCAGCCCAGGACCACCACCATGCCAGCCCCTCACCACCAGCATGCCAGTCCAGGGTATAGCCAGACCAGAACCACCAGCATGCCAGTCCAGGACCACCAGAATACCAGTCCAGGGTACAGCCACACCAGAACCACCAGCATGCCAGCCCAGCACCACCAGCATATCAGTCCATGGTACAGCCACACCAGGACCACCAGCATGCCATCCCAGCACCAACAGCATGCCAGTCCAGGGTAAAGCCACACCAGGGCCACCAGCATGCCAGCCCATCACCACCAGCATGCCAGCCAAGCATCAACAGCATACCATTCGATGGTACAGCCACACCAGGACCACCAGCATTTCTGTCCAGGGTACTGCCACACCAGGACCACCAGCATACCAGCCCAGGACCACCAGCATGCCAACCCAGCAAAACCATCATGCCAGTCCAGGGTACAGCCAGACCAGGACCACCAGCATGCCAGTCCAGGTCCACCAGAATACCAGTCCAGGGTACAGCCACACCAGGACCACCAGCTTGCCAGCCCAGCACCACCAGCATGGCAGTCCAGGGTACCGCCACACCAGGACCACCCGCATGCAAATCCAGGGTACAGCCACACAAGGACTACCAGCATACCAGCCCAGGACCACCAGCATGCCAGCCCCACACCACCAGCATGCCAGTTCAGGGTACAGCCACACCAGGACCACCAGCATGCCAGCCCAGCACCACCAGCATGCCAGTCCAGGGGACAGCCACACCAGGACCACCAGCATGCCAGCGCAGCACTACCAGCATACAGTCCATCATACAGCCACACCAGGACCACCAGCATGCCAGCCCAGCACAACCAGCATGCCAGTCCAGGGTACAGCCACACCAGGACCACCAGCATGCCAGCCCAGGACCACCAGAATACCAGTCCAGGGTACAGCCACACCAGGACCACTAGCATGCCAGCCCAGGACCACCAGAATACCAGTCCAGGGTACGGCCACACAAGGACCAACAGCATGCTAGCCCAGCACCACCAGCATGCCAGTCCAGGGTACAGCCACACAACGACCACCAGCATGCCAGCACAGCACCACCAGCATACCAGTCCAGGGTACACCCACACCAGGACAACCAGTATACCATCCCAGGATCACTAGCATGCCAGTCCATGGTACAGCCACACCATGACCACCAGCATGTCAGCCCAGCACCACCAGCATGCCAGTCCAGGGTACAGCCACACAAGGACCACCAGCATGCATGCCGAGCACCACAAGCATGCCAGTCCAGGGTACAACCACAGCAGGACCAACAGCATACTATCCTAGGACCACCAGGATGCCATTCCAGAGTACAGCCACACCAGGACCACCAGCATGCCAGTGCAGCACCACCAGCATGCCAGTCCAGGGTATAGTCACACCAGGACCACCAGCCTGCCAGGCCAGCAGCACCATCAGCATGCCAGTCCAGGACCACCAGCATGCCAGTCCAGGGTACAGCCAAACCAGGACCACCAGCATGCCAGCCCAGCACCACCAGCATGCCAGTCCAGGGTACAGCCACACCAGGACCACCATCATGCCAGCCCAGCACAACCAGCATGCCAGTCCAGGGTACAGCCACACCAGGACCACCAGCATGCCAGCCCAGGACCACCAGAATACCAGTCCAGGGTACAGCCACACCTGGACCACTAGCATGCCAGCCCAGGACCACCAGAATACCAGTCCAGGGTACAGCCACACAAGGACCAACAGCATGCCAGCCCAGCACCACCAGCATGCCAGTCCAGGGTACAGCCACACAAGGACCACCAGCATGCACGCCAAGCACCACAAGCATGCCAGTCCAGGGTACACTCACAGCAGGACCTCCAGCATACTATCCTAGGACCACCAGGATGCCAGTCCAGAGTACAGCAACACCAGGACCACCAGCATGCCAGTGCAGCACCACCAGCATGCCAGTCCAGGGTATAGTCACACCGGGACCATCAGCCTGCCAGCCCAGCAGCACCACCAGCATGCCAGTCCAGGACCACCAGCATGCCAGTCCAGGGTACAGCCACACCAGGGCCACCAGAATGCCAGCCCAGCACCAACAGCATGCCAGCCCAGCACCACCAGCATGCCAGTCCAGGGTACAGCCAGACCAGAACCACCAGCATGCCAGTCCAGGACCACCAGAATACCAGTCCAGGGTACAGCCACACCAGGACCACCAGCATGCCAGCCCAGCACCACCAGCATGCCAGCACAGCACCACCAACATGCCAGTCCAGGGTACAGCCACACCAGGGCCACCAGCATACCATCCCAGGACCACCAGCATGCCAGTCCAGGGTACAGCCACACCAGGACCACCAGCATGCCAGCCAGCACCACCAGCATGCCAGTCCAGGGTAAAGGCACACAAGGACCACCAGCATGCCAGCCGAGCACCACCAGCATGCCAGTCCAGGGTACAGCCACAGCAGGACCACCAGCTTACCATCCCAGGACCACCAGGATGCCAGTCCAGGTTAGAACCACACCAGGACAACCAGCATGCCAGTGCAGCACCACCAGCATGCCAGTCCAGGGTACAGTCACACCAGGACCACCAGCATGCCAGCCCAGTAGCATCACCAGCATGCCAGTCCAGGACTAACAGCATGCCAGTCCAGGGTAAAGCCACATCAGGACCACCAGCATGCCAGCCCAGCACCACCAGCATGCCAGTCCAGGGTACAGCCACACCAGGATCACCAGCATGCCAGCCCAGCACAGCTAGCATGCCAGTACAGGTTACACCCACACCAGGACCACCAGCATGCCAGCCCAGCACCACCAGCATATCAGTCCAGGGTACAGCCACACCAGGACCACCAGCATGCCAGCCCAGCACAACTAGCATGCCAGTACAGGTTACACCCACACCAGGACCACCAGCATGCCAGCCCAGCACCACCAGCATATCAGTCCAGGGTACAGCCATACCAGGACCACCAGCATGCCATCCCAGCACCACCGGCATGCCAGTCCAGGGTAAAGCCACATCAGGGCCACCCGAATGCCAGCCCAGCTCCACCAGCATGCCAGCCCAGCACCACCAGCATACCATTCCATGGTATAGCCACACTAGGACCACCAGCATTCCTGTCCAGGGTACAGGCACACCAAGTCCACCAGCATACCAGCCCAGGACCAACAGCATGGCAGTCCAGGAAAACCGGAACACCAGTCCATGGTACAGCCACACCAGGACCACCCACATGCCAGCCCAGCACCACCAGCATGCCAGTCAAGGGTACAGCCACACAAGGACTACCAGCATACCAGCCCAGGACCACAACATGCCAGCCCAGCACCACCAGCATGCCAGTCCAGGGTATAGTCACACCAGGACCACCAGCCTGCCAGCCCAGCAGCACCACCAGCATGCCAGTCCAGGACCACCAGCATGCCAGTCCAGGGTACAGCCACACTAGGACCACCAGCATGCCAGCCCAGCACCACCAGCATGCCAGTCCAGGGTAAAGCCACACCAGGGCCACCAGAATGCCAGCCCAGCACCAACAGCATGCCAGCCCAGCACCACCAGCATGCCAGTCCAGGGTACAGCCAGACCAGTGAAAGGAAGCGCCCCCAATTCAGCACGATCCTCCCCGCAATGAGAGACAATAAGGGACTCTCCCGTAGTGGGAATAAGACCAAGACAGAGTGCGGGTGAGCGTAAGTGGGAGTTTATCCAAGGATAAGGCATGCAAAGAACTCTGCAACCTACGAGAGCGCTCTGCCTGACAATAGCAAAGACAGGCGTATTTCTAATACAAAAAACGTCATCAACACCTAAACACTATAGGGGGCACAAGTCAATTGGGATTGGGTAGCGTCGACTAACTATAGGTGTTGCTGCAGCGGGGTTGGTCTTGGCGTGACGACGTCACTGGTCAGCCTCGTGGGTTGGATTGGGCCTGGCAGGCCGGCTTGAGGTCATCCGTGCGGTGTTGATGTGCTGGGGCAGCCTGTGACAATGACGAATACCTTTCCTGTCTCATTTGCCCTAGGCCATGCACACTACAGTTATTCAGAAAATGACATTTACGTTCATTAATAAATCGCTTCACCAGCTTATCTCATAAAATAAACACAACACATAAGGAATGCACCTCGTGAGAGGTCTGGTGGTTGTCGGTTGGGGTGAGATTTACCTGTGTCTTATTGACCGGTATTTTAGGTCACGGGACGGGGCTCTGGGACCTGGGCCGAGTGATACATGTCTGTCTGCTGCGTTAGAAGTTATTATATAGATGGGTCTCTGTGTCTTGTTCCAATGATGGGGGTCGTCCTTACACGGGGTCAGGATTCTTGGGGGGTTCGTGGGATTTATGAGAGGGTGCTGGTAGATCAGTGGGTTCATCCGTGGGTTTATTACCGTGCTGTAAATAACACAGGTGGCGGGCTGTGGCCTTGGTTGCGGCGCCGGGGCCTCTGACTCTCTGAAGTAACGCCGGCTTGGTTGGGGGAGGTGAGGGAGCGCGGCACAAGTCTTAGCTTTTTTATCTGGCAGGCTTGGTGGGGTGGGAGAGGGAATGACCTTGCATATACTCACAAAGGTATTTTCCTCGTGCGTTGCTGATCAGTGAATGCAGAAGTTTTATACTGTTCTGCCTTATTTTAACGTTATTCAGACACACATATATATATATATTTCAATTTCGTTACACATTTCTTTAATACAGTCGGTTCCAGTACCTTTTCATTACCTAACATTATGTTCACTACATTGTGTGCGTATTGTATGTACATTAGACGTTATACGAGGGATATCTAGGTTATGGCCTACAGAGATTGATGCTCGCCGCTTTGGGTGATTCAAAACATATATGAGTTCAAGTTTCTACATACTATTGAAAAACACTTTTACAAATAGAGGTTACACGTTTGGTCAACATCTTTCTCCGTGGTTATAGCAGCATTAGTCCAGACCTGGAGGGATATCATATAACGTTACATTTTTATGGTTCATTCACATTTTAAACAGAGGTAGTTCATTAATACCAATACTTGAATTATTTTCTACCTTCTTCAGATAGTGATGCTTCAGCTTTTTTCCCCGTTGCCCCGGCCTTGCGGTCCGGGTCATACGGGGTGCAATATCACATTGTTACTAATATAATGTTGCCGTGTTGGCATCTCGGGTTTAGCTCATCTCCAACTTTCTCATGGGAACGCGCTCGCAGCGGATCTGCCAGGGCTGCTGAGGCGGCAGAGATGCATGAAAGGCCCTCCAAAGGTGGGGGCCTCGTTACAGTGTGCTGAACTCACACCATGTTTGCTGTGCATGATGGCGTCTAGGCCTAACTTAATTTTCGGTAAATGCAAAGACAGGGTGCGTGTGGGCAATGTCGTCGGCGGGTGAACCCTCCTCCACCTGGGCCCGGGTGGCATGAGGGGGCGCCCACCGAGTCATGGTCCTCACCTGGGGAGGGAGCTGCAGGTGAGGAGGGCCTCGTGGCCATTCCTCCCCTACACCAGAACCACCAGCATGCCAGTCCAGGACCACCAGAATACCAGTCCAGGGTACAGCCACACCAGGACCACCAGCATGCCAGTCCAGCACCACCAGCATGCCAGCACAGCACGATCAGCATGCCAGTCCAGGGTACATCCACACCAGGGCCACCAGCATACCATCCCAGGACCACCAGCATGCCAGTCCAGGGTACAGCCACAACAGGACCACCAGCATGCCAGCCACCACCACCAGCATGCCAGTCCAGGACCACCAGCATGCCGGTCCAGGGTAAAGCCACATCAGGACCACCAGCATGCCAGCCCAGCACCACCAGCATGCCAGTCCAGGGTACAGCCACACCAGGACCACCAGCATGCCAGCCAGCACAACCAGCATGCCAGTACAGGTTACACCCACACCAGGACCACCAGCATGCCAGCCCAGCACCACCAGCATATCAGTCCAGGGTACAGACATACCAGGACCACCAGCATGCCATCCCAGCACCACCGGCATGCCAGTCCAGGGTAAAGCCACACCAGGGCCACCAGAATGCCAGCCCAGCTCCACCAGCATGCCAGCCCAGCACCACCAGCATACCATTCCAGGGTATAGCCACAGCAGGACCACCAGCATTCCTGTCCAGCGTACAGCCACACCAAGTCCACCAGCATACCAGCCCAGGACCAACAGCATGCCAGTCCAGGACCACCAGAATACCAGTCCAGGGTACAGCCACACCAGGACCACCCACATGCCAGCCCAGCACCACCAGCATGCCAGTCAAGGGTACAGCCACACAAGGACTACCAGCATACCAGCCCAGGACCACAATATGCCAGCCCAGCACCACCAGCATGCCAGTCCAGGTTACAGCCACACCAGGACCACCAGCATGCAAGCCCAGCACCACCAGCATGCCAGTCCAGGGTACAGCCACACCAGAGCCACCAGCATGCCGGCCCAGCACCACCAGCATACAGTCCATCATACAGCCACACCAGGACCACCAGCATGCCAGCCCAGCACCACCAGCATACCAGTCCATGGTACACCAACACCAAGACCACCAGCATGCCAGCCCAGGACCACCAGCATGCCAGTCCAGGACCACCAGCATGCCAGTCCAGGATCACCAGCATGCCAGTCCAGTACACAGCCACATCAGGACCACTAGCATGCCAGCCCAACACCACCAGCGTGCCAGTCCAGGGTACAGCCACACCAGGACCACCAGCATGCCAGCCCAGCACCACCAGCATACCAGTCCATGGTACAGCCACAGCAGGACCACCAGCCCGCCATCCCAGCACCACCAGCATGCCAGACCTGGGTACAGCCACACTAGCACCACCAGCATGCCGGCCCAGGACCACCAGAATACCAGTCCAGGGTACAGCCACACCAGGACCACTAGCATGCCAGCCCAGGACCACCAGAATACCAGTCCAGGGTACAGCCACACAAGGACCAAAAGCATGCCAGCCCAGCACCACCAGTATGCAGTCCAGGGTATGGCCACACCAGGACCACCAGCCTGCCAGCCCAGCAGCACCACCAGCATGCCAGTCCAGGACCACCAGCATGCCAGTCCAGGGTACAGCCACACCAGGACCACCAGCATGCCAGCCCAGCACCACCAGCATGCCAGTCCAGGGTACAACCACACCAGGACCACCAGCATGCCAGCCCAGCACAACCAGCATGCCAGTCCAGGGTACAGCCACACCAGGACCACCAGCATTCCAGCCCAGGACCACCAGAATACCAGTCCAGGGTACAGCCACACCAGGACCACTAGCATGCCAGCCCAGGACCACCAGAATACCAGTCCAGGGTACAGCCACACGAGGACCAAAAGCATGCCAGCCCAGCACCACCAGCATGCCAGTCCAGGGTACAGCCACACAAATACCACCAGCATGCCAGCACAGCACCACCAGCATACCAGTTCAGGGTACACCCACACCAGGACAACCAGTATACCATCCCAGGATCACCAGCATGCCAGTCCAGGGTACAGCCACACCATGACCACCAGCATGCCAGCCCAGCACCACCAGCATGCCAGTCCAGGGTACAGCCACACAAGGACCATCAGCATGCACGCCGAGCACCACAAGCATGCCAGTCCAGGGTACAACCACAGCAGGACCACCAGCATACTATCCTAGGACCACCAGGATGCCAGTCCAGAGTACAGCCACACCAGGACCACCGGCATGCCAGTGCAGCACCACCAGCATGCCAGTCCAGGGTGTAGTCACACCAGGACCACCAGCCTGCCAGCCCAGCAGCACCACCAGCATGCCAGTCCAGGACCACCAGCATGCCAGTCCAAGGTACAGCCACACCAGGACCACCAGCATGCCAGCCCAGCACCACCAGCATGCCAGTCCAGGGTACAGCCACGCCAGGACCACCAGCATGCCAGCCCAGCACAACCAGCATGCCAGTCCAGGGTACAGCCACACCAGGACCACCAGCATGCCAGCCCAGGATTACCAGAATACCAGTCCAGGCTACAGCCACACCAGGACCACTAGCATGCCAGCCCAGGACCACCAGAATACCAGTCCAGGGTACAGCCAAACAAGGACCAACAGCATGCCAGCCCAGCACCACCAGCATGCCAGTCCAGGGTACAGCCACACAAGGACCACCAGCATGTCAGTCCAGGGTTCAGCCACACAAGAACCACAAGCATGCCAGCCCAGGACCACCAGAATACCTGTCCATGGTACAGCCACACCAGGGCCACCAGCTTGCCAGCACAGGACCACCAGAATGCCAGTACAGGGTACAGCCACACTAGGGCCACCCACATGCCAGTCCAGGACCACCCTCATGCCAGTCCAGGGTACAGCCACGCCAGGACCACCAGCATGCCAGCCAACGACCACCAGCATGCCAGTCCAGGGTACAGCCACACCAGGACCACTAGCATACCAGCCCAGAACCACCAGAATATCAGTCCAGGGTACAGCCACACAATGACCAACAGCATGCCAGCCCAGCACCACCAGCATTCCAGTCCAGGGTACAGCCACACAAGGACCACCAGCACAGCACCACCAGCATACCAGTCCAGGGTACAGCAACACCAGGACAACCAGCATACTATCCCAGGATCACCAGCATGCCAGTCCAGGGTACAGCCACACCATAACCACCAGCATGCCAGCCAGCACCACCAGCATGCCAGTCCAGGGTACAGCCACACAAGGACCACCAGCATGCACGCCGAGCACCACAAGCATGCCAGTCCAGAGTACAACCAAAGCAGGACCACCAGCATACTATCCTAGGACCACCAGGATGCCAGTCCAGAGTACAGCCACACTATGACCACCAGCATGCCAGCCCAGGACCACCAGCATGCCAGTCCAGGGTACAGCCACACCAGGACCACCAGCATGCTGGCCCAGCACCACCAGCATACAGTCCATCATACAGCCACACCAGGACAACCAGCATACCATCCCAGGATCACCAGCATGCCAGTCCAGGGTACAGCCACACCATGACCACCAGCATGTCATCCCAGGACCACCAGCATGCCAGTCCAAAACCACCAGCATGCCAGTCCAGGATCACCAGCATGCCAGTCCAGTACACAGCCACATCAGGACCACTAGCATGCCAGCCCAACACCACCAGCATGCCAGTCCAGGGTATAGCCACACCAGGACCACCAGCATGCCAGCCCAGCACCACCAGCATACCAGTCCATGGTACAGCCACATCAGGACCTCCAGCATGCCATCCCAGCACCACCAGCATGCCAGAACTGGGTACAGCCACACTAGCACCACCAGCATGTCAGCCCTGCACCAGCAGCATGCCAGTCCAGGACCACCAGAATACCAGTCCTGGGTACAGCCACACCAGGACCACTAACATGCCAGCCCAGAACCACCAGAACACAAGTCCAGGGTACAGCCACACAAGGACCACCAGCATGTCAGTCCAGGGTACAGCCACACAAAAACCACGAGCATGCCAGCCCAGGACCACCAGAATACCTGTCCAGAGTACAGCCACACTAGGGCCACCAGCATGCCAGCCCAGCACCACCAGCATGCCAGTCCAGGGTACAGCCACACAAGGACCACCAGCATGCCAACACAGCACCACCAGCATACCAGTCCAGGGTACAGCCACACCAGAACAACCAGCATACCATCCCAGGATCACCAGCATGCCATTTCAGGGTGCAGCCACACCATGACCACCAGCATGCCAGCCCAGCACCACCAGCATGCCAGTCCAGGACCACCAGCATGCCAGTCCAGGGTACAGCCACACTAGGACCACCAGCATGCCAGCCCAGCACCACCAGCATGCCAGTCCAGGGGACAGCCACACCAGGACCACCAGCATGCCAGCCCAGCACTACCAGCATACAGTCCATCGTACAGCCACACCAGGACCACCAGCATGCCAGCCCAGCACAACCAGCATGCCAGTCCAGGGTACAGCCACACCAGGACCACCAGCATGCCATCCCAGGACCACCAGAATACCAGTCCAGGGTACAGCCACACCAGGACCACTAGCATGCCAGCCCAGGACCACCAGAATACCAGTCCAGGGTACAGCCACACAAGGACCAACAGCATGCCAGCCCAGCACCACCAGCATGCCAGTCCAGGGTATAGCCAGACCAGAACCACCAGCCTGCCAGTCCAGGACCACCAGAATACCAGTCCAGGGTACAGCCACACCAGGACCACCAGCATGCCAGCCCAGCACCACCAGCATATCAGTCCATGGTACAGCCACACCAGGACCACCAGCATGCCATCCCAGCACCAACAGCATGCCAGTCCAGGGTAAAGCCACACCAGGGCCACCAGCATGCAAGCCCATCACCACCAGCATGCCAGCCAAGCATCAACAGCATACCATTGGATGGTACAGTACACCAGGACCACCAGCATTTCTGTCCAGGGTACTGCCACACCAGGACCACCAGCATACCAGCCCAGGACCACCAGCATGCCAACCCAGCAAAACCATCATGCCAGTCCAGGGTACAGCCATACCAGGACCACCAGCATGCCAGTCCAGGACCACCAGAATACCAGTCCAGGGTACAGCCACACCAGGACCACCAGCTTGCCAGCCCAGCACCACCAGCATGCCAGTCCAGGGTACAGCCACACCAGGACCACCAGCATGCAAATCCAGGGTACAGCCACACAAGGACTACCAGCATACCAGCCTAGGACCACCACCATGCCAGCCCCGCACCACCAGCATGCCAGTCCAGGGTATAGCCAGACCAGAACCACCAGCATGCCAGTTCAGGACCACCAGAATACCAGTCCAGGGTACAGCCACACCAGGACCACCAGCATGCCAGCCCAGCACCACCAGCATATCAGTCCATGGTACAGCCACACCAGGACCACCAGCATGCCATCCCAGCACCAACAGCATGCCAGTCCAGGGTAAAGCCACACCAGGGTCACCAGCATGCCAGCCCATCACCACCAGCATGCCAGCCAAGCATCAACAGCATACCATTCGATGGTACAGCCACACCAGGACCACCAGCATTTCTGTCCAGGGTACTGCCACACCAGGACCACCAGCATACCAGCCCAGGACCACCAGCATGCCAACCCAGCAAAACCATCATGCCAGTCCAGGGTACAGCCAGACCAGGACCACCAGCATGCCAGTCCAGGTCCACCAGAATAACAGTCCAGGGTACAGCCACACCAGGACCACCAGCTTGCCAGCCCAGCACCACCAGCATGCCAGTCCAGGGTACAGCCACACCAGGACCACCAGCATGCAAATCCAGGGTACAGCCACACAAGGACTACCAGCATACCAGCCCAGGACCACCAGCATGCCAGCCCCACACCACCAGCATGCCAGTCCAGGGTACAGCCACACCAGGACCACCAGCATGCCAGCCCAGCACCACCAGCATGCCAGTCCAGGGGACAGCCACACCAGGACCACCAGCATGCCAGCCCAGCACTACCATCATTCAGTCCATCATACAGCCACACCAGGACCACCAGCATGCCAGCCCAGCACAACCAGCATGCCAGTCCAGGGTACAGCCACACCAGGACCACCAGCATGCCAGCCCAGGACCACCAGAATACCAGTCCAGGGTACAGCCACACCAGGACCACTAGCATGCCAGCCCAGGACCACCAGAATACCAGTCCAGGGTACAGCCACACAAGGACCAACAGCATGCTAGCCCAGCACCACCAGCATGCCAGTCCAGGGTACAGCCACACAACGACCACCAGCATGCCAGCACAGCACCAGCAGCATACCAGTCCAGGGCACAACCACAGCAGGACCATCAGCATACTATGCTAGGACCACCAGGATGCCATTCCAGAGAACAGCCACACCAGGACCACCAACATGCCAGTGCAGCACCACCAGCATGCCAGTCCAGGGTATAGTCACACCAGGACCACCAGCCTGCCAGGCCAGCAGCACCATCAGCATGCCAGTCCAGGACCACCAGCATGCCAGTCCAGGGTACAGCCACACCAGGACCACCAGCATGCCAGCCCAGCACCACCAGCATGCCAGTCCAGGGTACAGCCATACCAGGACCACCAGCATGCCAGCCTAGCACAACCAGCATGCCAGTCCAGGGTACAGCCACACCAGGACCACCAGCATGCCAGCCCAGGACCACCAGAATACCAGTCCAGGGTACAGCCACACCTGGACCACTAGCATGCCAGCCCAGGACCACCAGCATGCCAGTCTAGGGTACAGCCACACAAGGACCAACAGCATGCCCGCCCAGCACCACCAGCATGCCAGTCCAGGGTACAGCCAGACCAGAACCACCAGCATGCCAGTCCAGGACCACCAGAATACCAGTCCAGGGTACAGCCACACCAGGACCACCAGCATGCCAGCCCAGAACCACCAGCATGCCAGCACAGCACCACCAGCATGCCAGTCCAGGGTACAGCCACACCAGGGCCACCAGCATACCATCCCAGGACAACCAGCATGCCAGTCCAGGGTACAGCCACACCAGGACCACCAGCATGCCAGCCAGCACCACCAGCATGCCAGTCCAGGGTAAAGGCACACAAGGACCACCAGCATGCCAGCCGAGCACCACCAGCATGCCAGTCCAGGGTACAGCCACAGCAGGACCACCAGCTTACCACCCCAGGACCACCAGGATGCCAGTCCAGGGTACAGCCACACCAGGACAACCAGCATGCCAGTGCAGCACCACCAGCATGCCAGTCCAGTGTACACTCACACCAGGACCACCAGCATTCCAGCCCAGTAGCACCACCAGCATGCCAGTCCAGGACTAACAGCATGCCAGTCCAGGGTAAAGCCACATCAGGAAAACCAGCATGCCAGCCCAGCACCACCAGCATGCCAGTCCAGGGTACAGCCACACCAGGACCACCAGCATGCCAGCCCAGCACAACTAGCATGCCAGTACAGGTTACACCCACACCAGGACCACCAGCATGCCAGCCCAGCACCACCAGCATATCAGTCCAGGGTACAGCCATACCAGGACCACCAGCATGCCATCCCAGCACCACCGGCATGCCAGTCCAGGGTAAAGCCACATCAGGGCCACCTGAATGCCAGCCCAGCTCCACCAGCATGCCAGCCCAGCACCACCAGCATACCATTCCAGGGTATAGCCACACTAGGACCACCAGCATTCCTGTCCAGGGTACAGCCACACCAAGTCCAACAGCATACCAGCCCAGGACCAACAGCATGGCAGTCCAGGACCACCAGAATACCAGTCCATGGTACAGCCACACCAGGACCACCCACATGCCAGCCCAGCACCACCAGCATGCCAGTCAAGGGTACAGCCACATAAGGACTACCAGCATACCAGCCCAGGACCACAACATGCCAGCCCAGCACCACCAGCATGCCAGTCCAGGGTATAGTCACACCAGGACCACCAGCCTGCCAGCCCAGCAGCACCACCAGCATGCCAGTCCAGGACCACCAGCATGCCAGTCCAGGGTACAGCCACACTAGGACCACCAGCATGCCAGCCCAGCACCACCAGCATGCCAGTCCAGGGTAAAGCCACACCAGGGCCACCAGAATGCCAGCCCAGCACCAACAGCATGCCAGCACAGCACCACCAGCATGCCAGTCCAGGGTACAGCCACACCAGGGCCACCAGCATACCATCCCAGGACCACCAGCATGCCAGTCCAGGGTACAGCCACACCAGGACCACCAGCATGCCAGCCAGCACCACCAGCATGCCAGTCCAGGGTAAAGGCACACAAGGACCACCAGCATGCCAGCCGAGCACCACCAGCATGCCAGTCCAGGGTACAGCCACAGCAGGACCACCAGCTTACCACCCCAGGACCACCAGGATGCCAGTCCAGGGTACAGCCATACCAGGACAACCAGCATGCCAGTGCAGCACCACCAGCATGCCAGTCCAGTGTACACTCACACCAGGACCACCAGCATGCCAGCCCAGTAGCACCACCAGCATGCCAGTCCAGGACTAACAGCATGCCAGTCCAGGGTAAAGCCACATCAGGACCACCAGCATGCCAGCCCAGCACCACCAGCATGCCAGTCCAGGGTACAGCCACACCAGGACCACCAGCATTCCAGCCCAGCACAACTAGCATGCCAGTACAGGTTACACCCACACCAGGACCACCAGCATGCCAGCCCAGCACCACCAGCATATCAGTCCAGGGTACAGCCATACCAGGACCACCAGCATGCCATCCCAGCACCACCGGCATGCCAGTCCAGGGTAAAGCCACATCAGGGCCACCTGAATGCCAGCCCAGCTCCACCAGCATGCCAGCCCAGCAACACCAGCATACCATTCCAGGGTATAGCCACACTAGGACCACCAGCATTCCTGTCCAGGGTACAGCCACACCAAGTCCAACAGCATACCAGCCCAGGACCAACAGCATGGCAGTCCAACACCACCAGAATACCAGTCCATGGTACAGCCACACCAGGACCACCCACATGCCAGCCCAGCACCACCAGCATGCCAGTCAAGGGTACAGCCACATAAGGACTACCAGCATAC
Source organism: Ambystoma mexicanum (assembly GCF_040938575.1). Taxonomy (NCBI): domain Eukaryota; kingdom Metazoa; phylum Chordata; class Amphibia; order Caudata; family Ambystomatidae; genus Ambystoma; species Ambystoma mexicanum. Next base: position 1,451,178,707 of record NC_090924.1, on the reverse strand, counting down.
CAGCCCAGGACCACAACATGCCAGCCCAGCACCACCAGCATGCCAGTCCAGGGTATAGTCACACCAGGACCACCAGCCTGCCAGCCCAGCAGCACCACCAGCATGCCAGTCCAGGACCACCAGCATGCCAGTCCAGGGTAAAGCCACACTAGGACCACCAGCATGCCAGCCCAGCACCACCAGCATGCCAGTCCAGGGTAAAGCCACACCAGGGCCACCAGAATGCCAGCCCAGCACCAACAGCATGCCAGCACAGCACCACCAGCATGCCAGTCCAGGGTACAGCCACACCAGGGCCACCAGCATACCATCCCAGGACCACCAGCATGCCAGTCCAGGGTACAGCCACACCAGGACCACCAGCATGCCAGCCAGCACCACCAGCATGCCAGTCCAGGGTAAAGGCACACAAGGACCACCAGCATGCCAGCCGAGCACCACCAGCATGCCAGTCCAGGGTACAGCCACAGCAGGACCACCAGCTTACCACCCCAGGACCACCAGGATGCCAGTCCAGGGTACAGCCATACCAGGACAACCAGCATGCCAGTGCAGCACCACCAGCATGCCAGTCCAGTGTACACTCACACCAGGACCACCAGCATGCCAGCCCAGTAGCACCACCAGCATGCCAGTCCAGGACTAACAGCATGCCAGTCCAGGGTAAAGCCACATCAGGACCACCAGCATGCCAGCCCAGCACCACCAGCATGCCAGTCCAGGGTACAGCCACACCAGGACCACCAGCATTCCAGCCCAGCACAACTAGCATGCCAGTACAGGTTACACCCACACCAGGACCACCAGCATGCCAGCCCAGCACCACCAGCATATCAATCCAGGGTACAGCCATACCAGGACCACCAGCATGCCATCCCAGCACCACCGGCATGCCAGTCCAGGGTAAAGCCACATCAGGGCCACCTGAATGCCAGCCCAGCTCCACCAGCATGCCAGCCCAGCACCACCAGCATACCATTCCAGGGTATAGCCACACTAGGACCACCAGCATTCCTGTCCAGGGTACAGCCACACCAAGTCCAACAGCATACCAGCCCAGGACCAACAGCATGGCAGTCCAGGACCACCAGAATACCAGTCCATGGTACAGCCACACCAGGACCACCCACATGCCAGCCCAGCACCACCAGCATGCCAGTCAAGGGTACAGCCACATAAGGACTACCAGCATACCAGCCCAGCACCACCAGCATGCCAGTCCAGGGTATAGTCACACCAGGACCACCAGCCTGCCAGCCCAGCAGCACCACCAGCATGCCAGTCCAGGACCACCAGCATGCCAGTCCAGGGTACAGCCACACTAGGACCACCAGCATGCCAGCCCAGCACCACCAGCATGCCAGTCCAGGGTAAAGCCACACCAGGGCCACCAGAATGCCAGCCCAGCACCAACAGCATGCCAGCACAGCACCACCAGCATGCCAGTCCAGGGTACAGCCACACCAGGGCCACCAGCATACCATCCCAGGACCACCAGCATGCCAGTCCAGGGTACAGCCACACCAGGACCACCAGCATGCCAGCCAGCACCACCAGCATGCCAGTCCAGGGTAAAGGCACACAAGGACCACCAGCATGCCAGCCGAGCACCACCAGCATGCCAGTCCAGGGTACAGCCACAGCAGGACCACCAGCTTACCACCCCAGGACCACCAGGATGCCAGTCCAGGGTACAGCCATACCAGGACAACCAGCATGCCAGTGCAGCACCACCAGCATGCCAGTCCAGTGTACACTCACACCAGGACCACCAGCATGCCAGCCCAGTAGCACCACCAGCATGCCAGTCCAGGACTAACAGCATGCCAGTCCAGGGTAAAGCCACATCAGGACCACCAGCATGCCAGCCCAGCACCACCAGCATGCCAGTCCAGGGTACAGCCACACCAGGACCACCAGCATGCCAGCCCAGCACAACTAGCATGCCAGTACAGGTTACACCCACACCAGGACCACCAGCATGCCAGCCCAGCACCACCAGCATATCAGTCCAGGGTACAGGCATACCAGGACCACCAGCATGCCATCCCAGCACCACCGGCATGCCAGTCCAGGGTAAAGCCACATCAGGGCCACCTGAATGCCAGCCCAGCTCCACCAGCATGCCAGCCCAGCACCACCAGCATACCATTCCAGGGTATAGCCACACTAGGACCACCAGCATTCCTGTCCAGGGTACAGCCACACCACGTCCAACAGCATACCAGCCCAGGACCAACAGCATGGCAGTCCAGGACCACCAGAAAACCAGTCCATGGTACAGCCACACCAGGACCACCCACATGCCAGCCCAGCACCACCAGCATGCCAGTCAAGGGTACAGCCACATAAGGACTACCAGCATACCAGCCCAGGACCACAACATGCCAGCCCAGCACCACCAGCATGCCAGTCCAGGGTATAGTCACACCAGGACCACCAGCCTGCCAGCCCAGCAGCACCACCAGCATGCCAGTCCAGGACCACCAGCATGCCAGTCCAGGGTACAGCCACACTAGGACCACCAGCATGCCAGCCCAGCACCACCAGCATGCCAGTCCAGGGTAAAGCCACACCAGGGCCACCAGAATGCCAGCCCAGCACCAACAGCATGCCAGCCCAGCACCACCAGCATGCCAGTCCAGGGTACAGCCAGACCAGAAGCACCAGCATACCAGTCCAGGACCACCAGAATACCAACCAGTCCAGGGTACAGCCACACCAGGACCACCAGCATGCCAGCCCAGCACCACCAGCATGCCAGCACAGCACCACCAGCATGCCAGTCCAGGGTACAGCCACACCAGGGCCACCCGCATACCATCCCAGGACCACCAGCATGCCAGTCCAGGGTACAGCCACAACAGGACCACCAGCATGCCAGCCAGCACCACCAGCATGCCAGTCCAGGACCACCAGCATGCCAGTCCAGGGTAAAGCCACATCAGGACCACCAGCATGCCAGCCCAGCACCACCAGCATGCGAGTCCAGGGTACAGCCACACCAGGACCACCAGCATGCCAGCCAGCACAACCAGCATGCCAGTACAGGTTACACCCACACCAGGACCACCAGCATGCCATCCCAGCACCACCAGCATATCAGTCCAGGGTACAGCCATACCAGGACCACCAGCATGCCATCCCAGCACCACCGGCATGCCAGTCCAGGGTAAAGCCACACCAGGGCCACCAGAATGCCAGCCCAGCTCCACCAGCATGCCAGCCCAGCACCACCAGCATACCATTCCAGGGTATAGCCACAGCAGGACCACCAGCATTCCTGTCCAGGGTACAGCCACACCAGGTCCACCAGCATACCAGCCCAGGACCAACAGCATGCCAGTCCAGGACCACCAGAATACCAGTCCAGGGTACAGCCACACCAGGACCACCCACATGCCAGCCCAGCACCACCAGCATGCCAGTCAAGGGTACAGCCACACAAGGACTACCAGCATACCAGCCCAGGACCACAACATGCCAGCCCAGCCCCACCAGCATGCCAGTCCAGGGTACAGCCACACCAGGACCACCAGCATGCAAGCCCAGCACCACCAGTATGCCAGTCCAGGGTACAGCCACACCAGAGCCACCAGCATGCCGGCCCAGCACCACCAGCATACAGTCCATCATACAGCCACACCAGGACCACCAGCATGCCAGCCCAGCACCACCAGCATACCAGTCCATGGTACACCAACACCAGGACCACCAGCATGCCAGCCCAGGACCACCAGCATGCCAGTCCATGACCACCAGCATGCCAGTCCAGGATCACCAGCATGCCAGTCCAGTACACAGCCACATCAGGACCACTAGCATGCCAGCCCAACACCACCAGCGTGCCAGTCCAGGGTACAGCCACACAAGGACCACCAGCATGCCAGCCCAGCACCACCAGCATACCAGTCCATGGTACAGCCACAGCAGGACCACCAGCCCGCCATCCCAGCACCACCAGCATGCCAGACCTGGGTACAGCCACACTAGCACCACCAGCATGCCAGCGCAGGACCACCAGAATACCAGTCCAGGGTACAGCCACACCAGGACCAAAAGCATGCCAGCCCAGCACCACCAGTATGCAGTCCAGGGTACGGCCACACCAGGACCACCAGCCTGCCAGCCCAGCAGCACCACCAGCATGCCAGTCCAGGAACACCAGCATGCCAGTCCAGGGTACAGCCACACCAGGACCACCAGCATGCCAGCCCAGCACCCCCAGCATGCCAGTCCAGGGTACAGCCACACCAGGACCACCAGCATGCCAGCCCAGCACAACTAGCATGCCAGTACAGGCTACACCCACACCAGGACCACCAGCATGCCGGCCCAGCACCACCAGCATATCAGTCCAGGGTACAGCCATACCAGGACCACCAGCATGCCATCCCAGCACCACCGGCATGCCAGTCCAGGGTAAAGCCACATCAGGGCCACCTGAATGCCAGCCCAGCTCCACCAGCATGCCAGCCCAGCACCACCAGCATGCCAGTCCAGGGTACAGCCACATCAGGGCCACCTGAATGCCAGCCCAGCTCCACCAGCATGCCAGCCCAGCACCACCAGCATGTCAGTCCAGGGTACAGCCACACAAGAACCACGAGCATGCCAGCCCAGGACCACCAGAATACCTGCCCAGGGTACAGCCACACCAGGGCCACCAGCTTGCCAGCACAGGACCACCAGCATGCCAGTACAGGGTACAGCCACATAGGGCCACCAGCATGCCAGTCCAGGACCACCCACATGCCAGTCCAGGGTGCAGCCACACCAGGACCACCAGCATGCCAGCCCAGGACCACCATAATACCAGTCCAGGGTACAGCCACACCAGGACCACTAGCATACCAGCTCAGGACCACCAGAATATCAGTCCAGGGTACAGCCACACAATGACCAACAGCATGCCAGCCCAGGACCACCCACATGCCAGTCCAGGGTACAGCCACACCAGGACCACCAGCATGCCAGCCCAGGACCACCAGCATACCGGTACAGGGTATAGCCACACCAGGACAACCAGCATACCAGCCCAGGACCACCAGAATATCAGTCCAGGGTACAGCCACCCAATGACCAACAGCATGCCAGCCCAGCACCACCAGCATGCCAGTCCAGGGTACAGCCACACAAGGACCCCCAGCATCCCAGCACAGCACCACCAGCATGCCAGTCCAGGGTACAGCCACACCAGGACCACCAGCATACCATCCCAGTACCACCAGCATGCCAGTCCAGGGTACAGTCACACAAGGACCACCAGCATGCCAGCCGAGCAGCACCAGCATGCCAGAACAGGGTACTGCCACAGCAGGACCACCAGCATACCATTCCAGGACCACCAGGATGCCAGCCCAGTGTACAGCCAAACCAGGACCACCAGCATTGCCAGTGCAGCACCACCAGCATGCCAGTCCAGGGTACAGTCACACCAGGACCACCAGCCTGCCAGCTCAGCAGCACCATCCGCATGCCAGTCCAGGGTACAGCTACACCAGGACCACCAGCATGCCAGCCCAGCACCACCAGCATGCCAGTCCAGGGTACAGCCACACCAGGACCACCAGCATGCCAGCCCAGCACAACCAGCATGCCAGTCCAGGGTACAGCCACAACAGGACCACCAGCATACCAATCCAGGATCACCAGAATACCAGTCCAGGTTACACCCACACCAGAACCACCAGCATGCCAGCCCAGCACCACCAGCCATATCAGTCCATGGTACAGCCACACCAGGACCACCAGCATGCCATCCCAGCACCAACAGCATGCCAGTCCAGGGTAAAGCCACACCAGGGCCACCAGCATCCCATCCCATCACCACCAGAATGCCAGCCAAGCATCACCAGCATACCATCCGATGGTACAGCCACACCAGGATAAACCAGCATTTCTGTCCAGGGTACTGCCACACCAGGACCACCAGCATACCAGCCCAGGACCACCAGCATGCCAACCCAGCAAAACCATCATGCCAGTCCAGGGTACAGCCAGACCAGGACCACCAGCATGCCAGTCCAGGACCACCAGAATACCAGTCCAGGGTACAGCCAGACCAGGACCACCAGCATGCCAGTCCAGGACCACCAGAATACCAGTCCAGGGTACAGCCACACCAGGACCACCAGCATGCCAACCCAGCACCACCAGCATGCCAGTCCAGGGTACAGCCACACCAGGACCACCAGCATGCAAATCCAGGGTACAGCCACACAAGGACTACCAGCATACCAGCCCAGGACCACCAGCATGCCAGCCCAGCACCACCAGCATGCCAGTCCAGGGTACAGCCACACCAGGACCACCAGCATGCCAGCCCAGCACGACCAGCATGCCATTCCAGGGGACAGCCACACCAGGACCACCAGCATGCCAGCTCAGCACTACCAGCATACAGTCCAGGGTACAGCCACACCAGGACCACCAGCATGCCAGCCCAGGACAATCAGAATACCAGTCCAGGGTACTGCCACACCAGGAGCACTAGCATGCCAGCCCAGGACCACCAGAATACCAGTCCAGGGTACAGCCACACAAGGACCAACAGCATGCCAGCCCAACACCACCAGCATGCCAGTCCAGGGTACAGCCACAAAACGACCACCAGCATGCCAGCACAGCACCACCAGCATACCAGTCCAGGGTACACCCACACCAGGACAACCAGTATATCATCCCAGGATCACCAGCATGCCAGTCCAGGGTAGAGCCACACCATGACCACCAGCATGCCAGCCCAGCACCACCAGCATGCCAGTCCAGGGTACAGCCACACAAGGACCACCAGCATGCATGCCGAGCACCACAAGCTTGCCAGTCCAGGGTACAACCACAGCAGGACACCAGCATACTATCCTAGGACCACCAGGATGCCAGTCCAGAGTACAGCCACACCAGGACCACCAGCATGCCAGTGCAGCACCACCAGCATGCCAGTCCAGGGTATAGTCACACCGGGACCATCAGCCTGCCAGCCCAGCAGCACCACCAGCATGCCAGTCCAGGACCACCAGCATGCCAGTCCAGGGTACAGCCACACCAGGACCACCAGCATGCCAGCCCAGCACCACCAGCATGCCAGTCCAGGGTACAGCCACACCAGGACCACCAGCATGCAAGCCCAGCACAACCAGCATGCCAGTCCAGGGTACAGCCACACCAGGACCACCAGCATGCCATCCCAGGACCACCAGAATACCAGTCCATGGTACAACCACACCAGGACCACTAGCATGCCAGCCCAGGACCACCAGAATACCAGTCCAGGGTACAGCCACACAAGGACAAACAGCATGCCAGCCCAGCACCACCAGCATGCCAGTCCAGGGTACAGCCACACAAGGACCACCAGCATGCATGCCAAGCACCACAAGCATGCCAGTCCAGGGTACAACCACAGCAGGACCACCAGCATACTATCCTAGCACCACCAGGATGCCAGTCCAGAGTACAGCCACACCAGGAACACCAGCATGCCAGTGCAGCACCACCAGCATGCCAGTCCAGGGTATAGTCACACCAGGACCACCAGCCTGCCAGCCCAGCAGCACCACCAGCATGCCAGTCCAGGACCACCAGCATGCCAGTCCAGGGTACTCCCATACAAGGACCACCAGCATGAAAACCCAGCACCACCAGCATGCCAGTCCAGGGTAAAGCCACACCAGGGCCACCAGAATGCCAGCCGAGCACCAACAGCATGCCAGCCCAGCACCAGCAGCATGCCAGTCCAGGGTATAGCCAGACCAGAACCACCAGCATGCCAATCCAGGACCACCAGAATACCAGTCCAGGGTACAGCCACACCAGGACCACCAGCATGCCAGCCCAGCACCACCAGCATATCAGTCCATGGTACAGCCACACCAGGACCACCAGCATGCCATCCCAGCACCAACAGCATGCCAGTCCAGGGTAAAGCCACACCAGGGCCACCAGCATGCAAGCCCATCACCACCAGCATGCCAGCCAAGCATCAACAGCATACCATTCGATGGTACAGCCACACCAGGACCACCAGCATTTCTGTCCAGGGTACTGCCACACCAGGACCACCAGCATACCAGCCCAGGACCACCAGCATGCCAACCCAGCAAAACCATCATGCCAGTCCAGGGTACAGCCATACCAGGACCACCAGCATGCCAGTCCAGGACCACCAGAATACCAGTCCAGGGTACAGCCACACCAGGACCACCAGCTTGCCAGCCCAGCACCACCAGCATGCCAGTCCAGGTGACAGCCACACCAGGACCACCAACATGCAAATCCAGGGTACAGCCACACAAGGACTACCAGCATACCAGTCCAGGACCACCACCATGCCAGCCCTGCACCACCAGCATGCCAGTCCAGGGTATAGCCACACCAGGGCCACCGGCATGCCAGCCCATCACCACCAGCATGCCAGCCAAGCATCAACAGCATACCATTCGATGGTACAGCCACACCAGGACCACCAGCATTTCTGTCCAGGGTAGTGCCACACCAGGACCACCAGCATGCACATCCAGGGTACAGCCACACAAGGACTACCACCATACCAGCCCAGGACCACCAGCATGCCAGCCCCACACCACCAGCATGCCAGTCCAGGGTAGAGCCACACCAGGACCACCAGCATGCCAGCCCAGCACCACCAGCATGCCAGTCCAGGGGACAGCCACACCAGGACCACCAGCATGCCAGCCCAGCACTACCAGCATACAGTCCAGGGTACAGCCACACCAGGACCACCAGCATGCCAGCCCAGGACCACCAGAATACCAGTCCAGGGTACAGCCACACCAGGACCACTAGCATGCCAACCCAGGACCACCAGAACACCAGTCCAGGGTACAGCCACACAAGGACCAACAGCATGCCAGACCAGCACCACCAGTATGCCAGTCCAGGGTATAGCCAGACCAGAACCACCAGCATGCCAGTCCAGGACCACCAGAATACCAGTCCAGCGTACAGCCACACCAGGACCACCAGCATGCCAGCCCAGCACCACCAGCATATCAGTCCATGGTACAGCCACACCAGGACCACCAGCATGCCATCCCAGCACCAACAGCATGCCAGTCCAGGGTAAAGCCACACCAGGACCACCAGCATGCCATCCCAGCACCAACAGCATGCCAGTCCAGGGTAAAGCCACACCACGGTCACCAGCATGCCAGCCCATCACCACCAGCATGCCAGCCAAGCATCAACAGCATACCATTCGATGGTACAGCCACACCAGGACCACCAGCATTTCTGTCCAGGGTACTGCCACACCAGGACCACCAGCATACCAGCCCAGGACCACCAGCATGCCAACCCAGCAAAACCATCATGCCAGTCCAGGGTACAGCCATACCAGGACCACCAGCATGCCAGTCCAGGACCACCAGAATACCAGTCCAGGGTTCAGCCACACCAGGACCACCAGCTTGCCAGCCCAGCACCACCAGCATGCCAGTACAGGGTACAGCCACACCAGGACCACCAGCATGCAAATCCAGGGTACAGCCACACAAGGACTACCAGCATACCAGCCCAGGACCACCACCATGCCAGCCCCTCACCACCAGCATGCCAGTCCAGGGTATAGCCAGACCAGAACCACCAGCATGCCAGTCCAGGACCACCAGAATACCAGTCCAGGGTACAGCCACACCAGGACCACCAGCATGCCAGCCCAGCACAACCAGCATGCCAGTCCAGGGTACAGCCACAACAGGACCACCAGCATACCAATCCAGGATCACCAGAATACCAGTCCAGGTTACACCCACACCAGAACCACCAGCATGCCAGCCCAGCACCACCAGCCATATCAGTCCATGGTACAGCCACACCAGGACCACCAGCATGCCATCCCAGCACCAACAGCATGCCAGTCCAGGGTAAAGCCACACCAGGGCCACCAGCATCCCAGCCCATCACCACCAGAATGCCAGCCAAGCATCACCAGCATACCATCCGATGGTACAGCCACACCAGGACCACCAGCATTTCTGTCCAGGGTACTGCCACACCAGGACCACCAGCATACCAGCCCAGGACCACCAGCATGCCAACCCAGCAAAACCATCATGCCAGTCCAGGGTACAGCCAGACCAGGACCACCAGCATGCCAGTCCAGGACCACCAGAATACCAGTCCAGGGTACAGCCACACCAGGACCACCAGCATGCCAACCCAGCACCACCAGCATGCCAGTCCAGGGTACAGCCACACCAGGACCACCAGCATGCAAATCCAGGGTACAGCCACACAAGGACTACCAGCATACCAGCCCAGGACCACCAGCATGCCAGCCCAGCACCACCAGCATGCCAGTCCAGGGTACAGCCACACCAGGACCACCAGCATGCCAGCCCAGCACGACCAGCATGCCATTCCAGGGGACAGCCACACCAGGACCACCAGCATGCCAGCTCAGCACTACCAGCATACAGTCCAGGGTACAGCCACACCAGGACCACCAGCATGCCAGCCCAGGACAATCAGAATACCAGTCCAGGGTACTGCCACACCAGGACCACTAGCATGCCAGCCCAGGACCACCAGAATACCAGTCCAGGGTACAGCCACACAAGGACCAACAGCATGCCAGCCTAACACCACCAGCATGCCAGTCCAGGGTACAGCCACACAACGACCACCAGCATGCCAGCACAGCACCACCAGCATACCAGTCCAGGGTACACCCACACCAGGACAACCAATATATCATCCCAGGATCACCAGCATGCCAGTCCAGGGTAGAGCCACACCATGACCACCAGCATGCCAGCCCAGCACCACCAGCATGCCAGTCCAGGGTACAGCCACACAAGGACCACCAGCATGCATGCCGAGCACCACAAGCTTGCCAGTCCAGGGTACAACCACAGCAGGACACCAGCATACTATCCTAGGACCACCAGGATGCCAGTCCAGAGTACAGCCACACCAGGACCACCAGCATGCCAGTGCAGCACCACCAGCATGCCAGTCCAGGGTATAGTCACACCGGGACCATCAGCCTGCCAGCCCAGCAGCACCACCAGCATGCCAGTCCAGGACCACCAGCATGCCAGTCCAGGGTACAGCCACACCAGGACCACCAGCATGCCAGCCCAGCACCACCAGCATGCCAGTCCAGGGTACAGCCACACCAGGACCACCAGCATGCAAGCCCAGCACAACCAGCATGCCAGTCCAGGGTACAGCCACACCAGGACCACCAGCATGCCATCCCAGGACCACCAGAATACCAGTCCATGGTACAACCACACCAGGACCACTAGCATGCCAGCCCAGGACCACCAGAATACCAGTCCAGGGTACAGCCACACAAGGACAAACAGCATGCCAGCCCAGCACCACCAGCATGCCAGTCCAGGGTACAGCCACACAAGGACCACCAGCATGCATGCCAAGCACCACAAGCATGCCAGTCCAGGGTACAACCACAGCAGGACCACCAGCATACTATCCTAGCACCACCAGGATGCCAGTCCAGAGTACAGCCACACCAGGAACACCAGCATGCCAGTGCAGCACCACCAGCATGCCAGTCCAGGGTATAGTCACACCAGGACCACCAGCCTGCCAGCCCAGCAGCACCACCAGCATGCCAGTCCAGGACCACCAGCATGCCAGTCCAGGGTACTCCCATACAAGGACCACCAGCATGCAAGCCCAGCACCACCAGCATGCCAGTCCAGGGTAAAGCCACACCAGGGCCACCAGAATGCCAGCCGAGCACCAACAGCATGCCAGCCCAGCACCAGCAGCATGCCAGTCCAGGGTATAGCCAGACCAGAACCACCAGCATGCCACTCCAGGACCACCAGAATACCAGTCCAGGGTACAGCCACACCAGGACCACCAGCATGCCAGCCCAGCACCACCAGCATATCAGTCCATGGTACAGCCACACCAGGACCACCAGCATGCCATCCCAGCACCAACAGCATGCCAGTCCAGGGTAAAGCCACACCAGGGCAACCAGCATGCAAGCCCATCACCACCAGCATGCCAGCCAAGCATCAACAGCATACCATTCGATGGTACAGCCACACCAGGACCACCAGCATTTCTGTCCAGGGTACTGCCACACCAGGACCACCAGCATACCAGCCCAGGACCACCAGCATGCCAACCCAGCAAAACCATCATGCCAGTCCAGGGTACAGCCATACCAGGACCACCAGCATGCCAGTCCAGGACCACCAGAATACCAGTCCAGGGTACAGCCACACCAGGACCACCAGCTTGCCAGCCCAGCACCACCAGCATGCCAGTCCAGGTGACAGCCACACCAGGACCACCAGCATGCAAATCCAGGGTACAGCCACACAAGGACTACCAGCATACCAGTCCAGGACCACCACCATGCCAGCCCCGCACCACCAGCATGCCAGTCCAGGGTATAGCCACACCAGGGCCACTGGCATGCCAGCCCATCACCACCAGCATGCCAGCCAAGCATCAACAGCATACCATTCGATGGTACAGCCACACCAGGACCACCAGCATTTCTGTCCAGGGTAGTGCCACACCAGGACCACCAGCATGCACATCCAGGGTACAGCCACACAAGGACTACCACCATACCAGCCCAGGACCACCAGCATGCCAGTCCCACACCACCAGCATGCCAGTCCAGGGTAGAGCCACACCAGGACCACCAGCATGCCAGCCCAGCACCACCAGCATGCCAGTCCAGGGGACAGCCACACCAGGACCACCAGCATGCCAGCCCAGCACTACCAGCATACAGTCCAGGGTACAGCCACACCAGGACCACCAGCATGCCAGCCCAGGACCACCAGAATACCAGTCCAGGGTACAGCCACACCAGGACCACTAGCATGCCAACCCAGGACCATCAGAACACCAGTCCAGGGTACAGCCACACAAGGACCAACAGCATGCCAGACCAGCACCACCAGTATGCCAGTCCAGGGTATAGCCAGACCAGAACCACCAGCATGCCAGTCCAGGACCACCAGAATACCAGTCCAGCGTACAGCCACACCAGGACCACCAGCATGCCAGCCCAGCACCACCAGCATATCAGTCCATGGTTCAGCCACACCAGGACCACCAGCATGCCATCCCAGCACCAACAGCATGCCAGTCCAGGGTAAAGCCACACCAGGGCCACCAGCATGCAAGCCCATCACCACCAGCATGCCAGCCAAGCATCAACAGCATACCATTCTATGGTACAGCCACACCAGGACCACCAGCATTTCTGTCCAGGGTACTGCCACACCAGGACCACCAGCATACCAGCCCAGGACCACCAGCATGCCAACCCAGCAAAACCATCATGTCAGTCCAGGGTACAGCCATACCAGGACCACCAGCATGCCAGTCCAGGACCACCAGAATACCAGTCCAGGGAACAGCCACACCAGGACCACCAGCTTGCCAGCCCAGCACCACCAGCATGCCAGTACAGGGTACAGCCACACCAGGACCACCAGCATGCAAATCCAGGGTACAGCCACACAAGGACTACCAGCATACCAGCCCAGGACCACCACCATGCCAGCCCCTCACCACCAGCATGCCAGTCCAGGGTATAGCCAGACCAGAACCACCAGCATGCCAGTCCAGGACCACCAGAATACCAGTCCAGGGTACAGCCACACCAGGACCACCAGCATGCCAGCCCAGCACCACCAGCATATCAGTCCATGGTACAGCCACACCAGGACCTCCAGCATGCCATCCCAGCACCAACAGCATGCCAGTCCAGGGTAAAGCCACACCAGGGCCACCAGCATGCCAGCCCATCACCACCAGCATGCCAGCCAAGCATCAACAGCATACCATTCGATGGTACAGCCACACCAGGACCACCAGCATTTCTGTCCAGGGTACTGCCACACCAGGACCACCAGCATACCAGCCCAGGACCCCCAGCATGCCAACCCAGCAAAACCATCATGCCAGTCCAGGGTACAGCCAGACCAGGACCACCAGCATGCCAGTCGAGGTCCACCAGAATACCAGTCCAGGGTACAGCCACACCAGGACCACCAGCTTGCCAGCCCAGCACCACCAGCATGGCAGTCCAGGGTACCGCCACACCAGGACCACCCGCATGCAAATCCAGGGTACAGCCACACAAGGACTACCAGCATACCAGCCCAGGACCACCAGCATGCCAGCCCCACACCACCAGCATGCCAGTTCAGGGTACAGCCACACCAGGACCACCAGCATGCCAGCCCAGCACCACCAGCATGCCAGTCCAGGGGACAGCCACACCAGGACCACCAGCATGCCAGCCCAGCACTACCAGCATACAGTCCATCATACAGCCACACCAGGACCACCAGCATGCCAGCCCAGCAGAACCAGCATGCCAGTCCAGGGTACAGCCACACCAGGACCACCAGCATGCCAGCCCAGGACCACCAGAATACCAGTCCAGGGTACAGCCACACCAGGACCACTAGCATGCCAGCCCAGGACCACCAGAATACCAGTCCAGGGTACGGCCACACAAGGACCAACAGCATGCTAGCCCAGCACCACCAGCATGCCAGTCCAGGGTACAGCCACACAACGACCACCAGCATGCCAGCACAGCACCACCAGCATACCAGTCCAGGGTACACCCACACCAGGACAACCAGTATACCATCCCAGGATCACCAGCATGCCAGTCCATGGTACAGACACACCATGACCACCAGCATGCCAGCCCAGCACCACCAGCATGCCAGTCCAGGGTACAGCCACACAAGGACCACCAGCATGCATGCCGAGCACCACAAGCATGCCAGTCCAGGGTACAACCACAGCAGGACCAACAGCATACTATCCTCGGACCACCAGGATGCCATTCCAGAGTACAGCCACACCAGGACCACCAGCATGCCAGTGCAGCACCACCAGCATGCCAGTCCAGGGTATAGTCACACCAGGACCACCAGCCTGCCAGGCCAGCAGCACCATCAGCATGCCAGTCCAGGACCACCAGCATGCCAGTCCAGGGTACAGCCACACCAGGACCACCAGCATGCCAGCCCAGCACCACCAGCATGCCAGTCCAGGGTACAGCCACACCAGGACCACCATCATGCCAGCCCAGCACAACCAGCATGCCAGTCCAGGGTACAGCCACACCAGGACCACCAGCATGCCAGCCCAGGACCACCAGAATACCAGTCCAGGGTACAGCCACACCTGGACCACTAGCATGCCAGCCCAGGACCACCAGAATACCAGTCCAGGGTACAGCCACACAAGGACCAACAGCATGCCAGCCCAGCACCACCAGCATGCCAGTCCAGTGTACAGCCACACAAGGACCACCAGCATGCACGCCAAGCACCACAAGCATGCCAGTCCAGGGTACACCCACAGCAGGACCTCCAGCATACTATCCTAGGACCACCAGGATGCCAGTCCAGAGTACAGCCACACCAGGACCACCAGCATGCCAGTGCAGCACCACCAGCATGCCAGTCCAGGGTATAGTCACACCGGGACCATCAGCCTGCCAGCCCAGCAGCACCACCAGCATGCCAGTCCAGGACCACCAGCATGCCAGTCCAGGGTACAGCCACACCAGGGCCACCAGAATGCCAGTCCAGCACCAACAGCATGCCAGCCCAGCACCACCAGCATGCCAGTCCAGGGTACAGCCAGACCAGAACCACCAGCATGCCAGTCCAGGACCACCAGAATACCAGTCCAGGGTACAGCCACACCAGGACCACCAGCATGCCAGCCCAGCACCACCAGCATGCCAGCACAGCACCACCAACATGCCAGTCCAGGGTACAGCCACACCAGGGCCACCAGCATACCATCCCAGGACCACCAGCATGCCAGTCCAGGGTACAGCCACACCAGGACCACCAGCATGCCAGCCAGCACCACCAGCATGCCAGTCCAGGGTAAAGGCACACAAGGACCACCAGCATGCCAGCCGAGCACCACCAGCATGCCAGTCCAGGGTACAGCCACAGCAGGACCACCAGCTTACCATCCCAGGACCACCAGGATGCCAGTCCAGGTTAGAGCCACACCAGGACAACCAGCATGCCAGTGCAGCACCACCAGCATGCCAGTCCAGGGTACAGTCACACCAGGACCACCTGCATGCCAGCCCAGTAGCATCACCAGCATGCCAGTCCAGGACTAACAGCATGCCAGTCCAGGGTAAAGCCACATCAGGACCACCAGCATGCCAGCCCAGCACCACCAGCATGCCAGTCCAGGGTACAGCCACACCAGGATCACCAGCATGCCAGCCCAGCACAGCTAGCATGCCAGTACAGGTTACACCCACACCAGGACCACCAGCATGCCAGCCCAGCACCACCAGCATATCAGTCCAGGGTACAGCCACACCAGGACCACCAGCATGCCAGCCCAGCACAACTAGCATGCCAGTACAGGTTACACCCACACCAGAACCACCAGCATGCCAGCCCAGCACCACCAGCATATCAGTCCAGGGTACAGCCATACCAGGACCACCAGCATGCCATCCCAGCACCACCGGCATGCCAGTCCAGGGTAAAGCCACATCAGGGCCACCCGAATGCCAGCCCAGCTCCACCAGCATGCCAGCCCAGCACCACCAGCATACCATTCCAGGGTATAGCCACACTAGGACCACCAGCATTCCTGTCCAGGGTACAGGCACACCAAGTCCACCAGCATACCAGCCCAGGACCAACAGCATGGCAGTCCAGGAAAACCGGAACACCAGTCCATGGTACAGCCACACCAGGACCACCCACATGCCAGCCCAGCACCACCAGCATGCCAGTCAAGGGTACAGCCACATCAGGACCACCAGCATGCCAGCCCAGCACCACCAGCATGCCAGTCCAGGGTACAGCCACACCAGGATCACCACCATGCCAGCCCAGCACAGCTAGCATGCCAGTACAGGTTACACCCACACCAGGACCACCAGCATGCCAACCCAGCACCACCAGCATATCAGTCCAGGGTACAGCTACACCAGGACCACCAGCATGCCAGCCCAGCACAACTAGCATGCCAGTACAGGTTACACCCACACCAGGACCACCAGCATGCCAGCCCAGCACCACCAGCATATCAGTCCAGGGTACAGCCATACCAGGACCACCAGCATGCCATCCCAGCACCACCGGCATGCCAGTCCAGGGTAAAGCCACATCAGGGCCACCCGAATGCCAGCCCAGCTCCACCAGCATGCCAGCCCAGCACCACCAGCATACCATTCCAGGGTATAGCCACACTAGGACCACCAGCATTCCTGTCCAGGGTACAGCCACACCAAGTCCACCAGCATACCAGCCCAGGACCAACAGCATGGCAGTCCAGGAAAACCGGAACACCAGTCCATGGTACAGCCACACCAGGACCACCCACATGCCAGCCCAGCACCACCAGCATGCCAGTCAAGGGTACAGCCACACAAGGACTACCAGCATACCAGCCCAGGACCACAACATGCCAGCCCAGCACCACCAGCATGCCAGTCCAGGGTATAGTCACACCAGGACCACCAGCCTGCCAGCCCAGCAGCACCACCAGCATGCCAGTCCAGGACCACCAGCATGCCAGTCCAGGGTACAGCCACACTAGGACCACCAGCATGCCAGCCCAGCACCACCAGCATGCCAGTCCAGGGTAAAGCCACACCAGGGCCACCAGAATGCCAGCCCAGCACCAACAGCATGCCAGCCCAGCACCACCAGCATGCCAGTCCAGGGTACAGCCAGACCAGAACCACCAGCATGCCAGTCCAGGACCAGCAGAATACCAGTCCAGGGTACAGCCACACCAGGACCACCAGCATGCCAGCCCAGCACCACCAGCATGCCAGCACAGCACGACCAGCATGCCAGTCCAGGGTACAGCCACACCAGGGCCACCAGCATACCATCCCAGGACCACCAGCATGCCAGTCCAGGGTACAGCCACAACAGGACCACCAGCATGCCAGCCACCACCACCAGCATGCCAGTCCAGGACCACCAGCATGCCGGTCCAGGGTAAAGCCACATCAGGACCACCAGCATGCCAGCCCAGCACCACCAGCATGCCAGTCCAGGGTACAGCCACACCAGGACCACCAGCATGCCAGCCAGCACAACCAGCATGCCAGTACAGGTTACACCCACACCAGGACCACCAGCATGCCAGCCCAGCACCACCAGCATATCAGTCCAGGGTACAGACATACCAGGACCACCAGCATGCCATCCCAGCACCACCGGCATGCCAGTCCAGGGTAAAGCCACACCAGGGCCACCAGAATGCCAGCCCAGCTCCACCAGCATGCCAGCCCAGCACCACCAGCATACCATTCCAGGGTATAGCCACAGCAGGACCACCAGCATTCCTGTCCAGGGTACAGCCACACCAAGTCCACCAGCATACCAGCCCAGGACCAACAGCATGCCAGTCCAGGACCACCAGAATACCAGTCCAGGGTACAGCCACACCAGGACCACCCACATGCCAGCCCAGCACCACCAGCATGCCAGTCAAGGGTACAGCCACACAAGGACTACCAGCATACCAGCCCAGGACCACAATATGCCAGCCCAGCACCACCAGCATGCCAGTCCAGGTTACAGCCACACCAGGACCACCAGCATGCAAGCCCAGCACCACCAGCATGCCAGTCTAGGGTACAGCCACACCAGAGCCACCAGCATGCCGGCCCAGCACCACCAGCATACAGTCCATCATACAGCCACACCAGGACCACCAGCATGCCAGCCCAGCACCACCAGCATACCAGTCCATGGTACACCAACACCAAGACCACCAGCATGCCAGCCCAGGACCACCAGCATGCCAGTCCAGGACCACCAGCATGCCAGTCCAGGATCACCAGCATGCCAATCCAGTACACAGCCACATCAGGACTACTAGCATGCCAGCCCAACACCACCAGCGTGCCAGTCCAGGGTACAGCCACACCAGGACCACCAGCATGCCAGCCCAGCACCACCAGCATACCAGTCCATGGTACAGCCACAGCAGGACCACCAGCCCGCCATCCCAGCACCACCAGCATGCCAGACCTGGGTACAGCCACACTAGCACCACCAGCATGCCGGCCCAGGACCACCAGAATACCAGTCCAGGGTACAGCCACACAAGGACCACTAGCATGCCAGCCCAGGACCACCAGAATACCAGTCCAGGGTACAGCCACACAAGGACCAAAAGCATGCCAGCCCAGCACCACCAGTATGCAGTCCAGGGTACGGCCACACCAGGACCACCAGCCTGCCAGCCCAGCAGCACCACCAGCATGCCAGTCCAGGACCACCAGCATGCCAGTCCAGGGTACAGCCACACAAGGACCAAAAGCATGCCAGCCCAGCACCACCAGCATGCCAGTCCAGGGTACAGCCACACAAATACCACCAGCATGCCAGCACAGCACCACCAGCATACCAGTTCAGGGTACACCCACACCAGGACAACCAGTATACCATCCCAGGATCACCAGCATGCCAGTCCAGGGTACAGCCACACCATGACCACCAGCATGCCAGCCCAGCACCACCAGCATGCCAGTCCAGGGTACAGCCACACAAGGACCATCAGCATACACGCCGAGCACCACAAGCATGCCAGTCCAGGGTACAACCACAGCAGGACCACCAGCATACTATCCTAGGACCACCAGGATGCCAGTCCAGAGTACAGCCACACCAGGACCACCGGCATGCCAGTGCAGCACCACCAGCATGCCAGTCCAGGGTATAGTCACACCAGGACCACCAGCCTGCCAGCCCAGCAGCACCACCAGCATGCCAGTCCAGGACCACCAGCATGCCAGTCCAAGGTACAGCCACACCAGGACCACCAGCATGCCAGCCCAGCACCACCAGCATGCCAGTCCAGGGTACAGCCACGCCAGGACCACCAGCATGCCAGCCCAGCACAACCAGCATGCCAGTCCAGGGTACAGCCACACCAGGACCACCAGCATGCCAGCCCAGGACTACCAGAATACCAGTCCAGGCTACAGCCACACCAGGACCACTAGCATGCCAGCCCAGGACCACCAGAATACCAGTCCAGGGTACAGCCAAACAAGGACCAACAGCATGCCAGCCCAGCACCACCAGCATGCCAGTCCAGGGTACAGCCACACAAGGACCACCAGCATGTCAGTCCAGGGTTCAGCCACACAAGAACCACGAGCATGCCAGCCCAGGACCACCAGAATACCTGTCCATGGTACAGCCACACCAGGGCCACCAGCTTGCCAGCACAGGACCACCAGAATGCCAGTACAGGGTACAGCCACACTAGGGCCACCAGCATGCCAGTCCAGGACCACCCTCATGCCAGTCCAGGGTACAGCCACGCCAGGACCACCAGCATGCCAGCCAAGGACCACCAGCATGCCAGTCCAGGGTACAGCCACACCAGGACCACTAGCATACCAGCCCAGAACCACCAGAATATCAGTCCAGGGTACAGCCACACAATGACCAACAGCATGCCAGCCCAGCACCACCAGCATTCCAGTCCAGGGTACAGCCACACAAGGACCACCAGCACAGCACCACCAGCATACCAGTCCAGGGTACAGCAACACCAGGACAACCAGCATACCATCCCAGGATCACCAGCATGCCAGTCCAGGGTACAGCCACACCATAACCACCAGCATGCCAGCCAGCACCACCAGCATGACAGTCCAGGGTACAGCCCCACAAGGACCACCAGCATGCACGCCGAGCACCACAAGCATGCCAGTCCAGAGTACAACCAAAGCAGGACCACCAGCATACTATCCTAGGACCACCAGGATGCCAGTCCAGAGTACAGCCACACTATGACCACCAGCATGCCAGCCCAGGACCACCAGCATGCCAGTCCAGGGTACAGCCACACCAGGACCACCAGCATGCTGGCCCAGCACCACCAGCATACAGTCCATCATACTGCCACACCAGGACAACCAGCATACCATCCCAGGATCACCAGCATGCCAGTCCAGGGTACAGCCACACCATGACCACCAGCATGTCATCCCAGGACCACCAGCATGCCAGTCCAAAACCACCAGCATGCCAGTCCAGGATCACCAGCATGCCAGTCCAGTACACAGCCACATCAGGACCACTAGCATGCCAGCCCAACACCACCAGCATGCCAGTCCAGGGTAAAGCCACACCAGGACCACCCGCATGCCAGCCCAGCACCACCAGCATACCAGTCCATGGTACAGCCACATCAGGACCACCAGCATGCCATCCCAGCACCACCAGCATGCCAGAACTGGGTACAGCCACACTAGCACCACCAGCATGTCAGCCCTGCACCAGCAGCATGCCAGTCCAGGGTACGGCCACACCAGGACCACCAGCATGCCAGCCCAGGACCACCAGAATACCAGTCCTGGGTACAGCCACACCAGGACCACTAACATGCCAGCCCAGGACCACCAGAACACAAGTCCAGGGTAAAGCCACACAAGGACCACCAGCATGTCAGTCCAGGGTACAGCCACACAAAAACCACGAGCATGCCAGCCCAGGACCACCAGAATACCTGTCCAGAGTACAGCCACACTAGGGCCACCAGCATGCCAGCCAAGCACCACCAGCATGCCAGTCCAGGGTACAGCCACACAAGGACCACCAGCATGCCAACACAGCACCACCAGCATACCAGTCCAGGGTACAGCCACACCAGAACAACCAGCATACCATCCCAGGATCACCAGCATGCCATTTCAGGGTGCAGCCACACCATGACCACCAGCATGCCAGCGCAGCACCACCAGCATGCCAGTCCAGGACCACCAGCATGCCAGTCCAGGGTACAGCCACACTAGGACCACCAGCATGCCAGCCCAGCACCACCAGCATGCCAGTCCAGGGGACAGCCACACCAGGACAACCAGCATGCCAGCCCAGCACTACCAGCATACAGTCCATCGTACAGCCACACCAGGACCACCAGCATGCCAGCCCAGCACAACCAGCATGCCAGTCCAGGGTACAGCCACACCAGGACCACCAGCATGCCATCCCAGGACCACCAGAATACCAGTCCAGGGTACAGCCACACCAGGACCACTAGCATGCCAGCCCAGGACCACCAGAATACCAGTCCAGGGTACAGCCACACAAGGACCAACAGCATGCCAGCCCAGCACCACCAGCATGCCAGTCCAGGGTATAGCCAGACCAGAACCACCAGCCTGCCAGTCCAGGACCACCAGAATACCAGTCCAGGGTACAGCCACACCAGGACCACCAGCATGCCAGCCCAGCACCACCAGCATATCAGTCCATGGTACAGCCACACCAGGACCACCAGCATGCCATCCCAGCACCAACAGCATGCCAGTCCAGGGTAAAGCCACACCAGGGCCACCAGCATGCAAGCCCATCACCACCAGCATGCCAGCCAAGCATCAACAGCATACCATTGGATGGTACAGTACACCAGGACCACCAGCATTTCTGTCCAGGGTACTGCCACACCAGGACCACCAGCATACCAGCCCAGGACCACCAGCATGCCAACCCAGCAAAACCATCATGCCAGTCCAGGGTACAGCCATACCAGGACCACCAGCATGCCAGTCCAGGACCACCAGAATACCTGTCCAGGGTACAGCCACACCAGGACCACCAGCTTGCCAGCCCAGCACCACCAGCATGCCAGTCCAGGGTACAGCCACACCAGGACCACCAGCATGCAAATCCAGGGTACAGCCACACAAGGACTACCAGCATACCAGCCCAGGACGACCACCATGCCAGCCCCGCACCACCAGCATGCCAGTCCAGGGTATAGCCAGACCAGAACCACCAGCATGCCAGTTCAGGACCACCAGAATACCAGTCCAGGGTACAGCCACACCAGGACCACCAGCATGCCAGCCCAGCACCACCAGCATATCAGTCCATGGTACAGCCACACCAGGACCACCAGCATGCCATCCCAGCACCAACAGCATGCCAGTCCAGGGTAAAGCCACACCAGGGTCACCAGCATGCCAGCCCATCACCACCAGCATGCCAGCCAAGCATCAACAGCATACCATTCGATGGTACAGCCACACCAGGACCACCAGCATTTCTGTCCAGGGTACTGCCACACCAGGACCACCAGCATACCAGCCCAGGACCACCAGCATGCCAACCCAGCAAAACCATCATGCCAGTCCAGGGTACAGCCAGACCAGGACCACCAGCATGCCAGTCCAGGTCCACCAGAATAACAGTCCAGGGTACAGCCACACCAGGACCACCAGCTTGCCAGCCCAGCACCACCAGCATGCCAGTCCAGGGTATAGCCAGACCAGAACCACCAGCATGCCAGTTCAGGACCACCAGAATACCAGTCCAGGGTACAGCCACACCAGGACCACCAGCATGCCAGCCCAGCACCACCAGCATATCAGTCCATGGTACAGCCACACCAGGACCACCAGCATGCCATCCCAGCACCAACAGCATGCCAGTCCAGGGTAAAGCCACACCAGCGTCACCAGCATGCCAGCCCATCACCACCAGCATGCCAGCCAAGCATCAACAGCATACCATTCGATGGTACAGCCACACCAGGACCACCAGCATTTCTGTCCAGGGTACTGCCACACCAGGACCACCAGCATACCAGCCCAGGACCACCAGCATGCCAACCCAGCAAAACCATCATGCCAGTCCAGGGTACAGCCAGACCAGGACCACCAGCATGCCAGTCCAGGTCCACCAGAATAACAGTCCAGGGTACAGCCACACCAGGACCACCAGCATGCAAATCCAGGGTACAGCCACACAAGGACTACCAGCATACCAGCCCAGGACCACCAGCATGCCAGCCCCACATCACCAGCATGCCAGTCCAGGGTACAGCCACACCAGGACCACCAGCATGCCAGCCCAGCACCACCAGCATGCCAGTCCAGGGGACAGCCACACCAGGACCACCAGCATGCCAGCCCAGCACTACCATCATTCAGTCCATCATACAGCCACACCAGGACCACCAGCATGCCAGCCCAGCACAACCAGCATGCCAGTCCAGGGTACAGCCACACCAGGACCACCAGCATGCCAGCCCAGGACCACCAGAATACCAGTCCAGGGTACAGCCACACCAGGACCACTAGCATGCCAGCCCAGGACCACCAGAATACCAGTCCAGGGTACAGCCACACAAGGACCAACAGCATGCTAGCCCAGCACCACCAGCATGCCAGTCCAGGGTACAGCCACACAACGACCACCAGCATGCCAGCACAGCACCACCAGCATACCAGTCCAGGGCACAACCACAGCAGGACCAACAGCATACTATGCTAGGACCACCAGGATGCCATTCCAGAGAACAGCCACACCAGGACCACCAACATGCCAGTGCAGCACCACCAGCATGCCAGTCCAGGGTATAGTCACACCAGGACCACCAGCCTGCCAGGCCAGCAGCACCATCAGCATGCCAGTCCAGGACCACCAGCATGCCAGTCCAGGGTACAGCCACACCAGGACCACCAGCATGCCAGCCCAGCACCACCAGCATGCCAGTCCAGGGTACAGCCATACCAGGACCACCAGCATGCCAGCCTAGCACAACCAGCATGCCAGTCCAGGGTACAGCCACACCAGGACCACCAGCATGCCAGCCCAGGACCACCAGAATACCAGTCCAGGGTACAGCCACACCTGGACCACTAGCATGCCAGCCCAGGACCACCAGCATGCCAGTCCAGGGTACAGCCACACAAGGACCAACAGCATGCCAGCCCAGCACCACCAGCATGCCAGTCCAGGGTACAGCCAGACCGGAACCACCAGCATGCCAGTCCAGGACCACCAGAATACCAGTCCAGGGTACAGCCACACCAGGACCACCAGCATGCCAGCCCAGAACCACCAGCATGCCAGCACAGCACCACCAGCATGCCAGTCCAGGGTACAGCCACACCAGGGCCACCAGCATACCATCCCAGGACCACCAGCATGCCAGTCCAGGGTACAGCCACACCAGGACCACCAGCATGCCAGCCAGCACCACCAGCATGCCAGTCCAGGGTAAAGGCACACAAGGACCACCAGCATGCCAGCCAAGCACCACCAGCATGCCAGTCCAGGGTACAGCCACAGCAGGACCACCAGTTTACCACCCCAGGACCACCAGGATGCCAGTCCAGGGTACAGCCACACCAGGACAACCAGCATGCCAGTGCAGCACCACCAGCATGCCAGTCCAGTGTACACTCACACCAGGACCACCAGCATGCCAGCCCAGTAGCACCACCAGCATGCCAGTCCAGGACTAACAGCATGCCAGTCCAGGGTAAAGCCACATCAGGAAAACCAGCATGCCAGCCCAGCACCACCAGCATGCCAGTCCAGGGTACAGCCACACCAGGACCACCAGCATGCCAGCCCAGCACAACTAGCATGCCAGTACAGGTTACACCCACACCAGGACCACCAGCATGCCAGCCCAGCACCACCAGCATATCAGTCCAGGGTACAGCCATACCAGGACCACCAGCATGCCATCCCAGCACCACCGGCATGCCAGTCCAGGGTAACGCCACATCAGGGCCACCTGAATGCCAGCCCAGCTCCCCCAGCATGCCAGCCCAGCACCACCAGCATACCATTCCAGGGTATAGCCACACTAGGACCACCAGCATTCCTGTCCAGGGTACAGCCACACCAAGTCCAACAGCATACCAGCCCAGGACCAACAGCATGGCAGTCCAGGACCACCAGAATACCAGTCCATGGTACAGCCACACCAGGACCACCCACATGCCAGCCCAGCACCACCAGCATGCCAGTCAAGGGTACAGCCACATAAGGACTACCAGCATACCAGCCCAGGACCACAACATGCCAGCCCAGCACCACCAGCATGCCAGTCCAGGGTATAGTCACACCAGGACCACCAGCATGCCAGCACAGCACCACCAGCATACCAGTCCAGGGCACAACCACAGCAGGACCAACAGCATACTATGCTAGGACCACCAGGATGCCATTCCAGAGAACAGCCACACCAGGACCACCAACATGCCAGTGCAGCACCACCAGCATGCCAGTCCAGGGTATAGTCACACCAGGACCACCAGCCTGCCAGGCCAGCAGCACCATCAGCATGCCAGTCCAGGACCACCAGCATGCCAGTCCAGGGTACAGCCACACCAGGACCACCAGCATGCCAGCCCAGCACCACCAGCATGCCAGTCCAGGGTACAGCCATACCAGGACCACCAGCATGCCAGCCTAGCACAACCAGCATGCCAGTCCAGGGTACAGCCACACCAGGACCACCAGCATGCCAGCCCAGGACCACCAGAATACCAGTCCAGGGTACAGCCACACCTGGACCACTAGCATGCCAGCCCAGGACCACCAGCATGCCAGTCCAGGGTACAGCCACACAAGGACCAACAGCATGCCAGCCCAGCACCACCAGCATGCCAGTCCAGGGTACAGCCAGACCAGAACCACCAGCATGCCAGTCCAGGACCACCAGAATACCAGTCCAGGGTACAGCCACACCAGGACCACCAGCATGCCAGCCCAGAACCACCAGCATGCCAGCACAGCACCACCAGCATGCCAGTCCAGGGTACAGCCACACCAGGGCCACCAGCATACCATCCCAGGACCACCAGCATGCCAGTCCAGGGTACAGCCACACCAGGACCACCAGCATGCCAGCCAGCACCACCAGCATGCCAGTCCAGGGTAAAGGCACACAAGGACCACCAGCATGCCAGCCGAGCACCACCAGCATGCCAGTCCAGGGTACAGCCACAGCAGGACCACCAGTTTACCACCCCAGGACCACCAGGATGCCAGTCCAGGGTACAGCCACACCAGGACAACCAGCATGCCAGTGCAGCACCACCAGCATGCCAGTCCAGTGTACACTCACACCAGGACCACCAGCATGCCAGCCCAGTAGCACCACCAGCATGCCAGTCCAGGACTAACAGCATGCCAGTCCAGGGTAAAGCCACATCAGGAAAACCAGCATGCCAGCCCAGCACCACCAGCATGCCAGTCCAGGGTACAGCCACACCAGGACCACCAGCATGCCAGCCCAGCACAACTAGCATGCCAGTACAGGTTACACCCACACCAGGACCACCAGCATGCCAGCCCAGCACCACCAGCATATCAGTCCAGGGTACAGCCATACCAGGACCACCAGCATGCCATCCCAGCACCACCGGCATGCCAGTCCAGGGTAAAGCCACATCAGGGCCACCTGAATGCCAGCCCAGCTCCCCCAGCATGCCAGCCCAGCACCACCAGCATACCATTCCAGGGTATAGCCACACTAGGACCACCAGCATTCCTGTCCAGGGTACAGCCACACCAAGTCCAACAGCATACCAGCCCAGGACCAACAGCATGGCAGTCCAGGACCACCAGAATACCAGTCCATGGTACAGCCACACCAGGACCACCCACATGCCAGCCCAGCACCACCAGCATGCCAGTCAAGGGTACAGCCACATAAGGACTACCAGCATACCAGCCCAGGACCACAACATGCCAGCCCAGCACCACCAGCATGCCAGTCCAGGGTATAGTCACACCAGGACCACCAGCCTGCCAGCCCAGCAGCACCACCAGCATGCCAGTCCAGGACCACCAGCATGCCAGTCCAGGGTACAGCCACACTAGGACCACCAGCATGCCAGCCCAGCACCACCAGCATGCCAGTCCAGGGTAAAGCCACACCAGGGCCACCAGAATGCCAGCCCAGCACCAACAGCATGCCAGCACAGCACCACCAGCATGCCAGTCCAGGGTACAGCCCCACCAGGGCCACCAGAATACCATCCCAGGACCACCAGCATGCCAGTCCAGGGTACAGCCACACCAGGACCACCAGCATGCCAGCCAGCACCACCAGCATGCCAGTCCAGGGTAAAGGCACACAAGGACCACCAGCATGCCAGCCGAGCACCACCAGCATGCCAGTCCAGGGTACAGCCACAGCAGGACCACCAGCTTACCACCCCAGGACCACCAGGATGCCAGTCCAGGGTACAGCCATACCAGGACAACCAGCATGCCAGTGCAGCACCACCAGCATGCCAGTCCAGTGTACACTCACACCAGGACCACCAGCATGCCAGCCCAGTAGCACCACCAGCATGCCAGTCCAGGACTAACAGCATGCCAGTCCAGGGTAAAGCCACATCAGGACCACCAGCATGCCAGCCCAGCACCACCAGCATGCCAGTCCAGGGTACAGCCACACCAGGACCACCAGCATTCCAGCCCAGCACAACTAGCATGCCAGTACAGGTTACACCCACACCAGGACCACCAGCATGCCAGCCCAGCACCACCAGCATATCAGTCCAGGGTACAGCCATACCAGGACCACCAGCATGCCATCCCAGCACCACCGGCATGCCAGTCCAGGGTAAAGCCACATCAGGGCCACCTGAATGCCAGCCCAGCTCCACCAGCATGCCAGCCCAGCACCACCAGCATACCATTCCAGGGTATAGCCACACTAGGACCACCAGCATTCCTGTCCAGGGTACAGCCACACCAAGTCCAACAGCATACCAGCCCAGGACCAACAGCATGGCAGTCCAGGACCACCAGAATACCAGTCCATGGTACAGCCACACCAGGACCACCCACATGCCAGCCCAGCACCACCAGCATGCCAGTCAAGGGTACAGCCACATATGGACTACCAGCATACCAGCCCAGGACCACAACATGCCAGCCCAGCACCACCAGCATGCCAGTCCAGGGTATAGTCACACCAGGACCACCAGCCTGCCAGCCCAGCAGCACCACCAGCATGCCAGTCCAGGACCACCAGCATGCCAGTCCAGGGTACAGCCACACTAGGACCACCAGCATGCCAGCCCAGCACCACCAGCATGCCAGTCCAGGGTAAAGCCACACCAGGGCCACCAGAATGCCAGCCCAGCACCAACAGCATGCCAGCCCAGCACCACCAGCATGCCAGTCCAGGGTACAGCCAGACCAGAACCACCAGCATACCAGTCCAGGACCACCAGAATACCAACCAGTCCAGGGTACAGCCACACCAGGACCACCAGCATGCCAGCCCAGCACCACCAGCATGCCAGCACAGCACCACCAGCATGCCAGTCCAGGGTACAGCCACACCAGGGCCACCAGCATACCATCCCAGGACCACCAGCATGCCAGTCCAGGGTACAGCCACAACAGGACCACCAGCATGCCAGCCAGCACCACCAGCATGCCAGTCCAGGACCACCAGCATGCCAGTCCAGGGTAAAGCCACATCAGGACCACCAGCATGCCATCCCAGCACCACCAGCATATCAGTCCAGGGTACAGCCATACCAGGACCACCAGCATGCCATCCCAGCACCACCGGCATGCCAGTCCAGGGTAAAGCCACACCAGGGCCACCAGAATGCCAGCCCAGCTCCACCAGCATGCCAGCCCAGCACCACCAGCATACCATTCCAGGGTATAGCCACAGCAGGACCACCAGCATTCCTGTCCAGGGTACAGCCACACCAGGTCCACCAGCATACCAGCCCAGGACCAACAGCATGCCAGTCCAGGACCACCAGAATACCAGTCCAGGGTACAGCCACACCAGGACCACCCACATGCCAGCCCAGCACCACCAGCATGCCAGTCAAGGGTACAGCCACACAAGGACTACCAGCATACCAGCCCAGGACCACAACATGCCAGCCCAGCCCCACCAGCATGCCAGTCCAGGGTACAGCCACACCAGGACCACCAGCATGCAAGCCCAGCACCACCAGTATGCCAGTCCAGGGTACAGCCACACCAGAGCCACCAGCATGCCGGCCCAGCACCACCAGCATACAGTCCATCATACAGCCACACCAGGACCACCAGCATGCCAGCCCAGCACCACCAGCATACCAGTCCATGGTACACCAACACCAGGACCACCAGCATGCCAGCCCAACACCACCAGCATGCCAGTCCATGACCACCAGCATGCCAGTCCAGGATCACCAGCATGCCAGTCCAGTACACAGCCACATCAGGACCACTAGCATGCCAGCCCAACACCACCAGCGTGCCAGTCCAGGGTACAGCCACACCAGGACCACCAGCATGCCAGCCCAGCACCACCAGCATACCAGTCCATGGTACAGCCACAGCAGGACCACCAGCCCGCCATCCCAGCACCACCAGCATGCCAGACCTGGGTACAGCCACACTAGCACCACCAGCATGCCAGCCCAGGACCACCAGAATACCAGTCCAGGGTACAGCCACACCAGGACCAAAAGCATGCCAGCCCAGCACCACCAGTATGCAGTCCAGGGTACGGCCACACCAGGACCACCAGCCTGCCAGCCCAGCAGCACCACCAGCATGCCAGTCCAGGAACACCAGCATGCCAGTCCAGGGTACAGCCACACCAGGACCACCAGCATGGCAGCCCAGCACCCCCAGCATGCCAGTCCAGGGTACAGCCACACCAGGACCACCAGCATGCCAGCCCAGCACAACTAGCATGCCAGTACAGGCTACACCCACACCAGGACCACCAGCATGCCAGCCCAGCACCACCAGCATATCAGTCCAGGGTACAGCCATACCAGGACCACCAGCATGCCATCCCAGCACCACCGGCATGCCAGTCCAGGGTAAAGCCACATCAGGGCCACCTGAATGCCAGCCCAGCTCCACCAGCATGCCAGCCCAGCACCACCAGCATGCCAGTCCAGGGTACAGCCACACCAGGGCCACCAGCATACCATCCCAGGACCACCAGCATGCCAGTCCAGGGTACAGACACACCAGGACCACCAGCATGCCAGCCAGCACCACCAGCATGCCAGTCCAGGGTAAAGGCACACAAGGACCACCAGCATGCCAGCCGAGCACCACCAGCATGCCAGTCCAGGGTACAGCCAGAGCAGGACCACCATCTTACCACCCCAGGACCACCAGGATGCCAGTCCAGGGTACAGCCACACCAGGACAAACAGCATGCCAGTGCAGCACCACCAGCATGCCAGTCCAGGGTACAGTCACACCAGGACCACCAGCATGCCAGCCCAGTAGCACCACCAGCATGCCAGTCCAGGACTAACAGCATGCCAGTCCAGGGTAAAGCCACATCAGGACCACCAGCATGCCAGCCCAGCACCACCAGCATGCCAGTCCAGGGTACAGCCACACCAGGACCACCAGCATGCCAGCCCAGCACAACTAGCATGCCAGTACAGGTTACACCCACACCAGGACCACCAGCATGCCAGCCCAGCACCACCAGCATATCAGTCCAGGGTACAGCCACACCAGGACCACCAGCATGCCAGCCCAGCACCACCAGCATGCCAGTCCAGGGGACAGCCACACCAGGACCACCAGCATGCCAGCCCAGCACTACCATCATTCAGTCCATCATACAGCCACACCAGGACCACCAGCATGCCAGCCCAGCACAACCAGCATGCCAGTCCAGGGTACAGCCACACCAGGACCACCAGCATGCCAGCCCAGGACCACCAGAATACCAGTCCAGGGTACAGCCACACCAGGACCACTAGCATGCCAGCCCAGGACCACCAGAATACCAGTCCAGGGTACAGCCACACAAGGACCAACAGCATGCTAGCCCAGCACCACCAGCATGCCAGTCCAGGGTACAGCCACACAACGACCACCAGCATGCCAGCACAGCACCACCAGCATACCAGTCCAGGGCACAACCACAGCAGGACCAACAGCATACTATGCTAGGACCACCAGGATGCCATTCCAGAGAACAGCCACACCAGGACCACCAACATTCCAGTGCAGCACCACCAGCATGCCAGTCCAGGGTATAGTCACACCAGGACCACCAGCCTGCCAAGCCAGCAGCACCATCAGCATGCCAGTCCAGGACCACCAGCATGCCAGTCCAGGGTACAGCCACACCAGGACCACCAGCATGCCAGCCCAGCACCACCAGCATGCCAGTCCAGGGTACAGCCATACCAGGACCACCAGCATGCCAGCCTAGCACAACCAGCATGCCAGTCCAGGGTACAGCCACACCAGGACCACCAGCATGCCAGCCCAGGACCACCAGAATACCAGTCCAGGGTACAGCCACACCTGGACCACTAGCATGCCAGCCCAGGACCACCAGCATGCCAGTCCAGGGTACAGCCACACAAGGACCAACAGCATGCCAGCCCAGCACCACCAGCATGCCAGTCCAGGGTACAGCCAGACCAGAACCACCAGCATGCCAGTCCAGGACCACCAGAATACCAGTCCAGGGTACAGCCACACCAGGACCACCAGCATGCCAGCCCAGAACCACCAGCATGCCAGCACAGCACCACCAGCATGCCAGTCCAGGGTACAGCCACACCAGGGCCACCAGCATACCATCCCAGGACCACCAGCATGCCAGTCCAGGGTACAGCCACACCAGGACCACCAGCATGCCAGCCAGCACCACCAGCATGCCAGTCCAGGGTAAAGGCACACAAGGACCACCAGCATGCCAGCCGAGCACCACCAGCATGCCAGTCCAGGGTACAGCCACAGCAGGACCACCAGCTTACCACCCCAGGACCACCAGGATGCCAGTCCAGGGTACAGCCACACCAGGACAACCAGCATGCCAGTGCAGCACCACCAGCATGCCAGTCCAGTGTACACTCACACCAGGACCACCAGCATGCCAGCCCAGTAGCACCACCAGCATGCCAGTCCAGGACTAACAGCATGCCAGTCCAGGGTAAAGCCACATCAGGAAAACCAGCATGCCAGCCCAGCACCACCAGCATGCCAGTCCAGGGTACAGCCACACCAGGACCACCAGCATGCCAGCCCAGCACAACTAGCATGCCAGTACAGGTTACACCCACACCAGGACCACCAGCATGCCAGCCCAGCACCACCAGCATATCAGTCCAGGGTACAGCCATACCAGGACCACCAGCATGCCATCCCAGCACCACCGGCATGCCAGTCCAGGGTAAAGCCACATCAGGGCCACCTGAATGCCAGCCCAGCTCCACCAGCATGCCAGCCCAGCACCACCAGCATACCATTCCAGGGTATAGCCACACTAGGACCACCAGCATTCCTGTCCAGGGTACAGCCACACCAAGTCCAACAGCATACCAGCCCAGGACCAACAGCATGGCAGTCCAGGACCACCAGAATACCAGTCCATGGTACAGCCACACCAGGACCACCCACATGCCAGCCCAGCACCACCAGCATGCCAGTCAAGGGTACAGCCACATAAGGACTACCAGCATACCAGCCCAGGACCACAACATGCCAGCCCAGCACCACCAGCATGCCAGTCCAGGGTATAGTCACACCAGGACCACCAGCCTGCCAGCCCAGCAGCACCACCAGCATGCCAGTCCAGGACCACCAGCATGCCAGTCCAGGGTACAGCCACACTAGGACCACCAGCATGCCAGCCCAGCACCACCAGCATGCCAGTCCAGGGTAAAGCCACACCAGGGCCACCAGAATGCCAGCCCAGCACCAACAGCATGCCAGCACAGCACCACCAGCATGCCAGTCCAGGGTACAGCCACACCAGGGCCACCAGCATACCATCCCAGGACCACCAGCATGCCAGTCCAGGGTACAGCCACACCAGGACCACCAGCATGCCAGCCAGCACCACCAGCATGCCAGTCCAGGGTAAAGGCACACAAGGACCACCAGCATGCCAGCCGAGCACCACCAGCATGCCAGTCCAGGGTACAGCCACAGCAGGACCACCAGCTTACCACCCCAGGACCACCAGGATGCCAGTCCAGGGTACAGCCATACCAGGACAACCAGCATGCCAGTGCAGCACCACCAGCATGCCAGTCCAGTGTACACTCACACCAGGACCACCAGCATGCCAGCCCAGTAGCACCACCAGCATGCCAGTCCAGGACTAACAGCATGCCAGTCCAGGGTAAAGCCACATCAGGACCACCAGCATGCCAGCCCAGCACCACCAGCATGCCAGTCCAGGGTACAGCCACACCAGGACCACCAGCATGCCAGCCCAGCACAACTAGCATGCCAGTACAGGTTACACCCACACCAGGACCACCAGCATGCCAGCCCAGCACCACCAGCATATCAGTCCAGGGTACAGCCATACCAGGACCACCAGCATGCCATCCCAGCACCACCGGCATGCCAGTCCAGGGTAAAGCCACATCAGGGCCACCTGAATGCCAGCCCAGCTCCACCAGCATGCCAGCCCAGCACCACCAGCATACCATTCCAGGGTATAGCCACACTAGGACCACCAGCATTCCTGTCCAGGGTACAGCCACACCAAGTCCAACAGCATACCAGCCCAGGACCAACAGCATGGCAGTCCAGGACCACCAGAATACCAGTCCATGGTACAGCCACACCAGGACCACCCACATGCCAGCCCAGCACCACCAGCATGCCAGTCAAGGGTACAGCCACATAAGGACTACCAGCATACCAGCCCAGGACCACAACATGCCAGCCCAGCACCACCAGCATGCCAGTCCAGGGTATAGTCACACCAGGACCACCAGCCTGCCAGCCCAGCAGCACCACCAGCATGCCAGTCCAGGACCACCAGCATGCCAGTCCAGGGTACAGCCACACTAGGACCACCAGCATGCCAGCCCAGCACCACCAGCATGCCAGTCCAGGGTAAAGCCACACCAGGGCCACCAGAATGCCAGCCCAGCACCAACAGCATGCCAGCCCAGCACCACCAGCATGCCAGTCCTGGGTACAGCCAGACCAGAACCACCAGCATACCAGTCCAGGACCACCAGAATACAAACCAGTCCAGGGTACAGCCACACCAGGACCACCAGCATGCCAGCCCAGCACCACCAGCATGCCAGCACAGCACCACCAGCATGCCAGTCCAGGGTACAGCCACACCAGGGCCACCAGCATACCATCCCAGGACCACCAGCATGCCAGTCCAGGGTACAGCCACAACAGGACCACCAGCATGCCAGCCAGCACCACCAGCATGCCAGTCCAGGACCACCAGCATGCCAGTCCAGGGTAAAGCCACATCAGGACCACCAGAATGCCAGCCCAGCACCACCAGCATGCGAGTCCAGGGTACAGCCACACCAGGACCACCAGCATGCCAGCCAGCACAGCCAGCATGCCAGTACAGGTTACACCCACACCAGGACCACCAGCATGCCATCCCAGCACCACCAGCATATCAGTCCAGGGTACAGCCATAACAGGACCACCAGCATGCCATCCCAGCACCACCGGCATGCCAGTCCAGGGTAAAGCCACACCAGGGCCACCAGAATGCCAGCCCAGCTCCACCAGCATGCCAGCCCAGCACCACCAGCATACCATTCCAGGGTATAGCCACAGCAGGACCACCAGCATTCCTGTCCAGGGTACAGCCACACCAGGTCCACCAGCATACCAGCCCAGGACCAACAGCATGCCAGTCCAGGACCACCAGAATACCAGTCCAGGGTACAGCCACACCAGGACCACCCACATGCCAGCCCAGCACCACCAGCATGCCAGTCAAGGGTACAGCCACACAAGGACTACCAGCATACCAGCCCAGGACCACAACATGCCAGCCCAGTCCCACCAGCATGCCAGTCCAGGGTACAGCCACACCAGGACCACCAGCATGCAAGCCCAGCACCACCAGTATGCCAGTCCAGGATACAGCCACACCAGAGCCACCAGCATGCCGGCCCAGCACCACCAGCATACAGTCCATCATACAGCCACACCAGGACCACCAGCATGCCAGCCCAGCACCACCAGCAGACCAGTCCATGGTACACCAACACCAGGACCACCAGCATGCCAGCCCAGGACCACCAGCATGCCAGTCCATGACCACCAGCATGCCAGTCCAGGATCACCAGCATGCCAGTCCAGTACACAGCCACATCAGGACCACTAGCATGCCAGCCCAACACCACCAGCGTGCCAGTCCAGGGTACAGCCACACCAGGACCACCAGCATGCCAGCCCAGCACCACCAGCATACCAGTCCATGGTACAGCCACAGCAGGACCACCAGCCCGCCATCCCAGCACCACCAGCATGCCAGACCTGGGTACAGCCACACTAGCACCACCAGCATGCCAGCGCAGGACCACCAGAATACCAGTCCAGGGTACAGCCACACCAGGACCAAAAGCATGCCAGCCCAGCACCACCAGTATGCAGTCCAGGGTACAGCCACACCAGGACCACCAGCCTGCCAGCCCAGCAGCACCACCAGCATGCCAGTCCAGGAACACCAGCATGCCAGTCCAGGGTACAGCCACACCAGGACCACCAGCATGCCAGCCCAGCACCCCCAGCATGCCAGTCCAGGGTACAGCCACACCAGGACCACCAGCATGCCAGCCCAGCACAACTAGCATGCCAGTACAGGCTACACCCACACCAGGACCACCAGCATGCCAGCCCAGCACCACCAGCATATCAGTCCAGGGTACAGCCATACCAGGACCACCAGCATGCCATCCCAGCACCACCGGCATGCCAGTCCAGGGTAAAGCCACATCAGGGCCACCTGAATGCCAGCCCAGCTCCACCAGCATGCCAGCCCAGCACCACCAGCATGCCAGTCCAGGGTACAGCCACACCAGGGCCACCAGCATACCATCCCAGGACCACCAGCATGCCAGTCCAGGGTACAGCCACACCAGGACCACCAGCATGCCAGCCAGCACCACCAGCATGCCAGTCCAGGGTAAAGGCACACAAGGACCACCAGCATGCCAGCCGAGCACCACCAGCATGCCAGTCCAGGGTACAGCCAGAGCAGGACCACCAGCTTACCACCCCAGGACCACCAGGATGCCAGTACAGGGTACAGCCACACCAGGACAAACAGCATGCCAGTGCAGCACCACCAGCATGCCAGTCCAGGGTACAGTCACACCAGGACCACCAGCATGCCAGCCCAGTAGCACCACCAGCATGCCAGTCCAGGACTAACAGCATGCCAGTCCAGGGTAAAGCCACATCAGGACCACCAGCATGCCAGCCCAGCACCACCAGCATGCCAGTCCAGGGTACAGCCACACCAGGACCACCAGCATGCCAGCCCAGCACAACTAGCATGCCAGTACAGGTTACACGCACACCAGGACCACCAGCATGCCATCCCAGCACCACCGGCATGCCAGTCCAGGGTAAAGCCACATCAGGGCCACCTGAATGCCAGCCCAGCTCCACCAGCATGCCAGCCCAGCACCACCAGCATACCATTCCAGGGTATAGCCACACTAGGACCACCAGCATTCCTGTCCAGGGTACAGCCACACCAAGTCCAACAGCATACCAGCCCAGGACCAACAGCATGGCAGTCCAGGACCACCAGAATACCAGTCCATGGTACAGCCACACCAGGACCACCCACATGCCAGCCCAGCACCACCAGCATGCCAGTCAAGGGTACAGCCACACAAGGACTACCAGCATACCAGCCCAGGACCACAACATGCCAGCCCAGCACCACCAGCATGCCAGTCCAGGGTATAGTCACACCAGGACCACCAGCCTGCCAGCCCAGCAGCACCACCAGCATGCCAGTCCAGGACCACCAGAATGCCAGTCCAGGGTACAGCCACACTAGGACCACCAGCATGCCAGCCCAGCACCACCAGCATGCCAGTCCAGGGTAAAGCCACACCAGGGCCACCAGAATGCCAGCCCAGCACCAACAACATGCCAGCCCAGCACCACCAGCATGCCAGTCCAGGGTACAGCCAGCACAGCACCACCAGCATGCCAGTCCAGGGTACAGCCACACCAGGGCCACCAGTATACCATCCCAGGACCACCAGCATGCCAGTCCAGGGTACAGCCACAACAGGACCACCAGCATGCCAGCCAGCACCACCAGCATGCCAGTCCAGGACCACCAGCATGCCAGTCCAGGGTAAAGCCACATCAGGACCACCAGCATGCCAGCCCAGCACCACCAGCATGCCAGTCCAGGGTACAGCCACACCAGGACCACCAGCATGCCAGCCAGCACAACCAGCATGCCAGTACAGGTTACACCCACACCAGGACCACCAGCATGCCAGCCCAGCACCACCAGCATATCAGTCCAGGGTACAGCCATACCAGGACCACCAGCATGCCATCCCAGCACCACCGGCATGCCAGTCCAGGGTAAAGCCACACCAGGGCCACCAGAATGCCAGCCCAGCTCCACCAGCATGCCAGCCAGCACCACCAGCATACCATTCCAGGGTATAGCCACAGCAGGACCACCAGCATTCCTGTCCAGGGTACAGCCACACCAAGTCCACCAGCATACCAGCCCAGGACCAACAGCATGCCAGTCCAGGACCACCAGAATACCAGTCCAGGGTACAGCCACACCAGGACCACCCACATGCCAGCCTAGCACCACCAGCATGCCAGTCAAGGGTACAGCCACACAAGGACTACCAGCATACCAGCCCAGGACCACAACATGCCAGCCCAGCCCCACCAGCATGCCAGTCCAGGGTACAGCCACACCAGGACCACCAGCATGCAAGCCCAGCACCACCAGCATGCCAGTCCAGGGTACAGCCACACCAGAGCCACCAGCATGCCGGCCCAGCACCACCAGCATACAGTCCATCATACAGCCACACCAGGACCACCAGCATGCCAGCCCAGCACCACCAGCATACCAGTCCATGGTACACCAACACCAGGACCACCAGCATGCCAGCCCAGGACCACCAGCATGCCAGTCCATGACCACCAGCATGCCAGTCCAGGATCACCAGCATGCCAGTCCAGTACACAGCCACATCAGGACCACTAGTGCGCCAGCCCAACACCACCAGTGTGCCAGTCCAGGGTACAGCCACACCAGGACCACCAGCATGCCAGCCCAGCACCACCAGCATACCAGTCCATGGTACAGCCACAGCAGGACCACCAGCCCGCCATCCCAGCACCACCAGCGTGCCAGACCTGGGTACAGCCACACTAGCACCACCAGCATGCCAGCCCAGGACCACCAGAATACCAGTCCAGGGTACAGCCACACCATGACCAAACGCATGCCAGCCCAGCACCACCAGAATGCAGTCCAGGGTACGGCCACACCAGGACCACCAGCCTGCCAGCCCAGCAGCACCACCAGCATGCCAGTCCAGGAACACCAGCATGCCAGTCCAGGGTACAGCCACACCAGGACCACCAGCATGCCAGCCCAGCACCACCAGCATGCCAGTCCAGGGTACAGCCACACCAGGACCACCAGCATGCCAGCCCAGCACAACCAGCATGCCAGTCCAGGGTACAGACACACCAGGACCACTAGCATGCCAGCCCAGGACCACCAAAATACCAGTCCAGGGTACAGCCACACAAGGACCAAAAGCATGCCAGCCCAGCACCACCAGCATGCCAGTCCAGGGTACAGCCACACAACCACCACCAGCATACCAGTTCAGGGTACACCCACACCAGGACAACCAGTATACCATCCCAGGATCACCAGCATGCCAGTCCATTGTACAGCCACACCATGACCACCAGCATGCCAGCCCAGCACCACCAGCATGCCAGTCCAGGGTACAGCCACACAAGGACCACCAGCATGCACGCAGAGCACCACAAGCATGCCAGTCCAGGGTACAACCACAGCAGGACCACCAGCATACTATCCTAGGACCACCAGGATGCCAGTCCAGAGTACAGCCACACCAGGACCACCGGCATGCCAGTGCAGCACCACCAGCATGCCAGTCCAGGGTATAGTCACACCAGGACCACCAGCCTGCCAGCCCAGCAGCACCACCAGCATGCCAGTCCAGGACCACCAGCATGCCAGTCCAAGCTACAGCCACACCAGGACCACCAGCATGCCAGCCCAGCACCACCAGCATGCCAGTCCAGGGTACAGCCACACCAGGACCACCAGCATGCCAGCCCAGCACAACCAGCATGCCAGTCCAGGGTACAGCCACACCAGGACCACCAGCATGCCAGCCCAGGACCACCAGAATACCAGTCCAGGCTGCAGCCACACCAGGACCACAAGCATGCCAGCCCAGGACCACCAGAATACCAGTCCAGGGTACAGCCACACAAGGACCAACAGCATGCCAGCCCAGCACCACCAGCATGCCAGTCCAGGGTACAGCCACACAAGGACCACCAGCATGTCAGTCCCGGGTACAGCCACACAAGAACGACGAGCATGCCAGCCCAGGACCACCAGAATACCTGTCCAGGGTACAGCCACACCAGGGTCACCAGCTTGCCAGCACAGGACCACCAGAATGCCAGTACAGGGTACAGCCACACTAGGGCCACCAGCATGCCAGTCCAGGACCACCCTCATGCCAGTCCTGGGTACAGCCACACCAGGACCACCAGCATGCCAGCCCAAGACCACCAGCATGCCAGTCCAGGGTACAGCCACACCAGGACAACTAGCATACCAGCCCAGAACCACCAGAATATCAGTCCAGGGTACAGCCACACAATGACCAACAGCATGCCAGCCCAGCACCACCAGCATTCCAGTCCAGGGTACAGCCACACAAGGACCACCAGCACAGCACCACCAGCATACCAGTCCAGGGTACAGCAACACCAGGACAACCAGCATACCATCCCAGGATCACCAGCATGCCAGTCCAGGGTACAGCCATACCATAACCACCAGCATGCCAGCCCAGCACCACCAGCATGCCAGTCCAGGGTACAGCCACACAAGGACCACCAACATGCACGTCGAGCACCACAAGCATGCCAGTCCAGGGTACAACCACAGCAGGACCACCAGCATACTATCCTAGGACCACCAGGATGCCAGTCCAGAGTACAGCCACACTATGACCACCAGCATGCCAGCCCAGGACCACCAGCAGGCCAGTCCAGGGTACAGCCACACCAGGACCACCAGCATGCTGGCCCAGCACCACCAGCATACAGTCCATCATACAGCCACACCAGGACAACCAGCATACCATCCCAGGATCACCAGCATGCCAGTCCAGGGTACAGCCACACCATGACCACCAGCATGCCATCCCAGGACCACCAGCATGCCAGTCCAAAACCACCACCATGCCAGTCCAGGATTACCAGCATGCCAGTCCAGTACACAGCCACATCAGGACCACTAGCATGCCAGCCCAACACCACCAGCATGCCAGTCCAGGGTATAGCCACACCAGGACCACCAGCATGCCAGCCCAGCACCACCAGCATACCAGTCCATGGTACAGCCACATCAGGACCACCAGCATGCCATCCCAGGACCACCAGAATACAAGTCCAGGGAACAGCCACACCAGGACCACCAGCATGCCAGCCCAAGACCACCAGCATGCCAGTCCAGGGTACAGCCACACCAGGACCACTAGCATACCAGCCCAGAACCACCAGAATATCAGTCCAGGGTACAGCCACACAATGACCAACAGCATGCCAGCCCAGCACCACCAGCATTCCAGTCCAGGGTACAGCCACACAAGGACCACCAGCACAGCACCACCAGCATACCAGTCCAGGGTACAGCAACACCAGGACAACCAACATACCATCCCAGGATCACCAGCATGCCAGTCCAGGGTACAGCCATACCATAACCACCAGCATGCCAGCCCAGCACCACCAGCATGCCAGTCCAGGGTACAGCCACACAAGGACCACCAACATGCACGTCGAGCACCACAAGCATGCCAGTCCAGGGTACAACCACAGCAGGACCACCAGCATACTATCCTAGGACCACCAGGATGCCAGTCCAGAGTACAGCCACACTATGACCACCAGCATGCCAGCCCAGGACCACCAGCAGGCCAGTCCAGGGTACAGCCACACCAGGACCACCAGCATGCTGGCCCAGCACCACCAGCATACAGTCCATCATACAGCCACACCAGGACAACCAGCATACCATCCCAGGATCACCAGCAGGCCAGTCCAGGGTACAGCCACACCATGACCACCAGCATGCCATCCCAGGACCACCAGCATGCCAGTCCAAAACCACCACCATGCCAGTCCAGGATCACCAGCATGCCAGTCCAGTACACAGCCACATCAGGACCACTAGCATGCCAGCCCAACACCACCAGCATGCCAGTCCAGGGTATAGCCACACCAGGACCACCAGCATGCCAGCCCAGCACCACCAGCATACCAGTCCATGGTACAGCCACATCAGGACCACCAGCATGCCATCCCAGCACCACCAGCATGCCAGAACTGGGTACAGCCACACTAGCACCAACAGCATGTCAGCCCTGCACCAGCAGCATGCCAGTCCAGGGTACGGCCACACCAGGACCACCATCATGCCAGCCCAGGACCACCAGAATACCAGTCCTGGGTACAGCCACACCAGGACCACTAACATGCCAGCCCAGGACCACCAGAATACAAGTCCAGGGAACAGCCACACAAGGACCACCAGCATGTCAGTCCAGGGTACAGCCACACAAGAACCATGAGCATGCCAGCCCAGGACCACTAGAATACCTGTCCAGGGTACAGCCACACTAGGGCCACCAGCATGCCAGCCCAGCACCACCAGCATGCCAGTCCAGGGTACAGCCACACAAGGACCACCAGCATGCCAGCACAGCACCACCAGCATACCAGTCCAGGGTACAGCCACACCAGAACAACCAGCATAGCATCCCAGGAACACCAGCATGCCATTTCAGGGTACAGCCACTCCATGACCACCAGCATGCCAGCCTAGCACCACCAGCATGCCAGTCCAGGACCACCAGCATGCCAGTCCAGGGTACAGCCACACTAGGACCACCAGCATGCCAGCCCAGCACCACCAGCATGCCAGTCCAGGGGACAGCCACACCAGGACCACCAGCATGCCAGCCCAGCACTACCAGCATGCAGTCCATCATACAGCCACACCAGGACCACCAGCATGCCAGCCCAGCACAACCAGCATGCCAGTCCAGGGTACAGCCACACCAGGACCACCAGCATGCCATCCCAGGACCACCAGAATACCAGTCCAGGGTACAGCCACACCAGGACCACTAGCATGCCAGCCCAGGACCACCAGAATACCAGTCCAGGGTACAGCCACACAAGGACCAACAGCATGCCAGCCCAGCACCACCAGCATGCCAGTCCAGGGTATAGCCAGACCAGAACCACCAGCATGCCAGTCCAGGACCACCAGAATACCAGTCCAGGGTACAGCCACACCAGGACCACCAGCATGCCAGCCCAGCACCACCAGCATATCAGTCCATGGTACAGCCACACCAGGACCACCAGCATGCAAGCCCATCACCACCAGCATGCCAGGCAAGCATCAACCGCATACCATTCGATGGTACAGCCACACCAGGACCACCAGCATTTCTGTCCAGGGTACTGCCACACCAGGACCACCAGCATACCAGCCCAGGACCACCAGCATGCCAACCCAGCAAAACCATCATGCCAGTCCAGGGTACAGCCATACCAGGACCACCAGCATGCCAGTCCAGGACCAGCAGAATACCAGTCCAGGGTAAAGCCACACCAGGACCACCAGCTTGCCAGCCCAGCACCACCAGCATGCCAGTCCAGGGTACAGCCACACAAGGACTACCAGCATACCAGCCCAGGACCACCACCATGCCAGCCCCGCACCACCAGCATGCCAGTCCAGGGTATAGCCAGACCAGAACCACCAGCATGCCAGTCCAGGACCACCAGAATACCAGTCCAGGGTACAGCCACACCAGGACCACCAGCATGCCAGCCCAGCACCACCAGCATATCAGTCCATGGTACAGCCACACCAGGACCACCAGCATGCCATCCCAGCACCAACAGCATGCCAGTCCAGGGTAAAGCCACACCAGGGCCACCAGCATGCCAGCCCATCACCACCAGCATGCCAGCCAAGCATCAACAGCATACCATTCGATGGTACAGCCACACCAGGACCACCAGCATTTCTGTCCAGGGTACTGCCACACCAGGACCACCAGCATACCAGCCCAGGACCACCAGCATGCCAACCTAGCAAAACCATCA
Source organism: Ambystoma mexicanum (assembly GCF_040938575.1). Classification (NCBI taxonomy): domain Eukaryota; kingdom Metazoa; phylum Chordata; class Amphibia; order Caudata; family Ambystomatidae; genus Ambystoma; species Ambystoma mexicanum. The sequence goes on along the minus strand of NC_090924.1, from coordinate 1,451,134,713 downwards.
TGCCAGTCCAGGGTACAGCCAGACCAGGACCACCAGCATGCCAGTCCAGGTATACCAGAATACCAGTCCAGGGTACAGCCACACCAGGACCACCAGCTTGCCAGCCCAGCACCACCAGCATGCCAGTCCAGGGTACAGCCACACCAGGACCACCAGCATGCAAATCCAGGGTACAGCCACACAAGGACTACCAGCATACCAGCCCAGGACCACCAGCATGCCAGCCCCACACCACCAGCATGCCAGTTCAGGGTACAGCCACACCAGGACCACCAGCATGCCAGCCCAGCACCACCAGCATGCCAGTCCAGGGGACAGCCACACCAGGACCACCAGCATGACAGCCCAGCACTACCATCATTCAGTCCATTATACAGCCACACCAGGACCACCAGCATGCCAGCCCAGGACCACCAGAATACCAGTCCAGGGTACAGCCACACCAGGACCACTAGCATGCCAGCCCAGGACCACCAGAATACCAGTCCAGGGTACAGCCACACAAGGACCAACAGCATGCTAGCCCAGCACCACCAGCATGCCAGTCCAGGGTACAGCCACACAACGACCACCAGCATGCCAGCACAGCACCACCAGCATACCAGTCCAGGGTACAACCACAGCAGGACCAACAGCATACTATCCTAGGACCACCAGGATGCCATTCCAGAGTACAGCCACACCAGGACCACCAGCATGCCAGTGCAGCACCACCAGCATGCCAGTCCATGGTATAGTCACACCAGGACCACCAGCCTGCCAGGCCAGCAGCACCATCAGCATGCCAGTCCAGGACCACCAGCATGCCAGTCCAGGGTACAGCCACACCAGGACCACCAGCATGCCAGCCCAGCACCACCAGCATGCCAGTCCAGGGTACAGCCACACCAGGACCACCAGCATGCCAGCCCAGCACAACCAGCATGCCAGTCCAGGGTACAGCCACACCAGGACCACCAGCATGCCAGCCCAGGACCACCAGAATACCAGTCCAGGGTACAGCCACACCTGGACCACTAGCATGCCAGCCCAGGAACACCAGCAAGCCAGTCCAGGGTACAGCCACACAAGGACCAACAGCATGCCAGCCCAGCACCACCAGCATGCCAGTCCAGGGTACAGCCACACAAGGACCACCAGCATGCATGCCAAGCACCACAAGCATGCCAGTCCAGGGTACAACCACAGCAGGACCTCCAGCATACTATACTAGGACCACCAGGATGCCAGTCCAGAGTACAGCCACACCAGGACCACCAGCATGCCAGTGTAGCACCACCAGCATGCCAGTCCAGGGTATAGTCACACCAGGACCACCAGCCTGCCAGCCCAGCAGCACCACCAGCATGCCAGTCCAGGACCACCAGCATGCCAGTCCAGGATACAGCCACACCAGGACCGCCAGCATGCCAGCCCAGCAGCACCAGCATGCCAGTCCAGGGTAAAGCCACACCAGGGCCACCAGAATGCCAGCCCAGCACCAACAGCATGTCAGCCCAGCACCACCAGCATGCCAGTCCAGGGTACAGCCAGACCAGAACCACCAGCATGCCAGTCCAGGACCACCAGAATACCAGTCCAGGGTACAGCCACACCAGGACCACCAGCATGCCAGCCCAGCACCACCAGCATGCCAGCACAGCACCACCAGCATGCCAGGCCAGGGTACAGCCACACCAGGGCCACCAGCATACCATCCCAGGACCACCAGCATGCCAGTCCAGGGTACAGCCACACCAGGACCACCAGCATGCCAGCCAGCACCACCAGCATGCCAGTCCAGGGTAAAGGCACACAAGGACCACCAGCATGCCAGCCGAGCACCACCAGCATGCCAGTCCAGGGTACAGCCCAGCAGGACCACCAGCTTACCACCCCAGGACCACCAGAATGCCAGTCCAGGGTACAGTCACACCAGGACAACCAGCATGCCAGTGCAGCACCACCAGCATGCCAGTCCAGGGTACAGTCACACCAGGACCACCAGCATGCCAGCCCAGTAGCACCACCAGCATGCCAGTCCAGGACTAACAGCATGCCAGTCCAGGGTAAAGCCACATCAGGACCACCAGCATGCCAGCCCAGCACCACCAGCATGCCAGTCCAGGGTACAGCCACACCAGGACCACCAGCATGCCAGCCCAGCACAACTAGCATGCCAGTACAGGTTTCACCCACACCAGGACCACCAGCATGCCTGCCCAGCACCACCAGCATATCAGTCCAGGGTACAGCCATACCAGGACAGCCAGCATGCCATCCCAGCACCACCGGCATGCCAGTCCCGGGTAAAGCCACATCAGGGCCACCTGAATGCCAGCCCAGCTCCACCAGCATGCCAGCCCAGCACCACCAGCATACCATTCCAGGGTATAGCCACACTAGGACCACCAGCATTCCTGTCCAGGGTACATCCACACCAAGTCCAACAGCATACCAGCCCAGGACCAACAGCATGGCAGTCCAGGACCACCAGAATACCAGTCCATGGTACAGCCACACCAGGACCACCCACATGCCAGCCCAGCACCACCAGCATGCCAGTCAAGGGTACAGCCACTCAAGGACTACCAGCATACCATCCCAGGACCACAACATGCCAGCCCAGCACCACCAGCATGCCAGTCCAGGGTATAGTCACACCAGGACCACCAGCCTGCCAGCCCAGCAGCACCACCAGCATGCCAGTCCAGGACCACCAGCATGCCAGTCCAGGGTGCAGCCACACTAGGACCACCAGCATGCCAGCCCAGCACCACCAGCATGCCAGTCCAGGGTAAAGCCACACCAGGGCCACCAGAATGCCAGCCCAGCACCAACAGCATGCCAGCCCAGCACCACCAGCATGCCAGTCCAGGGTACAGCCAGACCAGAACCACCAGCATGCCAGTCCAGGACCACCAGAATACCAACCAGTGTAGGGTACAGCCACACCAGGACCACCAGCATGCCAGCCCAGCACCACCAGCATGCCAGCACAGCACCACCAGCATGCCAGTCCAGGGTACAGCCACACCAGGGCCACCAGCATACCATCCCAGGACCACCAGCATGCCAATCCAGGGTACAGCCACAACAGGACCACCAGCATGCAAGCCAGCACCACCAGCATGCCAGTCCAGGACCACCAGCATGCCAGTCCAGGGTAAAGCCACATCAGGACCACCAGCATGCCAGCCCAGCACCACCAGCATGTCAGTCCAGGGTACAGCCACACCAGGACCACCAGCATGCCAGCCAGCACAACCAGCATGCCAGTACAGGTTACACCCACACCAGGACCACCAGCATGCCAGCCCAGCACCACCAGCATATCAGTCCAGGGTACAGCCATACCAGGACCACCAGCATGCCATCCCAGCACCACCGGCATGCCAGTCCAGGGTAAAGCCACACCAGGGCCACCAGAATGCCAGCCCAGCTCCACCAGCATGCCAGCCCAGCACCACCAGCATACCATTCCAGGGTATAGCCACAGCAGGACCACCAGCATTCCTGTCCCGGGTACAGCCACACCAAGTCCACCAGCATACCAGCCCAGGACCAATAGCATGCCAGTCCAGGACCACCAGAATACCAGTCCAGGGTACAGCCACACCAGGACCACCCACATGCCAGCCCAGCACCACCAGCATGCCAGTCAAGGGTACAGCCACACAAGGACTACCAGCATACCAGCCCAGGACCACAACATGCCAGCCCAGCCCCACCAGCATGCCAGTCCAGGGTACAGCCACACCAGGACCACCAGCATGCAAGCCCAGCACCACCAGCATGCCAGTCCAGGGTACAGCCACACCAGAGCCACCAGCATGCCGGCCCAGCACCACCAGCATACAGTCCATCATACAGCCACACCAGGACCACCAGCATGCCAGCCCAGCACCACCAGCATACCAGTCCATGGTACACCAACACCAGGACCACCAGCATGCCAGCCCAGGACCACTAGCATGCCAGTCCATGACCACCAGCATGCCAGTCCAGGATCACCAGCATGCCAGTCCAGTACACAGCCACATCAGGACCACTAGCATGCCAGCCCAACACCACCAGCGTGCCAGTCCAGGGTACAGCCACACCAGGACCACCAGCATGCCAGCCCAGCACCACCAGCATACCAGTCCATGGTACAGCCACAGCAGGACCACCAGCCCGCCATCCCAGCACCACCAGTATGCCAGACCTGGGTACAGCCACACTAGCACCACCAGCATGCCAGCCCACGACCACCAGAATACCAGTCCAGGGTACAGCCACACCAGGACCAAAAGCATGCCAGCCCAGCACCACCAGTATGCAGTCCAGGGTACGGCCACACCAGGACCACCAGCCTGCCAGCCCAGCAGCACCACCAGCATGCCAGTCCAGGAACACCAGCATGCAAGTCCAGGGTACAGCCACACCAGGACCACCAGCATGCCAGCCCAGCACCACCAGCATGCCAGTCCAGGGTACAGCCACACCAGGACCACCAGCATGCCAGCCCAGCACAACATGCCAGTACAGGTTACACCCACACCAGGACCACCAGCATGCCAGCCCAGCACCACCAGCATATCAGTCCAGGGTACAGCCATACCAGGACCACCAGCATGCCATCCCAGCACCACCGGCATGCCAGTCCAGGGTAAAGCCACATCAGGGCCACCTGAATGCCAGCCCAGCTCCACCAGCATGCCAGCCCAGCACCACCAGCATGCCAGTCCAGGGTACAGCCACACCAGGGCCACCAGCATACCATCCCAGGACCACCAGCATGCCAGTCCAGGGTACAGCCACACCAGGACCACCAGCATGCCAGCCAGCACCACCAGCATGCCAGTCCAGGGTAAAGGCACACAAGGACCACCAGCATGCCAGCCGAGCACCACCAGCATGCCAGTCCAGGGTACAGCCACAGCAGGACCACCAGCTTACCACCCCAGGACCACCAGGATGCCAGTCCAGGGTTCAGCCACACCAGGACAACCAGCATGCCAGTGCAGCACCACCAGCATGCCAGTCCAGGGTACAGTCACACCAGGACCACCAGCATGCCAGCCCAGTAGCACCACCAGCATGCCAGTCCAGGACTAACAGCATGCCAGTCCAGGGTAAAGCCACATCAGGACCACCAGCATGCCAGCCCAGCACCGCCAGCATGCCAGTCCAGGGTACAGCCACACCAGGACCACCAGCATGCCAGCCCAGCACAACTAGCATGCCAGTACAGGTTACACCCACACCAGGACCACCAGCATGCCAGCCCAGCACCACCAGCATATCAGTCCAGGGTACAGCCATACCATGACCACCAGCATGCCATCCCAGCACCACCGGCATGCCAGTCCAGGGTAAAGCCACATCAGGGCCACCTGAATGCCAGCCCAGCTCCACCAGCATGCCAGCCCAGCACCACCAGCATACCATTCCAGGGTATAGCCACACTAGGACCACCAGCATTCCTGTCCAGGGTACAGCCACACCAAGTCCAACAGCATACCAGCCCAGGACCCACAGCATGGCAGTCCAGGACCACCAGAATACCAGTCCATGGTACAGCCACACCAGGACCACCCACATGCCAGCCCAGCACCACCAGCATGCCAGTCAAGGGTACAGCCACACAAGGACTACCAGCATACCAGCCCAGGACCACAACATGCCAGCCCAGCACCACCAGCATGCCAGTCCAGGGTATAGTCACACCAGGACCACCAGCCTGCCAGCCCAGCAGCACCACCAGCATGCCAGTCCAGGACCACCAGCATGCCAGTCCAGGGTACAGCCACACTAGGACCACCAGCATGCCAGCCCAGCACCACCAGCATGCCAGTCCAGGGTAAAGCCACACCAGGGCCACCAGAATGCCAGCCCAGCACCAACAGCATGCCAGCCCAGCACCACCAGCATGCCAGTCCAGGGTACAGCCAGACCAGAACCACCAGCATGCCAGTCCAGGACCACCAGAATACCAACCAGTCCAGGGTACAGCCACACCAGGACCACCAACATGCCAGCCCAGCACCACCAGCATGCCAGCACAGCACCACCAGCATGCCAGTCCAGGGTACAGCCACACCAGGGCCACCAGCATACCATCCCAGGACCACCAGCATGCCAGTCCAGGCTACAGCCACAACAGGACCACCAGCATGCCAGCCAGCACCACCAGCATGCCAGTCCAGGACCACCAGCATGCCAGTCCAGGGTAAAGCCACATCAGGACCACCAGCATGCCAGCCCAGCACCACCAGCATGCCAGTCCAGGGTACAGCCACACCAGGACCACCAGCATGCCAGCCAGCACAACCAGCATGCCAGTACAGGTTACACCCACACCAGGACCACCAGCATGCCAGCCCAGCACCACCAGCATATCAGTCCAGGGTACAGCCATACCAGGACCACCAGCATGCCATCCCAGCACCACCGGCATGCCAGTCCAGGGTAAAGCCACACCAGGGCCACCAGAATGCCAGCCCAGCTCCACCAGCATGCCAGCCTAGCACCACCAGCATACCATTCCAGGGTATAGCCACAGCAGGACCACCAGCATTCCTCTCCAGGGTACAGCCACACCAAGTCCACCAGCATACCAGCCCAGGACCAACAGCATGCCAGTCCAGGACCACCAGAATACCAGTCCAGGGTACAGCCACACCAGGACCACCCACATGCCAGCCCAGCACCACCAGCATGCCAGTCAAGGGTACAGCCACACAAGGACTACCAGCATACCAGCCCAGGACCACAACATGCCAGCCCAGCCTCACCAGCAAGCCAGTCCAGGGTACAGCCACACCAGGACCACCAGCATGCCGGCCCAGCACCACCAGCATACAGTCCATCATACAGCCACACCAGGACTACCAGCATGCCAGCACAGCACCACCAGCATACCAGTCCATGGTACACCAACACCAGGACCACCAGCATGCCAGCCCAGGACCACCAGCATGCCAGTCCATGACCACCAGCATGCCAGTCCAGGATCACCAGCATGCCAGTCCAGTACACAGCCACATCAGGACCACTAGCATGCCAGCCCAACACCACCAGCGTGCCAGTCCAGGGTACAGCCACACCAGGACCACCAGCATGCCAGCCCAGCACCACCAGCATACCAGTCCATGGTACAGCCACAGCAGGACCACCAGCCCGCCATCCCAGCACCACCATCATGCCAGACCTGGGTACAGCCACACTAGCACCACCAGCATGCCAGCCCAGGACCACCAGAATACCAGTCTAGGGTACAGCCACACCAGGACCAAAAGCATGCCAGCCCAGCACCACCAGTATGCAGTCCAGGGTACGGCCACACCAGGACCACCAGCCTGCCAGCCCAGCAGCACCACCAGCATGCCAGTCCAGGAACACCAGCATGCCAGTCCAGGGCACAGCCACACCAGGACCACCAGCATGCCAGCCCAACACCACCAGCATGCCAGTCCAGGGTACAGCTACACCAGGACCACCAGCATGCCAGCCCAGCACAACCAGCATGCCAGTCCAGGGTACAGCCACACCAGGACCACCAGCATTCCAGCCCAGGACCACCAGAATACCAGTGTAGGGTACAGCCACACCAGGACCACTAGCATGCCAGCCCAGGACCACCAAAATACCAGTCCAGGGTACAGCCACACAAGGACCAAAAGCATGCCAGCCCAGCACCACCAGCATGCCAGTCCAGGGTACAGCCACACAACCACCACCAGCATGCCAGCACAGCACCACCAGCATACCAGTTCAGGGTACACCCACACCAGGACAACCAGTATACCATCCCAGGATCACCAGCATGCCAGTGCAGGGTACAGCCACACCATGACCACCAGCATGCCAGCCCAGCACCACCAGCATGCCAGTCCAGGGTACAGCCACACAAGGACCACCAGCATGCACGCCGAGCACCACAAGCATGCCAGTCCATGGTACAACCACAGCAGGAACACCAGCATACTATCCTAGGACCACCAGGATGCCAGTCCAGAGTACAGCCACACCAGGACCACCGGCATGCCAGTGCAGCACCACCAGCATGCCAGTCCAGGGTATAGTCACACCAGGACCACCAGCCTGCCAGCCCAGCAGCACCACCAGCATGCCAGTCCAGGACCACCAGCATGCCAGTCCAAGCTACAGCCACACCAGGACCACCAGCATGCCAGCCCAGCACCACCAGCATGCCAGTCCAGAATACAGCCACGCCAGGACCACCAGCATGCCAGCCCAGCACAACCAGCATGCCAGTCCAGGGTACAGCCACACCAGGACCACCAGCATGCCAGCCCAGGACCACCAGAATATCAGTCCAGGCTACAGCCACACCAGGACCACTAGCATGCCAGCCCAGGACCACCAGAATATCAGTCCAGGGTACAGCCATACCAGGACCACCAGCATGCCATCCCAGCACCACCGGCATGCCAGTCCAGGGTAAAGCCACACCAGGGCCACCAGAATGCCAGCCCAGCTCCACCAGCATGCCAGCCCAGCACCACCAGCATACCATTCCAGGGTATAGCCACAGCAGGACCACCAGCATTCTTGTCCAGGGTACAGCCACACCAAGTCCACCAGCATACCAGCCCAGGACCAACAGCATGCCAGTCCAGGACCACCAGAATAACAGTCCAGGGTACAGCCACACCAGGACCACCCACATGCCAGCCCAGCACCACCAGCATGCCAGTCAAGGGTACAGCCACACAAGGACTACCAGCATACCAGCCCAGGACCACAACATGCCAGCCCAGCCTCACCAGCATGCCAGTCCAGGGTACAGCCACACCAGGACCACCAGCATGCAAGCCCAGCACCACCAGCAGGCCAGTCCAGGGTACAGCCACACCAGAGCCACCAGCATGCCGGCCCAGCACCACCAGCATACAGTCCATCATACAGCCACACCAGGACCACCAGCATGCCAGCCCAGCACCACCAGCATACCAGTCCATGGTATACCAACACCAGGACCACCAGCATGCCAGCCCAGGACCACCAGCATGCCAGTCAATGACCACCAGCATGCCAGTCCAGGATCACCAGCATGCCAGTCCAGTACACAGCCACATCAGGACCACTAGCATGCCAGCCCAACACCACCAGCGTGCCAGTCCAGGGTACAGCCACACCAGGACCACCAGCATGCCAGCCCAGCAGCACCAGCATACCAGTCCATGGTACAGCCACAGCAGGATCACCAGCCCGCCATCCCAGGACCACCAGCATGCCAGTCCATGACCACCAGCATGCCAGTCCAGGATCACCAGCATGCCAGTCCAGTACACAGCCACATCAGGACCACTAGCATGCCAGCCCAACACCACCAGCGTGCCAGACCTGGGTACAGCCACACTAGCACCACCAGCATGCCAGCCCAGGACCACCAGAATACCAGTCCAGGGTACAGCCACACCAGGACCAAAAGCATGCCAGCCCAGCACCACCAGTAAGCAGTCCAGGGTACGGCCACACCAGGACCACCAGCCTGCCAGCCCAGCAGCACCACCGGCATGCCAGTCCAGGAACACCAGCATGCCAGTCCAGGGTACAGCCACACCAGGACCACCAGCATGCCAGCCCAGCACCACCAGCATGCCAGTCCAGGGTACAGCCACACCAGGACCACCAGCATGCCAACCCAGCACAACCAGCATGCCAGTCCAGGGTACAGCCACACCAGGACCACCAGCATTCCAGCCCAGGACCACCAGAATACCAGTCCAGGGTACAGCCACACCAGGACCACTAGCATGCCAGCCCAGGACCACCAAAATACCAGTCCAGGGTACGGCCACACAAGGACCAAAAGCATGCCAGCCCAGCACCACCAGCATGCTAGTCCAGGGTACAGCCACACAACCACCACCAGCATGCCAGCACAGCACCACCAGCATACCAGTTCAGGGTACACCCACACCAGGACAACCAGTATACCATCCCAGGATCACCAGCATGCCAGTGCAGGGTACAGCCACACCATGACCACCAGCATGCCAGCCCAGCACCACCAGCATGCCAGTCCAGGGTACAGCCACACAAGGACCACCAGCATGCACGCCGAGCACCACAAGCATGCCAGTCCATGGTACAACCACAGCAGGACCACCAGCATACTATCCTAGGACCACCAGGATGCCAGTCCAGAGTACAGTCACACCAGGACCACCGGCATGCCAGTGCAGCACCACCAGCATGCCAGTCCAGGGTATAGTCACACCAGGACCACCAGCCTGCCAGCCCAGCAGCACCACCAGCATGCCAGTCCAGGACCACCAGCATGCCAGTCCAAGCTACAGCCACACCAGGACCACCAGCATGCCAGCCCAGCACCACCAGCATGCCAGTCCAGGGTACAGCCACGCCAGGACCACCAGCATGCCAGCCCAGCACAACCAGCATGCCAGTCCAGGGTACAGCCACACCAGGACCACCAGCATGCCAGCCCAGGACCACCACAATACCAGTCCAGGCTACAGCCACACCAGGACCACTAGCATGCCAGCCCAGGACCACCAGAATACCAGTCCAGGGTACAGCCACACAAGGACCAACAGCATGCCAGCCCAGCACCACCAGCATGCCAGTCCAGGGTACAGCCACACAAGGACCACCAGCATGTCAGTCCAGGGTACAGCCACACAAGAACCACGAGCATGCCAGCCCAGGACCACCAGAATACCTGTCCAGGGTACAGCCACACCAGGGCCACCAGCTTGCCAGCACAGGACCACCAGAATGCCAGTACAGGGTACAGCCACACTAGGGCCACCAGCATGCCCGTCCAGGACCACCCTCATGCCAGTCCAGGGTACAGCCACACCAGGACCACCAGCATGCCAGCCGAGGACCACCAGCATGCCAGTCCAGGGTACAGCCACACCAGGACCACTAGCATACCAGCCCAGAACCACCAGAATATCAGTCCAGGGTACAGCCACACATGACCAACAGCATGCCAGCCCAGCACCACCAGCATTCCAGTCCAGGGTACAGCCACACAAGGACCACCAGCACAGCACCACCAGCATACCAGTCCAGGGTACAGCAACACCAGGACAACCAGCATACCATCCCAGGATCACCAGCATGCCAGTCCAGGGTACAGCCACACCATAACCACCAGCATGCCAGCCCAGCACCACCAGCATGCCAGTCCAGGGTACAGCCACACAAGGACCACCAGCATGCACGCCGAGCACCACAAGAATGCCAGTCCAGGGTACAACCACAGCAGGACCACCAGCATACTATCCTAGGACCACCAGGATGCCAATCCAGAGTACAGCCACACTATGACCACCAGCATGCCAGCCCAGGACCACCAGCATGCCAGTCCAGGGTACAGCCACACCAGGACCACCAGCATGCTGGTCCAGCACCACCAGCATACAGTCCATCATACAGCCACACCAGGACAACCAGCATACCATCCCAGGATCACCAGCATGCCAGTCCAGGGTACAGCCACACCATGACCACCAGCATGCCATCCCAGGACCACCAGCATGCCAGTCCAAAACCACCAGCATGCCAGTCCAGGATCACCAGCATGCCAGTCCAGTACACAGCCACATCAGGACCACTAGCATGCCAGCCCAACACCACCAGCATGCCAGTCCAGGGTATAGCCACACCAGGACCACCAGCATGCCAGCCCAGCACCACCAGCATACCAGTCCATGGTACAGCCACATCAGGACCACCAGCATGCCATCCCAGCACCACCAGCATGCCAGAACTGGGTACAGCCAAACTAGCACCACCAGCATGTCAGCCCTGCACCAGCAGCATGCCAGTCCAGGGTACGGCCACACCAGGCCCACCAGGATGCCAGCCCACGACCACCAGAATACCAGTCCTGGGTACAGCCACACCAGGACCACTAACATGCCAGCCCAGGACCACCAGAATACAAGTCCAGGGTACAGCCACACAAGGACCACCAGCATGTCAGTCCAGGGTACAGCCACACAAGAACCACGAGCATGCCAGCCCAGGACCACCAGAATATCTGTCCAGGGTACAGCCACACTAGGGCCACCAGCATGCCAGCCCAGCACCAGCAGCATGCCAGTCCAGGGTACAGCCACACAAGGACCACCAGCATGCCAGCACAGCACCACCAGCATACCAGTCCAGGGTACAGCCAGACCAGACCAACCAGCATACCATCCCAGGATCACCAGCATGCCATTCCAGGGTACAGCCACACCATGACCACCAGCATGCCAGCCCAGCACCACCAGCATGCCAGTCCAGGGTACAGCCACACAAGGACCACCAGCATGCACGCCAAGCACCACAAGCATGCCAGTCCAGGGTACAACCACAGCAGGACCACCAGCATACTATCCTAGAACCACCAGGGTGCCAGTCCAGAGTACAGTCACACCAGGACCACCAGCATGCCAGTGCAGCACCACCAGCAAGCCAGTCCAGGGTATAGTCACACCAGGACCACCAGCCTGCCAGGCCAGCAGCACCACCAGCATGCCAGTCCAGGACCACCAGCATGCCAGTCCAGGGTACAGCCACACCAGGAACACCAGCATGCCAGCCCAGCACCACTAGCATGCCAGTCCAGGGTAAAGCCACACCAGGACCACCAGCATGCCAGTGCAGCACCACCAGCATGCCAGTCCAGGGTACAGTCACACCAGGACCACCAGCATGACAGCCCAGTAGCACCACCAGCATGCCAGTCCAGGACCACCAGCATGCCAGTCCAGGGTAAAGCCACATCAGGACCACCAGCATGCCAGCCAAGCACCACCAGCATGCCAGTCCAGGAGACAGCCACACCAGGACCACCAGCATGCCAGCCCAGCACAACCAGCATGTCAGTTCAGGGTACAGCCACACCAGGACCACCAGCATGCCAGCCCATGACCACCAGAATACCAGTCCAGGGTACAGCCACACCAGGACCACTAGCATGCCAGCCCAGGACCACCAGAATACCAGTCCAGGGTACAGCCACACAAGGACCAACAGCATGCCAGCTCAGCACCACTAGCATGCCAGTCCAGTTTACAGACACACAAGGACCACCAGCATGTCAGTCCAGGGTACAGCCACACAAGAACCATGAGCATGCCAGCCCAGGACCACCAGAATACCTTTCCAGGGTACAACCACACCAGGCCACCAGCTTGCCAGCACAGGACCACCAGCATGCCAGTACAGGGTACAGCCACACTAGGGCCACCAGCATGCCAGTCCAGGACCACCCACATGCCAGTCCAGGGTACAGCCACACCAGGACCACCAGCATGCCAGCCCAGGACCACCATAATACCTGTCCAGGGTACGGCCACACCAGGACCACTAGCATACCAGCCCAGGACCACCAGAATATCAGTCCAGGGTACAGCCACACAATGACCAACAGCATGCGAGCCCAGGACCACCCACATGCCAGTCCAGGGTACAGCCACACCAGGACCACCAGCATGCCAGCCCGGGACCACCAGCATACCAGTCCAGGGTACAGCTACACCAGGACAACCAGCATACCAGCCCAGGACCACCAGAATATCAGCCCAGAGTACAGCCACACAAGGACCACCAGCAAGCACGCCAAGCACCACAAGCATGCCAGTCCAGGGTACAACCACAGCAGGACCACCAGCATACTATCCTAGGACCACCAGGATGCCAGTCCAGAGTACAGCCACACCAGGACCACCAGCATGCCAGTGCAGCACCACCAGCATGCCAGTCCAGGGTATAGTCACACCAGGACCACCAGCCTGCCAGGCCAGCAGCACCTCCAGCATGCCAGTCCAGGACCACCAGCATGCCAGTCCAGGGTACAGCCACACCAGGACCACCAGCATGCCAGCCCAGCACCACTAGCATGCCAGTCCAGGGTAAAGCCACACCAGGACCACCAGCATGCCAGTGCAGCACCACCAGCATGCCCGTCCAGGGTACAGTCACACAAGGACCACCAGCATGCCAGCCCAGTAGCACCACCAGCATGTCAGTCCAGGACCACGAGCATGCCAGTCCAGGGTAAAGCCACATCAGGACCACCAGCATGCCAGCCCAGCACCACCAGCATGCCAGTCCAGGGTACAGCCACACCAGGACCACCAGCATGCCAGCCCAGCACAATCAGCATGCCAGTCCAGGGTACAGCCACACCAGGACCACCAGCATGCCAGCCCATGACCACAAAAATACCAGTCCAGGGTACAGCCACACCAAGTCCACCAGCATACCAGCCCAGGACCAACAGTATGCCAGTCCAGGAACACCAGAATACCAGTCCAGGGTACAGCCACACCAGGACCACCAGCATGCCAGCCCAGCACCACCAGCATACCAGTCCATGGTACAGCCACAGCAGGACCACCAGCCCGCCATCCCAGCACCACCAGCATGCCAGACCTGGGTACAGCCACACTAGCACCACCAGCATGCCAGCCCAGGACCACCAGAATACCAGTCTAGGGTACAGCCACACCAGGACCAAAAGCATGCCAGCCCAGCACCACCAGTATGCAGTCCAGGGTACGGCCACACCAGGACCACCAGCCTGCCAGCCCAGCAGCACCACCAGCATGCCAGTCCAGGAACACCAGCATGCCAGTCCAGGGCACAGCCACACCAGGACCACCAGCATGCCAGCCCAACACCACCAGCATGCCAGTCCAGGGTACAGCCACACCAGGACCACCAGCATGCCAGCCCAGCACAACCAGCATGCCAGTCCAGGGTACAGCCACACCAGGACCACCAGCATTCCAGCCCAGGACCACCAGAATACCAGTGTAGGGTACAGCCACACCAGGACCACTAGCATGCCAGCCCAGGACCACCAAAATACCAGTCCAGGGTACAGCCACACAAGGACCAAAAGCATGCCAGCCCAGCACCACCAGCATGCCAGTCCAGGGTACAGCCACACAACCACCACCAGCATGCCAGCACAGCACCACCAGCATACCAGTTCAGGGTACACCCACACCAGGACAACCAGTATACCATCCCAGGATCACCAGCATGCCAGTGCAGGGTACAGCCACACCATGACCACCAGCATGCCAGCCCAGCACCACCAGCATGCCAGTCCAGGGTACAGCCACACAAGGACCACCAGCATGCACGCCGAGCACCACAAGCATGCCAGTCCATGGTACAACCACAGCAGGAACACCAGCATACTATCCTAGGACCACCAGGATGCCAGTCCAGAGTACAGCCACACCAGGACCACCGGCATGCCAGTGCAGCACCACCAGCATGCCAGTCCAGGGTATAGTCACACCAGGACCACCAGCCTGCCAGCCCAGCAGCACCACCAGCATGCCAGTCCAGGACCACCAGCATGCCAGTCCAAGCTACAGCCACACCAGGACCACCAGCATGCCAGCCCAGCACCACCAGCATGCCAGTCCAGAATACAGCCACGCCAGGACCACCAGCATGCCAGCCCAGCACAACCAGCATGCCAGTCCAGGGTACAGCCACACCAGGACCACCAGCATGCCAGCCCAGGACCACCAGAATATCAGTCCAGGCTACAGCCACACCAGGACCACTAGCATGCCAGCCCAGGACCACCAGAATATCAGTCCAGGGTACAGCCATACCAGGACCACCAGCATGCCATCCCAGCACCACCGGCATGCCAGTCCAGGGTAAAGCCACACCAGGGCCACCAGAATGCCAGCCCAGCTCCACCAGCATGCCAGCCCAGCACCACCAGCATACCATTCCAGGGTATAGCCACAGCAGGACCACCAGCATTCCTGTCCAGGGTACAGCCACACCAAGTCCACCAGCATACCAGCCCAGGACCAACAGCATGCCAGTCCAGGACCACCAGAATAACAGTCCAGGGTACAGCCACACCAGGACCACCCACATGCCAGCCCAGCACCACCAGCATGCCAGTCAAGGGTACAGCCACACAAGGACTACCAGCATACCAGCCCAGGACCACAACATGCCAGCCCAGCCTCACCAGCATGCCAGTCCAGGGTACAGCCACACCAGGACCACCAGCATGCAAGCCCAGCACCACCAGCAGGCCAGTCCAGGGTACAGCCACACCAGAGCCACCAGCATGCCGGCCCAGCACCACCAGCATACAGTCCATCATACAGCCACACCAGGACCACCAGCATGCCAGCCCAGCACCACCAGCATACCAGTCCATGGTATACCAACACCAGGACCACCAGCATGCCAGCCCAGGACCACCAGCATGCCAGTCAATGACCACCAGCATGCCAGTCCAGGATCACCAGCATGCCAGTCCAGTACACAGCCACATCAGGACCACTAGCATGCCAGCCCAACACCACCAGCGTGCCAGTCCAGGGTACAGCCACACCAGGACCACCAGCATGCCAGCCCAGCAGCACCAGCATACCAGTCCATGGTACAGCCACAGCAGGATCACCAGCCCGCCATCCCAGGACCACCAGCATGCCAGTCCATGACCACCAGCATGCCAGTCCAGGATCACCAGCATGCCAGTCCAGTACACAGCCACATCAGGACCACTAGCATGCCAGCCCAACACCACCAGCGTGCCAGACCTGGGTACAGCCACACTAGCACCACCAGCATGCCAGCCCAGGACCACCAGAATACCAGTCCAGGGTACAGCCACACCAGGACCAAAAGCATGCCAGCCCAGCACCACCAGTAAGCAGTCCAGGGTACGGCCACACCAGGACCACCAGCCTGCCAGCCCAGCAGCACCACCGGCATGCCAGTCCAGGAACACCAGCATGCCAGTCCAGGGTACAGCCACACCAGGACCACCAGCATGCCAGCCCAGCACCACCAGCATGCCAGTCCAGGGTACAGCCACACCAGGACCACCAGCATGCCAACCCAGCACAACCAGCATGCCAGTCCAGGGTACAGCCACACCAGGACCACCAGCATTCCAGCCCAGGACCACCAGAATACCAGTCCAGGGTACAGCCACACCAGGACCACTAGCATGCCAGCCCAGGACCACCAAAATACCAGTCCAGGGTACGGCCACACAAGGACCAAAAGCATGCCAGCCCAGCACCACCAGCATGCCAGTCCAGGGTACAGCCACACAACCACCACCAGCATGCCAGCACAGCACCACCAGCATACCAGTTCAGGGTACACCCACACCAGGACAACCAGTATACCATCCCAGGATCACCAGCATGCCAGTGCAGGGTACAGCCACACCATGACCACCAGCATGCCAGCCCAGCACCACCAGCATGCCAGTCCAGGGTACAGCCACACAAGGACCACCAGCATGCACGCCGAGCACCACAAGCATGCCAGTCCATGGTACAACCACAGCAGGTCCACCAGCATACTATCCTAGGACCACCAGGATGCCAGTCCAGAGTACAGTCACACCAGGACCACCGGCATGCCAGTGCAGCACCACCAGCATGCCAGTCCAGGGTATAGTCACACCAGGACCACCAGCCTGCCAGCCCAGCAGCACCACCAGCATGCCAGTCCAGGACCACCAGCATGCCAGTCCAAGCTACAGCCACACCAGGACCACCAGCATGCCAGCCCAGCACCACCAGCATGCCAGTCCAGGGTACAGCCACGCCAGGACCACCAGCATGCCAGCCCAGCACAACCAGCATGCCAGTCCAGGGTACAGCCACACCAGGACCACCAGCATGCCAGCCCAGGACCACCAGCATGCCAGTCAATGACCACCAGCATGCCAGTCCAGGATCACCAGCATGCCAGTCCAGTACACAGCCACATCAGGACCACTAGCATGCCAGCCCAACACCACCAGCGTGCCAGTCCAGGGTACAGCCACACCAGGACCACCAGCATGCCAGCCCAGCAGCACCAGCATACCAGTCCATGGTACAGCCACAGCAGGATCACCAGCCCGCCATCCCAGGACCACCAGCATGCCAGTCCATGACCACCAGCATGCCAGTCCAGGATCACCAGCATGCCAGTCCAGTACACAGCCACATCAGGACCACTAGCATGCCAGCCCAACACCACCAGCGTGCCAGACCTGGGTACAGCCACACTAGCACCACCAGCATGCCAGCCCAGGACCACCAGAATACCAGTCCAGGGTACAGCCACACCAGGACCAAAAGCATGCCAGCCCAGCACCACCAGTAAGCAGTCCAGGGTACGGCCACACCAGGACCACCAGCCTGCCAGCCCAGCAGCACCACCGGCATGCCAGTCCAGGAACACCAGCATGCCAGTCCAGGGTACAGCCACACCAGGACCACCAGCATGCCAGCCCAGCACCACCAGCATGCCAGTCCAGGGTACAGCCACACCAGGACCACCAGCATGCCAACCCAGCACAACCAGCATGCCAGTCCAGGGTACAGCCACACCAGGACCACCAGCATTCCAGCCCAGGACCACCAGAATACCAGTCCAGGGTACAGCCACACCAGGACCACTAGCATGCCAGCCCAGGACCACCAAAATACCAGTCCAGGGTACGGCCACACAAGGACCAAAAGCATGCCAGCCCAGCACCACCAGCATGCCAGTCCAGGGTACAGCCACACAACCACCACCAGCATGCCAGCACAGCACCACCAGCATACCAGTTCAGGGTACACCCACACCAGGACAACCAGTATACCATCCCAGGATCACCAGCATGCCAGTGCAGGGTACAGCCACACCATGACCACCAGCATGCCAGCCCAGCACCACCAGCATGCCAGTCCAGGGTACAGCCACACAAGGACCACCAGCATGCACGCCGAGCACCACAAGCATGCCAGTCCATGGTACAACCACAGCAGGTCCACCAGCATACTATCCTAGGACCACCAGGATGCCAGTCCAGAGTACAGTCACACCAGGACCACCGGCATGCCAGTGCAGCACCACCAGCATGCCAGTCCAGGGTATAGTCACACCAGGACCACCAGCCTGCCAGCCCAGCAGCACCACCAGCATGCCAGTCCAGGACCACCAGCATGCCAGTCCAAGCTACAGCCACACCAGGACCACCAGCATGCCAGCCCAGCACCACCAGCATGCCAGTCCAGGGTACAGCCACGCCAGGACCACCAGCATGCCAGCCCAGCACAACCAGCATGCCAGTCCAGGGTACAGCCACACCAGGACCACCAGCATGCCAGCCCAGGACCACCACAATACCAGTCCAGGCTACAGCCACACCAGGACCACTAGCATGCCAGCCCAGGACCACCAGAATACCAGTCCAGGGTACAGCCACACAAGGACCAACAGCATGCCAGCCCAGCACCACCAGCATGCCAGTCCAGGGTACAGCCACACAAGGACCACCAGCATGTCAGTCCAGGGTACAGCCACACAAGAACCACGAGCATGCCAGCCCAGGACCACCAGAATACCTGTCCAGGGTACAGCCACACCAGGGCCACCAGCTTGCCAGCACAGGACCACCAGAATGCCAGTACAGGGTACAGCCACACTAGGGCCACCAGCATGCCCGTCCAGGACCACCCTCATGCCAGTCCAGGGTACAGCCACACCAGGACCACCAGCATGCCAGCCGAGGACCACCAGCATGCCAGTCCAGGGTACAGCCACACCAGGACCACTAGCATACCAGCCCAGAACCACCAGAATATCAGTCCAGGGTACAGCCACACATGACCAACAGCATGCCAGCCCAGCACCACCAGCATTCCAGTCCAGGGTACAGCCACACAAGGACCACCAGCACAGCACCACCAGCATACCAGTCCAGGGTACAGCAACACCAGGACAACCAGCATACCATCCCAGGATCACCAGCATGCCAGTCCAGGGTACAGCCACACCATAACCACCAGCATGCCAGCCCAGCACCACCAGCATGCCAGTCCAGGGTACAGCCACACAAGGACCACCAGCATGCACGCCGAGCACCACAAGAATGCCAGTCCAGGGTACAACCACAGCAGGACCACCAGCATACTATCCTAGGACCACCAGGATGCCAGTCCAGAGTACAGCCACACTATGACCACCAGCATGCCAGCCCAGGACCACCAGCATGCCAGTCCAGGGTACAGCCACACCAGGACCACCAGCATGCTGGTCCAGCACCACCAGCATACAGTCCATCATACAGCCACACCAGGACAACCAGCATACCATCCCAGGATCACCAGCATGCCAGTCCAGGGTACAGCCACACCATGACCACCAGCATGCCATCCCAGGACCACCAGCATGCCAGTCCAAAACCACCAGCATGCCAGTCCAGGATCACCAGCATGCCAGTCCAGTACACAGCCACATCAGGACCACTAGCATGCCAGCCCAACACCACCAGCATGCCAGTCCAGGGTATAGCCACACCAGGACCACCAGCATGCCAGCCCAGCACCACCAGCATACCAGTCCATGGTACAGCCACATCAGGACCACCAGCATGCCATCCCAGCACCACCAGCATGCCAGAACTGGGTACAGCCAAACTAGCACCACCAGCATGTCAGCCCTGCACCAGCAGCATGCCAGTCCAGGGTACGGCCACACCAGGCCCACCAGGATGCCAGCCCACGACCACCAGAATACCAGTCCTGGGTACAGCCACACCAGGACCACTAACATGCCAGCCCAGGACCACCAGAATACAAGTCCAGGGTACAGCCACACAAGGACCACCAGCATGTCAGTCCAGGGTACAGCCACACAAGAACCACGAGCATGCCAGCCCAGGACCACCAGAATATCTGTCCAGGGTACAGCCACACTAGGGCCACCAGCATGCCAGCCCAGCACCAGCAGCATGCCAGTCCAGGGTACAGCCACACAAGGACCACCAGCATGCCAGCACAGCACCACCAGCATACCAGTCCAGGGTACAGCCAGACCAGACCAACCAGCATACCATCCCAGGATCACCAGCATGCCATTCCAGGGTACAGCCACACCATGACCACCAGCATGCCAGCCCAGCACCACCAGCATGCCAGTCCAGGGTACAGCCACACAAGGACCACCAGCATGCACGCCAAGCACCACAAGCATGCCAGTCCAGGGTACAACCACAGCAGGACCACCAGCATACTATCCTAGAACCACCAGGGTGCCAGTCCAGAGTACAGTCACACCAGGACCACCAGCATGCCAGTGCAGCACCACCAGCAAGCCAGTCCAGGGTATAGTCACACCAGGACCACCAGCCTGCCAGGCCAGCAGCACCACCAGCATGCCAGTCCAGGACCACCAGCATGCCAGTCCAGGGTACAGCCACACCAGGAACACCAGCATGCCAGCCCAGCACCACTAGCATGCCAGTCCAGGGTAAAGCCACACCAGGACCACCAGCATGCCAGTGCAGCACCACCAGCATGCCAGTCCAGGGTACAGTCACACCAGGACCACCAGCATGACAGCCCAGTAGCACCACCAGCATGCCAGTCCAGGACCACCAGCATGCCAGTCCAGGGTAAAGCCACATCAGGACCACCAGCATGCCAGCCAAGCACCACCAGCATGCCAGTCCAGGAGACAGCCACACCAGGACCACCAGCATGCCAGCCCAGCACAACCAGCATGTCAGTTCAGGGTACAGCCACACCAGGACCACCAGCATGCCAGCCCATGACCACCAGAATACCAGTCCAGGGTACAGCCACACCAGGACCACTAGCATGCCAGCCCAGGACCACCAGAATACCAGTCCAGGGTACAGCCACACAAGGACCAACAGCATGCCAGCTCAGCACCACTAGCATGCCAGTCCAGTTTACAGACACACAAGGACCACCAGCATGTCAGTCCAGGGTACAGCCACACAAGAACCATGAGCATGCCAGCCCAGGACCACCAGAATACCTTTCCAGGGTACAACCACACCAGGCCACCAGCTTGCCAGCACAGGACCACCAGCATGCCAGTACAGGGTACAGCCACACTAGGGCCACCAGCATGCCAGTCCAGGACCACCCACATGCCAGTCCAGGGTACAGCCACACCAGGACCACCAGCATGCCAGCCCAGGACCACCATAATACCTGTCCAGGGTACGGCCACACCAGGACCACTAGCATACCAGCCCAGGACCACCAGAATATCAGTCCAGGGTACAGCCACACAATGACCAACAGCATGCGAGCCCAGGACCACCCACATGCCAGTCCAGGGTACAGCCACACCAGGACCACCAGCATGCCAGCCCGGGACCACCAGCATACCAGTCCAGGGTACAGCTACACCAGGACAACCAGCATACCAGCCCAGGACCACCAGAATATCAGCCCAGAGTACAGCCACACAAGGACCACCAGCAAGCACGCCAAGCACCACAAGCATGCCAGTCCAGGGTACAACCACAGCAGGACCACCAGCATACTATCCTAGGACCACCAGGATGCCAGTCCAGAGTACAGCCACACCAGGACCACCAGCATGCCAGTGCAGCACCACCAGCATGCCAGTCCAGGGTATAGTCACACCAGGACCACCAGCCTGCCAGGCCAGCAGCACCTCCAGCATGCCAGTCCAGGACCACCAGCATGCCAGTCCAGGGTACAGCCACACCAGGACCACCAGCATGCCAGCCCAGCACCACTAGCATGCCAGTCCAGGGTAAAGCCACACCAGGACCACCAGCATGCCAGTGCAGCACCACCAGCATGCCCGTCCAGGGTACAGTCACACAAGGACCACCAGCATGCCAGCCCAGTAGCACCACCAGCATGTCAGTCCAGGACCACGAGCATGCCAGTCCAGGGTAAAGCCACATCAGGACCACCAGCATGCCAGCCCAGCACCACCAGCATGCCAGTCCAGGGTACAGCCACACCAGGACCACCAGCATGCCAGCCCAGCACAATCAGCATGCCAGTCCAGGGTACAGCCACACCAGGACCACCAGCATGCCAGCCCATGACCACAAAAATACCAGTCCAGGGTACAGCCACACCAAGTCCACCAGCATACCAGCCCAGGACCAACAGTATGCCAGTCCAGGAACACCAGAATACCAGTCCATGGTACAGCCACACCAGGACCACCCACATGCCATCCCAGCACCACCAGCATGCCAGTCAAGGGTACAGCCACACAAGGACTACCAGCATACCAGCCCAGGACCACAACATGCCAGCCCAGCATCACCAGCATGCCAGTCCAGGGTATAGTCACACCAGGACAACCAGCCTGCCAGCCCAGCAGCACCACCAGCATGCCAGTCCAGGACCACCAGCATGCCAGTCCAGGGTACAGCCACACTAGAACCACCAGCATGCCAGCCCAGCACCACCAGCATGCCAGTCCAGGGTAAAGCCACACCAGGGCCACCAGAATGCCAGCCCAGCACCAACAGCATGCGGGCCCAGCACCACCAGCATCCCAGTCCAGGGTACAGCCAGACCAGAACCACAAGCATGCCAGTCCAGGACCACCAGAACACCAGTCCAGGGTACAGCCACACCAGGACCACCAGCATGCCAGCCCAGCACCACCAGCATGCCAGCACAGCACCACCAGCATGCCAGTCCAGGGTACAGCCACACCAGGGCCACCAGCATACCATCCCAGGACCACCAGCATGCCAGTCCAGGGAACAGCCACAACAGGACCACCAGCATGCCAGCCAGCACCACAAGCATGCCAGTCCAGGGTAAAGGCACACAAGGACCACCAGCATGCCAGCCGAGCACCACCAGCATGCCAGTCCAGGGTACAGCCACAGCAGGACCACCAGCTTACCATCCCAGGACCACCAGGATGCCAGTCCAGGGTACAGCCACACCAGGACAACCAGCATGCCAGTGCAGCACCACCAGCATGCCAGTCCAGGGTACAGTCACACCAGGACCATCAGCATGCCAGCCCAGTAGCACCACCAGCATGCCAGTCCAGGACCACCAGCATGCCAGTCCAGGGTAAAGCCACATCAGGACCACCAGCATGCCAGCCCAGCACCACCAGCATGCCAGTCCAGGGTACAGCCACACCAGGACCACCAGCATGCCAGCCCAGCACCACGATCATACCAGTCCAGGGTACAGCAATACCAGGACCACCAGCATGCCATCCCAGCACCACCGGCATGCCAGTCCAGGGTAAAGCCACACCAGGGCCACCAGCATGCCAGTCCAGGACCACCAGCATGCCAGTCCAGGGTACAGCCACACTAGGACCACCAGCATGCCAGCCCAGCACCACCAGCATGCCAGTCCAGGGTAAAGCCACACCAGGGCCACCAGAATGCCAGCCCAGCACCAACAGCATGCGGGCCCAGCACCACCAGCGTCCCAGTCCAGGGTACAGCCAGACCAGAACCACCAGCATGCCAGTCCAGGACCACCAGAATACCAGTCCAGGGTACAGCCACACCAGGACCACCAGCATGCCAGCCCAGCACCACCAGCATGCCAGCACAGCACCACCAGCATGGCAGTCCAGGGTACAGCCACACCAGGGCCACCAGCATACCATCCCAGGACCACCAGCATGCCAGTCCAGGGAACAGCCACAACAGGACCACCAGCATGCCAGCCAGCACCACAAGCATGCCAGTCCAGGGTAAAGGCACACAAGGACCACCAGCATGCCAGCCGAGCACCACCAGCATGCCAGTCCAGGGTACAGCCACAGCAGGACCACCAGCTTACCATCCCAGGACCACCAGGATGCCAATCCAGGGTACAGCCACACCAGGACAACCAGCATGCCAGTGCAGCACCACCAGCATGCCAGTCCAGGGTACAGTCACACCAGGACCATCAGCATGCCAGCCCAGCACCACCAGCATGCCAGTCCAGGGTACAGCCACACCAGGACCACCAGCATGCCAGCCCAGCACCGCGATCATACCAGTCCAGGGTACAGCCATACCAGGACCACCAGCATGCCATCCCAGCACCACCGGCATGCCAGTCCAGGGTAAAGCCACACCAGGGCCACCAGAATGCCAGCCCAGCTCCACCAGCATGCCAGCCCAGCACCACCAGCATACCATTCCAGGGTATAGCCACAGCAGGACCACCAGCATTCCTGTCCAGGGTACAGCCACACCAAGTCCACCAGCATACCAGCCCAGGACCAACAGCATGCCAGTCCAGGACCACCAGAATACCAGTCCAGGGTACAGCCACACCAGGACCACCCACATGCCAGCCCAGCACCACCAGCATGCCAGTCAAGGGTACAGCCACACAAGGACTACCAGCATACCAGCCCAGGACCACAACATGCCAACCCAGCACCACCAGCATGCCAGTCCAGGGTACAGCCACACAATGACCAACAGCATGCGAGCCCAGGACCACCCACATGCCAGTCCAGGGTACAGCCACACCAGGACCACCAGCATGCCAGCCCGGGACCACCAGCATACCAGTCCAGGGTACAGCTACACCAGGACAACCAGCATACCAGCCCAGGACCACCAGAATATCAGCCCAGAGTACAGCCACACAAGGACCACCAGCAAGCACGCCAAGCACCACAAGCATGCCAGTCCAGGGTACAACCACAGCAGGACCACCAGCATACTATCCTAGGACCACCAGGATGCCAGTCCAGAGTACAGCCACACCAGGACCACCAGCATGCCAGTGCAGCACCACCAGCATGCCAGTCCAGGGTATAGTCACACCAGGACCACCAGCCTGCCAGGCCAGCAGCACCTCCAGCATGCCAGTCCAGGACCACCAGCATGCCAGTCCAGGGTACAGCCACACCAGGACCACCAGCATGCCAGCCCAGCACCACTAGCATGCCAGTCCAGGGTAAAGCCACACCAGGACCACCAGCATGCCAGTGCAGCACCACCAGCATGCCCGTCCAGGGTACAGTCACACAAGGACCACCAGCATGCCAGCCCAGTAGCACCACCAGCATGTCAGTCCAGGACCACGAGCATGCCAGTCCAGGGTAAAGCCACATCAGGACCACCAGCATGCCAGCCCAGCACCACCAGCATGCCAGTCCAGGGTACAGCCACACCAGGACCACCAGCATGCCAGCCCAGCACAATCAGCATGCCAGTCCAGGGTACAGCCACACCAGGACCACCAGCATGCCAGCCCATGACCACAAAAATACCAGTCCAGGGTACAGCCACACCAAGTCCACCAGCATACCAGCCCAGGACCAACAGTATGCCAGTCCAGGAACACCAGAATACCAGTCCATGGTACAGCCACACCAGGACCACCCACATGCCATCCCAGCACCACCAGCATGCCAGTCAAGGGTACAGCCACACAAGGACTACCAGCATACCAGCCCAGGACCACAACATGCCAGCCCAGCATCACCAGCATGCCAGTCCAGGGTATAGTCACACCAGGACAACCAGCCTGCCAGCCCAGCAGCACCGCCAGCATGCCAGTCCAGGACCACCAGCATGCCAGTCCAGGGTACAGCCACACTAGAACCACCAGCATGCCAGCCCAGCACCACCAGCATGCCAGTCCAGGGTAAAGCCACACCAGGGCCACCAGAATGCCAGCCCAGCACCAACAGCATGCGGGCCCAGCACCACCAGCATCCCAGTCCAGGGTACAGCCAGACCAGAACCACAAGCATGCCAGTCCAGGACCACCAGAACACCAGTCCAGGGTACAGCCACACCAGGACCACCAGCATGCCAGCCCAGCACCACCAGCATGCCAGCACAGCACCACCAGCATGCCAGTCCAGGGTACAGCCACACCAGGGCCACCAGCATACCATCCCAGGACCACCAGCATGCCAGTCCAGGGAACAGCCACAACAGGACCACCAGCATGCCAGCCAGCACCACAAGCATGCCAGTCCAGGGTAAAGGCACACAAGGACCACCAGCATGCCAGCCGAGCACCACCAGCATGCCAGTCCAGGGTACAGCCACAGCAGGACCACCAGCTTACCATCCCAGGACCACCAGGATGCCAGTCCAGGGTACAGCCACACCAGGACAACCAGCATGCCAGTGCAGCACCACCAGCATGCCAGTCCAGGGTACAGTCACACCAGGACCATCAGCATGCCAGCCCAGTAGCACCACCAGCATGCCAGTCCAGGACCACCAGC
This sequence comes from Ambystoma mexicanum, assembly GCF_040938575.1. Lineage (NCBI taxonomy): Eukaryota > Metazoa > Chordata > Amphibia > Caudata > Ambystomatidae > Ambystoma > Ambystoma mexicanum. The sequence goes on along the minus strand of NC_090924.1, from coordinate 1,451,107,731 downwards.
ATGCCAGTCCAGGGTAAAGCCACATCAGGACCACCAGCATGCCAGCCCAGCACCACCAGCATGCCAGTCCAGGGTACAGCCACACCAGGACCACCAGCATGCCAGCCCAGCACCACGATCATACCAGTCCAGGGTACAGCCATACCAGGACCACCAGCATGCCATCCCAGCACCACCGGCATGCCAGTCCAGGGTAAAGCCACACCAGGGCCACCAGCATGCCAGTCCAGGACCACCAGCATGCCAGTCCAGGGTACAGCCACACTAGGACCACCAGCATGCCAGCCCAGCACCACCAGCATGCCAGTCCAGGGTAAAGCCACACCAGGGCCACCAGAATGCCAGCCCAGCACCAACAGCATGCGGGCCCAGCACCACCAGCGTCCCAGTCCAGGGTACAGCCAGACCAGAACCACCAGCATGCCAGTCCAGGACCACCAGAATACCAGTCCAGGGTACAGCCACACCAGGACCACCAGCATGCCAGCCCAGCACCACCAGCATGCCAGCACAGCACCACCAGCATGGCAGTCCAGGGTACAGCCACACCAGGGCCACCAGCATACCATCCCAGGACCACCAGCATGCCAGTCCAGGGAACAGCCACAACAGGACCACCAGCATGCCAGCCAGCACCACAAGCATGCCAGTCCAGGGTAAAGGCACACAAGGACCACCAGCATGCCAGCCGAGCACCACCAGCATGCCAGTCCAGGGTACAGCCACAGCAGGACCACCAGCTTACCATCCCAGGACCACCAGGATGCCAGTCCAGGGTACAGCCACACCAGGACAACCAGCATGCCAGTGCAGCACCACCAGCATGCCAGTCCAGGGTACAGTCACACCAGGACCATCAGCATGCCAGCCCAGTAGCACCACCAGCATGCCAGTCCAGGACCACCAGCATACCAGTCCAGGGTAAAGCCACATCAGGACCACCAGCATGCCAGCCCAGCACCACCAGCATGCCAGTCCAGGGTACAGCCACACCAGGACCACCAGCATGCCAGCCCAGCACCGCGATCATACCAGTCCAGGGTACAGCCATACCAGGACCACCAGCATGCCATCCCAGCACCACCGGCATGCCAGTCCAGGGTAAAGCCACACCAGGGCCACCAGAATGCCAGCCCAGCTCCACCAGCATGCCAGCCCAGCACCACCAGCATACCATTCCAGGGTATAGCCACAGCAGGACCACCAGCATTCCTGTCCAGGGTACAGCCACACCAAGTCCACCAGCATACCAGCCCAGGACCAACAGCATGCCAGTCCAGGACCACCAGAATACCAGTCCAGGGTACAGCCACACCAGGACCACCCACATGCCAGCCCAGCACCACCAGCATGCCAGTCAAGGGTACAGCCACACAAGGACTACCAGCATACCAGCCCAGGACCACAACATGCCAACCCAGCACCACCAGCATGCCAGTCCAGGGTACAGCCACACCAGGACCACCAGCATGCAAGCCCAGCACCACCAGCATGCCAGTCCAGGGTACAGCCACACCAGAACCACCAGCATGCCGGCCCAGCACCACCAGCATACAGTCCATCATACAGCCACACCAGGACCACCAGCATGCCAGCCCAGCACCACCAGCATACCAGTCCATGGTACACCAACACCAGGACCACCAGCATGCCAGCCCAGGACCACCAGCATGCCAGTCCAGGACCACCAGCATGCCAGTCCAGGATCACCAGCATTCCAGTCCAGTACACAGCCACATCAGGACCACTAGCATGCCAGCCCAACACCACCAGCATGCCAGTCCAGGGTACAGCCACACCAGGACCACCAGCATGCCAGCCCAGCACCACCAGCATACCAGTCCATGGTACAGCCACAGCAGGACCACCAGCCCGCCATCCCAGCACCACCAGCATGCCAGACCTGCGTACAGCCACACTAGCACCACCAGCATGCCAGCCCAGGACCACCAGAATACCAGTCCAGGGTACAGCCACACCAGGACCACTAGCATGCCAGGCCAGGACCACCAGAATACCAGTCCAGGGTACAGCCACACAAGGACCAAAAGCATGCCAGCCCAGCACCACCAGTATGCCAGTCCAGGGTATGGCCGCACCAGGACCACCATCCTGCCAGCCCAGCAGCACCACCAGCATGCCAGTCCAGGACCACCAGCATGCCAGTCCAGGGTACAGCCACACCAGGACCACCAGCATGCCAGCCCAGCACCACCAGCATGCCAGTCCAGGGTACAGCCACACCAGGACCACCAGTATACCATCCCAGGATCACCAGCATGCCAGTCCAGGGTACAGCCACACCATGACCACCAGCATGCCAGCCCAGCACCACCAGCATGCCAGTCCAGGGTACAGCCACACAAGGACCACCAGCATGTACGCCGAGCACCACAAGCATGCCAGTCCAGGGTACAACCACAGCAGGACCACCAGCATACTATCCTAGGACCACCAGGATGCCAGTCCAGAGTACAGCCACACCAAGACCACCGGCATGCCAGTGCAGCACCACCAGCATGCCAGTCCAGGGTATAGTCACACCAGGACCACCAGCCTGCCAGCCCAGCAGCACCACCAGCATGCCAGTCCAGGACCACCAGCATGCCAGTCCAGGGTACAGCCACACCAGGACCACCAGCATGCCAGCCCAGCACCACCAGCATGCCAGTCTAGGGTACAGCCATGCCAGGACCACCAGCATGCCAGCCCAGCACAACCAGCATGCCAGTCCAGGGTACAGCCACACCAAGACCACCAGCATGCCAGCCCAGGACCACCTTAATACCAGTCCAGGCTACAGCCACACCAGGACCACTAGCATGCCAGCCCAGGACCACCAGAATACCAGTCCAGGGTACAGCCACACAAGGACCAACAGCATGCCAGCCCAGCACCACCAGCATGCCAGTCCAGGGTACAGCCACACAAGGACCACCAGCATGTCAGTCCAGGGTACAGCCACACAAGAACCACGAGCATGCCAGCCCAGGACCACCAGAATACCTGTCCAGGGTACAGCCACACCAGGGCCACCAGCTTGCCAGCACAGGACCACCAGAATGCCAGTACAGGGTACAGCCACACTAGGGCCACCAGCATGCCAGTCCAGGACACCCTCATGCCAGTCCAGGGTACAGCCACACCAGGACCACCAGCATGCCAGCCCAGGACTGCCATAATACCAGTCCAGGGTACAGCCACACCAGGACCACTACCATACCAGCCCAGAACCACCAGAATATCAGTCCAGGGTACAGCCACACAATGACCAACAGCATGCCAGCCCAGCACCACCAGCATTCCAGTCCAGGGTACAGCCACACAAGGACCACCAGGACAGCACCACCAGCATTCCAGTCCAGGGTACAGCAACACCAGGACAACCAGCATACCATCCCAGGATCACTAGCATGCCAGTCCAGGGTACAGGCCCACCATAACCACCAGCATGCCAGCCCAGCACGACCAGCATGCCAGTCCAGGGTACAGCCACACAAGGACCACCAGCATGCACGCCGAGCACCACAAGCATGCCAGTCCAGGGTACAACCACAGCAGGACCACCAGCATACTATCCTAGGACCACCAGGATGCCAGTCCAGAGTACAGCCACACTATGACCACCAGAATGCCAGCCCAGGACCACCAGCATGCCAGTCCAGGGTACAGCCACACCAGGACCACCAGCATGCTGGCCCAGCACCACCAGCATACAGACCATCATACAGCCACACCAGGACAACCAGCATACCATCCCAGGATCACCAGCATGCTAGTCCAGGGTACAGCCACACCATGACCACCAGCATGCCATCCCAGGACCACCAGCATGCCAGTACAAAACCACCAGCATGCCAGTCCAGGATCACCAGCATGCCAGTCCAGTACACAGCCACATCAGGACCACTAGCATGCCAGCCCAACACCACCAGCATGCCAGTCCAGGGTATAGCCACACCAGGACCACCATCATGCCAGCCCAGCACCACCAGCATACCAGTCCATGGTACAGCCACATCAGGACCACCAGCATGCCATCCCAGCACCACCAGCATGCCAGAACTGGGTACAGCCACACTAGCACCACCAGCATGTCAGCCCTGCACCAGCAGCATGCCAGTCCAGGGTACGGCCACACCAGGACCACCAGCATGCCAGCCCAGGACCACCAGAATACCAGTCCTGGGTACAGCCACACCAGGACCACTAACATGCCAGCCCAGGACCACCAGAATACAAGTCCAGGGTACAGCCACACAAGGACCACCAGCATGTCAGTCCAGGGTACAGCCACACAAGAACCACGAGTATGTCAGCCCAGAACCACCAGAATATCTGTCCAGGTTACAGCCACACCAGGGCCACCAGCATGCCAGCCCAGCACCACCAGTATGCCAGTCCAGGGTACAGCCACACCAGAACAACCAGCATACCATCCCAGGATCACCAGCATGCCATTCCAGGGTACAGCCACACCATGACCACCAGCATGCCAGCCCAGCACCACCAGCATGCCAGTCTAGGGTACAGCCACACAAGGACCACCAGCATGCACGCCAAGCACCACAAGCATGCCAGTCCAGGGTACAACCACAGCAGGACCACCAGCATACTATCCTAGGACCACCAGGATGCCAGTCCAGAGTACAGTCACACCAGGACCACCAGCATGCCAGTGCAGCACCACCAGCATGCCAGTCCAGGGTATAGTCACACCAGGACCACCAGCCTGCCAGGCCAGCAGCACCACCAGCATGCCAGTCCAGGACCACCAGCATGCCAGTCCAGGGTACAGCCACACCAGAAACACCAGCATGCCAGCCCAGCACACTAGCATGCCAGTCCAGGGTAAAGCCACACCAGGACCACCAGCATGCCAGTGCAGCACCACCAGCATGCCAGTCCAGGGTACAGTCACACCAGGACCACCAGCATGCCAGCCAAGTAGCACCAACAGCATGCCAGTCCAGGGTACAGCCACACCAGGACCACCAGCATGCCAGCCCAGCACAACCAGCATGCCAGTCCAGGGTACAGCCACACCAGGACCACCAGCATGCCAGCCCATAACCACCAGAATACCAGTCCAGGGTACAGCCACACCAGGACCAACAGCATGCCAGCTCAGCACCACCAGCATGCCAGTCCAGTTTACAGACACACAAGGACCACCAGCATGTCAGTCCAGGGTACAGCCACACAAGAACCACGAGCATGCCAGCCCAGGACCACCAGAATACCTGCCCAGGGTACAACCACACCAGGCCACCAGCTTGCCAGCACAGGACCACCAGCATGCCAGTACAGGGTACAGCCACACTAGGGCCACCAGCATGCCAGTCCAGGACCACCCACATGCCAGTCCAGGGTACAGCCACACCAGGACCACCAGCATGCCAGCCCAGGACCACCATAATACCAGTCCAGAGTACGGCCACACCAGGACCACTAGCATACCAGCCCAGGACCACAAGAATATCAGTCCAGGGTACAGCCACACAATGACTAACAGCATGCCAGCCCAGGACCACCCACATGCCAGTCCAGGGTACAGCCACACCAGGACCACCAGCATGCCATCCCGGGACCACCAGCATACCAGACCAGGGTACAGCTACACCAGGACAACCAGCATACCAGCCCAGGACCACCAGAATATCAGTCCAGGGTACAGCCACACAAGGACCACCAGCAAGCACGCCAAGCACCACAAGCATGCCAGTCCAGGGTACAACAACAGCAGGACCACCAGCATACTATCCTAGGACCACCAGGATGCCAGTCCAGAGTACAGCCACACCAGGACCACCAGCATGCCAGTGCAGCACCACCAGCATGCCAGTCCAGGGTATAGTCACACCAGGACCACCAGCCTGCCAGGCCAGCAGCACCACCAGCATGCCAGTCCAGGACCACCAGCATGCCAGTCCAGGGTACAGCCACACCAGGACCACCAGCATGCCAGCCCAGCACCACTAGCATGCCAGTCCAGGGTAAAGCCACACCAGGACCACCAGCATGCCAGTGCAGCACCACCAGCATGCCAGTCCAGGGTACAGTCACACCAGGACCACCAGCATGCCAGCCCAGTAGCACCACCAGCATGTCAGTCCAGGACCACCAGCATGTCAATCCAGGGTAAAGCCACATCAGGACCACCAGCATGCCAGCCCAGCACCACCAGCATGCCAGTCCAGGGTACAGCCACACCAGGACCACCAGCATGCCAGCCCAGCACAACCAGCATGCCAGTCCAGGGTACAGCCACACCAGGACCACCAGCATGCCAGCCCATGACCACAAAAATACCAGTCCAGGGAACAGCCACACCAAGTCCACCAGCATACCAGCCCAGGACCAACAGCATGCCAGTCCAGGACCACCAGAATACCAGTCCATGGTACAGCCACACCAGGACCACCCACATGCCAGCCCAGCACCACCAGCATGCCAGTCAAGGGTACAGCCACACAAGGACTACCAGCATACCAGCCCAGCACCACCAGCATTCCAGTCCAGGGTATAGTCACACCAGGACCACCAGCCTGCCAGCCCAGCAGCACCACCAGCATTCCAGTCCAGGACCACCAGCATGCCAGTCCAGGGTATAGCCACACTAGGACCACCAGCATGCCAGCCCAGGACCACCAGAATACCAGTCCAGGGTACAGCCACACCAGGACCACCAGCATGCCAGCCCAGCACCACCAGCATGCCAGCACAGCACCACCAGCATGCCAGTCCAGGGTACAGCCACAACAGGACAACCAGCATGCCAGCCAGCACCACCAGCATGCCAGTCCAGGGTAAAGGCACACAAGGACCACCAGCATGCCAGCCGAGCACCACCAGCATGCCAGTCCAGGGTACAGCCACAGCAGGACCACCAGCTTACCATCCCAGGACCACCAGGATGCCAGTCCAGGGTACAGCCACACCAGGACAACCAGCATGCCAGTGCAGCACCACCAGCATGCTAGTCCAGGGTACAGTCACACCAGGACCATCAGCATGCCAGCCCAGTAGCACCACCAGCATGCCAGTCCAGGACCACCAGCATGCCAGTCCAGGGTAAAGCCACATCAGGACCACCAGCATGCCAGCCCAGCACCACCAGCATGCCAGTCCAGGGTACAGCCACACCAGGACCACCAGCATGCCAGCCAGCACAACCAGCATGCCAGTACAGGTTACACCCACACCAGGACCACCAGCAAGCCAGCCCAGCACCACCAGCATATCAGTCCAGGGTACAGCCATACCAGGACCACCAGCATGCCATCCCAGCACCACCGGCATGCCAGTCCAGGGTAAAGCCACACCAGGGCCACCAGAATGCCAGCCCAGCTCCACCAGCATGCCAGCCCAGCACCACCAGCATATCATTCCAGGGTATAGCCACAGCAGGACCACCAGCATTCCTGTCCAGGGTACAGCCACACCAAGTCCACCAGCATACCAGCCCAGGACCAACAGCATGCCAGTCCAGGACCACCAGAATACCAGTCCAGGGTACAGCCACACCAGGACCACCCACATGCCAGCCCAGCACCACCAGCATGCCAGTCAAGGGTAAAGCCACACAAGGACTACCAGCATACCAGCCCAGGACCACAACATGCCAGCCCAGCACCACCAGCATGCCAGTCCAGGGCACAGCCACACCAGGACCACCAGCATGCAAGCCCAGCACCACCAGCATGCCAGTCCAGGGTACAGCCACACCAGAACCACCAGCATGCTGGCCCAGCACCACAAGCATACAATCCATCATACAGCCACACCAGGACCACCAGCATGCCAGCCCAGCACCACCAGCATACCAGTCCATGGTACACCAACACCAGGACCACCAGCATGCCAGTCCAGGACCACCAGCATGCCAGTCCAGGACCACCAGCATGCCAGTCCAGGATCACCAGCATGCCAGTCCAGTACACAGCCACATCAGGACCACTAGCATGCCAGCCCAACACCACCAGCATGCCAGTCCAGGGTACAGCCACACCAGGACCACCAGCATGCCAGCCCAGCACCACCAGCATGCCAGCCCATGGTACAGCCACAGCAGGACCACCAGCCCACCATCCCAGCACCACCAGTATGCCAGTCCAGGGTACAGCCACACAAGGACCAAAAGCATGCCAGCCCAGCATCACCAGTATGCCAGTCCAGGGTACGGCCACACCAGGACCACCAGCCTGCCAGCCCAGCAGCACCACCAGCATGCCAGTCCAGGACCACCAGCATGCCAGTCCAGGGTACAGCCACACCAGAACCACCAGCATGCCAGCCCAGCACCACCAGCATGCCAGTCCAGGGTACAGCCACACCAGGACCACCAGCATGCCGGCCCAGCACAACCAGCATGCCAGTACATGGTACAGCCACACCAGGACCACCAGCATGCCAGCCCAGGACCACTAGAATACCAGTCCAGGGTACAGCCACACCAGGACCACTAGCATGCCAGCCCAGGACCACCAGAATACCAGTCCAGGGTACAGCCACACAAGGACCAAAAGCATGCCAGCCCAGCACCACCAGCATGCCAGTCCAGGGTACAGCCACACAACCACCACCAGCATGCCAGCACAGCACCACCAGCATACCAGTTCAGGGTACACCCACACCACGACAACCAGTATGCCATCCCAGGATCACCAGCATGCCAGTCCAGGGTACAGCCACACCATGACCACCAGCATGCCAGCCCAGCACCACCAGCATGCCAGTCCAGGGTACAGCCACACAAGGACCACCAGCATGCTTGCCGAGCACCACAAGCATGCCAGTCCAGGGTACACCCACAGCAGGACCACCAGCATACTATCCTAGGACCACCAGGATGCCAGTCCAGAGTACAGCCACACCAGGACCACCGGCATACCAGTGCAGCACCACCAGCATGCCAGTCCAGGGTATAGTCACACCAGGACCACCAGCCTGCCAGCCCAGCAGCACCACCAGCATGCCAGTCCAGGACCACCAGCATGCCAGTCCAAGGTACAGCCACACCAGGACCACCAGCATGCCAGCCCAGCACCACCAGCATGCCAGAACAGGGTACAGCCACGCCAGGACCACCAGCATGCTAGCACAGGACCACCAGAATACCAGTCCAGGCTACAGCCACACCAGGACCACTAGCATGCCAGCCCAGGAACACCAGAATACCAGTCCAGGGTACAGCCACACAAGGACCAACAGCATGCCAGCCCAGCACCACCAGAATGCCAGTCCAGGGTACAGCCACACAAGGACCACCAGCATGTCAGTCCAGGGTACAGCCACACAAGAACCACGAGCATGCCAGCCCAGGACCACCAGAATACCTGTCCAGGGTACAGCCACACCAGGGCCACCAGCTTGCCAGCACAGGACCACCCTCATGCCAGTCCAGGGTACAGCCACACCAGGACCACCAGCATGCCAGCCCAGGACTGCCATAATACCAGTCCAGGGTACAGCCACACCAGGACCACTAGCATACCAGCCCAGAACCACCAGAATATCAGTCCAGGGTACGGCCACACAATGACCAACAGCATGCCAGCCCAGCACCACCAGCATTTCAGTCCAGGGTACAGCCACACAAGGACCACCATCACAGCACCACCAGCATACCAGTCCAGGGTACAGCAACACCAGGACAACCAGCATACCATCCCAGGATCACCAGCATGCCAGTCCAGGGTACAGCCACACCATAACCACCAGCATGCCAGCCCAGCACGACCAGCATGCCAGTCCAGGGTACAGCCACACAAGGACCACCAGCATGCACGCCGAGCACCACAAGCATGCCAGTCCAGGGTACAACCACAGCAGGACCACCAGCATACTATCCTAGGACCACCAGGATGCCAGTCAAGAGTACAGCCACACTATGACCACCAGCATGCCAGCCCAGGACCACCAGCATGCCAGTCCAGGGTACAGCCACACCAGGAACACCAGCATGCCTGCCCAGCACCACTAGCATGCCAGTCCAGGGTAAAGCCACACCAGGACCACCAGCATGCCAGTGCAGCACCACCAGCATGCCAGTCCAGGGTACAGTCACACCAAGACCACCAGCATGCCAGCCCAGTAGCACCACCAGCATGCCAGTCCTGGACCACCAGCATGCCAGTCCAGGGTAAAGCCACATCAGGACCACCAGCATGCCAGCCCAGCACCACCAGCATGCCAGTCCAGGGTACAGCCACACCAGGACCACCAGCATGCCAGCCCAGCACAACCAGCATGCCAGTCCAGGGTACAGCCACACCAGGACCACCAGCATGCCATCCCATGACCACCAGAATACCAGTCCAGGGTACAGCCACACCAGGACCACTAGCATGCCAGCCCAGGACCACCAGAATACCAGTCCAGGGTACAGCCACACAAGGACCAACAGCATGCCAGCTCATCACCACCAGCATGCCAGTCCAGTTTACAGACACACAAGGACCACCAGCATGTCAGTCCAGGGTACAGCCACACAAGAACCACGAGCATGCCAGCCCAGGACCACCAGAATACCTGTCCAGGGTACAACCACACCAGGCCACCAGCTTGCCAGCACAGGACCACCAGCATGCCAGTACAGGGTACAGCCACACTAGGGCCACCAGCATGCCAGTCCAGGACCACCCACATGCCAGTCCAGGGTACAGCCACACCAGGACCACCAGCATGCCAGCCCAGGACCACCATAATACCAGTCCAGGGTACGGCCACACCAGGACCACTAGCATACCAGCCCAGGACCACCAGAATATCAGTCCAGGGTACAGCCACACAATGACCAACAGCATGCCAGCCCAGGACCACCCACATGCCAGTCCAGGGTACAGCCACACCAGGACCACCAGCATGCCAGCCCGGGACCACCAGCATACCAGTCCAGGGTACAGGTACACCAGGACAACCAGAATACCAGCCCAGGACCACCAGAATATTAGTCCAGGGTACAGCCACACAAGGACCACCAGCAAGCACGCCAAGCACCACAAGAATGCCAGTCCAGGGTACAACCACAGCAGGACCACCAGCATACTATCCTAGGACCACCAGGATGCCAGTCCAGAGTACAGCCACACCAGGACCACCAGCATGCCAGTGCAGCACCACCAGCATGCCAGTCCAGGGTATAGTCACACCAGGACCACCAGCCTGCCAGGCCAGCAGCACCACCAGCATGCCAGTCCAGGACCACCAGCATGCCAGTCCAGGGTACAGCCACATCAGGACCACCAGCATGCCAGCCCAGCACCACTAGCATGCCAGTCCAGGGTAAAGCCACACCAGGATCACCAGCATGCCAGTGCAGCACCACCAGCATGCCAGTCCAGGGTACAGTCACACCAGGACCACCAGCATGCCAGCCCAGTAGCACCACCAGCATTTCAGTCCAGGACCACCACCATGCCAGTCCAGGGTAAAGCCACATCAGGACCACCAGCATGCCAGCCCAGCACCACCAGCATGCCAGTCCAGGGTACAGCCACACCAGGACCACCAGCATGCCAGCCCAGCACAACCAGCATGCCAGTCCAGGGTACAGCCACACCAGGACCACCAGCATGCAAGCCCATGACCACAAAAATACCAGTCCAGGGTACAGCCACACCAGGACCACTAGCATGCCAGCCCAGGACCACCAGAATACCAGTCCAGGGTACAGCCACACAAGGACCAACAGCATGCCAGCTCAGCACCACCAGCATGCCAGTCCAGTTTACAGACACACAAGAACCACGAGCATGCCAGCCCAGGACCACCAGAATACCTGTCCAGGGTACAACCACACCAGGCCACCAGCTTGCCAGCACAGGACCACCAGCATGCCAGTCCAGGGTACAGCCACACCAGGACCACCAGCATGCCAGCCCAGGACCACCATAGTACCAGTCCAGGGTACAGCCACACCAGGACCACTAGCATACAAGCCCAGGACCACCAGAATATCAGTCCAGGGTACAGCCACACAATGACCAACAGCATGCCAGCCCAGGACCACCCACATGCCAGTCCAGGGTACAGCCACACCAGGACCACCAGCATGCCAGCCCGGGACCACCAGCATACCAGTCCAGGGTACAGCCACACCAGGACAACCAGCATACAAGCCCAGGACCACCAGAATATCAGTCCAGGGTACAGCCACACAATGACCAACAGCATGCCAGCCCAGCACCACCAGCATGCCAGTTAAGGGTACAGCCACACAAGGACCACCAGCATGCCAGCACAGCACCTCCAGCATACCAGTCCAGGGTACAGCCACACCAGGACAACCAGCATACCATCCCAGGATCACCAGCATGCCAGTCCAGAGTACAGCCACACCAGGAACACCAGCATGCCAGTGCAGCACCACCAGCATGCCAGTCCAGGGTATAGTCACACCAGGACCACCAGCCTGCCAGCCCAGCAGCACCACCAGCCTGCCAGCCCAGCAGCACCACCAGCATGCCAGTCCAGGGTACAGCCACACCAGGACCACCAGCATGCCAGCCCAGCAGAACCAGCATGCCAATCCAGGGTACAGCCACACCAGGACCACCAGCATACCACCCCAGGACCACCAGAATACCAGTCCAGGTTACACCCACACCAGGACCACCAGCATGCCAGCCCAGCACCACTAGCATATCAGTCCATGGTACAGCTACACCAGGACCACCAGCATGCCAGCCCAGCACCACCAGCATGCCAGTCCAGGGTACAACCACACCAGGACCACCAGCATACCATCCGAGGACCACAAGAATGCCAGTCCAGGTTACACCCACACCAGGACCACCAACATGCCAGCCCAGCACCACCAGCATGCCAGTCCAGGGTACAGCCACACATGGACCACCAGCATCCCAGCACAGCACCACCAGCATGCCAGTCCAGGGTACAGCCACACCAGGATCACCAGCATACCATCCCAGTACCACCAGCATGCCAGTCCAGGGTACAGCCACACAAGGACCACCAGCATGCCAGCCGAGCAGCACCAGCATGCCAGAACTGGATACTGCCACAGCAGGACCACCAGCATGCCAACCCAGCAAAACCATCATGCCAGTCCAGGGTACAGCCAGACCAGGACCACCAGCATGCCAGTCCAGGACCACCAGAATACCAGTCCAGGGTACAGCCACACCAGGACCACCAGCATCCCAGCACAGCACCACCAGCATGCCAGTCCAGGGTACAGCCACACCAGGACCACCAGCATACCATTCCAGTACCACCAGCATGCCAGTCCAGGGTACAGCCACACAAGGACCACCAGCATGCCAGCCGAGCAGCACCAGCATGCCAGAACTGGGTACTGCCACAGCAGGACCACCAGCATGCCAACCCAGCAAAACCATCATGCCAGTCCAGGGTACAGCCAGACCAGGACCACCAGCATGCCAGTCCAGGACCACCAGAATACCAGTCCAGGGTACAGCAACACCAGGACCACCAGCATGCCAGCCCAGCACCACCAGCATGCCAGTCCAGGGTACAGCCACACCAGGACCACCAGCATGCAAATCCAGGGTACAGCCACACAAGGACTACCAGCATACCAGCCCAGGACCACCAGCATGCAAGCCCATGACCACAAAAATACCAGTCCAGGGTACAGCCACACCAGGACCACTAGCATGCCAGCCCAGGACCACCAGAATACCAGTCCAGGGTACAGCCACACAAGGACCAACAGCATGCCAGCTCAGCACCACCAGCATGCCAGTCCAGTTTACAGACACACAAGAACCACGAGCATGCCAGCCCAGGACCACCAGAATACCTGTCCAGGGTACAACCACACCAGGCCACCAGCTTGCCAGCACAGGACCACCAGCATGCCAGTCCAGGGTACAGCCACACCAGGACCACCAGCATGCCAGCCCAGGACCACCATAGTACCAGTCCAGGGTACAGCCACACCAGGACCACTAGCATACAAGCCCAGGACCACCAGAATATCAGTCCAGGGTACAGCCACACAATGACCAACAGCATGCCAGCCCAGGACCACCCACATGCCAGTCCAGGGTACAGCCACACCAGGACCACCAGCATGCCAGCCCGGGACCACCAGCATACCAGTCCAGGGTACAGCCACACCAGGACAACCAGCATACAAGCCCAGGACCACCAGAATATCAGTCCAGGGTACAGCCACACAATGACCAACAGCATGCCAGCCCAGCACCACCAGCATGCCAGTTAAGGGTACAGCCACACAAGGACCACCAGCATGCCAGCACAGCACCTCCAGCATACCAGTCCAGGGTACAGCCACACCAGGACAACCAGCATACCATCCCAGGATCACCAGCATGCCAGTCCAGAGTACAGCCACACCAGGAACACCAGCATGCCAGTGCAGCACCACCAGCATGCCAGTCCAGGGTATAGTCACACCAGGACCACCAGCCTGCCAGCCCAGCAGCACCACCAGCCTGCCAGCCCAGCAGCACCACCAGCATGCCAGTCCAGGGTACAGCCACACCAGGACCACCAGCATGCCAGCCCAGCAGAACCAGCATGCCAATCCAGGGTACAGCCACACCAGGACCACCAGCATACCACCCCAGGACCACCAGAATACCAGTCCAGGTTACACCCACACCAGGACCACCAGCATGCCAGCCCAGCACCACTAGCATATCAGTCCATGGTACAGCTACACCAGGACCACCAGCATGCCAGCCCAGCACCACCAGCATGCCAGTCCAGGGTACAACCACACCAGGACCACCAGCATACCATCCGAGGACCACAAGAATGCCAGTCCAGGTTACACCCACACCAGGACCACCAACATGCCAGCCCAGCACCACCAGCATGCCAGTCCAGGGTACAGCCACACATGGACCACCAGCATCCCAGCACAGCACCACCAGCATGCCAGTCCAGGGTACAGCCACACCAGGATCACCAGCATACCATCCCAGTACCACCAGCATGCCAGTCCAGGGTACAGCCACACAAGGACCACCAGCATGCCAGCCGAGCAGCACCAGCATGCCAGAACTGGATACTGCCACAGCAGGACCACCAGCATGCCAACCCAGCAAAACCATCATGCCAGTCCAGGGTACAGCCAGACCAGGACCACCAGCATGCCAGTCCAGGACCACCAGAATACCAGTCCAGGGTACAGCCACACCAGGACCACCAGCATCCCAGCACAGCACCACCAGCATGCCAGTCCAGGGTACAGCCACACCAGGACCACCAGCATACCATTCCAGTACCACCAGCATGCCAGTCCAGGGTACAGCCACACAAGGACCACCAGCATGCCAGCCGAGCAGCACCAGCATGCCAGAACTGGGTACTGCCACAGCAGGACCACCAGCATGCCAACCCAGCAAAACCATCATGCCAGTCCAGGGTACAGCCAGACCAGGACCACCAGCATGCCAGTCCAGGACCACCAGAATACCAGTCCAGGGTACAGCAACACCAGGACCACCAGCATGCCAGCCCAGCACCACCAGCATGCCAGTCCAGGGTACAGCCACACCAGGACCACCAGCATGCAAATCCAGGGTACAGCCACACAAGGACTACCAGCATACCAGCCCAGGACCACCAGCATGCCAGCCCAGCACCACCAGCATGCCAGTCCAGGGTACAGCCACACCAGGACCATCAGCATGCCAGCCCAGCACCACCAGCATGCAAGTCCAGGGTACAGCCACACCAGGACCACCAGCATGCCAGCCCAGCACAACCAGCATGCCAGTCCAGGGTACAGCCACAACAGGACCACCAGCATACCATCCCAGGATCACCAGAATACCAGTCCAGGTTACACCCACACCAGGACCACCAGCATGCCAGCCCAGCACCACCAGCATATCATTCCATGGTACAGCCACACCAGGACCACCAGCATGCCATCCCAGCACCAACAGCATGCCAGTACAGGGTAAAGCCACACCAGGGCCACCAGCATGCCAGCCCATCACAACCAGCATTCCAGCCAAGGATCATCAGCATACCATTCGATGGTACAGCCACACCAGGACCACCAGAATACCAGTCCAGGGTACAGCCACACCAGGACCACTAGCATGCCAGCCCAGGACCACCAGAATACCAGTCCAGGGTACAGCCACACAAGGACCAAAAGCATGCCAGCCCAGCACCAACAGCATGCCAGTCCAGGGTACAGCCACACAACGACCACCAGCATGCCAGCACAGCACCACCAGCATACCAGTCCAGGGTACACCACACCAGGACAACCAGTATACCATCCCAGGATCACCAGCATGCCAGTCCAGGGTACAGCCACACCATAACCACCAGCATGCCAGCCCAGCACCACCAGCATGCCAGTCCAGGGTACAGCCACACAAGGACCACCAGCATGCATGCCGAGCACCACAAGCATGCCAGTCCAGGGTACAACCACAGCAGGACCACCAGCATACTATCCTAGGACCACCAGGATACCAGTCCAGAGTACAGCCACACCAGGACCACCAGCATGCCAGTGCAGCACCACCAGCATGCCAGTCCAGGGTATAGTCACACCAGGACCACCAGCCTGCCAGCCCAGCAGCACCACCAGCATGCCAGTCCAGGACCACCAGCATGCCAGTCCAGGGTACAGCCACACCAGGACCACCAGCATGCCACCCCAGCACCACCAGCATGCCAGTCCAGGGTACAGCCACACCAGGACCACCAGCATGCCAGCCCAGCACAACCAGCATGCCAGTCCAGAGTACAGCCACACCAGGACCACCAGCATGCCAGCCCAGGACCACCAGAAAACCAGTCCAGGGTACAGCCACACCAATACCACTAGCATGCCAGCCCAGGACCACCAGAATACCAGTCCAGGGTACAGCCACACAAGGACCAACAGCATGCCAGCCCAGCACCACCAGCATGCCAGTCCAGGGTACAGCCACACCAGGACCACCAGCATGCCAGCCAGCACAACCAGCATGCCAGTACACGTTACACCCACACCAGGACCCCCAGCATGCCAGCCCAGCACCACCAGCATATCAGTCCAGGGTACAGCCATACCAGGACCACCAGCATGCCATCCCAGCACCACCGGCATGCCAGTCCAGGGTAAAACCACACCAGGGCCTTCAGAATGCCAGCCCAGCTCCACCAGCATGCCAGTCAAGGGTACAGCCACAGAAGGACTACCAGCATACCAGCCCAGGACCACAACATGCCAGCCCAGCACCACCAGCATGCCAGTCCAGGGTACAGCCACACCAGGACCACCAGCATGCAAGCCCAGCACCACCAGCATGCCAGTCCAGGGTACAGCCACACCAGGACCACCAGCATGCCAGCCCAGGACCACCAGAATACCAGTCCAGGGTACAGCCACACCAGGACCACTAGCATGCCAGCCCAGGACCACCAGAATACCAGTCCAGGGTACAGCCACACAAGGACCAAAAGCATGCCAGCCCAGCACCACCAGCATGCAAGTCCAGGGTACAGCCACACCAGGACCACCAGCATGCCAGCCCAGCACAACCAGCATGCCAGTCCAGGGTACAGCCACAACAGGACCACCAGCATACCATCCCAGGATCACCAGAATACCAGTCCAGGTTACACCCACACCAGGACCACCAGCATGCCAGCCCAGCACCACCAGCATATCATTCCATGGTACAGCCACACCAGGACCACCAGCATGCCATCCCAGCACCAACAGCATGCCAGTACAGGGTAAAGCCACACCAGGGCCACCAGCATGCCAGCCCATCACAACCAGCATTCCAGCCAAGGATCATCAGCATACCATTCGATGGTACAGCCACACCAGGACCACCAGAATACCAGTCCAGGGTACAGCCACACCAGGACCACTAGCATGCCAGCCCAGGACCACCAGAATACCAGTCCAGGGTACAGCCACACAAGGACCAAAAGCATGCCAGCCCAGCACCAACAGCATGCCAGTCCAGGGTACAGCCACACAACGACCACCAGCATGCCAGCACAGCACCACCAGCATACCAGTCCAGGGTACACCACACCAGGACAACCAGTATACCATCCCAGGATCACCAGCATGCCAGTCCAGGGTACAGCCACACCATAACCACCAGCATGCCAGCCCAGCACCACCAGCATGCCAGTCCAGGGTACAGCCACACAAGGACCACCAGCATGCATGCCGAGCACCACAAGCATGCCAGTCCAGGGTACAACCACAGCAGGACCACCAGCATACTATCCTAGGACCACCAGGATACCAGTCCAGAGTACAGCCACACCAGGACCACCAGCATGCCAGTGCAGCACCACCAGCATGCCAGTCCAGGGTATAGTCACACCAGGACCACCAGCCTGCCAGCCCAGCAGCACCACCAGCATGCCAGTCCAGGACCACCAGCATGCCAGTCCAGGGTACAGCCACACCAGGACCACCAGCATGCCACCCCAGCACCACCAGCATGCCAGTCCAGGGTACAGCCACACCAGGACCACCAGCATGCCAGCCCAGCACAACCAGCATGCCAGTCCAGAGTACAGCCACACCAGGACCACCAGCATGCCAGCCCAGGACCACCAGAAAACCAGTCCAGGGTACAGCCACACCAATACCACTAGCATGCCAGCCCAGGACCACCAGAATACCAGTCCAGGGTACAGCCACACAAGGACCAACAGCATGCCAGCCCAGCACCACCAGCATGCCAGTCCAGGGTACAGCCACACCAGGACCACCAGCATGCCAGCCAGCACAACCAGCATGCCAGTACACGTTACACCCACACCAGGACCCCCAGCATGCCAGCCCAGCACCACCAGCATATCAGTCCAGGGTACAGCCATACCAGGACCACCAGCATGCCATCCCAGCACCACCGGCATGCCAGTCCAGGGTAAAACCACACCAGGGCCTTCAGAATGCCAGCCCAGCTCCACCAGCATGCCAGTCAAGGGTACAGCCACAGAAGGACTACCAGCATACCAGCCCAGGACCACAACATGCCAGCCCAGCACCACCAGCATGCCAGTCCAGGGTACAGCCACACCAGGACCACCAGCATGCAAGCCCAGCACCACCAGCATGCCAGTCCAGGGTACAGCCACACCAGGACCACCAGCATGCCAGCCCAGGACCACCAGAATACCAGTCCAGGGTACAGCCACACCAGGACCACTAGCATGCCAGCCCAGGACCACCAGAATACCAGTCCAGGGTACAGCCACACAAGGACCAAAAGCATGCCAGCCCAGCACCACCAGTATGCCAGTCCAGGGTACGGCCACACCAGGACCACCAGCCTGCCAGCCCAGCAGCACCACCAGCATGCCAGTCCAGGACCACAAGCATGCCAGTCCAGGGTACAGCGACACCAGGACCACCAGCATGCCAGCCCAGCACCACCAGCATGCCAGTCCAGGGTACAGCCACACCAGGACCACCAGCATGCCAGCCCAGCACAACCAGCATGCCAGTCCAGGGTACAGCCACACCAGGACCACCAGCATGCCAGCCCAGGACCACCAGAATACCAGTCCAGGGTACAGCCACACCAGGACCACTAGCATGCCAGCCCAGGACCACCAGAATACCAGTCCAGGGTACAGCCACACCAGGACCACTAGCGTGCCAGCCCAGGACCACAAGAATACCAGTCCAGGTTACACCCACACCAGGACCACCAGCATGCCAGCCCAGCACCACCAGCATATCAGTCCATGGTACAGCCACACCAGGACCACCAGCATGACATCCCAGCACCAACAGCATGCCAGTCCAGGGTAAAGCCACACCAGGGCCACCTGCATGCCAGCCCATCACCACCAGCATGCCAGCCAAGCATCACCAGCATACCATTCGATGGTACAGCCACACCGGGACCACCAGCATTTCTGTCCAGGGTACTGCCACACCAGGACCACCAGCATACCAGCCCAGGACCACCATCATGCCAACCCAGTAAAACCATCATGCCAGTCCAGGGTACAGCCAGATCAGGACCACCAGCATGCCAGTCCAGGACCACCAGAATACCAGTCCAGGGTACAGCCACACCAGGACCACCAGCATGCCAGCCCAGCACCACCAGCATGCCAGTCCAGGGTACAGCCACACCAGGACCACGAGCATGCAAATCCAGGGTACAGCCGCACAAGGACTACCAGCATACCAGCCCAGGACCATCAGCATGCCAGCCCAGCACCACCAGCATGCCAGTCCAGGGTACAGCCACACCAGTACCACCAGCATGCCAGCCCAGGACCACCAGCATGCCAGTCCAGGACCACCCGCATGCCAGTCTAGTACACAGCCACACCAGGACCACTAGCATGCCAGCCCAACACCACCAGCATGCCAGTCCAGGGTACAGCACACCAGGACCACGAGGATTCCAGCCCAGCACCACCAGCATACCAGTCCATGGTACAGCCACACCGGGACCATCAGAATGCCATCCCAGCCAGCACTATCGGCATGCCCGACCAGGGTACAGCCACACTAGCACCACCAGCATGCCAGCCCAGGACCACCAGCATACCAGTCCAGGGTACAGCCACACAAGGACCAACAGCATGCCAGCCCAGCACCACCAGCATGCCAGGGTACAGCCACACAAGGACCACCAGCATGTCAGTCCAGTGTACAGCCACACAAGAACCATGAGCATCCCAGCCCAGGACCACCAGAATACCTGTCATGGGGACAGCCACACCAGGGCTACCAGCTTGCCAGCACAGGACCACCAGCATGCCAGTACAGGGTACAGCCACACTAGGGCCACCAGCATGCCAGTCCAGGACCACCCACATGCCAGTCCAGGGTACAGCCACACCAGGACCACCAGCATGCCAGCCAGCACAACCAGCATGCCAGTACAGGTTACACCCACACCAGGACCACCAGCATGCCAGCCCAGCACCACCAGCATATCAGTCCAGGGTACAGCCATACCAGGACCACCAGCATGCCATCCCAGCACCACCGGCATGCCAGTCCAGGGTAAAGCCACACCAGGGCCATCAGAATTCCAGCCCAGCTCCACCAGCATGCCAGTCAAGGGTACAGCCACAGAAGGACTACCAGCATACCAGCCCAGGACCACAACATGCCAGCCCAGCACCACCAGCATGCCAGTCCAGGGTACAGCCACACCAGGACCACCAGCATGCAAGCCCAGCACCACCAGCATGCCAGTCCAGGGTGCAGCCACACCAGGACCACCAGCATGCCAGCCCAGGACCACCAGAATACCAGTCCAGGGTACAGCCACACCAGGACCACTAGCATGCCAGCCCAGGACCACCAGAATACCAGTCCAGGGTACAGCCACACAAGGACCAAAAGCATGCCAGCCCAGCACCACCAGTATGCCAGTCCAGGGTACGGCCACACCAGGACCACCAGCCTGCCAGCCCAGCAGCACCACCAGCATGCCAGTCCAGGACCACCAGCATGCCAGTCCAGGGTACAGCCACACCAGGACCACCAGCATGCCAGCCCAGCATGCCAGTCCAGGGTACAACCACACCAGGACCACCAGCATGCCAGCCCAGCACAACCAGCATGCCAGTCCAGGGTACAGCCACACCAGGACCACCAGCATGCCAGCCCAGGACCACCAGAATACCAGTCCAGGGTACAGCCACACCAGGACCACTAGCATGCCAGCCCAGGACCACCAGAATACCAGTCCAGGGTACAGCCACACCAGGACCACTAGCATGCCAGCCCAGGACCACAAGAATACCAGTCCAGGTTACACCCACACCAGGACCACCAGCATGCCAGCCCAGCACCACCAGCATATCAGTCCATGGTACAGCCACACCAGGACCACCAGCATGCCATCCTAGCACCAACAGCATGCCAGTCCAGGGTTAAGCCACACCAGGGCCACCTGCATGCCAGCCCATCACCACCAGCATGCCAGCCAAGCATCACCAGCATACCATTTGATGGTACAGCCACACCGGGACTACCAGCATTTCTGTCCAGGGTACTGCCACACCAGGACCACCAGCATACCAGCCCAGGACCACCATCATGCCAACCCAGTAAAACCATCATGCCAGTCCAGGGTACAGCCAGATCAGGACCACCAGCATGCCAGTCCAGGACCACCAGCATGCCAGTCCAGGGTACAGCCACACCAGGACCACCAGCATGCCAGCCCAGCACCACCAGCATGCCAGTCCAGGGTACAACCACACCAGGACCACCAGCATGCCAGCCCAGCACAACCAGCATGCCAGTCCAGGGTACAGCCACACCAGGACCACCAGCATGCCAGCCCAGGACCACCAGAATACCAGTCCAGGGTACAGCCACACCAGGACCACTAGCATGCCAGCCCAGGACCACCAGAATACCAGTCCAGGGTACAGCCACACCAGGACCACTAGCATGCCAGCCCAGGACCACAAGAATACCAGTCCAGGTTACACCCACACCAGGACCACCAGCATGCCAGCCCAGCACCACCAGCATATCAGTCCATGGTACAGCCACACCAGGACCACCAGCATGCCATCCTAGCACCAACAGCATGCCAGTCCAGGGTTAAGCCACACCAGGGCCACCTGCATGCCAGCCCATCACCACCAGCATGCCAGCCAAGCATCACCAGCATACCATTCGATGGTACAGCCACACCGGGACCACCAGCATTTCTGTCCAGGGTACTGCCACACCAGGACCACCAGCATACCAGCCCAGGACCACCATCATGCCAACCCACTAAAACCATCATGCCAGTCCAGGGTACAGCCAGATCAGGACCACCAGCATGCCAGTCCAGGACCACCAGAATACCAGTCCAGGGTACAGCCACACCAGGACCACCAGCATGCCAGCCCAGCACCACCAGCATGCCAGTCCAGGGTACAGCCACACCAGGACCACGAGCATGCAAATCCAGGGTACAGCCACACAAGGACTACCAGCATACCAGCCCAGGACCTGGTGGTCCTGGGCTGGCATGCTGGTGGTACTGGTGTGGCTGTACCCTGGACTGGCATGCTGGTGGTGCTGGGCTGGCATGCCATCACAGCACCATCAGCATACCAGTCCAGGGTAAAGCCACACAAGGACCAAAAGCATGCCAGCCCAGCACCACCAGTATGCCAGTCCAGGGTACGGCCACACCAGGACCACCAGCCTGCCAGCCCAGCAGCACCACCAGCATGCCAGTCCAGGACCACCAGCATGCCAGTCCAGGGTACAGCCACACCAGGACCACCAGCATGCCAGCCCAGCACCACCAGCATGCCAGTCCAGGGTACAACCACACCAGGACCACCAGCATGCCAGCCCAGCACAACCAGCATGCCAGTCCAGGGTACAGCCACACCAGGACCACCAGCATGCCAGCCCAGGACCACCAGAATACCAGTCCAGGGTACAGCCACACCAGGACCACTAGCATGCCAGCCCTTGACCACCAGAATACCAGTCCAGGGTACAGCCACACCAGGACCACTAGCATGCCAGCCCAGGACCACAAGAATACCAGTCCAGGTTACACCCACACCAGGACCACCAGCATGCCAGCCCAGCACCACCAGCATATCAGTCCATGGTACAGCCACACCAGGACCACCAGCATGCCATCCTAGCACCAACAGCATGCCAGTCCAGGGTTAAGCCACACCAGGGCCACCTGCATGCCAGCCCATCACCACCAGCATGCCAGCCAAGCATCACCAGCATACCATTCGATGGTACAGCCACACCGGGACCACCAGCATTTCTGTCCAGGGTACTGCCACACCAGGACCACCAGCATACCAGCCCAGGACCACCATCATGCCAACCCACTAAAACCATCATGCCAGTCCAGGGTACAGCCAGATCAGGACCACCAGCATGCCAGTCCAGGACCACCAGAATACCAGTCCAGGGTACAGCCACACCAGGACCACCAGCATGCCAGCCCAGCACCACCAGCATGCCAGTCCAGGGTACAGCCACACCAGTACCACGAGCATGCAAATCCAGGGTACAGCCACACAAGGACTACCAGCATACCAGCCCAGGACCTGGTGGTCCTGGGCTGGCATGCTGGTGGTACTGGTGTGGCTGTACCCTGGACTGGCATGCTGGTGGTGCTGGGCTGGCATGCCATCACAGCACCATCAGCATACCAGTCCAGGGTACAGGCACACCAGAACAACCAGCATACCATCCCAGGATCACCAGCATGCCATTCCAGGGTACAGCCACACCATGACCACCAGCATGCCATCACAGCACCATCAGCATACCAGTCCAGGCTACCGGCACACCAGAACAACCAGCATACCATCCCAGGATCACCAGCATGCCAGTCCAGGGTACAGCCACACAAGGTCCACCAGCATGCACGCCAAGCACCACAAGCATGCCAGTCCAGGGTACAACCACAGCAGGAGCACCAGCATACTATCCTAGGACCACCAGGATGCCAGTCCAGAGTACAGCCACACCAGGACCACCAGCATGCCAGTGCAGCACCACCAGCATGCCAGTCCAGTGTATAGTCACAAAAGGACCACCAGCCTGCCAGCCCAGCAGCACCACCAGCATGCCAGTCCAGGACCACCAGCATGCCAGTCCAGGGTACAGCCACACCAGGATCACCAGCATGCCAGCCCAGCACCACCAGCATGCCAGTCCAGGGTACAGCCACACCAGGACCACCAGCATGCCAGCCCAGCACAACCAGCATGCCAGTCCAGGGTACAGCCACACCAGAACCACCAGCATGCTAGCCCAGGACCACCAGAATACCAGTCCAGGGTACAGCCACACCAGGACCACTAGCATGCCAGCCCAGGACCACCAGAATACCAGTCCAGGGTACAGCCAGACAAGGACCAGCAGCATGCCAGCCCAGCACGACCAGCATGCCAGTTCAGGGTACAGCCACACAAGGACCACCAGCATGTCAGTCCAGGGCACAGCCACACAAGAACCATGAGCATGCCAGCCCAGGACCACCAGAATACCTGTCCAGGGTACAGCCACACCAGGACCACCAGCTTGCCAGCACAGGACCACCAGCATGCCAGTACAGGGTACAGCCACACTAGGGCCACCAGCATGCCAGTCCAGGACCACCCACATGCCAGTCCAGGGTACAGCCACACCGGGACCACCAGCATTTCTGTCCAGGGTACTGCCACACCAGGACCACCAGCATACCAGCCCAGGACCACCATCATGCCAACCCACTAAAACCATCATGCCAGTCCAGGGTACAGCCAGATCAGGACCACCAGCATGCCAGTCCAGGACCACCAGAATACCAGTCCAGGGTACAGCCACACCAGGACCACCAGCATGCCAGCCCAGCACCACCAGCATGCCAGTCCAGGGTACAGCCACACCAGGACCACGAGCATGCAAATCCAGGGTACAGCCACACAAGGACTACCAGCATACCAGCCCAGGACCTGGTGGTCCTGGGCTGGCATGCTGGTGGTACTGGTGTGGCTGTACCCTGGACTGGCATGCTGGTGGTGCTGGGCTGGCATGCCATCACAGCACCATCAGCATACCAGTCCAGGGTACAGGCACACCAGAACAACCAGCATACCATCCCAGGATCACCAGCATGCCATTCCAGGGTACAGCCACACCATGACCACCAGCATGCCATCACAGCACCATCAGCATACCAGTCCAGGCTACAGGCACACCAGAACAACCAGCATACCATCCCAGGATCACCAGCATGCCAGTCCAGGGTACAGCCACACAAGGTCCACCAGCATGCACGCCAAGCACCACAAGCATGCCAGTCCAGGGTACAACCACAGCAGGAGCACCAGCATACTATCCTAGGACCACCAGGATGCCAGTCCAGAGTACAGCCACACCAGGACCACCAGCATGCCAGTGCAGCACCACCAGCATGCCAGTCCAGTGTATAGTCACAAAAGGACCACCAGCCTGCCAGCCCAGCAGCACCACCAGCATGCCAGTCCAGGACCACCAGCATGCCAGTCCAGGGTACAGCCACACCAGGATCACCAGCATGCCAGCCCAGCACCACCAGCATGCCAGTCCAGGGTACAGCCACACCAGGACCACCAGCATGCCAGCCCAGCACAACCAGCATGCCAGTCCAGGGTACAGCCACACCAGAACCACCAGCATGCTAGCCCAGGACCACCAGAATACCAGTCCAGGGTACAGCCACACCAGGACCACTAGCATGCCAGCCCAGGACCACCAGAATACCAGTCCAGGGTACAGCCACACAAGGACCAGCAGCATGCCAGCCCAGCACGACCAGCATGCCAGTTCAGGGTACAGCCACACAAGGACCACCAGCATGTCAGTCCAGGGCACAGCCACACAAGAACCATGAGCATGCCAGCCCAGGACCACCAGAATACCTGTCCAGGGTACAGCCACACCAGGACCACCAGCTTGCCAGCACAGGACCACCAGCATGCCAGTACAGGGTACAGCCACACTAGGGCCACCAGCATGCCAGTCCAGGACCACCCACATGCCAGTCCAGGGTACAGCCACACCAGGACCACCAGCATGCCAGCCCAGGACCACCATAATACCAGTCCAGGGTACAGCCACACAAGGACCAACAGCATGCCAGCCCAGTACCACCAGCATGCCAGTCCAGGGTACAGCCACAAAAGGACCACCAGCATGTCAGTCCAGGGTACAGCCACACAAGAACCATGAGCATGCCAGCCCAGGACCACCAGAATACCTGTCCAGGGTACAGCCACACCAGGGCTACCAGCTTGCCAGCACATGACCACCAGCATGCCAGTACAGGGTACAGCCACACTAGAGCCACCAGCATGCCTGTCCAGGACCACCCATATGCCAGTCCAGGGTACAGCCACACCAGGACCACCAGCATGCCAGCCCAGGACCACCATAATACCAGTCCAGGGTACAGCCACACCAGGACCACTAGCATACCAGCCCAGGACCACCAGAATATCAGTCCAGGGTACAGCCAGACAATGACTAACAGCATGCCAGCCCAGCACCACCAGCATGCCAGTCCAGGGTACAGCCACACAAGAAAAACCAGCATGCCAGCACAGCACCACCAGCATACCAGTCCAGGGTACAGCCACACCAGAACAACCAGCATACCATCCCAGGATCACCAGCATTCCATTCCAGGGTACAGCCACACCATGACCACCAGCATGCCAGCCCAGCACCACCAGCATGCCAGTCCAGGGTACAGCCACACAAGGACCACCAGCATGCACGTCAAGCACCACAAGCATGCCAGTCCAGGGTACAACCACAGCAGGACCACCAGCATACTATCCTAGGACCACCAGGATGCCAGTCCAGAGTACAGCCACACCAGGACCACCAGCATGCCAGTGCAGCACCACCAGCATGCCAGTCCAGGGTATAGTCACACCAGGACCACCAGCCTGCCAGCCCAGCAGCAGCACCAGCATGCCAGTCCAGGACCACCAGCATGCCAGTCCAGGGTACAGCCACACCAGGACCACCAGCATGCCAGCCCAGCACCACTAGCATGCCAGTCCAGGTAAAGCCACACCAGGACCACCAGCATGCCAGCCCAGCACAACCAGTATGCCAGTCCAGGGTACAGCCACACCAAGACCACCAGCATGCCAGGCCAGGACCACCAGAATACCAGTCCAGGGTACAGCCTCACCAGGACCACTAGCATGCCAGCCCAGGACCATCAGAATACCAGTCCAGGGTACAGCCACACAAGGACCAACAGCATGCCAGCCCAGCACGACCAGCTTGCCAGTTCAGGGTACAGCCACACAAGGACCACCAGCATGTCAGTCCAGGACACAGCCACACAAGAACCACGAGCATGCCAGCCCAGGACCACCAGAATACCTGTCCAGGGTACAGCCACACCAGGGCCACCAGCTTGCCAGCACAGGACCACCAGCATGCCAGTACAGGGTACAGCCACACTAGGGCCACCAGCATGCCAGTCCAGGACCACCCACATGCCAGTCCAGGGTACAGCCACACCAGGACCACCAGCATGCCAGCCCAGGACCACCATAATACCAGTCCAGGGTACAGCCACACCAGGACCACTAGCATACCAGCCCAGGACCACCAGAATATCAGTCCAGGGTACAGCCACACAATGACCAACAGCATGCCAGCCCAGGACCACCCACATGCCAGTCCAGGGTACAGCCACACCACGACCACGAGCATGCCAGCCCAGGACCACCAGCATACCAGTCCAGGGTACAGCCAAACCAGGACAACAAGCATACCAGCCCAGGACCACCAGAATATCAGTCCAGGGTACAGCCACACAATGACCAACAGCATGCCAGCCCAGCACCACCAGCATGCCAGTCAAGGGTACCGCCACACAAGGACCACCAGCATGCCAGCACAGCACCTCCAGCATACCAGTCCAGAGTACAGCCACACCAGGACAACCAGCATACCATCCCAGGATCACCAGCATGTCAGTCCAGAGTACAGCCACACCAGGACCACCAGCATGCCAGTGCAGCACCACCAGCGTGCCAGTCCAGGGTATAGTCACACCAGGACCACCAGCCTGCCAGCCCAGCAGCACCACTAGCATGCCAGTCAAGGACCACCAGCATGCCAGTCCAGGGTACAGCCACACCAGGACCACCAGCATGCCAGCCCAGCACCACCAGCATGCCAGTCCAGGGTACAGCTACACCAGGACCACCAGCATGCCAGCCCAGCACAACCAGCATGCCAGTCCAGGGTACAGCCACACCAGGACCACCAGCATACCACCCCAGGACCACCAGAATACCAGTCCAGGTTACACCCACACCAGGACCACCAGCATGCCAGCCCAGCACCACTAGCATATCAGTCCATGGTACGGCCACACCAGGACCACCAGCATGCCAGCCCAGCACCACCAGCATGCCAGTCCAGGGTACAGCCACACCAGAATCACCAGCATACCATCCCAGGACCACAAGAATACCAGTCCCGGTAACACCCACACCAGGACCACCAGCATGCCAGCCCAGCACCACCAGCATGCCAGTCTAGGGTACAGCCACACAAGGACCCCCAGCATCCCAGCACAGCACCACCAGCATGCCTGTCCAGGGTACAGCCACACCAGGACCACCAGCATGCCAGCCCAGCAAAACCAGCATGCCAGTCCAGGGTACAGCCACACAAGAACCACCAGCATGCCAGCACAGCACCACCAGCATACCAGTCCAGGGTACAGCCACACCAGAACAACCAGCATACCATCCCAGGATCACTAGCATGCCATTCCAGGGTACAGCCACACCATGACCACTAGCATGCCAGCCCAGCACCACCAGCATGCCAGTCCAGGGTACAGCCACACAAGGACCACCAGCATGCACGCCAAGCACCACAAGCATGCCAGTCCAGGGTACAACCACAGCAGGACCACCAGCATACTATCCTAGGACCACCAGGATGCCAGTCCAGACTACAGCTACACCAGGACCACCAGCATGCCAGTGCAGCGCCACCAGCATGCCAGTCCAGGGTATAGTCACACCAGGACCACCAGCCTGCCAGCCCAGAAGCACCACCAGCATGCCAGTCCAGGACCACCAGCATGCCAGTCCAGGGTACAGCCACACCAGGACCACCAGCATGCCAGCCCAGCACAACTAGCATGCCAGTCCAGGGTAAAGCCACACCTGGACCACCAGCATGCCAGCCCAGCACAACCAGCATACCAGTCCAGGGTACAGCCACACCAGGACAACAAGCATACCAGCCCAGGACCACCAGAATATCAGTCCAGGGTACAGCCACACAATGACCAACAGCATGCCAGCCCAGCACCACCAGCATGCCAGTCAAGGGTACCACCACACAAGGACCACCAGCATGCCAGCACAGCACCTCCAGCATACCAGTCCAGAGTACAGCCACACCAGGACAACCAGCATACCATCCCAGGATCACCAGCATGTCAGTCCAGAGTACAGCCACACCAGGACCACCAGCATGCCAGTGCAGCACCACCAGCATGCCAGTCCAGGGTATAGTCACACCAGGACCACCAGCCTGCCAGCCCAGCAGCACCACCAGCATGCCAGTCAAGGACCACCAGCATGCCAGTCCAGGGTACAGCCACACCAGGACCACCAGCATGCCAGCCCAGCACCACCAGCATGCCAGTCCAGGGTACAGCTACACCAGGACCACCAGCATGCCAGCCCAGCACAACCAGCATGCCAGTCCAGGGTACAGCCACACCAGGACCACCAGCATACCACCCCAGGACCACCAGAATACCAGTCCAGGTTACACCCACACCAGGACCACCAGCATGCCAGCCCAGCACCACTAGCATATCAGTCCATGGTACGGCCACACCAGGACCACCAGCATGCCAGCCCAGCACCACCAGCATGCCAGTCCAGGGTACAGCCACACCAGAATCACCAGCATACCATCCCAGGACCACAAGAATACCAGTCCCGGTAACACCCACACCAGGACCACCAGCATGCCAGCCCAGCATCACCAGCATGCCAGTCCAGGGTACAACCACACAAGGACCCCCAGCATCCCAGCACAGCACCACCAGCATGCCAGTCCAGGGTACAGCCACACCAGGACCACCAGCATGCCAGCCCAGCACCACCCGCTTGCCAGTCCAGGGTACAGCCACACAAGAACCACCAGCATGCCAGCACAGCACCACCAGCATACCAGTCCAGGGTACAGCCACACCAGAACAACCAGCATACCATCCCAGGATCACTAGCATGCCATTCCAGGGTACAGCCACACCATGACCACCAGCATGCCAGCCCAGCACCACCAGCATGCCAGTCCAGGGTACAGCCACACAAGGACCACCAGCATGCACGCCAAGCACCACAAGCATGCCAGTCCAGGGTACAACCACAGCAGGACCACCAGCATACTATCCTAGGACCACCAGGATGCCAGTCCAGAGTACAGCTACACCAGGACCACCAGCATGCCAGTGCAGCACCACCAGCATGCCAGTCCAGGGTATAGTCACACCAGGACCACCAGCCTGCCAGCCCAGAAGCACCACCAGCATGCCAGTCCAGGACCACCAGCATGCCAGTCCAGGGTACAGCCACACCAGGACCACCAGCATGCCAGCCCAGCACAACTAGCATGCCAGTCCAGGGTAAAGCCACACCAGGACCACCAGCATGCTAGCCCAGCACAACCAGCATGCCAGTCCAGGGTACAGCCACACCAGGACAACCAGCATGCCAGCCCAGGACCACCAGAATACCAGTCCAGGGTACAGCCACACCAGGACCACTAGCATGCCAGCCCAGGACCACCAGAATACCAGTCCAGGGTACAGCCACACAAGGACCAACAGCATGCCAGCCCAGCACGACCAGCATGCCAGTTCAGGGTACAGCCACACAAGTACCACCAGCATGTCAGTCCAGGGCACAGCCACACAAGAACCACGAGCATGCCAGCCCAGGACCACCAGAATACCTGTCCAGGGTACAGCCACACCAGGACAACCAGCATACCATCCCAGGATCACCAGCATGTCAGTCCAGAGTACAGCCACACCAGGACCACCAGCATGCCAGTGCAGCACCACCAGCATGCCAGTCCAGGGTATAGTCACACCAGGACCACCAGCCTGCCAGCCCAGCAGCACCACCAGCATGCCAGTCTAGGACCACCAGCATGCCAGTCCAGGGTACAGCCACAGCAGGACCACCAGCATGCCAGCCCAGCACCACCAGCATTCCAGTCCAGGGTACAGCCACTCCGGGACCACCAGCATGCCTGCCCAGCACAACCAGCATGCCAGTCCAGGATACAGCCACACCAGGACCACCAGCATACCACCCCAGGATCACCAGCATACCATCCCAGGACCACAAGAATACCAGTCCAGGTTACACCCACACCAGGACCACCAGCATGCCAGCCCAGCACCACCAGCATGCCAGTCCAGGGTACAGCCACACAAGGACCCGCAGCATCCCAGCTCAGCACCACCAACATGCCAGTCCAGGGTACAGCCACACCAGGACCACCAGCATACCATCCCAGTACCACCAGCATGCCAGTCCAGGGTACAGCCACACAAGGACCACCAGCATGCCAGCCGAGCAGCACCAGCATGCTAGAACTGGGTACTGCCACAGCAGGACCACCAGCATACCATCCCAGGACCACCAGGAGGCCAGCCCAGTGTACAGCCAAACCAGGACCACCAGCATTGCCAGTGCAGCACCACCAGCATGCCAGTCCAGGGTACAGTCACACCAGGACCACCAGCCTGCCAGTTCAGCAGCACCATCAGCATGCCAGTCCAGGGTACAGCCACACCAGGACCACCAGCATGCCAGCCCAGCACCACCAGCATGCCAGTCCAGGGTACAGCCACACCAGGACCACCAGCATGCCAGCCCAGCACAACCAGCATGCCAGTCCAGGGTACAGCCACACCAGGACCACCAACATGCCAGCCCAGCACCACCAGCATGCCAGTCCAGGGTACAGCCACACCAGGACCACCAGCATGCCAGCCCAGCACTACCAGCATACAGTCCATCGTACAGCCACACCAGGACCACTAGCATGCCAGCCCAGCACAACCAGCATGCCAGTCCACGGTACAGCCACACCAGGACCACCAGCAAGCCAGCCCAGGACCACCAGCATGCCAGTCCAGGACCACCCGCATGCCAGTCTAGTACACAGCCACACCAGGACCACTAGCATGCCAGCCCAACACCACCAGCATGCCAGTTCAGGGTACAGCACACCAGGAACACGAGCATGCCAGCCCAGCACCACCAGCATACCAGTCCATGGTACAGCCACACCATGACCATCAGAATGCCATCCCAGCACTATCAGCATACCCGACCAGGGTACAGCCACACCAGCACCATCAGCATGCCAGTCCAGGACCACCAGAATACCAGTCCAGGGTACAGCCACACCAGGACCACTATCATGCCAGCCCAGAACCACCAGAATACCAGTCCAGGGTACAGCCACACAAGGACCAACAGCATGCCAGACAAGCACCATCAGCATGCCAGCACAGCACCACCAGCATGCCAGTCCAGGGTACAGCCACACCACGACCATCAGCATGCCAGCTGAGCACCACCAGCATGACAGTCCAGGGTACAGCCACACCAGGACCACCAGAATGCCAGCCCAGCACCACCAGCCTGCCAGTCCAGGGTACAGCCACACCAGGATCACCAGCATACCATCCCAGGACCACAAGAATACCAGTCCAGGTCACACCCACACCAGGACCACCAGCATGCCAGCCCAGCACCACCAGCATGCCAGTCCAGGGTACAGTCACACAAGGACCCCCAGCATCCCAGCACAGCACCACCAGCATGCCAGTCCAGGGTACAGCCACACCAGGACCACCAGCATACCATCCCAGTACCACCAGCATGCCAGTCCAGGATACAGCCACACAAGGACCACCAGCATGCCAGCCGAGCAGCACCAGCATGCCAGAACTGGGTACTGCCACAGCAGGACCACCAGCATACCATCCCAGGACCACCAGGATGCCAGCCCAGTGTACAGCCAAACCAGGACCACCAGCATTGCCAGTGCAGCACCACCAGCATGCCAGTCCAGGGTACAGTCACACCAGGACCACCAGCCTGCCAGCTCAGCAGCACCGCCAGCATGCCAGTCCAGGGTACAGCCACACCAGGACCACCAGCACGCCAGCCCAGCACCACCAGCATGCCAGTCCAGGGTACGACCACACCAGGACTACCAGCATGCCAGCCCAGCACAACCAGCATGCCAGTCCAGGGTACAGCCACAACAGGACCACCAGCATACCATCCCAGGATCACCAGAATACCAGTCCAGGTTACACCCACACTAGGACCACCAGCATGCCAGCCCAGCACCACCAGCATATCAGTCCATGGTACAGCCACACCAGGACCACCAGCATGCCATCCCAGCACCAACAGCATGCCAGTCCAGGGTACATCCACACCAGGGCCACCAGCATGCCAGCCCATCACCACCAGCATGCCAGCCAAGCATCACCAGCATACCATTCGATGGTACAGCCACACCGGGACCACCAACATTTCTGTCCAGGGTACTGCCACACCAGGACCACCAGCATACCAGCCCAGGACCACCAGCATGCCAACCCAGCAAAACCATCATGCCAGTCCAGGGTACAGCCAGACCAGGACCACCAGCATGCCATTCCAGGACCACCAGAATACCAGTTCAGGGTACAGCCACACCAGGACCACCAGCATGCCAGCCCAGCACCACCAGCATGCCAGTCCAGGGTACAGCCACACCAGCAGCATGCAAATCCAGGGTACAGCAATACAAGGACTACTAGCATACCAGCCCAGGACCACCAGCATGCCAGCCCAGCACCACCAGCATGCCAGTCCAGGGTACAGCCACACCAGGACCACCAACATGCCAGCCCAGCACCACCAGCATGCCAGTCCAGGGTACAGCCACACCAGGACCACCAGCATGCCAGCCCAGCACTACCAGCATACAGTCCATCGTACAGCCACACCAGGACCACCAGCATGCCAGCCCAGGACCACCAGCATGCCAGTCCAGGACCACCCGAATGCCAGTCTAGTACACAGCCACACCAGGACCACTAGCATGCCAGGCTAACACCACTAGCATGCCAGTCCAGGGTACAGCACACCAGGACCACGAGCATGCCAGCCCAACACCACCAGCATACCAGTCCATGGTACAGCCACACCAGGACCACCAGAATGCCATCCCAGCACTATCAGCATGCCCGACCAGGGTACAGCCACGCCAGCACCACCAGCATGCCAGCCCAGGACCACCAGAATACCAGTCCAGGGTACAGCAACACCAGGACCACTATCATGCCAGCACAGAACCACCAGAATACCAGTCCAGGGTACAGCCACACAAGGACCAACAGCATGCCAGCCCAGCACCATCAGCATACCAGCACAGAACCACCAGCATGCCAGTCCAGGGTACAGCCACACCATGACCATCAGCATGCCAGCTGAGCACCACCAGCATGACAGTCCAGAGTACAGCCACACCAGGTCCACCAGCATGCCAGTGCAGCACCACCAGCATGCCAGTCCAGGGTACAGTCACACCAGGACCACCAGCAAGCCAGTCCAGCAGCCCCACCAGCATGCCAGTCTAGGACCACCAGCGTGCCAATCCAGGGTACAACCATACCAGGACCACCAGCATGCCAGCCCAGCACCACCAGCATACCAGTCCAGGGTACAGCCACACCAGGACCACCAGCATGCCATCCCAGCACCACCAGCATGCCAGACCAGGGTACAGCCACACCACCATCACCAGCATGCCAGCCCAGCACCACCATCATGCCAGTCCAGGGTACAGTCACACCAGGACCACCAGCGAGCCAGTCCAGCAGCCCCACCAGCATGCCAGTCTAGGACCACCAGCGTGCCAATCCAGGGTACAACCATACCAGGACCACCAGCATGCCAGCCCAGCACCACCAGCATACCAGTCCAGGGTACAGCCACACCAGGACCACCAGCATGCCATCCCAGCACCACCAGCATGCCAGACCAGGGTACAGCCACACCACCATCACCAGCATGCCAGCCCAGCACCACCATCATGCCAGTTCAGGGTACAGCCACACAAGGACCACCAGCCTGACAGCCTAGCACCACCAGCATGACCGTCCAGGGTACAGCCACACAAGTACCACCAGCATGCCAGTCCAGGGTACAGCCACACCAGGACCACCAGCATGCCAGCCCAGGACCACCAACATGCCAGTCCAGCGTACAGCCACACCTGGACCACCAGCATGCCGGTCCAGGGTACACTCACACCAGGACCACCAGCATGCCAATCCAGGGTACACCCACACAGGACCACCAGCATGCCAGTCCAGGACCACCAGCATGCCAGTCCAGGAAACAGCCACACTAGGACCACCAGCATACCAGCCCAGCACCACCAGCATGCCAGTCCAGGGTACAGCCACACCAGGACCACCAGCATGCCATTCCAGGGTACAGCCAAACCAGGACCACCTGTATGGCGCTGTCCTAGTTCTGATGGGCTCAGGTTGACCCGTGGTCACTGAAAGTCTCTAAAGGGATCATTCTTGTTTACTGGGCTGTCTTGTAACTTTGTTTTTTCATTCACTCTCATTGAAAAGTGCTGCCTTCAAAAAAACAACTGTAAAAGGCCTCTTGAATCTGCGTTCTGCCCAAGGTCCCTGGAGGATTCCATTTTTAGATGTGATGAGCCCTGCATCCCTGAGTGTTCCACCTCTGAGCCCCAGCGACCAGGCAGAGGTGAGCAGCTGTCAGACAATTGCAAGGTGACACATATGTGTATCCCTTTGGATGCCAGAGCTCTGATAAGATAAATATTCCCCTTTGAATTAAGTTTTAAAATGGACCAAGTCGAAAACATCTTCCTCTACTCACAATTCTCTGAAGAATGGGTCCCCTATGAAATTAACTTGTTATTCCTTTATGAGGCCTGCAATGGGTATGCATTAAGAAGACACTTAATAATGTTTGTTTTTCTGGCTAATTTTGGGGGGTGTGGATAGGGAGAAGTCGGACAGCACTCGACCCTTTTATAAATAGGAGCACAAGTTACTCTGGGCCGAGTCCTAACAGTGCATGTTAGCTAAAGAGCCTCATCAGACCTCTGCAGGGCGATAGACGGGCAAGTTGAAAGGAGGAGCAGGCGTCAGAGCTGCCTAAAGACACCCCGACCCTTCCTACTGATGTTTCCTGGTTGATTCCTTTGAAGCACGATTAATCGCTGAATCTCAGACCCCATTTCATGACTGGGGTGGCAGTGGTGGTGCACATGATGGCTGCCTGGTCTCTGCTGGGTCACAGGAATCCACACTGGACTCTGGTGCTGCTGATCCTGTGTGTAAACCCAGGGCAAGTTCACTCCGCTCCTGTCAACAGCTGCACTTTAGAAACGCCTGATCAGCTTGGATTCACACGGGAAGGGGACCTGGTCCTGGGAGCAGTGATGCAGTTTGGGAGGGAAGGGTCTGGCCCAATTGCTAACTTCACCCAGATACCTGTCTTCATCGATTCGCACGTGTAAGTGTTTCTTCCCAAAAGTGTCTGGGCTGCCCAGCTGCAGCAGTGTTCACCACTACACACTAAGACGCAAGGACAGCAGGTTCCCACTGGTGTGCATTTCACTATAGGCAGCTTGTGCATTCTTATTTCACTATCGTGTTGCAATTCTATTACACAGATATTAGACATGCATTCAAATGTTTGCTGCTGACTGTTGGCTACTGCGCCACAGCATTCAGTCTCGCATGCTCCATTCAAACTTCTCTTTATTCCTTTACAACTCGAACTGCCCTAACCCCTCTGTGTCCCTCCCCTTCCGCCCTCTTCCTGCCCTGGCGTGCTCTTCCTTCTTAAAGGAGCCGCGCCTCTTCATTGAGCCGTAACATCTCCTTCGTGCTTAACATGAAAGCTGGGAGTCTATATTTGTTCGATGAGTCTCGCAGGTCTCCACACTGTTCTGTGTGGTCTGCCCGGGGAGTCTCTGGTTTCACCGGTTGTTTCAGCCGGAGGGTTTGCACTTTCTTCAGGCTCGAGGTCCTCTGTTGTGGTCTCTGGCGTTTCTGGGTCTTCAAGGTACAGTCTCTTGAAGAATGACATACTTGCCAACATTCTGTGACCAAAAAGGTAGGATTTTTCAAGTTTCAAAAATAATAATTCGTATAACAATGACATCACAGGAAAATACAAAGCATACATTGTTGGCACCACTGGAGCATTCTAAAATACACAACCCATCAAACAGCACAACATGGAAAGATGTTCAAATGTTAAAAATGTATAACACCGAACTCAAATACATAACTTCACAGAAGGTAATCACACACAGCTGGTAGGCACGTTTGCCACTGCTCTGTAGCAGCAGCCTGAGCAGTACATATGTATTCCTGCAGTGCAAGTTGAACACTGAATGACATGGCGACTGATACCCCCCTCAGTGTGATAGGCAGATGCTGTGTAACGGTGTTATGCTCTGCTACTTGCCTTCACTGGTGGTTCACCAAAGGGTTGTACCGGCAAGAGTGAAGGACAGAGTCACATAGCTGTCAGATCCCAATCGAAGTAATCACCTACCAGCCCACTTTACAGACAAATTAATGAGTTGCATGCTTTGTCCTGCAGCCCGCCTTAAAGTCACATAAATTACCTGCCACTGTACAAAACAGTAGGATCTGTCACCAAAATCTGTAGGCGGTAGAACTGCTTAAAAAGCAGTAGCCTACTGCCTAAATCAGTAGGGTTGGCAAGTATGGAATGATGTGTTGCGGCTTATCTCGCCTGGTTCTCCTGTTGCTGTTATTATGGGCCCTTTTATAGCAGTGATCACCCGGGGCTCTGGTCTGTAGCGTGTGTCTGTTTTCCATAGTTGTCTTTGCCGAACCAGGACTGTTTGTCCTACTTCATGTTGTGATTCTTTTGCTTTCCTTTTCTTATCGACCCATTCTTTGGCCCGAGCTTTCCTTTCGGTGGCTTATGGCTGCGTCTCGCTCTGGAGTATAGTCTTCCCATTGGGGAATGCGGGTCCGAGGTTTGTATTTTGGGTGTTTTCCCTGTCGCCTCATGCAGTGTGTTCCGATAGCTCCTGAGCATTCAGCATATCGCTTGTGGATGTGGCGTTTGATCTGCAAGGGCTTTCTGCCTTTTTAGTTTTATGGTTGCCATGAAGCGTTCTACCATTCCATTGGTCTGGGGCCAAAGCGGCGTGATCTTTTGGTGGTGGAAGCCGAGGTGGTCTGCTAGTTTTGTGAATTCTTGTCCCTGAAATGGAGGTGCATTATCCGTCTTCACGATGGCTGGAATGCCCCACTCACTGAATAGTTTGTCTATGATGGGTGCTGTCTCATAGAAAGATGTCGACGGCGCCTGCTTGACGAATGGGAATCGTGAGTACTCGTCAGTCGCTACGAGCAGGTATCCCCCTTCTTTTAGGGGTCCA
Organism: Ambystoma mexicanum; assembly: GCF_040938575.1. Classification (NCBI taxonomy): domain Eukaryota; kingdom Metazoa; phylum Chordata; class Amphibia; order Caudata; family Ambystomatidae; genus Ambystoma; species Ambystoma mexicanum. Next base: position 1,451,068,730 of record NC_090924.1, on the reverse strand, counting down.
TAAAAGTCCATTGCAACCCTTTGCCAGGGTCTTTCCGGTAGCGGTATCGGCTGCATCGGGCTTGGGTCTGACTTTTTCGCTGCTTGTTGGCAGGGTCTGCAGTTGAGCCAGGATGTCTTCCACTATGATGTCCATGTAAGGGAACCATGCATGGTTTCTTAGAATTTTCTTAGTGTTCTCAATTCCTCTATGCCCTTCGTGGGCTATTGTTACTAGTGTTTTCCGGAGGTCTTTTGGAGCCACTAGCCGATAGCCTCGTAATAGTATGCCTTGGTCGGTGGCTACTAGTTCTGAGTGTATCTTGGCTATGCGGCTTAGATCTTTCTTGTCCGTACCTTTTCCTCCATTTCCTCTCCCACGCACGTTATTCCAGTATTTCGTGCGGGTGAGGTGCAGGGCATCTTTGATGGTGGGTAAGCTCTGCTTCTGGCTTCGAACACCTCTGTTGAGATGGTAGGAGGCATGGTGTTGGCGGAGAGGTATGCAATGTATTCTTCCGCTTCGCAGACTAGTAAGCTGTCATTGTCCGCTGTTGGGTGTCTTGACTGGTAGTCGGCTGGATTGACATCTCCCACTGGTTTGTGTATTATGGTGTAATTGTATTCTTGGAGTCTTATGCCCCATCGTTCTATTCAGGGGGGCATTTTGGTTTTAGGGCTCCCGAAGAGGGACAGTAGGGCCTGGAGGTCTGTGACCAGTGTGAATCTTCGACCGATTACAAAGTGGTGGAACTTTTCACAGGCCCATACAGCTGCAAGACTCTCCTGTTCTGCCTGTGAGTAGGCTTTCTCGGTGGGTGACAGGGCTCTGCTGGCGTAGGCTACTACTGCATGTTGAGTTCTGTCTCCGGGGCTGGTTTAGGCCAGGATGGCACCAAAGCCTACTGGGCTGGCGTCGACTGTGAAAATGGTGTCCCATTCAGGGTGGAAGTATGCTAGTTGACGATGGTTCGCTAGTCTTACTTTGATGGTCTGGAAGGCTGTTTGACACCATGGGTCCCAGTCGAAAGGGGTGTGCTTCTTGAGGAGAGTCCAAAGTGGGTCAGTGATGGTGGCGTAATTTTGGAGGTATCCTGCGCAGCAACCTACCATTCCTAGGAACGACCGTAATTCCTCTGTTGTTGTGGGGGCATGAAGGTTAGTGATGGCTTTTATTTTGTCAGGGTCAGCTGTGATGCCTCTATCAGAAAATATAGGTCCGAAAAATCTAAGACTGGTTTTGTTGATGTCACATTTGGGGCCATTGAGTGTTAGGCCGGCGTCTTGTAGAATCTTGCATACCGCTAAGAGTGCCTTGTCATGTTGTTCTTGTGTTTTCCCAAAGATGAGGATGTCATCGCTGTAGTTTAAGGCGTTGACTTCTGATGATATTAGTCATCTGATAGTTTCTTAAAAGATCTCAGCGGCTGAAGATATGCCGAAGTAAGGCATTTATATCTGAACAGCCCCTTGTGTGTGGCAAAGGTGGTAATCGGTCGAGAGGCCAGATCTATGACGAGCTGGTGGTAGCCTTGGTTGAGATCTAGTTTGGAAAAGTTTGACGCTTGATTTAGTCTGACAAGCATGTCTTCTAGGCTTTGTCCTGGATGTCTTTCTCTTTGGATGGCGGTGTTGGGAATGCGCATGTCGACGCATATGCACAGTCGTCGTTGACTTTAGGGACGATTACAATGGGGGACACCCATGGCGTTGGTCCTTCGGCTTTCTCAGTGATGTCGTTCTGTAGTAGAAGTTGCAGTTCCTTGGACACTTGTGCTTGGAGGTGGAATCCCACTTTGCGGGGGTGTTGTGACACCGGTGTTACTGTGGGGACAATGTGTAATTTAATGACGGAGTCTTTGAGCATCCCTGCCCCTTTAAATAGTTTGGGGAAGTGGGTTTTGAGGGCATCTTTGTCAAGGGGCCGGCAGGTTATTGCTAGGACCTCATGCCTGTTCGACGGGTAGCCCTTTATTATTTCCGTTGGTTCATATTGTAGGTCTATGAGTGCTAGGGCTCTGGCTGTCCTGTAGCTGAGAAGGCATCGCCCTATTGAGAGACTCTGGATGACATGTATTGTCGTTGATACCGTGGAACCTCTGTGGGTCAGGTCGCAAAGGAATTGGCCTTTGGATATCAGAGGTAGTGCCGCTCCCCACTGGAAGATGTGCCTTTTCGATTGGTGTAGGGGGTAGAGATCCACTATCGTGTGGTGTATGTTAGGCGGAAACCTGTGCTGTTCCCTCTGGGACCACTGCAAAAGATTTAGGACTACAGGTGTTGCGATGAACCCACTTGGTAGCACTCTGTACCACACAGATTCAATTGGTAGCTGTGGCTGAGCAGTCAGACTTCTCTCAAGAAAAGTTGGTCAGTATAGGGAGTATACAAGATAGGGTAATTCTTCGCAGCAAAACGAGTAAACACGCAACCAGGCTTTAGTATAAAGATAGTAAGTTATTTATTAATAACAGAACGTCTACAAAAAATACTAAAGTGAACCACGGCAAACAAATCAAAATGCAATTACTCTGCAGAATGGAATAAAGCTCAACCCCCCGAAACACAATATCGACAACTCTAGGTTCTACGGCACCACTTATTTTCAGACAGAGGTGTATACCTCAACCCAGATGACACTCGAATATTTAGTGAGGAAGGGAGAGAAGAGAAAGGCAGGTAATGAAGTCAACACGGTTCGTACTGAAGCGGGTAAAAATGCAAGGCAAGAAGGCATTAATCACACTAGATCATACAGTTCGGCGGCCAGGCCCACTCGGTGAGAGGCAAGGCACGATGTCCTGGAAAGTCTCTACGGATGATGCACTCAAGTCTTGTTTAGCAAATTGGTTAGCGACAGGTTGAACCAGTTCAGAACAAAGAGTGAATAAAGCTTGGAGGCAACCCAACGGAACAGAGAGGAATTAGATACCTCACACGAACCGATCGAAAAGGGAAGCCAGGCGGTTACGGTACCTTGTTGTGGAAGACAGCTCCGACGGGGGCAGTTGTTCCTGGTGGTGGATGCACGACGGGTCTTGGCCAAGAGAAGAGATGTTCTCGTTGTCGAAGAGAAGATGTCCGGTGCACTACCAGGGAAGAAACCAGCCGCGGAGTGCTTCGTCACAAGGCACCACCTTTCGATCACGGGGCAGGAGTAGTGGCTATCCGGTTGCCGGGTGCTCTGCACGGGCAATTCGACCACTGCGTCCTGGGCGACCAAAAAGCACAAAGAAGAAGAAGACTGGTTGTCCCCACCAGCCAGGGAAAGAGACTCTCCGGCAGGGAGATCTCTTCTGTCGTCGGGAGATTGTGAGACGATTCCGCAGGGCTTCACCGGAGGTGTTGTCGTGCAGGTCGACTCAGCGTTACCCTCGTCGGATTCTTTAGGTCCAGTGGCGACTTCCTGAAGATCCAGTCCCAAAGCCCTGCTTTTATGCAGACGTCCCCTATTCATTCAGCCTAGCTTGTCAATCAACACATGCTAAGTGGTGAGCGGGAAGGCTCACCACCTGGGCCAATCACTTCAGAGTGCGACCTGAGTTGGCAAGGCAACTCGGTCCAGGGTGTCTAAACCCCCTCCCACACCCCTGAGGTAACCCAGACAGAATGGCACCACTTTGGAGGGTCTCTGTCCAGAGGCCCGCCAAAAGTGGAACAAAGGGCTCAACCTTTGGTTTAGGAGTCACAGAGAAAAACACAGACGCCATTTTACAACCCGAGTTCTGGCAGAAAATACCACTCGATAAACCTATTTAAGATAAGTAGATCGGTGGTACGTTGGAGATTAACGAAAAACAGTATTAATCTTCAACAATGGGACGGATCCCATAGGGTTATGCCCGGGGTCGAACATAACAAGTAGTTTCCACTGCCACCAGCCAAAACTCGACGAGTAGGGACGGGACAGTGCCCCCTCGGGTAACAGATCCAGGAGTAATCGAATTACCCCTACTAGCACGTCCACAATAAGATGGTTGGTACTAGTTCTGTTAGCAAATTTAGGTCTAGTAAAGCCAATGGTGACTTTACATGCCCGGGGAGACGGTAGTCAGTCCCCGGGTATGGAGTCTATGGTGGGGGGACCAGCTAGGGTGCCCCCGTGTCACGACACGTAGGGTGCGGAGTGACACACATAGAAAAACTTATGAGACCCTATGGAGTAAAAGACCCCATAGCCCATCGAACACATTGCCAATTCAAAGGAATTCCACACATACATGTCCAAGAGTGAGAGGAAAAGGGTCACACTCTTGGCAGGATGGGAAAAACAAACTCCAGAAATCCAGCAAAGCTGCTGGGGGACTCACTAGGTTAGGAAATTCAGCCTAAACAGAGAATTCTCCCTAACAGTGTAGTTCCTCGTTCATCACATTGATGGTAGCTCCGATGTCAACGACAAATTGGTTCTGGGCGTTCCCCATTTGTACTGTCACTTTGGGAGCAGGTGTGTCTGCAGTATTTAAGCTGAGGAGTCTGCTGTACTCTCTATCATAGCCATCTTGCAGGTATAAGGGTTGGTGGTCTTCTGCAATTAATGTCCTTGACGGGGAGTGGTTGTATGGGTCATAGTCTGGTGCCGTAGGGGTCATGTTGCTTCCCTGTTCTTGGGCTGTTACATGCTCCCTCATGTAGGCTCGGTCCAGGGTGGCCACTTGGGGTTGCTCGTAGTGTTGATAGTCATACAGTTCATGAGGTTTCCTGTCAGGCTCAATTTGCAGACCTCTAGGGCTCTTACGGTGTTCGGGCGTTGATGGGCCATTGTGGGGTACGTCATTCCTCTCTCAGCCAGTCGCCGGTCGTGTTGTTCTCTTTGTGGTTCTGGGAAGCGGCCAAGATTTTGTGGGCTTTGTTGGCGGGCAGATCCCGTTTCGGGGAGTTGTTCTTTGCACATGGCTTGGAAGTGGTTTTCTTGTCCATACCGCATGCATCTTTGTCCAATTGCAGGGCATGGTCCTCTGTGGGGGTATTCAAACCCGCATCAGTGCCTGTCACTCTGAGGTCACTGTAGGTAGTTCCTGAAGGGTTGTCGGCCCTGTGGGCTTTGGTATGCGGTGTACGGTGTCATGGCTGTGATGATGTCTCCCTTGTTTGGATTTTTGATGGCCGCGGCTTGGATGTGTATCCGTTCATATACTCTGGCTAGGTCAAGGATTTCCTTGAGGGATAGAGGTTTTTTCATGAGGTGCTTTCTAAACATTGATGATATGCACCCTTCGATTATTCGCAGTCTAATAGCTTCGTCATTGTTGAAGTTGGCAAAGTCACATTTTAGAATTTTTCTCTGAAGGCGGATGACAAATTCACCTATGATTCATGAGGTAGCTGGGCACATTGGATAAAGGTGTAGCGTTCATAGTCTCTGTTGGGTGTTACTACCAGCTTTTCATTGATGGCTGCCCGAAGGCGCTGATATGTGGCTCGTTCTTGCGGTGGAATTGTTTGTATTATATTTTTGATTTCTCTTCCTGAACATTTGTAAAGATGCTAATTTTGTTGGGAGGATCCCGTGTGCCAATGGCACCTACAAAGTCTTCAAATTCCTCAACCCACTCTTCACACCGTTGTCACTGATCATGAATGAGGGTGAATGGTTTTGGCAGTCTCATGAGGCTGGCGTGGGTTGTGGGGCCAGCGTTGGTGGTTGAGGGTGTCCCAGCATCCGCAGCTACCTGTGCTTGATCGGCATGGTCGTTCAGTTGGTGGTCCTGGATGTAATAAGGTCAGTGATCAGTCCATCAGTCTGTTGGGGCTGGTAGCGGTATTCAAATGGGGGGCCTTTTTGCGGATGTTCCTTGTTTGCATTTTGTGCAGTTCCTTTTAGTTTCCTGTGTGACACTCTTGGGCAACAGTTGTCGTAGGTTGGTTTGTTTCCGTGTACTACGTGAGATTTATGGGCTATTGCCCATGTGTTGCTGTGCCTGGAATGGACCTTTGTTGGGCACAGGGTTTGTCCCCCTGCATTATGTGACGGGAGGCTGGTACACAGTGATCTGTGCCTTCCGCGTCGTGGTGTATGGCTGGGGGCGTGTTTCTTACCGGCACTCTCTGGGTCTTCTCCTGGGTGTGTCTGGGATAAGCGCAACTTTAACTGCTGGTGCGGGCCTCGCATAACTTAAATTGCTGGAGTGTGGGTGTGTGTGCGTACAGGCCTCTTTCTTTCTCTGGATGGATTTTGTCTGGCCTGTGGCGGTGTGGGAGGGGCGCAGGTTCCTTACTTGTGCCCGGTGACTCCCCTTCAGTACTGCTGTGGTCTCTGCTTGGCGGCTGGGCTTTTCTGTCCTTTTCTTGGCTGCTGGGTTCCTCCGGCAGCGTTCCTCTCAATTTCGGCTCTTCCTGGCCGCAGGGCTCTTCCACCGGCAGCCGTGTCTGCACTGCGGTGGCCCCTCCTTGCTGCAGTAGGCCCGCGACTCTCGTGGCTCTGCCTCCTGGTGTCTGCTGGGCATGTCTGCACTACGGCAGCCCTCCTGGACGCTCTGTCCGTCCAGTCTCAACTTGCTGCTGCTGGGCGTTCAGCCCGTCCTGAGGCACGCCGCGGAGGCGGTGGCCCCTCCTTTATGCTGCTGGGCTTAATGCGCCCGACCTGTGGCACGCTGTGGATTTGGCAGCTTCGTCGCCAGTTGTTGGCTACTGCGCCATGGCATTCACTCTTGCATGCTCCATTCAAATAAACACAGGAGCCATGCGTGTATTCAACTTCTCTTTATTCGTTTACAACTCGAACTGCCCCAACCCATCTGTGTCCCTCCCCTTCTACCTTCTTCCCGCCCTGGAGTGCTCTTCCTTCTAAAAGGAGCCGTGCATCTTCATTCACCCGTAACACTGACCCCATTACAAGGAAAGGCCCCTTTAGCTGCACACTCCAGCCCCCCCCACTGAGCTAGGGGGTATGTGTGTGTAATGGATTCAGAGGGAAGGATTTACTCTGCAGACAGTGGCCATGCCAGACCTGATCAATACACCATGTGTAGGGAGAGCATTGATTGCTGTGCTGTGAGGAGGGCTTCAAGGCGCACTGCACCGAAGAGGCCCAGCAAGTCTGAGACATGTCTGGTGCTGCTGCGCTGTGAGGTGGGCTTCAAGTCGCACCACACCCACGAGGCCCAGCAAAGCTGTGACATGTCTGGTGTTGCTGAGCTGTGAGGAGGGCTTCAAGGCGCACCACACCCACGTGGCCCATCAGTTTTAGGAGTGAGAGTGATGTGCAGATGGCCCGTCCACTACTGTAATGCTGCAGACGAGATAGCGTTGGACTAGAAGGCTGTTTCCAGGAATTCAAGTGGTTGTGAATAATGCCAGAGAACAGTTTTGTGTTTTTCCTAAATGTATTCATTATAACTCATAAAATGTTATCCTATTTTGCACAATTCTCTTTGACCATGCCATAATATTTGAGATTGAGCAAGCCTGGGTAGGCCGGTGCTCTGCTGGACGGAGGGGTGGGGGGGTGCAGGGCAAGGGTATTGTCCAGCTCTATTCCTGTCCGTGGATTCGCAAATCACAGGTTCCAGTCTCAGCTTTGGCCCTGAACCAAAAAACAAGTAATTTTTGTGAAATCACTTTACTGCCCAGGCCCTACAATTGTAAGTGTGTGTTTTGAGATGTTTTAAAAAAACTGCTACAGAGAATTCCACCTACTACTGTTTAAATGACCTGCTTACCCGCCATACCAGCACCATTTCCCCATGTCACATTCTGCGTTCTGTACAATGGTTGAAACTACTGCTGCAACCTATGCTATTCTGTCTCGAGCCCCTGGCCCCCCAGGCTTCTGGTTCAGTACAGGGTTCCTGTAACCTATGCTTTTCTGTCTCCAGCCCCTCATAGCCCACGCAGGCTTCTGGTTCAGTACAAGGTTACTGCAACCTACACTGTTCTGTCTCCAGCCCCTCACCCCCCCGCCAGGCTTCTGGTTCGGTACAGGATTCCTGCAACCTATGCTGTTCTGTCTCCAGCCCCTCACCCCCCAGGCTTCTGGTTCAGCACAGGGTTCCTGCAACCTATGCTGTTCTGTCTCCAGCCCCTCACCCCCCAGGCTTCTGGTTCACCATAGGGTTCCTGCAATCTATGATGTTCTGCCTCCAGCCCCTCAACCCCCAGGCTTCTGGCTCACTACAGGTTTCCTGCAACCTATACTCTTCTGCCACCAGTCCCTCACCCCCCAGGCTTCTGGTTCATTGCAAGGTTCCTACAACCTATACTGTTCTGTCTCCAGCCCCTCATCACCCCCCAGGCCTCTGGTTCAGTACAGGGTTCCTGCAACCTATGCTGTTCTGTCTCCAGCCCCTCATAACCCACCCAGGCTTCTGGTTCAGTACAAGGTTACTGCAACCTATACCGTTCTGTCTCCAGCCCCTCACCCCCCCACCAGGCTTCTGGTTCAGTACAGGGTTCCTGCAACCTATGCTGTTCTGCCTCCAGCCTCTCTCCCCCAGTCTTCTCTGGTGCGGTGCAAGGTTCCTGCAACCTATACTGTTCTGCCTCCAGCCCCTTACCCCCCAGGCTGCTGGTTCATTGCAAGGTTCCTGCAACCTATACTGTTCTGTCTCCAGCCCCTCATCACCCCCCAGGCTTCTGGTTCAGTACAAGGATCCTGCAACCTATGCTGTTCTGCCTCTGGCCCCCCCACCTCTCAGGCTTCTGGTTCACTACAGGGTTCCAGCAACCTATGCTGTTCTGCTTCCAGCCCCTCATCCCTCCCCCCAGGCTTCTGGTTCAGTACAAGGTTCCTGCAACCTATGCTGTTCTGTCTCCAGCCCCTCACCCCCAGGATTCTGGCTCACTACATGGTTCCTGCAACCTATGCTGTTCTGCCTCGAGCCCCTCGCCCCCCAGGCTTCTGGTTCAGTACAAGGTTCCTGCAACCTATGTTGTTCTGTCTCCAGGCCATCACCCCCCAGGTTTCCGGTTCAGTACAAGGTTCCTGCAACCTATGCTGTTCTGCCTCGAGCCCCTCACCTCCCAAGCTTCTGGTTCAGTACAGGGTTCCTGCAACCTATGGTGTTCTGTCTCGAGCCCCTCACCCCCAGGCTTCTGGTTCAGTACAGGGTTCCTGCAACCTATTGTTTTGTTTTGTGCATTTATCTAGGCACTGTTTATTACCCATGGTGTGCGGTGTTCATTATTACCCACTGTGTGTGGTGCTAATTTATCGACCTAGGAAGGATGAAAGGCTGAGATTGGCCCGGCCAGGATTCGAACCTGTGTCGGCAGGCTCTTCACGGATGTCAAAGTGAGCGCTCTACACACTGTGCTATCTGACCTATGCTGTTCTACCTCCAGCCCCTCACCCCCCAGGCTAATGGCTCACTACAGGGTTCCTGCAACCTATATTGTTCTGCCTATAGCCCCTCACCCCCCAGGCTTCTGGTTCACCATAGGGTTCCTGCAACCTATGCTGTTCTGCCTCCAGCCCCTCAACCCCCAGGCTTCTGGCTCACTATAGGGATACTGCAACCTATACTCTTCTGCCCCCAGTCCCTCACCCACAGGCTTCTGGTTCAGTACAAGGTTCCTGCAACCTACGCTGTTCCGCCTCCAGCCCCTCACCCCCCTGGCTTCTGATTCAGTGCAAGGTTCCTGCAACCTATACTGCTCTGCCTCCAGCCCCTCAACCCCCAGGCTTCTGATTCAGTGCAATGTTCCTGCAACCTATACTGTTCTGCCTCCAGCCCCCCACCCCCCAGGGTTCTGGTTCACCATAGAGTTCCTGCAACCTATGCTGTTCTGCCTCCAGCCCCTTAACCCACAGGCTTCTGGTTCAGTGCAAGGTGCCTGCAACCTATGCTGTTCTGTATCCAGCCCCTTACCCCCAGGCTTCTGGTTCACTATAGGGTTCCTGCAACCTATGCTGTTCTGCCTCCAGCCCCTTAACCCACAGGCTTCTGGTTCAGTGCAAGGTTCCTGCAACCTATGCTGCTCTGCCTCCAGCCCCTTGTTAGGCAAAATCACATGCAGTACCCTTTGGGAACACTACATGCAATTAAGACTAAAGTGTCAGAACAATTTCACCTTTGGTACAAGCCCGTACTACAGAGTTATGTGGTAGCAGTGGCTTGTACCAAAGGGGAAATTGTACTGACACTTGTAGTCTTAATTGCATGTAGTGTTCCCAAAGGGTACTTCATGTGATTCTGCCTAACACTGGTGTACAGTGGTGAGGATAAAGTATACTTGTTACATTTAGAGTACTGCTCTTACCTTTGTTCAAATAACCCTCAAAATTCTAAGCAACACGAGAGAAGAAATTGTTTAATCATTACTGATATGGAAAGCTATAGACAGGAGACCCTAGTCAGTTTAACAGTTGATCAATTGAGAGATATGTGTAAAGCTAGGAATCTCACTGTAAAAGGCAAAAAGGTTGAATTGATAGAAAAGTTGTTAGAATACCAAAGTCTGAGGAGTGTGTCTGAAACCCCCACCCGTGCAGTAAATGTGGAAAATGTTGATGAGGATGATAATATGTCAGAGCCCTGCTCTAATGTTATGGATGAGTTAGATGAGGCAGAAGAGTCTCCCATTGTAGGCCCTGTCTTCCCTCGACCTGCTCATAGGCCTCAACCTCTGACCACAGGAACCCCACCAGATCCAGCACTAAGTCCTGAATTTGTCTCTTTAGATAAAAATGAGACTGGAGTTAGAATTTAAAAGAATCCAATCTCAATCTGAAAGTAAACACCAAGAACTTAAACTCAGAGAAATTAAGTTGAATCGTGCACTTGAAATGAAAAAGTTGTCTCTTGAAATTGGTTCTCTCCCAGAGTCTTCTAGGTCTTCCAGTCCTAAGAGGCCTTGCATGCCCAAAGATGCAGTAAGTATGTATGAGGTTAAGCTTGATATTTTGGATTGGTTGGCTGCTTTTGAATATAACCATGGGATTCAAGATATTAGAGGGAATCAGCTGATTCCTTGGCTTTTTTCTAGGCTACCCCCTGTTGCAACTGATGTGGTAATGGTGTTGGGGGATATAGACAGAAAGGAGTATGAATCTGTGAAGCTAGCTTTCATAGCTAGATTTGGGAAGACCCCTTCTCAGTATCTTAAGAGGTTTATAACCCTCAAAAAGCATGATGGTACCCCTTGGGCTCCCTGGGTGACTAAATGTTTGAAAAACGTAGATGGATGGGTTAAGGGTTACAGAGTTAACACTTATGAAGGTATGAGAAATCTGTCAATGTTGGAATCTATTTATGATGCCTGCTCTCCTGAGCTGAGACAGCACTTGGCTGACTCTAAGTAAATTGATCCAAAGAGGTTAGCAAGGGCTGCTGACTTGTGGGTTGCCAACAGGGCTGCTCACAAGGATTCTGGGTTAACTCAGAAGAAGGATGAGGGGAAGCAGCACAAGAAAGATACCAAAGAGAATTCTAATACCTCCACTCCAAAAGAGGGCCCCAAACATAACAAGGGTAAGCCACAAGGGAAACCAAATCAGGCTAGTGTACCTCCTGGTGCCAAACCAGAAGGAGGTTAGAACAAACCCCCATTCATAAAGACATTTGGTAAATGTTATGCTTGTGGGTAAACTGACCATGTGAAAGGGGATCCCAGATGTAAGGGTAAACCTTCAGGGGTCCACACTGTCTCCTTAGCCTTCTCCCCAGAGGAGGAAGTACCAATGGCAAGTGGAAACTTTCACTTACTGGCTAAAGAAACCTATGAAAGTCTCAGCCAGTGTTTCGTTATCATCCCTGGGTCTGTGGGAACAGCAGAACTTAAATGTCTACAATTCCATTCTAGACAATACTATAGAGTATTACAAAGAAAGTGTTCTTGTGAATGGTCATGAGACCCCTCCCATCAGAGACACTGGAGCCAGCATAACTGTAGCTGATTAATCATTTTTCAAGGTAGAGGATGTTGCTAAGGCACCCAAATACCTCACTAAGCTAGCTGTAGGCCCTGTCCAAATGCTTCCACAGTTACCAGTTCTTATCCAGTACAATGACATGACTGTCAAGATACCTGTAAGTGTGCAAAGTGAAGTACCTGGGAGAGCCCTGTTGGGGCATGACTTAAAAACTCTTAGAGTTGTGTCAAACACCCTGAGGCCTACCAACAAAAGGAAACAGGAGGAAGGCCAGAGAGACTACCTTAAAAGGCTCTCAAGAGGAGATTATAGAAGAAGATATAACTCCCAGTTGAGGTGCTCGCAGTCTACGGCATCCCCCGGCATTTTCCTGCTTTCCAGCAGTCTGCTTTCTGTTGCTGCGTTGTGGTGGGAGGAGTGACCCACACAGCCCACAAAAGCTCAGTCTCGCCGCGGAGCTGCTCGGTGAGGTGCTCGCAGTCTACGGCAGTCCGCGGCCGCTCCGCGGTCCATCTGGCCCTGAGTTGCTAACTGGTGACACGGGCAGTAAGGGGCACTGGCTGCGGAGTCAGTGGACACGAAGTGAGGACAGTGGCCTGGAGCGGCGGATTCCCCTGAAGCCGCTGAACCGCGTCAGAAAACCGCCCTCCTTGAAGGCGTCCCCAGCCCAGCAAAAACTTAACTCACTCGAAGTCCAGAAGCCATTTAGCCTTAAACAAACTCAAAGAAGACTTTGTAAAAGCCTCATCCGGCTTGGAAGATTCACCCTCAGCCTCAATGCCAGCGAAATAGCTTACCCGGGGGGGGGGCAACCTGCCCGACTTGACAGCGCTGGCAGTGACAACTTTCAAACATGCCCCGCTGGAGGACAAGAAGACCTCACCCCTCACCACTCGCTCTTCCAAAAACAACCCATCGGGACCTACCAGTTCTGAAGCTCCCCACGAGGAAGACCCCGCAGCTCACCCAGTTAGCTGCACCGTCGTCGAGGAGGAAGCTTCCGTAAGCGAAAGCGAACTCGTGGACTGGGTGCACTGCTCCTTTCTCGGGGACCCGCTAGCCGTGCTCGACCGTGGACCGCCTCTTCTTGTGCCGGGTGCTGCTGCCAGCCGGGAGCCCGTCGCGGAGGCGACGAGCCCCGCTGCTGACGAGCCGCGTTCAGTGCTGAGTGAGCCAGAAAACACGGGATGGACTGGCGATGCGGAACGGGCTCCCGCTCAGAACGTGCAGCCCTCACAGCCCTCGCTCAAACAGAGGCAAGCAAAGGATCAATCGGCCTCCACGCAAGGACGGGAGGGCCCTCAGAGTCCGACTCCATCTGGGAGTTTAGAACCGGGCTCCCCTCCCGCCGAAAACCAGGAGAATCCAAAAACGAAGGAGACTTCCGAACTGGTGGTGCACTATCCAATCATCACCCCCATGAAAGCACAAAGTCTATCCAAGCCCTCGGTAATCACCATTTCGTCAGCCAAATTAGCTGACCCTCTGAACAATGAAGTAACTAAAGTGCAAATCCACCAACCACTCAAATACGAGGACTCTCCAAGTCCCGTTAAAAACAGAGTGGCGGACAAAAATACTGAAGACTGCTCGTACTCCACAATCGAGTACTCTGATGACGAGCTGGATGCTTCAGGAGAGGTAACCAAACCCACAACTATTCCCCTAAGACTCAACTTATCTGATCCACATTCCACACCGACAGAAGCAGTACTTACAAGTCGCTCTAACCCTATGAGTGCAAGTAACACCAAGCGCCAGTCCCAACCACGTACAATGACTGCTTCTAAGGTTACCACGCAGCAGTCCTGTAAAAAACCACTGACGAAAGAAAAAACACCATCACGGGATCCATAGCCAACTTCTTCACGACTAAAAGCAAATTTCAGCAAGAAGAAGACAAAGCCGAGATATCGGATGCTGAACTACTGGAAGGAACTCATCAAGACCAGAACCACGAAAACGATAAGGACTCCCTGTGCAAACTTGCTTTCTTGAAAAGATGGCACCTAAAAGTGGAAAGACCTGGTCTTGAAACCACTCTCAATGTTTTAGATCCCAATTTGACACAAAAGACCACCTCAATTCTCACTGACTAAACCCAAAGTTCCCACGATCCTGTCACAAGCAAGTCAGCCGAGGACCTGGTGCCAAGAGGCCTTGTAATTTATACGAAGAATAAATGTCAGACGGAACTCCCGTGTAAAGCCTCAAAAAATTCAACCGACCAAGAAGCGAGGAAAAGAGTCCTATCTTCTGATAAGCTCACCCAAGAGATGTCCGCAAGTGAGAGCCTCACTTGCAACTCACGGCAACACTCGCCGAAAAGACGAGACTCCAATCAAACACCCGATATTAGAACCATTCCAGGCTCTCTATCTCCATCACTAAAAAGAAAAACAGACCTCTTGGCCCTCATGTCGTCCTTGACCAAAACCCTTCCGCCCTTCACCAAGTTGTACGAAGCACTCAACGATTCTGCAAAAGACCAAGTAACTCTACTAGCTCACATGCAAACACGACTTTCTTTCATCGAAGGATACATCACAGCAAAGGATCTAAACAATCCACCCTCAGGAGAAGCTTTGTCGCAACCTGATCACCTCGCCGCCTGCACCAAGTGCTCGAGGTTCACCCAAACCGACGAGCCAGTAATCAAAACCTTCGAGTTCTCAGGGAACTCGGCCAAAGAAGCCGCGTCAGTTACCACCAACCAAGAAAAAAATGTGCCACTTGATCGGCAAGCAGTGTCAACACCGGAAGTCCTTCCAGTCAACTTGACCACACTTAAAAAAAAGAAAAAACAAAACCCTCAAGCACTAAGTTTTCGCGGTCGCCGCAATTTAACTTGAACAAAACCATCCCGAAAACGGGGACCAGACGCCAACTGAAGAATGGATGTGCAGCCTGGTCTGTTGACCAATCCATTCAAAAAGACAAAGTTAAACTGAGAGGGCCCTTAAAGGCGAAGACTAGTAAACCTCCTATCAGACTCAAACTCAACGAGGACAGTCTGGCTCCCTCATTTAAACAATCCTGCTTACCTTTTGAGCCCAAATCCAGCGATCTTACTCTCCCTCTTCAACCGAAGCCCCCACGCCCAACTAACAAAGAAAAGAAGGACACGGACGACTCCATTTGGTCAATCACGGAAAGTGAACTGATTGATGCAGCACTGAACGAAACAGAAACTTGGGAGGATTGGGACGAGGCCGATTGGAATCCACCTCAAAAAAGGAAGAGAAATGCAAACAGCCAATCCCCTGTGGTATCTGCGGAATGCCCTGACTATAAACAAAAACATGAAAATAAAAAATAGTGTCCCCTCCCGAGCCAACAAGTCCAATCTTCCTGACATTGGAAGAGACGAAACTAAATCTCCTGGCTAAAAACAAAGACAGAAGATTGTCTCAGTACCCACCGGCTAAGAAAACGGAAAAGCCTCTAGAACAGGCCCAACCCAGGTCACGTCCTTCTAATGGGACTCAACCAACGAAAGGCGACTCTCAAAAACCAAAACAGGAACAACCAACCAAAACTTCGATTCACTGGCGTTCCAGAGTCCACAGAAGTTGCCACAGGGAGGAGCGTGCAACTTCTAAAAACCGGAGCACAAAAAGGCACCAAAAATCAGATCACACAGCCAGACCCTCGTCAACATCAAGCCACCAACGGACGTCAAAGTCCAGAGGGCCTAGAAAGCCTAAGCACATGACCACACCTAGTGATAAAAGCAAAGACCGTCAAGCAAAAAGAGAATTGATAAGACGCTCGGCCAGGTCCACCAAGACCCGCTCTTTCACCCTGAAAAGTATCTGGAAAGAAGACTCCTCTTTCATCCTTAACAGGAAAACCATCCTAAAAATCTTGCATCTGGTTCCTGCACTAAAAACTCTATCCACAGAAGACCTTACAATTGTGGAATTTCAGCATAAAAAGCGAGTTGACAGTGTCTATCTACACATACAGCCCCAAACTATAAAATCCGCCTTAACCAAGGCAAAAAATAAATTGAGATCTCTAGGATATGACCTCACAGATTACATAAGCAAGGAAGGTCAAAATCCCAAAGAATTTTCATTAAACTCCTCAGAGAGACGCTCTCGAGAAAAAAAGACGAAAGCCCACGGTACCAATGATTCCACATACCCGAACGACCATGCCTCACCATCGCCAAACAGGCGTTATCCAAGATCCACCAGGCGGAAACAAAACGAGGGCCATCGGCCGAGCTCTTTAGAACTGGAAAGAGTCCCGCCTGGCCCCCAGAAAAACTGGAACATTACCATCGAACAAGACATTTCAATTAAAGGAAACGAGAAGCTAAATATTGACAGGAAGCAACCTAGCACAAAGGAGGATCCTAACTGTTGGGCCTGGTTGCCCAAAGCCCTATCAACAAAACAAAGACTTTAGCAATCAAACATAAGCCAGACAAACAAGGAGCATTCTGGCAAGTCGCAAATCACGGAACCAACTACAAACCTAACTTTGGGCTCCTGGAATACCCGAGGTTTCACTCACCTGACGCACTCCTCTGATGTTAACCTGGGATCATCTGACATCTGGTGTTTTCAAGAAACTTGGATCCAAAACAAACCATCGATAGAGGGCTACGCAACCATCTCTTCCCCAGCCCTGAGAAGAGCCTCAGGCAGACCGAGGGCTGGATTACTGACTGCGCTGCGAATTGGATCCAACCTTCAGTTCCTTAAAGTAATAAAGGTGGAGCCACACATCCTGGCAACTCTGATTCAACGAGGTCTTAACCAACAAGTCGTAAGCAAACAAAAGATAATGACTTACCTACTAGTAAATCTGTACTGGAACCCGAAAGAATGTGCAACAGACCACTTTCTATTGAAAATCGAAAATATTCTGAAGGACGCACTATCAAATGAATTAATTGACAGCATAATCATTTGTGGTGACCTAAACGTCAAGATCAGGAAGAAAGAACACAAAAGCTTCCAACCAAAATCAAACATCTTACAACTGCCAGAAAACTCCCTAGAAAGTGGAAAGAAATGGGCTAACCTGATGGACCCCTTCGATCTTCACAACGTCTACTTTTTGGGCAAAACTCCTCACCCGGTCTTCCCCACTTGGGAATTAGCAGGAAGGCGCACCACCCTAGATCACGTCTATTTTTCTAGAAACCTCCTGCGTCAGGTCACAGGCTTCGAGATCATCAGAACACGTAACAGTGACCACAACCTCCTTCAAATGACGTGGACAGCTCCCAGTCTTGAAGCCTATGAGAGTTTGAGCGCTTTGAGAACGACCAACATTGAGACCCACGCCAACTCCACACGCTTAAGGTTGAAAGGCTCAGTCATCACGACACTAATTACAAATTACTGTCAAGCAAAAGCTCTGAACAACTCAAAAGAGGCAGGCCGCCTCACGGACTACTGCCCACTACTTCAACCATACCAGACTCAAAAAACTGGTAACCGAAACAAAGTGAAGACTCACCACTATAACAACTTGATTCTCAGAGAAAAAAGGCTGGAGACGAGACGAGCCACAAGAAAGGCCAGACGGTTTCCCTCAATTACCAACATAGAAACAGCCCGGATTGTCACTAAGGCCTATAAGAACTGGCTAAAAGGCTTCAAACTCCAGCTATATCAAGACGACTCTGAGCAAATGCTGCGAGTACTGGGTGGCAAGCAAACAAAGGCATTTTGGTCATTGATCAACTCAAAAAGTTCATCAAGTGAGGACGCCTTATCATCCAGTGTCCCAGAAAAAGCCTGGATCACTCACTTTTCCGCCCTCTTCGGACCATCGGACAAAGGGACGGAATTTGGGAAACATCGAAGTACCCGGTGGGACACTGATCCTGACCCAGCTTGCATAGAAGCGAAAATTAAGAAACTAAAATCATCACAAGAACCCGGCCCTGACGGCCTTTCAAACATGGACTTAAAATCCAATTTTGCAAGCGGTCTATCCTGATAGCAGAAATCTTCGAATCACGCACAGCAACTAGATCCATTCCGAAGTCTTGGAAGACAGCAAACGTGGTGCCAATTTACAAGTCAGGTGACAGAAGCGATCCGAACAACTATCGCCCGATAGCACTCCTTGACTGTATTGGCAAACCTTTTGGATCCTTCCTACTTGACAGTTTTAAAACCTGGGTGTCCTCTTCAGAAGGCTGGGACAATTTCCAAACTGGCTTCAGAAAAAACCTGAACACCATGGCAAACATATTCACCATCAATATCCTCAAGGCCAGAGTCCAGGAAGGGGCGCCTCCCCTGTGCGTGGCTTTTATCAACTTATCGAAAGCATTCGATAAAGTAAACAGAGAGAAGCTTTGGACAAAACTTACTAACTGGAACTGCCCCCTGTCCTTGTTGGATCCTATACAAGAACTTTACTCTGAAACATCTATGAGAGTGAGACACAATGGCAGAGGGCAACTCTCCTCTTCAATCGGTACAACTTGTGGAGTAAAGCAGGGATGCCCTCTGGCACCGGCACTTTACAACGCCTACACCGGCGACTACCAACACGCCGAAAGGAATGTAAAAGCATTCCCCCCCTCTCTAGGGTCTGAAAAGGTCAGCAGACTGCTCTACGCAGACAACATCATTTTAATCGACCAAACGAAGATAGGGCTCCAGTGAAAATTGGATAATTTGAACGAATACCTTCATACCAACGACCTGGAAAGCAACGCCTTGAAAACTAAAGTGATGCGACTGACAAAAGCGGCCAAACGAAAAGCTCCAGAGGCATGGTTCTTTAACAATACCCGCCTCGAAGAGGTGGACGCCTTTCGATACTTGGGCACCAAGTTTAGTAACAAAAAGAACGAGCAACCAATGCTAGACCTCCTGATCAACAAAAACAAAACCTTGACAAATCAATTGATCATCATGGACAAAAAATTTGGAGGCTTTTCAGTAAAGGCAGCTACTAATTTTTACAGGATGAAAGCAGTTCCAGCGCTTACTTATGGCATGGCTGCTATGTTCGGCATTCCGGACTCAATTTGGCCGAAATTGCAGGGTTCACTTTGGAAAAAAGTCCTCCGACTGCCTACCTCGACCCCAATAACCTTGATAAGGAGAGAACTCGGTCTTACCTCACTTCAAGGCACAGTATCCCTCAACAGTTTGATGTTCTACAGAGAAGTGATATCATCCGTTGAGAAAATGTACACACTGATCCAAGAAGAAATTGAGAAAGGCTCAAACAAAACACTCAAAATCTTGATAGACAAAAATCAAACTCTCCTAAAATCAATGGGTAGTTCAGAGGACGAGCTTTTGGTCAATCCGAAAAAAACAGCAAAAAAACTGAAAGAATCAGACTGGTGCGACACCCAACAGAAAGCAACCAACTACAAATCTGCGGCCCATCTCCCGCCCTTTGCACGAAAACTAAACGAGCCTGCCAGTTATCTACTGATATTTCCGAATAAGACCTTTCGCTCGACTTTCTTGAGAGCAAGACTGAACATCCTAAAGACTAATGAGGTCTTGAAAACCTGAGGCAAATCCACGTCGGACTCCTGTCGATTCTGCCAGAACCAAGACTCAAAGGAGAGTCTAAAACACCTGATTCTCCAATGCCCAGGAACCACTGGGAACAGAGAAACCCATTTAGGTCACCTCCATTCAACTCTCTCAAGAATGGACGAGGAGTACTGGTGGTCATACTTAATGAACGGGCTAAGTCGAAGACCAGTAATCGCAGTGGTAAACTTCTTGCACAGCTTGAAGTTGGACGTTATCTGTGAATATTCAGAAAGACCCTGAAAGGACTTAGCCCTTTGATAAGCAACTGGAAAACTCACTGGGAAAAGGGATTTTCTTCTTCTTTTGTAAAAAATGCTAAAACAGTTAACACAATAAAAAAAAAAATAAAAAAATAACTCCCAGTCCACAGGACTTACTGCAATTTCTAAAAAGATGGAGGAAAAGGGGAAACCTAAAACCTCCAGGAAGAAACCAGCCAGCACTCCTGTGCTACCAACAAGGACATCCCCGAGAGGACTGTCCAAAGTCACACCTGTGACTCCTCCACCAGCTGAGGCTGAGCGTGTGGAACAACCTTGTGTGGTTGAATCAGCTGCTGAGGAATCAGAGCTGGAAGAGGACCTTGCTCCTGCTGGAGATCTGGATCCTGCAGACCATCCTGAGCTGCAGTCATTATTGGCAGAAGGTGGACCCTGTTGTGCAGACTTCAGCAGAGGTCAGAGAGAGTGTCCTACTCTTAAAGGTCTTCGCCAACAGGCAGCTTCCCAGCTGGATGGGCAAGGGAAGCATAGGTTGTACTGGGAAGATGGCCTCTTTTACAGTGAACTGACAGGGCCTCATCACGACCCTGGCGCTAAGTGAAAAACGATGGCGGTAAATGGTTACCGCCATCTTTTTCCGCCAGGTCCGATCATGACCTGTGACCGTTAACTACGATGCCATTAGCGGCATCGTAGTCAACGCTGCCGCTAACTGCGCCAAGGGTGCGCGCCCGCGTCCGCCCACACCGTACTTAGCGCCATGCCGGAAAGGTACGCAAATGCCGACCCAAGCGGACATGCACCTAACGCCATCACCCAGCCCGTTAAGTACCTTACCACCATGGTGCTAACAACGCCATCGCGAACCAACCGTAAAGGGCCATGTTAAGTGAATGCAGCTGCCACAGGTGCACTGAAACAGCACAGGTGAAGGCAATACAGACTCAGGAAGTACAAAAAGAGCCCACCCCACCCCTTCCCACACCCAGACACACACCACAATGATACCAATTCGAATGGCAATGTTGGGGCTGGAGGACCTGATAGCAATGCATGTGCTACAACAGCAACAACAACAACAACTACTACAACAACAACAACTACAACAACAACAACAACAACAGGCAGCACAGAGGAGACGCAGGAGGAGAAGGAGGGCAAGGCAGGCCCAGCAAGCCCCACCTGCACAGCCAGTGCCACCACGCAGGCAGCCCCCAATACCACGCATCAGAGCCAATCCATTCAACCTCACTGCTGAGCAGATCCACACCCTGTACCGTTTGGACCGGGACACCATCACCGCCATCGTAGACATGACACACAACGACATCGTCAGCATGATAGAAAGTCCAACCGCCATCCCCCCCCTACTGAAGGTAGTGGCTGTACTCCACTTCCTGGCCACAGGCAGCTACCAGCACACAGTGGGGCACCTGCATGGCATTTCACAACCATTATTCTCGCAAACACTCATCCAAGTGCTCGATGCCCTCCTCAAGCACACAGACAACCACATCTCATTACCACGGACTGGCCAGGAGATAGCTAACACCAAAGTGGGTTTCCATGCACTAGCCGGCATACCCGGTTGCATTGGTGCCATCGACTGCACCCATGTGGAATTGGTGGTTCCACGTGCCGTGGAGGTACCGTACCGCAACCGGAAACAGTTCCACTCAATCAACGTGCAAATGGTCTGTGACTCCAACAAGATCATCACACATTGTTGTGCCCGATTCCCCGGATCAACCCATGATTCCATGGTCCTGAGGAACTCCACAATACCACGCTACATGGAGCGACATGCAGGCCCAAGATCCTGGCTACTCGGTGATCCAATGTAATGGAAGTGGGCAGGTGAATGACGTACCGATGCATACTCCACCTGGCTGAAAAGGGGGGGGGATGCATACTCCACCTGGCTGAAAGGGGGGGGGGTGCATACTCCACCTGGCTGAAAGGGGGGGGGATGCATACTCCACCTGGCTGAAAGGGGGGGATGCATACTCCACCTGGCTGAAAGGGGGGGGATGCATACTCCACCTGGCTGAAAGGGGGGGGATGCATACTCCACCTGGCTGAAAGGGGGGGGATGCATACTCCACCTGGCTGAAAGGGGGGGGGATGCATACTCCACCTGGCTGAAAGGGGGGGGTGCATACTCCACCTGGCTGTGAGTAACACGGAGAACGGAGACAGAGGATGGGCACTCACAATGCACACAACCCCTCTGCATACATTGGGTGATGGCATGCAAAACAGGCCATGGAAGCCATGAGCATATACAGGTAGCATTGTGTGAATAAATTAGGTCATGTAGATGTGAGCCAAATTAACAGTTGGATGCAAGCCATGATGGAACATCATGTTCTTGATCAGACAACATGACTGACACATACATTCTCGCCTACATACAGGTGATGCAGGCTATCCCCTGAAGAGTTGGCTCCTTACACCAGTCCGGAACCCGCAGAACCAGCACGAGGAGGACTTCAACCGTGCACATACACGTACTCGTGTGGTCATAGAGCAGACATTCGGCCTATTGAAGGCACGGTTCCGAAGCCTCAGTAGGTCTGGTGGGGCACTCCTGTATGGCCATGAGAAGGTGGCAAAGATCGTCATGGCATGTGTAATGCTACACAATATGTGCGTCAGGCAGAATGTGCCCCTGCCCCCTGACGCAGAACTACAACCACCTGACGATGAGGATGAGGAGGGAGCAGATGGGGCGGCACCCCATGGAGGAGGCGATGCACAGGAGGGGCGTGCAATGCGCCAAACTATCATCGACCACTGCTTCTAGCACACATGGCTGGTGTGTGTCACATGGTGACTGCACTTGGGGCACTGTGTGGCACCGGGACATGCACACTGTGGACTGTACACCAATAAAGCACACATGCGCAAAGAAAAATTCAACACACTCTGGGTTTTTTTTCAAGGTAAAAGTGTATTCAAGCCATGGAACGTCGTGACCCACCACCTCCCACCTCCCCCCTGCACACACCCCCCCCAACTCCCCCCTTAACTCCCCAACACACCTCCCCGCCACCCCCCTGCACACCCCAACACACCCACTCCCCCCTCCACCCTCCCCCCCCCTGGAATCCCAACAAAGGTGTGAGTTAGTCTGTGCAGCAGTGTCTGAAGTAGGATTCCTACACTGTCCGGCCACTATTGGCAGCCCCCTCCACTGGCCCCCGGGGCACCCCTGCCTGTGCTGCGGAGGTTCCTCCCCGATCGGCGGATGGGGCTGCTCGGTGTCGAGCTGGCAACCGAGGAGGATCCTGCCTGCTCATTTGGACGCATGTCCCGAATTGTCTGCACAAGGTCAGTGATGGCGTGCCGCACAGCAGCAAGTTCCGCGCAGATGTCCTTTGTGGAGGACTCTATAGCGGCCTTCACTGTCTCCGCACATTTCTCCATTGCTGCACTTGACCCCCCACATTCTGCAACATGTTCTTCGAGCAGCGAGGAAAGTTGCTGCTGCCGGGTGACAATCGCCTCCAGGGAATGGTTGGTATTCTGGCCCATGGCTAATGGCAGTGGTATACCCATTGGGCTGATCACCCCCTGCAGCGGGGATGGAGTGGCTGGCCAATCGTCATCCTCTGGCTGACCCTGTGTGGCATCCGCATGCGGGCTGCTTAGGGACAGGTAGGGGGAATGAGGGTGGGCTGTGGGGCTTCTGACATCACTCTCCTCAAAGATCCCTGCTTCGCTATCGGAGGAGGCTGCAATGGCAGCAGTTTCCCCTATAGTGCTGCTTGCAGCAGAGGCTGTGCCTTCTGTGGGCATGATTTGTGTGATGTCTGCTGCTGCTGCTGCTGCTGCTGCTGCTTCTGTACTGCCTGCTGGGGTGGCTGTCTGTGCCCTGTCCTGTTTTCCTTGCATGGATTTTGGCTGCTGTGGGGTTTTCCTCGGGACGGCAGAGGTGGAGGGTTGTGGTGTTGGCACAGTTGTCCTGGCCCTCTTGGTGGGTGTGGAGGCAGTGGTGTCCTCTTCCTCAAGGTCGGAATTTGAGCCTGTGGTGGGACAAAGGAGGGAGAGTGTTATTGATGGGTCTGCGGACATTGGCCGGGCATTGTGGCGACTGGCATCTTATCAGTTAGTACATGTGGCACATTTCATGCAGGGGAAAAAAGTTGTCTCCCTTTTGTGTGGAAGTAGCATGGAGGTATGTGGGTGCCTGCAGTTAGGGTGTGCATACTGCATGTGTACAGGGTGCAGATCGGATGTATCTGTGGGCAGTCTCCTGCTGATGTGTTGCATTTACACTATGGGCCAACATTGTACTTCACATGAATGGACTTAGGTGAGATTTGCATGCCTTGATTTGAGCCACCTACCTGCATCGCCTGATGTCGGGGCTCCTCTCTCCATTCCTCCTACTCCTTCAATGCTCTGCATTCCGATTGTGGAGGCACAGATTTCCTCCCATGGCTGCAATTTAATAGGGGACTCCGATCCTCCCCCAGTTGCCATTGCCTGGTTCATGTTTGCTGATAGTATGCTCCTGACTCTGAGCCGGAGATCGTCCCACCGCTTGCGGCACTGTGTGACATTGCGGGGTGTTGTTCCCACGGCACTGACCCGCTGAGCTACCAGTGCCCATATGGCCTTCTTCTTGGATATGGCCGGTCTTGTCATTTGGTTGGAGAATACCACTGCGGCGTTCTCCTGGAGGGTCTCCGCTAGCATGGTAAGCTTCTCTCTGGAGAAGCGGTCTTGCCGCTGGCGGTCACAGGCTTTTTTCACCACTTTAGGCATTTTCCTGCAGGTAGAAGGTTGAAGCTGGTATTTGCGGGGTCTCAGGCTCGGATGTCCAGTGGTTGGGGAGGATGGCAATGGATTGTGTTTTTAAAGATGGCCGCCGTGCTCTTTCCCGTTCCGCCGCGGTGACGCTACTTCCGGTTCCGCTTATCTACGGTCAACGCTAATTGCGGTGACCGCTAACTACGGTCACCGATATGTACGGTGGTCGGGGTGGCGGTGGTGCACCTTGCGCCGCATACGATGCCGGTAGGTGCCGTTTTGGGGGCATTACCGCCATGGCGCAGTTTACATTACCGCCATGGCGTAATGCTCGTGCGCGATGGGTCGTAATGTGGCGCACTTTACGCCATCGTCCCACAGCGTTAACGCTCATTACGCCATGGCGGTAATGACAGCGGATTACCGCCAGGGTCGTAATGAGGCCCACAGTCTCCCAGGGGACTACAGAAGACTTGTAGTGCCTCTTGAAAGCAGACTCCAGTTCCTACAGTTAGCCCATGAGATACCTTTGGCTGGTCACTTAAGTTTTAAGAAGACCAAGGAAAGACTCTCATTATATTTCTACTGGCCTAAGTTGGGGTCTGATGTAGATAAGTTCTATAGGAGCTGTCACACTTGCCAAACCTCTGGCAAGAGTGGAGCCAAGAATGTTGCACCCTTGGTGCCTCTCCCAGTGGTGGGAGTCCCTTTTGAGAGGGTAGGAATCTACATTGTTGGTCCCTTAGACCCTACGACATCTTCAGGAAACAGGTTTATCCTGGTTGTAGTAGACCATGCTACTAGGTATCCTGAAGCCATTCCTATGAGGACTGTTACAGCTCAGGCTGTTACGAAGGTCCTACTTGGTATTTTTACCAGGGTAGGTTTTCCTAAGGAAGTTATCTCTGACAGGGGGTCCAATTTTATGTCCCACTACATGAAGGCCATGTTATAAAACTGTGGAGTAACTCACAAGTTCACAACTGCCTACCATCCTTAGACAAATAGATTGATAGAGAGGTTCAACCATACAATGAAGAGCATGATAGGTGCTTTAGAGGAACCCCTTAGAAGAAAGTGGGACCACTACTGCCATGCCTTCTACTTGCTTATAGAGAAGTCCCTCAGGAGGGAGTTGGATTTAGTCCCTTTGAACTTCATTATGGACATTCAGTTAGAGACCCTTTAGCCCTAGTTAAGGAGGGGTTGGAGAGTACCCCTTCCCCAAAGCCAGTGGGAGTCACTGACTATGTGATAGGTCTCCGAAGGAGAATGTCACGCATGATGGCAGAAGCATCAGATAACTTGAAAGCAGGTCAGGCTCTGGTGAAGCATTGGCATGACCAGAAGGCCAAAATGGTTGAGTTTTCTCAAGACCAGCTAGTTCTAGTTATGTTACCTACAAGGCAGAGGGCCTTACGGGACAAATGGATAGGACCATTCAAGGTTGAGGGTAAACTTGGAGAGGCCAACTATCTGGTGGACTTAGGCAATCCTAAGGAGGCTCTCAGAGTCTTTCACACCAACCGTCTAAAAGCTTATGTCTCAAGACCAGAAGTGGGAGCTTTGCTTCTAGCTTCAGCTCAAGAGAGGGAGGAGAGTGAACATCTACCTGACCTACTCAGAGTCCAACCTTTGGATGATGAGAAAATAGAAGGAGTTAATCTCTCTTCTAATTTGACACATGAACAACAGGAAGAGTGCAAGTTTCTGTTAAATCAGTTTGCCTCCCTGTTTTCACTATCACCAGGCTTGACCCCTTGTAGCCAGCATGATATTCAAACTGGTGACTGTTTACCTATTAAAAGCAGAGATTACAGGATGTCAGATCATGTAAGGTCCCACATAAAGGAGGAGGTCAACAAGATGCTTGATCTTGGGGTAATAGAGCCCTCTACCAGTTCATGGTCTAGTCCAGTTGTTCTAGTACCAAAGGCAGGATCCAAGGAGTTGAGATACTGTGTGGACTATAGAGCTCTTAATGCAGTCACCAAGACTGATTCCCACCCTTTACCAAGGACAGATGAACTCGTGGATAAACTTGGTTTAAGGTAATGCCTTTTGGACTAAAGAATGCACCTTCTACATTCCAAAGGATGGTAAACCAGGTTCTGAATGGGGTGGAGGACCCCTGCATGGCATACTTGGATGACATTGCAGTGTTCAGCCCTACTGGGAAAGAACATGTTGACCACTTAGGATATGTTTGCGGGCTCTTGAGCAGGCCCATCAGACCATAAAGGCTAGTAAATGTCAAATTGGTCAGAGTAAAGTGGTCTACCTTGGAAATGAGGTAGGAGGAGGTGAAATCAGGCCATTGCCTAGCAAAGGACAAGCTGTACAAAACTGGGCCACCCCTACTACTCAAACCCAAGTGAGAGCCTTCCTAGGCCTCACTGATTACTATAGGAACTTCATAGAGAACTATGGGACCATAGCTTCTCCCTTGAATGTGGTCTCCTCTCCCAAATTCCCTAAAAAGGTCAGGTGAATGAGGAGTGCACTCACGCATTTAAAGGCCTAAAGAAAGCCCTTTGTCAAGCTCCAGTCTTAAGAGCTCCTGACTAGAACCAAACCTTAATTGTGCAGACAGATGCTTCAAATACAGGTATAGGTGCAGTTCTGAGTCAGCTGAATGAAAAAGGTAGGAGGTACCCCATTTGCTTCATCAGCAGGAAGCTGAAGGCACCTGAGACAAGGTGGGCAACCATTGAAAGAGAATGTTTTGCTATTGTGTGGTCAGTGAAGAGGTTTAGACCATACTTGTATGGATCTACTTTTGTGATTCATACGGACCACCAACCCTTGAGATGGTTGATGCAAATGAAAGGAAGGGGAAACCCCTAAACTACTGAGATGGTCAATTAGCCTGCAAGGGTTTGATTTTACCATTGAACACAGATGTGGGTGTCACCACCAAAATGCTGATGGTCTCTCCAGGATGTTTGACCAACTGCAGTAAGGAGATTCATCCAGGAGTGGATTAAATCCTCCTGTCCCTTAGACTGGGGGGGCAGGGATGAGTGTTAGGGAGAGTTCTCAAAATGTGCTAATTTCCCTTACTTTTTGAGACCCCCAACAACTGGATTTGATTTTTCTACCTGGGAAGAGTGTGAGCCTTTTTTCCCACTCTTCCATGAATTTTGATGCATGTTATACTTTTGTGTTCTTTGGTTATGGAGTTTTAAAACAACTCCATAGGCATCATCTTTTCAGTGTGTCACACAGCACCCTCAGTGCAGTGGCACAGGGGTGTCTTTCAGACTTCCCCAGACTTAAATACCTTCTCTGGGGCAGACTACTGTCTCCCAGAGTATGTAAAGTTAAATTGACTTTACTAGTCTCTTTAAATTTACAGACCCAGCACACACTATCTTCCTATAGAGTGCTGGAGGGGTAGCCTAGCTTCCCCTGAGTCAAAACACTCATGTAACAGTAAAATGTTACAGTTTCCTACTTTAAATGGCTGGTGGCAGTGGTTTAGATCAAACTACCATGATTCTTCCCGACCGCGAACAACGGTAGCTAATAATCGGGTCAGCCATGTTTTTCAATATGGGACCCAAGACCTATCTGTAAAAACAGACTCTGGTCGACTTTTTTTGCCATTTCTTCTTGTTTTTGTCTCTGCGCGCCAAACCAGGTTTTTTTTTTTTTAAACTTTTATTTTTATTGCACTTGGTCACTACTTTCACTTGGTTACAGAGACATCATAATTATAGACATTACGCGCCAAACCAGGTTGAGTGCTCTTGAAAACCACATAGCCAGAGGGAAGGAAACCAGCTTGTGGACTTTAAGGCACTCATAACTTAAATCAACGTCTTGCTAAGCTTTTGGCCTCATCCCTGGGCAATGCAGGAACCTCCCGACGTCCTCCTTCTTGTCCCCAAGACTGAAGCTCTAGAACAGCGAGATCTGCTCAAACTGCCAGGAACAACTGCCTCAGCTACAGCTCTTCTTCAATACAAAGGTACTGTGCAAACGCGGTCCGGAAATCTTTTCGCCCATTGCGAAAGTTTGTAGAAACTTTCTCAAGTTCGAAGGCTTGTCCTTCCCTAAACATTCGTCAAACTTTTCGCCTAGCCAAATTCTTCCAAACTCTGTGGCAAAGACTTAACCGTTTACTACCAGAACTGTGCTATCCTATTCAAAGACTCGGAACCATTGACTTTGGCGCAGGCCTACGAACTGAATTGCTGGTTGTAGTTTACTGAAACCCTTTGCCCTGCCTATGAAAGTATTTGTGCTGTTGATTCTTATAACCATGTCTTTTTACCCCTTTTAAAAGTATCTGAAGTGGCATTTTGCTCCCACTTTAGGGGAGCTGAACTTGTTTAGTAACTTATTGGTTGTGTATTTGTAGTGTATTAGTATATGATATTGAGCTGCTCTTGCTAGTGTAATGTTTTCAAACGGACTGTGTAAATAAATGTATATTCTTTTACCAAGAAACCTTGAGTAAGTGTTTGTTTGAACCACAGTATTTGTTGGTCCATTGTGTAACTTGTTCTATTGCTCATTCTACTCTTGAGATAAGTCTGGCTGCTCTGCCACTGCTACCACATAACTGTGTAGTACAGGCTAGTACCAAAGGGGAAATTGTACTGACACTTATAGTCTTAATCGCATCTATCTTGTAAAAATCACTTTGGTGATTAAAACTCGTAAATAAAAAAAATGGTCTTAATTGCATGTAGTGTTACCAAAGGGTACTGCATGTGATTCTGCCTAACACCCCTCACCTCAATTCTTCTGGTTCAGTACAAGGCTCCTGCAAACTATGCTGTTCTGCCTCCAGCCCCTCACCCCCAGGCTTCTGGTTCAGAACACTGTTCCCGCAACCTATGCTATTCTGCCTGCAGCCACTCACCCCCCAGGCTTCTGGTTCAGTACTTGGTCCCTGCAACCTATGCTGTTCTTCCTCCAGCCCCATCCACCCCAGGCTTCTGGTTCACTACAAGGTTCCTGAAACCTACGCTGTTCTGCCTCCAGCCCCTCACCCCCCAGTCATCTGGTTCAGTGGCAGGTTCCTGCAAACTTTGCTTTTCTGTCTGCAGCCCCTCACCTCCCAGATGTCTGGTTCAGTGCAAAGTTTCTGCAACCTATGCTGTTCTGCCTCCAGCCCCTCGCCCCCCAGGTTTCTGGTTCAGAAAAGGTTCCTGCAACCTATGATGTTCTGCCTCCAGCCCTTTGCCTCCCAGGCTTCTGGTTCAGTACAAGGTTCCTGCAACCTATGCTGTTCTGCCTCCAGCCCCTCACCCCACAGGCTTCTGGTTCAGTACAAGGTTCCTGAAACCTATGCTGTTCTGCCTCCAGCCCCTCATCCCCCAGGCGTCTGGTTCAGTACAAGGTTCCTGTAACCTGTACTTTTCTGCCTCCAGCCCCTCGCCCCCCAGGCTTCTTGTACACTACAAGGTTCCTGCATCCTATGCTGATCCGCCTTCAGCCCCTCACCCCTGCCCCCAGGCTTCTGGCTCACTACAAGGTTCCTGCAACCTATGCTGTTCTGTCTCCAGCCCCTCAACCCCAGGCTTCTGGCTTACTACAAGGCTCCTGAAGCCTATGCTGTTCTGCCTCAAGCCTCTCACCCCCAGGCTTCTGGCTCAGTACAGGGTTCCTTCAACCTATGCTGTTCTGCCTCCAGCCCCTCACCCCCCCAGGCTTCGGGCTCACTACAAGGTTCCTGCAACCTATGCTGTTCTGTCTCCATCCCCTCACCCCCAGGCTTCTGGTTCAGTACAGGGTTCCTGCAACCTATACTATTCTGCTCCAGCCTCTCACCTCCAGGCTTCTGGTTCAGTACAAGGTTCCTGCAACCTATGCTGTTCTGCCTTCAGTCCCTCACCCCTAGGCTTCTGGCTCAGTACAGGGTTCCTGCAACCTATGCTGTTCTGCCTCCAGCCCCTCGCCTCCCAGGTTTCTGGTTCAGAACAAGGTTCCTGCAACCTATGATGTTCTGCCTCCGGCCCTTTGCCTCCCAGGTTTCTGGTTCAGTACAAGGTTCCTGCAACCTATGCTGTTCTGCCTCCTGCCCCTCACCCCCCAGGCTTCTGGTTCAGTACAAGGTTCCTGAAACCTATGCTGTTCTGCCTCCAGCCCCTCACCCCCCAGGCTTCTGGTTCAGTACAAGGTTCCTGTAACCTGTACTTTTCTGCCTCCAGCCCCTCGCCCCCCAGGCTTCTTGTACACTACAAGGTTCCTGCATCCTATGCTGATCCGCCACCAGCCCCTCACCCCTGCCCCTAGGCTTCTGGCTCACTACAAGGTTCCTGCAACCTATGCTGTTCTGTCTCCAGCCCCTCAACCCCAGGCTTCTGGCTTACTACAAGGCTCCTGAAGCCTATGCTGTTCTGCCTCCATCCCCTCACCCACAGGCTTCTGGTTCAGTACAGGGTTCCTGCAACCTATACTATTCTGCTCCAGCCTCTCACCTCCAGGCTTCTGGTTCAGTACAAGGTTCCTGCAACCTATGCTGTTCTGCCTTCAGTCCCTCACCCCTAGGCTTCTGGCTCAGGACAGGGTTCCTGCAACCTATGCTGTTCTGCCTCCAGCCCCTAACCCCAGGCTTCTGGTTCAGTACAGGGTTCCTACAACCTATACTGTTCTGCCACCAGGTCCTCACCCTCAGGCTTCTGGTTCACTGCAAGGTTCCTGGAACCTATGCTGTTCTGCCTCCAGCCCCTCACCTCCAGGCTTCTGGCTCACTACAAGGTTACTGCAACCTATGCTGTTCTGTCTCCAGCACCTCACCCCCCAGGCTTCTGGCTCAGTACAGGGTTCCTGCAACCTATGCTGTTCTGCCTCCAGCCCCTCACCCCGCCGGCATCTGGCTCACTTCAAGGTTCCTGCAACCTATGCTGTTCAGTCTCCAGCCCCTCGCCCACCAGGCTTCTGGTTCAGTACAAGGTTCCTGCAACCTATGCTGTTTTGTCCCCGGCCAATTAACCCCCCAGGCTTCTGGTTCACTCCAGGGTTCCTGCAACCTATGCCGTTCTGCCTCCAGCCCCTACCCTGCAGGCATCTGGTTCAGTACAAGGTTCCTGCAACCTATGCTGTTCTGTCACCACCCCATCACCGCCCAGGCTTCTGGCTCAGTATGGGGTTAGTGCAGCCTATGTTGTTCTGTCTCCGCCTCTCACCGCCAGGCTTCTGGTTCAGTACAAGGTTCCTGCAACATATGCTGTTCTCCCTCCAGCCCCTTACCCTCCAGGATTCTGGTTCAGTACAGGGTTCCTGCAACCTTTGCTGTTCCGCCTCCAGCTCCTCACCCTGCAGGCATCTGGCTCACTACAAGGTTCCTGCAACCTATGCTGTTCAGTCTCCAGCCCCTCGCCCCCCAGGCTTCTGGTCAGTACAAGGTTCCTGCAACCTATGCTGTTCTGTCCCAAGTCCATCACCCCGCAGGCTTCAGGTTCACTCCAGGGTTCCTGCAACCTATGCTGTTCTGTCCCCAGCCCATCAACCCACAGGATTATGGTTCACTCCAGGGTTCCTGCAACCTATGTTGTTCTGTCTACAGCCTCTCACCCCTAGGCTTCTGGTTCTTTACAAGGTTCCTGCAACCTATGCTGTTCTGCCTCCGGCCCCTCAACCCCAGGCTTCTAATTCAGTACAGGGTTCCTGCAACCTATACTGTTCTGCCTCCAGCCCCTCGCCCCCAGGCTACTGGTTCAGTACAGGGTTCCTGCAACCTATGCAGTTCTGTCTCCACCCCCTCACACCCAGTCTTCTGGCTCACCACAAGGTTCAGCTTCCAGCCCCTCACCCCCAGGCTTCTGGCGCACTACACATTTCCTGCAACCTATGCTGTCCTGCCTCCAGCCCCTCACCCCCCAGTCTTCTGGCTCAGTACAAGGTTCCTGCAACCTATACTGTTCTGCCTCAAGCCCCTAAACTCCCAGGCATCTCGTTCAGTACAGGGTTCCTGTAACCAATGCTATTCTGTCTCCAGCTCTTTGCCCACCAAGCTTCTGGTTCAGTAAAGGGTTCCTGCAACCTATGTTGTTCGTTCTCCAGCCCCTCACTCTCCAGTCTTCTGGCTCACCACAAGGTTACTGCCACCTATGCTGTTCTGCCCCCAGCTCCTCACCCCACCAGGCTTCTGGTTCACTACAAGGTTACTGCAACATATGGTGTCCTGCCTCCAGCCCTTCACCCCCAGGCTTCTGGTTCAGTGCAAGTTTCCTGCAACCTATGCTGTTCTGTCTCCAGCCCCTCAGCCCCCAGGATTCTGGTTCAGTACAGGGTTCGTACAACCTATGCTATTCTGCCTCCAGCCCCTCACCCCCCCAGGCTTCTGGTTCAGCACAGGGTTCCTGCAATCAATGCTGTTCTGTCTCCAGCCCCTCAGCCCCCAGGCTTCTGGTTCAGTACAGGGTTCCTATAACCTATGCTATTCTGCCTCCAGCCCCTAACCCCCTCAGGCGTCTGATTCAGTACAGGGTTCCTACAACCTATGCTATTCTGCCTCCAGCCCCTCACCCCACCAGGCTTCTGGTTCAGCACAGGGTTCCTGCAATCTATGCTGTTCTGTCTCCAGCCCCTCAGCCCCCAGTCCTCTGGCTCACCACAAGGTTCCTGCCACCAATGCTGTTCTGCCTCCAGCCTCTCACCCCCCAGTGCTTCTGGTTCACTACAAGGTTCCTGCAACCTATGCTGTCCTGCCTCCAGCCCCTCATCCCCCAGTCTTCTGGCTCACCACAAGGTTCCTGCCACCAATGCTGTTCTGCCTCCAGCCCCTCACCCCCCAGTGCTTCTGGTTCACTAGAAGGTTCCTGCAACGTATGCTGTCCTGCCTCCAGCCCCTCGCCCCCCAGGATTCTGGTTCAGTACAGGGTTCCTGCAACTTATGCTGTTCTGCCTCCAGCCCCCTGCCCCCCAGGCATCTGTTTCGGGACAGGGTTCCTGCAACCTATGCTGTTCTGTCTCCAGCCCCTCACCCCCCAGGATTCTGGCTCACTAAAAGGTTCCTGCAACCTATGCTGTTCTGTCGCCAGCCCCTCACCCTTCAGGCTTCTGGTTTAGTACAAGGTTCCTGCAACCTATGCTGTTCTGCCTCCAACCCCTCACCCCCCAGGCATCTGGTTCAGGGCAGTGTTCCTAAAATCTATGCTGTACTGTCTCCAGCTCCACACCCCCCATGCTTCTGGTTCAGTACAAGGTTCCTGCAACCTCTGCTGTTCTGTCTCAAGCCCCTCACCCCCCAGGCTTCTGGTTCATTTCAGGGCTCCTCTAACCTATACTCTTCTGCCTCCATCACCTCACCCCCCCAAGCTTCTGGCTCACTACAAGGTTCCTGCAACCTTTGCTGTTCTGCCTACAGCCCCTCACCCCCTAGGAGTCTGGTTCAGGACAGGATTCCTACCTATGCTGTTCTGCCTCCAGCCCCTGCCCCCAAGCTTCTGGTTCAGTACAGGGTTCCTCCAACCTATGCTGTTCTGTCTCCAGACCCTCATCCCCAGTCTTCTGGCTCACCACAAGGTTCTGCCTCCAGCCCCTCACCCCCGGGCTTCTGGCTCATTACAAGGTTCCTGCAACCTCTGCTGTTCTGCCTCCACCCCCCGCCCAACCCACAGGCTTCTGGTTCAGTACAAGGTTCCTGCAACCTATACTGTTCTGCCACCAGCCCCTAACCCCCCAGGCTTATGGTTCAGTACAGGGTTACCTCAACCTATGCTGTTCTGTCTCCAGCCCCTCACCCCACAGTCTTCTGGTTCAGTACAACGTTCCTGAAACCTATGCTGTTCTATCTCCATCCCCTTACCTCCAGGCTTCTCGCTCAGTACAGGGTTCCTGCAACTGATGCTATTCTGTCTCCAGCCCCTCGCCCACCAGGCTTCTGGTTCAGTACAGGGTTCCTGCAACCTATGCTGTTCGTTCTCGCCCCCTCACCCCTCAGTCTTCTGGCTCACCACAAGGTTACTGCCACCTATGCTGTTCTGCCCCCAGCCCCTCACCCCCAGGCTTCTGGTTCACTACAAGTTTCCTGCAACCTATGCGGTTCTGCCTCCAGCCCCTTAAACCCTAGGCTTCAGGTTCAGTGCAAGGTTCCTGCAATCTATGCTGTCTGTTTCCAAACCTTCACCCCCAGGCTTCAAGTTCAGTACAGGGTTCCTGAAACCTCTGCTGTTTGTTCCACAGCCCCTCACCCCCCAGTCTTCTGGCTCACCACAAGGTTCCTGTAACCTATGCTGTTCTGCCTCCAGCCCCTCACCTCCCAGGCTTCTGGTTCACGACAAGGTTCCTGCAACCTATGCTGTTCTCTCTCCAGCCCCTCAGCCTCCTGGCTCAGTAAAAGGTTCCTGCAACATATGCTGTTCTGTCTCCAGCCACTCACGTCCCAGGATTCTGGCTCACTACAAGGTTCCTGCAACCTATGCTGTTCTGCCTCCAGCCCATCAGCCCCTAGTGCTTCTGGTTCACTAAAAGTTTGCTGCAAC
This sequence comes from Ambystoma mexicanum, assembly GCF_040938575.1. Lineage (NCBI taxonomy): Eukaryota > Metazoa > Chordata > Amphibia > Caudata > Ambystomatidae > Ambystoma > Ambystoma mexicanum. The sequence continues at coordinate 1,451,033,981 of NC_090924.1, read as the reverse complement.
CTATGCTGCTCTGCCTCCAGCCCCTCAGCCCCCAGGCTTCTGGTTCAGTACAGGGTTCCTACAACCTATGCTATTCTGCCTCCAGCCCCTCGCCCCGCCAGGCTTCTGGTTCAGCACAGGGTTCCTTCAATCTATGCTGTTTTTTCTCCAGCCCCTCACCCGCCAGGCTTCTGGTTCAGTACAAGATTCCTGCAACCTATGCTGTTCTGTCTCCATCGCCTAACCCCACAGGCTTCTTGCTCACTACAAGGTTCATGCACCCTATGTTGTTCTGTCTCCAGCCCCTCATCCCCCAGTCTTCTGGCTCACCACAAGGTTCCTACAACCTATGCTCTCCTGCCTCCAGCCCCTCGCCCCCCAGGCTTCTGGTTCAGTACAGGGTCGTGCAACTTATGCTGTTCTGTCTCTAGCCCCTTGCCCCCCAGGCTTCGGGTTCATTTCAGGGCTCCTGTAACCTATACTCTTCTGCCTCCATCACCTCACCCCCCCCAGGCTTCTGGCTCATTACAAGGTTCCTGCAACCTATGCTGTTCTGTCTGCAGCCCCTTACCCACAGGCTTCTGGTTCAGTACAAGGTTCCTGCAACCTTTGCTGTTCTGCCTACAGCCCCTCACCCCCTAGGAGTCTGGTTCAGGACAGGGTTCCTACCTATGCTGTTCTGCCTCCAGCCCCTCACCCCCAAGCTTCTGGTTCAGTACAGGGTTCCTCCTACCTATGCTGTTCTGTCTCCAGACCCTCATCCCCAGTCTTCTGGCTCACCACAAGGTTCTGCCTCCAGCCCCTCACCCCCCGGGCTTCTGGCTCACTACAAGGTTCCTGCAACCTCTGCTGTTCTGCCTCCACCCCCCCAACCCACAGGCTTCTGGTTCAGTACAAGGTTCCTGCAACCTATACTGTTCTGCCACCAGCCCCTAACCCCCCAGGCTTATGGTTCAGTACAGGGTTACCTCAACCTATGCTGTTCTGTCTCCAGCCCTTCACCCCACAGTCTTCTGGTTCAGTACAACGTTCCTGCAACCTATGCTGTTCTATCTCCATTCCCTTACCTCCAGGCTTCTCGCTCAGTACAGGGTTCCTGCAACTGATGCTATTCTGTCTCCAGCCCCTCGCCCACCAGGCTTCTGGTTCAGTACAGGGTTACTGCCACCTATGCTGTTCTGCCCCCAGCCCCTCATCCCCAGGCTTCTGGTTCACTTCAAGTTTCCTGCAACCTATGCGGTTCTGCCTCCAGCCCCTTAAACCCTAGGCTTCAGGTTCAGTGCAAGGTTCCTGCAATCTATGCTGTCTGTTTCCAAACCTTCACTCCCAGGCTTCTGGTTCAGTACAGGGTTCCTGCAACCTCTGCTGTTTGTTCCACAGCCCCTCACCCCCAGCAGTCTTCTGGCTCACCACAAGGTTCCTGTAACCTATGCTGTTCTGCCTCCAGCCCCTCACCTCCCAGGCTTCTGGTTCACGACAAGGTTCCTGCAACCTATGCTGTTCTCTCTCCAGCCCCTCAGCCACCTGGCTCAGTAAAAGGTTCCTGCAACATATGCTGTTCTGTCTCCAGCCGCTCACGTCCCAGGATTCTGGCTCACTACAAGGTTCCTGCAACCTATGCTGTTCTGCCTCCAGCCCATCAGCCCCTAGTGCTTCTGGTTCACTTAAAGTTTGCTGCAACCTATGCTGCTCTGCCTCCAGCCCCTCAGCCCCCAGGCTTCTGGTTCAGTACAGGGTTCCTACAACCTATGCTATTCTGCCTCCAGCCCCTCTCCCAGACAGGCTTCTGGTTCAGCACAGGGTTCCTTCAATCTATGCTGTTTTTTCTCCAGCCCCTCATCCCCCAGGCTTCTGGTTCAGTACAAGATTCCTGCAACCTATGCTGTTCTGTCTCCATCGCCTAACCCCACAGGCTTCTTGCTCACTACAAGGTTCATGCAACCTATGTTGTTCTGTCTCCAGCCCCTCATCCCCCAGTCTTCTGGGTCACCACAAGGTTCCTACAACCTATGCTGTCCTGCCTCCAGCCCCTCGCCCCCCAGGCTTCTGGTTCAGTACAGGGTCGTGCACCTTATGCTGTTCTGTCTCTAGCCCCTTGCCCCCCAGGCATCTGGTTCGGTACAGGGTTCCTGCAGCCTATGCTGTTCTGTCTCCAGCCCCTTACCCACAGGCTTCTGGTTCAATACAGGGTTTCTGCAACCTAGGCTGTTCTGTCTAAAGCCCCTCATCCCCAGGCTTCTGGCTTACTAGTAGGTTCCTGCAACATATGCTGTTCTGTCTCCAGCCCCTCACCCCCCAGGATTCTAGCTCACTGAAAGGTTCCTGCAACCTATGCTGTTCTGCCTCCAACCCCTCACCACCCCAGGCATCTGGTTCAGGAAAGGGTTCCTAAAATCTATGTTGTTCTGCCTCCAGTCCCTCGCAACCCATGCTTCTGGTTCAGCACAGTGTTCTGGCAACTTATGCTGTACTGTCTCCAGCCCCTCACCCCCAGGCTTCTGGTTCAGTACAAGGTTCCTGCAACCTATGCTGTTCTGTCTCCAGCCCCTCACCCCACAGGCTTCTGGCTCACTACAAGGTTCCTGCAACCTATGCTGTTCTGTCTCTAGCCCCTCACCCCCCAGGCTTATGGCTCAGTACAGGGTTACTGCAGCCTATTCTGTTCTGTCTCTAGCTGTTCTGACTTGAGTGTCGTGTAGACCGATGAGTCCTCTGTCCCCAAGTGACGCACAGGGGAACTTAATAGAAACCCGCTGTGCGACCTTTGAGGCCACAGGTGGGAGATGTCTTCCCAGATCCACGGAGCCTCTGGAACACCGATGCTGCTGTCGAGAAGGAACGGGGTTAAGTACCAGGCAATTACAACACAGTCAGATAAACAAAAGGATCTAAAATGTCTTACCTATCTGGTGTAAGGGTAACCCAGGTAACCTAGTAGAGAGGTTCGAGACTCAGTTGATGCGGCAGTCCCTGGAATGGTAGAACCGCAGGTTAGCGTGGATGAAGGGCTAGCCACCTGTAGGAGAGAGGGCTTGACTTGAATCCCAAGAAGGGAAAGGGCGTAGAAGTTCAGCAAGGTAACCAGGGATGATCCAAAGGCAAGTCGAGGTGTAGTCCAAAATCCGGCAACAGGTCAACAGTTCCAAGTAAAGGTACAAAAAGGGGCGTCCGAGGGAGTCCGAGGTAGAGTTCCGTGATCAAGATAGCAAGGAGCAAGTAGTAACGCCAAACAGGGTCTGAAGCCAGCTGAGAAGCAATGAGTGTTCTGTCTCTCAGACCTTTATACTGTGTGTCTGGGAGTCATGTGACGTCTCTGGATCATGTGACCTCCAACAGGGACACGTGACTCTGGATCACGTGACCGACGTGGTGACGTAACACCGCCCCTTCTGCTAAACGCTCTCCAAGGCAATTGCCAATGCAGAAAGGGTTGCAATCGAGCCCGTACACCAAAGCTGGTACGGGGATTCCGGTTCTTTGGGTTAACCGAATCACCTGAGCCTGGAACCGTGGGAGGGGATGGTGAAGAAATGTGAGCAGTGTTTTGATGTGTAGTGAACTGGCGTACAGAGGATCATCTAACATAGCCCCCCTCCAACGGCCCACGACCCCGTGGGCAGGACGGATGATCCTTATGGAAGCGGGCCACTAGCCGAGGGGCGTTCAGATCCAAGGCGGAAACCCATGAACGCTCCTCCGGGCCGTAACCCTTCCAATCCACCAGATACTGGAGCCTACCCCTAAACCATCGGGACCCTAAAATGGCCGACACCTCAAAGACATCAGGAGAGGACAGGGACACCGGTGCAACAGGGGTACGAAGGCGGACAGAATCGGGGCAAGGCTTGAGGAGGGATACATGGAAGACAGGATGGATACGCCAAGAACTAGGAAGCACAAGACGAAAAGCCACCGGATTCACTACCTGTGAGACTACATACGGGCCGACAAAACGAGGTAGCAGTTTCCGGCAACCCACTAGGCGAAGGTGACGTGAAGACAACCAGACCCTAGAACCCACCACCAGAGGGGGAGCAGCCAGACGTTTGCCATCCACACGGGCCTTCATGGCAGTCTTCGCTTCCGTGAGATGCACCACAGTACTAGCATGTACAGCAGACAGATCTCTAAGACACGTCGTGGCCGCAGGATTCGAAGAACTAGAAGCATCAGGGACTGGCAAGACCTTGGGATGTTGGCCGTAGAGGGCGTAGAAAGGAGAATAACCTGTAGCTGAATGAGCCGCGTTGTTGTACGCGAACTCAGCAAGCCGCAAAACGGCCAACCAGGAGGTCTGATGTTGCAATATAAGGCAGCGAAGATACTGCTCCATAGATTGATTCGTCCTTTCGGTCTGCCCATCGGTCTCAGGATGATATGCCGAAGAATACCTGGAATCAATGCCCAACAATTTAGTCAACGACCTCCAAAACCGAGAGGTGAACTGTGATCCTCGATCGGATATAATGACCGAAGGGAGGCCGAATAACATGAACACATGTTCAAAAAACAAGTCCGCCAAGACCGGGGCCGAAGGAATACCTTTACAAGGGACAAAACGAGCCATTTTTGTAAACGTGTCCACCACTACCCAGATGGAGTCAAAGCCTCGTGATTTGGGGAGATCGGTAACGAAATCCATAGTCAGTGTATGCCAAGGCCTGGGAGGAACTGGAAGCGGAAGTAGCAACCCAACCGGTCGGCCTCTCCGATGTTTAGCCTGAGCACACACTGCACATGAATTGACATAGCAGTCTACATCGCGCTTCATAGATGGCCACCAACACCAGCGCTTGAGAAGATCTAAAGTGCGCTCTTGACCGGGATGGGCATTAAAAGGGGCATCATGAGACCACTCAAGGGCCAGATTACGAGTGTCAGGTGTGGGAAGGAATAGACGTTCATGTACGAAAGGCAACCCATCAGAAAACACGGGGTCCCATTCTCGCAACTGGTCGGAGTGATTGCTAGTCCAAGATCGGACCGAGTCTAATAACGACAATGAAGGTGTACACAGACAAATCACATGACTCTTTCCGAGAACAGTGTCAGGAAAGGTTGGCAACACGACCCCCCCCTGGGGAACGCGACAAGGCGTCTGCTTTTCCATGTGCAGTGCCAGGACGATGCATAATACGAAAATCAAAAGAGGAAAAGAAAAGATGCCATCGGACCTGTCTGCTATTAATGCACTTCAATGAGGCCAGATCCTGTAGATTCCGGTGATCTGAGTACACCGTGATGGGATGTTTGGCCCCCAGAAGATGATGGCGCCAAACACGAAAGGCATCCATGACAGCCAAGAGTTCTTTCTCCGTAACAGTGTAATGAGTCTCAGTACTGGAGAACTTACGGGAATGGTATGCCACTGGATGTAATTTGCCTGTTGTAGGACACGTTTGTGACAATACCGCACCAAGAGCAAAAGAAGAGGCATCTGCCTCTACTATGAACGGCAGGTCAGGATTGGGGTGCTGGAGTACCGGTGCGGTAGTGAAAGCAGTTTTCAGAGCCTCAAAAGCCTCCTGATGTTCCCCGTGCCAATGATAGGGTACCTGAGGACTAGTCAGAGCCGTGATCGGCGCAACAATTGTGGAAAAAGAAGAAATGAAACGTCTATAAAAGTTGGCGAATCCCAAAAAGGCCTGCAAGGACTTGAGTGTTTGAGGTACTGGCCAATCTAATACTGCTTTGACCTTAGATTCGTTCATGGACAACGCCCCAGGGGTGATATGGAAACCCAGAAACTCAACAGAAGTTTTATGGAACTGACATTTCTCCGGTTTGGCAAATAAGGAATGTTCTCTCAAACGGGATAGTACTTCTCGTACATGCTTTACATGGTTATCAAGATCACGAGAAAAGATTAAGATGTCGTCCAAATACACAACCATGTAAACGTCCAGAATATCCCTGAATATGTCATTCATGAATCGTTGGAATGTGGCTGGGGCATTACATAGGCCAAAAGGCATGACTAAATATTCGTACAAGCCGTAACGAGTACAGAAAGCCGTTTTCCACTCGTCTCCCTCGCGAACGCGTACTAAATTGTATGCGCCACGTAGGTCAAGCTTGGTGAAAACGGAAGCATGAGTTAAATGGTCCAGAAGTGGGGTGATTAACGGGATTGGATATCTATCCTTTTTTGTGATAGCGTTAAGACGTCGATAATCCACACAAGGGCGTAAATCCCCCTCCTTCTTGGGTACAAAGAATATGGGACTTGCTGCTGGTGAAGTGGAGGGACGGATGTGTCCTAAACGTAAGGCGTTCTGTACATACTCTTTCAATGCTTGTTCCTCCGAAGGGGACAAAGAATAGATCCTGCCCGAAGGGATAGCGGAATCAGGAAGTATTTCGATTGGGCAGTCATATGGTCTATGTGGAGGAAGTACCTCGGAAGAGCCCCGATCGAAAACCGATTCGAATGCATTGTACTCAGGCGGAATCCCAGACACCAACCCCCCAACAGTATGCGACTGAACAATCTCTGGATCATCAACAGTGAGTTGAGCTAATGCTCCTAAGGCCCGAGAAGGTGTATCAGAGGCTTGATGGACCGGGAGACAGTAATTTTGACAGACTTCGGACTCGAAGAGTACAGTGCCTGACTGCCAATTGATCAGTGGGTTGTGTTCACGTAACCAAGGGATTCCTAGTATGATACCGAATTGGGGTGTGGTAATTAAATCAAAGCATATGGTTTCTGTGTGTGTTTCTTGTATGTTCAACAAGAGGGGTGCAGTTTGGTGTCTAACAGGACCAGAAACCAATGCAGAGCCGTCTACGGCTTGGACATGTTCCGGTCGTGTTTTTACCACTAAAGGTAGGTTGAGGGAATGGGCCAAGTCAATATCTATGTAATTACCAGTGGCACCTGAATCAATGATGATATTGACTGCATGAAGAAGGCCTGTAGAGGGACATAGAGTAGCCTTTACAGAGACGGGTTGGACACGAGCAAAGGCAAGAGAGGTACCCGGAGATGATGACGGGACACTCGACCTGTTCTCCGGATCTAAGGTCGAGCCATCCGAAAAACCTGGCTCTTCTTGGGGCGTCGAGGACATTCTTTCACAACATGTCCAGTGGTGCCACAATAAAAGCATGCATTGTCCACCCTTCTACGTTCCCTCTCTGATGTTGTAATAGGACTACGTAAACCTCCCACTTGCATAGGTTCTTCTGTACTGGAAGCAGGAGCACTAGCAAGAGTAGGATGGGAAGAGACCCCCAATTCAGCTCTACGCTCTGATCGTCGTGCATCTACCTGCAAGACGAGATCAACCAATTCCTGATACTGAGTAGGCATAGAAGGGATCACCGATAAAGCATCTTTCATGGTGTTACTCAACCCCCTATAAAAGACCACCGCCCGCTTGTTTTCTGGCCATGATGTTTCTGCAACTAGCTGATTGAAACGGGTGATGTATTCTATCAAAGTCCTTCTACCCTGAGTCAGTTCCAAAAACTCCAAATCCCTAGACTGCGCCTTGTGACGAGTATCGAATACTCGAGACATTTCTAGAACCAACGAATCAAAGTCGTAAAGGACTGGGCTATTATTCTCTAGCAGGGGATTAGCCCAAGCGGCAGCCGTTCCGGCTAAATGGGAGAGGGCGAAGGCGGCTTTAGTAGTGGAAGTAGGAAAAGCCAAAGGTCTGCATAGGAAGTGTAACTTGCACTGATTAACAAAGGTTCTGAATTTCTTGGGGTCACCTTGATAGCGTTCCGGATCAGCCAGAGGGGAAGGAGATGGGAGGATCATTGGAGTTGGGACTGTAGAAGTAGCCAAGGGAGGGGGTGTGGTGAAGGAGCTGGCATCTCCAAACTCAGGGTCTGCAGGAAGGGAATGCTGAACACTCTGTATGGAATCCAACCTTTGGTGGATCACTGTGTTCGCGGCTGCCATATCTGCCCTTAATATTGTAATTGCCTGGACTAAAGCAGCTATGGGTTCTTCCGTGGATCCCTGCATCGTCAAACACGACTATACGGCTTCTCAGTCTGTTCTGACTTGAGTGTCGTGTAGACCGATGAGTCCTCTGTCCCCAAGTGACGCACAGGGGAACTTAATAGAAACCCGCTGTGCGACCTTTGAGGCCACAGGTGGGAGATGTCTTCCCAGATCCACGGAGCCTCTGGAACACCGATGCTGCTGTCGAGAAGGAACGGGGTTAAGTACCAGGCAATTACAACACAGTCAGATAAACAAAAGGATCTAAAATGTCTTACCTATCTGGTGTAAGGGTAACCCAGGTAACCTAGTGGAGAGGTTCGAGACTCAGTTGATGCGGCGGTCCCTGGAATGGTAGAACCGCAGGTTAGCGTGGATGAAGGGCTAGCCACCTGTAGGAGAGAGGGCTTGACTTGAATCCCAAGAAGGGAAAGGGCGTAGAAGTTCAGCAAGGTAACCAGGGATGATCCAAAGGCAAGTCGAGGTGTAGTCCAAAATCCGGCAACAGGTCAACAGTTCCAAGTAAAGGTACAAAAAGGGGCGTCCGAGGGAGTCCGAGGTAGAGTTCCGTGATCAAGATAGCAAGGAGCAAGTAGTAACGCCAAACAGGGTCTGAAGCCAGCTGAGAAGCAATGAGTGTTCTGTCTCTCAGACGTTTATACTGTGTGTCTGGGAGTCATGTGACGTCTCTGGATCATGTGACCTCCAACAGGGACACGTGACTCTGGATCACGTGACCGACGTGGTGACGTAACACCGCCCCTTCTGCTAAACGCTCTCCAAGGCAATTGCCAATGCAGAAAGGGTTGCAATCGAGCCCGTACACCAAAGCTGGTACGGGGATTCCGGTTCTTTGGGTTAACCGAATCACCTGAGCCTGGAACCGTGGGAGGGGATGGTGAAGAAATGTGAGCAGTGTTTTGATGTGTAGTGAACTGGCGTGCAGAGGATCGTCTAACACTAGCCCCTTATCCCCAGGTTTCTGACTCACCACAAGGTTCCTGCCACCTATGCAGTTCTGCATCCAACCCCTCGACTCCCAAGCTTCTGGTTTACTACAAGGTTCCTGCAACCTATGCGGTTCTCTCCCCAGTCCCTTACCCCCCAGGCTTCTGGTTCAGTACAGGGTTACTGTAGCTTATGCTGTTCTGTCTAAAGCCCCTCACCCCAGGTTTCTGGCTCACTACAAGGTTACTGCAGCCTATGCTGTTCTGTATCCAGCCCCTAACCCCCCAGGGTTCAGTACAAGGTTCCTGCAACCTATGCTGTTCTTTTTTGAGCCCCTCAACCCCCAGTCTTTTGGCTCACCTCAGGGTTCTGCTTCCAGCCCCTCACCCCCCAGTCTTCTGGCTCACCACAAGGTTCTGCCTCCAGCCCCTCAACCCAAAGGCTTCTGGTTCAGAACAAGGTTACTGCAACCTATACTGTTCTGTCTCCAGCCCCTCACCCCCCAGTCTTCGGGCTCACTACAAGGTTTCTTCAACCTATACTGTTCAGTCTCCAGCCTCTTGCCCCCCAGGCTTCTGGTTCAGTACAAGGTTCCTACAACCTATGCTGTCCTGCCTCCAGCCCCTCGGCCCCAGACTTCTGGTTCAGTACAGAGTTCCTGCTGTCTATGCTGTTCTGTCTCCAGCACCTGTCCACCATGCTTCTTTTTCAGTACAAGGTTCCTGTAAGCTAAGCTTTTCTTCCTACAGCCCCCACCCCCCTTCTCGTTCAGTACAGGGTTCCTGCAACCTATGCTATTCTGTCTCCAGCCCCTTGCCCACCAGACTTCTGGTTCAGTACAGGGTTCCTGCAACCTATGCTGTTATGTCTCCAACCCTTCACCCCCAGGATTCTGGTTCAGTAAAGGGTTACTGCAACCTATGCTGTTCTTTCTCCAGCCCCTCACCCCCCAGTCTTCTGGCTCACCACAAGGCTTCCTGTAACCTATGCTGTTCTGCCTCCAGCCCCTCTCCTACCAGGCTTCTTGTACACAACAAGGTTCCTGCAAAATATGCTGTTCTGTCTCCAGCCCCTCACGCCCCAGGATTCTGGCTCACTACAAGGTTCTGGCAACCCATGCTGTTTTGTCTCCAGCCCCTCACCCCCCAGTGCTTCCGGTTCACTACACGTTTCCTGCAACTGATGCTGTTCTGCCTACAGCCCCTCAGCCCCCCAGGCTTCTGGTTCAGTACAGGGTTCCTGCAACCTATGATGTTCTGTCTCCAGCCCCTTGCCCCCCAGGCTTCTGGTTCAGTTCAAGGTTCCTGCAACCTATGCTGTTCTGCCTCCAGCCCCTCGCCACCCATGCTTCTGGTTCAGCAAAGTGTTTCTGCAACCTATGCTGTACTGTCTCCAGCCCCTCACCCCCAGGCTTCTGGTTCAGTACAAGGTTCCTGCAACCTATGCTGTTCTGTCTCCAGCCCCTCACCCCACACTCTTCTGGCTCACTACAAGGTTCCTGCAACCTATGCTGTTCTTCCTCTAGCCCGCACCCCCTGGCTTCTGGTTCACTACAACGTTCCTGCAACCTATGCTGTCCTCTCCCCAGCCCCTCACCCCCCAGGCGTCTGGTTCAGTACAGGGTTACTGCAACCTATGCTGTTCTGCCTCCAGCCCCTCACCCCCCCGGTATCTGGTTCAGGATAGGATACCTAAAACTTATGCTGTTCTGCCTCCAGCCCCTCACCCCCAGGCTTCTGGTTCAGCACAGGGTTCCTGCAACCTATGCTGTACCCGTCTCCAGCACCTCAACCCCCAGGGTTCAGTACAAGGTTCTTGCAACCTATGCTGTTCTATCTCCAGCCCCTCAACCCCCAGGCTTCTGGCTCACAACAAGGTTCTGCCTCCAGCCGCTCACCCCCAGGGCTCTGACTCACAACAAGGTTCCTGCAACTTATGCTGTTCTGCCTCCAGCCCCTCAACCCACAGGCTTCTGGTTCAGTACAAGGTTCCTGCAACCTACACAGTTCTGCCTCCAGCCACTAACCCCCCAGGCTTCTGGTTCAGTACAGGGTTACTGCAACCTATGCTGTTCTGTCTCCAGCCCCTCACCCCACAGGTTTCTGGTTCAGTACAAGGTTCCTGCAACCTATGCTGTTCTGCATCCAGCCCCTCACCCGCAGGCTTCTGGTTCAGTACAGGGTTACTGCAACCTATGCTGTTCTGTCTCCAGCCCCTCACTTCACAGGCTTCTCTTTCAGTACAAGGTTCCTGCGCCTATGCGGTTCTGCATCCAGCCCCTCACCCCCAGGCTTCTGGTTCAGTAGAGGTTTCCTGCAACCTATGCTGTTCCGACTCCAGACCTTCACCCCACAGGCGTCTGGTTCAGGACTGGGTTCCTAACACCTATGCTGTTCTGCCTCCATCCCCTGGCCCCCAGGCTTCTGGTTCAGCACAGGGTTCTTGCAACCTATGCTGTTCTGTCTTCAGCCCCTCACCCCCAAGGCTTCTGGTTCAGTACAGGGTTCCTCCAACCTATGCTGTTCTGTCTCCAGCCCCTCTCCCCTAGTCTTCTGGCTCACCACAAGGTTCTGCCTCCAACCCATCACCCCCCCAGGCTTCTGGCTCACTACAAGGTTCCTGCAACCTATGCTGTTCTGCCTCCAGCCCCTCACCCCCCAGGATTCTGGCTCACTAAAAGGTTCCTGCAACCTATGCTGTTCTGTCACCAGCCCCTCACCCTTCAGGCTTCTGGTTTAGTACAAGGTTCCTGCAACCTATGCTGTTCTGCCTCCAACCCCTCACCCCCCAGGCATCTGGTTCAGGGCAGTGTTCCTAAAATCTATGCTGTACTGTCTCCAGCTCCACACCCCCCATGCTTCTGGTTCAGTACAAGGTTCCTGCAACCTCTGCTGTTCTGTCTCAAGCCCCTCACCCCCCAGGCTTCTGGTTCATTTCAGGGCTCCTGTAACCTATACTCTTCTGCCTCCATCACCTCACCCCCCCAAGCTTCTGGCTCACTACAAGGTTCCTGCAACCTTTGCTGTTCTGCCTACAGCCCCTCACCCCCTAGGAGTCTGGTTCAGGACAGGGTTCCTACCTATGCTGTTCTGCCTCCAGCCCCTGCCCCCAAGCTTCTGGTTCAGTACAGGGTTCCTCCAACCTATGCTGTTCTGTCTCCAGACCCTCATCCCCAGTCTTCTGGCTCACCACAAGGTTCTGCCTCCAGCCCCTCACCCCCGGGCTTCTGGCTCACTACAAGGTTCCTGCAACCTCTGCTGTTCTGCCTCCACCCCCCGCCCAACCCACAGGCTTCTGGTTCAGTACAAGGTTCCTGCAACCTATACTGTTCTGCCACCAGCCCCTAACCCCCCAGGCTTATGGTTCAGTACAGGGTTACCTCAACCTATGCTGTTCTGTCTCCAGCCCCTCACCCCACAGTCTTCTGGTTCAGTACAACGTTCCTGAAACCTATGCTGTTCTATCTCCATCCCCTTACCTCCAGGCTTCTCGCTCAGTACAGGGTTCCTGCAACTGATGCTATTCTGTCTCCAGCCCCTCGCCCACCAGGCTTCTGGTTCAGTACAGGGTTCCTGCAACCTATGCTGTTCGTTCTCGCCCCCTCACCCCTCAGTCTTCTGGCTCACCACAAGGTTACTGCCACCTATGCTGTTCTGCCCCCAGCCCCTCACCCCCAGGCTTCTGGTTCACTACAAGTTTCCTGCAACCTATGCGGTTCTGCCTCCAGCCCCTTAAACCCTAGGCTTCAGGTTCAGTGCAAGGTTCCTGCAATCTATGCTGTCTGTTTCCAAACCTTCACCCCCAGGTTTCTGGTTCAGTACAGGGTTCCTGAAACCTCTGCTGTTTGTTCCATAGCCCCTCACCCCCCAGTCTTCTGGCTCACCACAAGGTTCCTGTAACCTATGCTGTTCTGCCTCCAGCCCCTCAGCTCCCAGGCTTCTGGTTCACGACAAGGTTCCTGCAACCTATGCTGTTCTCTCTCCAGCCCCTCAGCCTCCTGGCTCAGTAAAAGGTTCCTGCAACATATGCTGTTCTGTCTCCAGCCACTCACGTCCCAGGATTCTGGCTCACTACAAGGTTCCTGCAACCTATGCTGTTCTGCCTCCAGCCCATCAGCCCCTAGCGCTTCTGGTTCACTAAAAGTTTGCTGCAACCTATGCTGCTCTGCCTCCAGCCCCTCAGCCCCCAGGCTTCTGGTTCAGTACAGGGTTCCTACAACCTATGCTATTCAGCCTCCAGCCCCTCGCCCCGCCAGGCTTCTGGTTCAGCACAGGGTTCCTTCAATCTATGCTGTTTTTTCTCCAGCCCCTCACCCGCCAGGCTTCTGGTTCAGTACAAGATTCCTGCAACCTATGCTGTTCTGTCTCCATCGCCTAACCCCACAGGCTTCTTGCTCACTACAAGGTTCATGCACCCTATGTTGTTCTGTCTCCAGCCCCTCATCCCCCAGTCTTCTGGCTCACCACAAGGTTCCTACAACCTATGCTGTCCTGCCTCCAGCCCCTCGCCCCCCAGGCTTCTGGTTCAGTACAGGGTCGTGCAACTTATGCTGTTCTGTCTCTAGCCCCTTGCCCCCCAGGCTTCGGGTTCATTTCAGGGCTCCTGTAACCTATACTCTTCAGCCTCCATCACCTCACCCCCCCCAGGCTTCTGGCTCATTACAAGGTTCCTGCAACCTATGCTGTTCTGTCTGCAGCCCCTTACCCACAGGCTTCTGGTCAGTACAAGGTTCCTGCAACCTTTGCTGTTCTGCCTACAGCCCCTCACCCCCTAGGAGTCTGGTTCAGGACAGGGTTCCTACCTATGCTGTTCTGCCTCCAGCCCCTCGCCCCCAAGCTTCTGGTTCAGTACAGGGTTCCTCCAACCTATGCTGTTCTGTCTCCAGACCCTCATCCCCAGTCTTCTGGCTCACCACAAGGTTCTGCCTCCAGCCCCTCACCCCCCGGGCTTCTGTCTCACTACAAGGTTCCTGCAACCTCTGCTGTTCTGCCTCCACCCCCCCCCAACCCACAGGCTTCTGGTTCAGTACAAGGTTCCTGCAAGCTATACTGTTCTGCCACCAGCCCCTAACCCCCCAGGCTTATGGTTCAGTACAGGGTTACCTCAACCTATGCTGTTCTGTCTCCAGCCCTTCACCCCACAGTCTTCTGGTTCAGTACAACGTTCCTGCAACCTATGCTGTTCTATCTCCATTCCCTTACCTCCAGGCTTCTCGCTCAGTACAGGGTTCCTGCAACTGATGCTATTCTGTCTCCAGCCCCTCGCCCACCAGGCTTCTGGTTCAGTACAGGGTTACTGCCACCTATGCTGTTCTGCCCCCAGCCCCTCATCCCCAGGCTTCTGGTTCACTTCAAGTTTCCTGCAACCTATGCGGTTCTGCCTCCAGCTCCTTAAACCCTAGGCTTCAGGTTCAGTGCAAGGTTCCTGCAATCTATGCTGTCTGTTTCCAAACCTTCACTCCCAGGCTTCTGGTTCAGTACAGGGTTCCTGCAAACTCTGCTGTTTGTTCCACAGCCCCTCACCCCCCAGCAGTCTTCTGGCTCACCACAAGGTTCCTGTAACCTATGCTGTTCTGCCTCCAGCCCCTCACCTCCCAGGCTTCTGGTTCACGACAAGGTTCCTGCAACCTATGCTGTTCTCTCTCCAGCCCCTCAGCCTCCTGGCTCAGTAAAAGGTTCCTGCAACATATGCTGTTCTGTCACAGCCGCTCACGTCCCAGGATTCAGACTCACTACAAGGTTCCTGCAACCTATGCTGTTATGCCTCCAGCCCATCAGCCCCTAGTGCTTCTGGTTCACTTAAAGTTTGCTGCAACCTATGCTGCTCTGCCTCCAGCCCCTCAGCCCCCAGGCTTCTGGTTCAGTACAGGGTTCCTACAACCTATGCTATTCTGCCTCCAGCCCCTCTCCCAGCCAGGCTTCTGGTTCAGCACAGGGTTCCTTCAATCTATGCTGTTTTTTCTCCAGCCCCTCATCCCCCAGGCTTCTGGTTCAGTACAAGATTCCTGCAACCTATGCTGTTCTGTCTCCATCGCCTAACCCCACAGGCTTCTTGCTCACTACAAGGTTCATGCAACCTATGTTGTTCTGTCTCCAGCCCCCCATCCCCCAGTCTTCTGGGTCACCACAAGGTTCCTACAACCTATGCTGTCCTGCCTCCAGCCCCTCGCCCCCCAGGCTTCTGGTTCAGTACAGGGTCGTGCACCTTATGCTGTTCTGTCTCTAGCCCCTTGCCCCCCAGGCATCTGGTTCGGTACAGGGTTCCTGCAGCCTATGCTGTTCTGTCTCCAGCCCCTTACCCACAGGCTTCTGGTTCAATACAGGGTTTCTGCAACCTAGGCTGTTCTGTCTAAAGCCCCTCATCCCCAGGCTTCTGGCTTACTAGTAGGTTCCTGCAACATATGCTGTTCTGTCTCCAGCCCCTCACCCTCCAGGATTCTAGCTCACTGAAAGGTTCCTGCAACCTATGCTGTTCTGCCTCCAACCCCTCACCTCCCCAGGCATCTGGTTCAGGAAAGGGTTCCTAAAATCTATGTTGTTCTGCCTCCAGTCCCTCGCAACCCATGCTTCTGGTTCAGCACAGTGGTCTGGCAACTTATGCTGTACTGACTCCAGCCCCTCACCCCCAGGCTTCTGGTTCAGTACAAGGTTCCTGCAACCTATGCTGTTCTGTCTCCAGCCCCTCACCCCACAGGCTTCTGGCTCACTACAAGGTTCCTGCAACCTATGCTGTTCTGTCTCTAGCCCCTCACCCCCAGGCTTCTGGCTCAGTACAGGGTTACTGCAGCCTATTCTGTTCTGTCTCTAGCCCCTTATCCCCAGGTTTCTGACTCACCACAAGGTTCCTGCCACCTATGCAGTTCTGCATCCAACCCCTCGACTCCCAAGCTTCTGGTTTACTACAAGGTTCCTGCAACCTATGCTGTTCTCTCCCCAGTCCCTTACCCCCCAGGCTTCTGGTTCAGTACAGGGTTACTGTAGCTTATGCTGTTCTGTCTTAAGCCCCTCACCCCAGGTTTCTGGCTCACTACAAGGTTACTGCAGCCTATGCTGTTCTGTATCCAGCCCCTAACCCCCCAGGGTTCAGTACAAGGTTCCTGCAACCTATGCTGTTCTTTTTTGAGCCCCTCAACCCCCAGTCTTTTGGCTCACCTCAGGGTTCTGCTTCCAGCCCCTCACCCCCCAGTCTTCTGGCTCACCACAAGGTTCTGCCTCCAGCCCCTCAACCCACAGGCTTCTGGTTCAGAACAAGGTTACTGCAACCTATACTGTTCTGTCTCCAGCCCCTCACCCCCCAGTCTTCGGGCTCACTACAAGGTTTCTTCAACCTATACTGTTCAGTCTCCAGCCTCTTGCCCCCCAGGCTTCTGGTTCAGTACAAGGTTCCTACAACCTATGCTGTCCTGCCTCCAGCCCCTCGGCCCCAGACTTCTGGTTCAGTACAGAGTTCCTGCTGTCTATGCTGTTCTGTCTCCAGCACCTGTCCACCATGCTTCTTTTTCAGTACAAGGTTCCTGTAAGCTAAGCTTTTCTTCCTACAGCCCCCACCCCCCAGGCTTCTCGTTCAGTACAGGGTTCCTGCAACCTATGCTATTCTGTCTCCAGCCCCTTGCCCACCAGACTTCTGGTTCAGTACAGGGTTCCTGCAACCTATGCTGTTATGTCTCCAACCCTTCACCCCCAGGATTCTGGTTCAGTAAAGGGTTACTGCAACCTATGCTGTTCTTTCTCCAGCCCCTCACCCCCCAGTCTTCTGGCTCACCACAAGGCTTCCTGTAACCTATGCTGTTCTGCCTCCAGCCCCTCTCCTCCCAGGCTTCTTATACACAACAAGTTTCCTGCAAAATATGCTGTTCTGTCTCCAGCCCCTCACGCCCCAGGATTCTGGCTCACTACAAGGTTCTGGCAACCCATGCTGTTTTGTCTCCAGCCCCTCACCCCCCAGTGCTTCCGGTTCACTACAGGTTTCCTGCAACTGATGCTGTTCTGCCTACAGCCCCTCAGCCCCCCAGGCTTCTGGTTCAGTACAGGGTTCCTGCAACCTATGATGTTCTGTCTCCAGCCCCTTGCCCCCCAGGCTTCTGGTTCAGTTCAAGGTTCCTGCAACCTATGCTGTTCTGCCTCCAGCCCCTCGCCACCCATGCTTCTGGTTCAGCAAAGTGTTTCTGCAACCTATGCTGTACTGTCTCCAGCCCCTCACCCCCAGGCTTCTGGTTCAGTACAAGGTTCCTGCAACCTATGCTGTTCTGTCTCCAGCCCCTCACCCCACAGGCTTCTGGCTCACTACAAGGTTCCTGCAACCTATGCTGTTCTTCCTCTAGCCCGCACCCCCTGGCTTCTGGTTCACTACAACGTTCCTGCAACCTATGCTGTCCTCTCCCCAGCCCCTCACCCCCCAGGCGTCTGGTTCAGTACAGGGTTACTGCAACCTATGCTGGTTTGCCTCCAGCCCCTCACCCCCCCGGTTTCTGGTTCAGGATAGGATACCTAAAACTTATGCTGTTCTGCCTCCAGCCCCTCACCCCCAGGCTTCTGGTTCAGCACAGGGTTCCTGCAACCTATGCTGTACCCGTCTCCAGCACCTCAACCCCCAGGGTTCAGTACAAGGTTCTTGCAACCTATGCTGTTCTATCTCCAGCCTCTCAACCCCCAGGCTTCTGGCTCACAACAAGGTTCTGCCTCCAGCCCCTCACCCCCAGGGCTCTGACCCACAACAAGGTTCCTGCAACTTATGCTGTTCTGCCTCCAGCCCCTCAACCCACAGGCTTCTGGTTCAGTACAAGGTTCCTGCAACCTACACTGTTCTGCCTCCAGCCACTAACCCCCCAGGCTTCTGGTTCAGTACAGGGTTACTGCAACCTATGCTGTTCTGTCTCCAGCCCCTCACCCCACAGGTTTCTGGTTCAGTACAAGGTTCCTGCAACCTATGCTGTTCTGCATCCAGCCCCTCACCCGCAGGCTTCTGGTTCAGTACAGGGTTACTGCAACCTATGCTGTTCTGTCTCCAGCCCCTCACCCCCAGGCTTCTGGTCCAGTAGAAGTTTCGTGCAACCTATGCTGTTCCGACTCCAGACCTTCACCCCACAGGCGTCTGGTTCAGGACTGGGTTCCTAACACCTATGCTGTTCTGCCTCCATCCCCTCACCCCCAGGCTTCTGGTTCAGCACAGGGTTCTTGCAACCTATGCTGTTCTGTCTCCAGGCCCTCACCCCAAGGCTTCTGGTTCAGTACAGGGTTCCTCCAACCTATGCTGTTCTGTCTCCAGCCCCTCTCCCCTAGTCTTCTGGCTCACCACAAGGTTCTGCCTCCAACCCATCACCCCCCAGGCTTCTGGCTCACTACAAGGTTCCTGCAACCTATGCTGTTCTGCCTCCAGCCCCTCACCCCCCAGGATTCTGGCTCACTAAAAGGTTCCTGCAACCTATGCTGTTCTGTCGCCAGCCCCTCACCCTTCAGGCTTCTGGTTTAGTACAAGGTTCCTGCAACCTATGCTGTTCTGCCTCCAACCCCTCACCCCCCAGGCATCTGGTTCAGGGCAGTGTTCCTCAAATCTATGCTGTACTGTCTCCAGCTCCACACCCCCCATGCTTCTGGTTCAGTACAAGGTTCCTGCAACCTCTGCTGTTCTGTCTCAAGCCCCTCACCCCCCAGGAATGTTCTCTCAAACGGGATAGTACTTCTCGTACATGCTTTACATGGTTATCAAGATCACGAGAAAAGATTAAGATGTCGTCCAAATACACAACCATGTAAACGTCCAGAATATCCCTGAATATGTCATTCATGAACCAGGCTTCTGGTTCATTTCAGGGCTCCTGTAACCTATACTCTTCTGCCTCCATCACCTCACCCCCCCAAGCTTCTGGCTCACTACAAGGTTCCTGCAACCTTTGCTGTTCTGCCTACAGCCCCTCACCCCCTAGGAGTCTGGTTCAGGACAGGGTTCCTACCTATGCTGTTCTGCCTCCAGCCCCTGCCCCCAAGCTTCTGGTTCAGTACAGGGTTCCTCCAACCTATGCTGTTCTGTCTCCAGACCCTCATCCCCAGTCTTCTGGCTCACCACAGGGTTCTGCCTCCAGCCCCTCACCCCAGGGCTTCTGGCTCACTACAAGGTTCCTGCAACCTCTGCTGTTCTGCCTCCACCCCCCGCCCAACCCACAGGCTTCTGGTTCAGTACAAGGTTCCTGCAACCTATACTGTTCTGCCACCAGCCCCTAACCCCCCAGGCTTATGGTTCAGTACAGGGTTACCTCAACCTATGCTGTTCTGTCTCCAGCCCCTCACCCCACAGTCTTCTGGTTCAGTACAACGTTCCTGAAACCTATGCTGTTCTATCTCCATCCCCTTACCTCCAGGCTTCTCGCTCAGTACAGGGTTCCTGCAACTGATGCTATTCTGTCTCCAGCCCCTCGCCCACCAGGCTTCTGGTTCAGTACAGGGTTCCTGCAACCTATGCTGTTCGTTCTCGCCCCCTCACCCCTCAGTCTTCTGGCTCACCACAAGGTTACTGCCACCTATGCTGTTCTGCCCCCAGCCCCTCACCCCCAGGCTTCTGGTTCACTACAAGTTTCCTGCAACCTATGCGGTTCTGCCTCCAGCCCCTTAAACCCTAGGCTTCAGGTTCAGTGCAAGGTTCCTGCAATCTATGCTGTCTGTTTCCAAACCTTCACCCCCAGGCTTCTGGTTCAGTACAGGGTTCCTGAAACCTCTGCTGTTTGTTCCACAGCCCCTCACCTCCCAGTCTTCTGGCTCACCACAAGGTTTTTGTAACCTATGCTGTTCTGCCTCCAGCCCCTCAGCTCCCAGGCTTCTGGTTCACGACAAGGTTCCTGCAACCTATGCTGTTCTCTCTCCAGCCCCTCAGCCTCCTGGCTCAGTAAAAGGTTCCTGCAACATATGCTGTTCTGTCTCCAGCCACTCACGTCCCAGGATTCTGGCTCACTACAAGGTTCCTGCAACCTATGCTGTTCTGCCTCCAGCCCATCAACCCCTAGTGCTTCTGGTTCACTAAAAGTTTGCTGCAACCTATGCTGCTCTGCCTCCAGCCCCTCAGCCCCCAGGCTTCTGGTTCAGTACAGGGTTCCTACAACCTATGCTATTCTGCCTCCAGCCCCTCGCCCCGCCAGGCTTCTGGTTCAGCACAGGGTTCCTTCAATCTATGTTGTTTTTTCTCCAGCCCCTCACCCGCCAGGCTTCTGGTTCAGTACAAGATTCCTGCAACCTATGCTGTTCTGTCTCCATCGCCTAACCCCACAGGCTTCTTGCTCACTACAAGGTTCATGCACCCTATGTTGTTCTGTCTCCAGCCCCTCATCCCCCAGTCTTCTGGCTCACCACAAGGTTCCTACAACCTATGCTGTCCTGCCTCCAGCCCCTCGCCCCCCAGGCTTCTGGTTCAGTACAGGGTCGTGCAACTTATGCTGTTCTGTCTCTAGCCCCTTGCCCCCCAGGCTTCGGGTTCATTTCAGGGCTCCTGTAACCTATAATCTTCTGCCTCCATCACCTAACCCCCCCCCCCCAGGCTTCTGGCTCATTACAAGGTTCCTGCAACCTATGCTGTTCTGTCTGCAGCCCCTTACCCACAGGCTTCTGGTTCAGTACAAGGTTCCTGCAACCTTTGCTGTTCTGCCTACAGCCCCTCACCCCCTAGGAGTCTGGTTCAGGACAGGGTTCCTACCTATGCTGTTCTGCCTCCAGCCCCTCGCCCCCAAGCTTCTGGTTCAGTACAGGGTTCCTCCAACCTATGCTGTTCTGTCTCCAGACCCTCATCCCCAGTCTTCTGGCTCACCACAAGGTTCTGCCTCCAGCCCCTCACCCCCCGGGCTTCTGGCTCACTACAAGGTTCCTGCAACCTCTGCTGTTCTGCCTCCACCCACCCCCCCAACCCACAGGCTTCTGGTTCAGTACAAGGTTCCTGCAACCTATACTGTTCTGCCACCAGCCCCTAACCCCCCAGGCTTATGGTTCAGTACAGGGTTACCTCAACCTATGCTGTTCTGTCTCCAGCCCTTCACCCCACAGTCTTCTGGTTCAGTACAACGTTCCTGCAACCTATGCTGTTCTATCTCCATTCCCTTACCTCCAGGCTTCTCGCTCAGTACAGGGTTCCTGCAACTGATGCTATTCATTCTCCAGCCCCTCGCCCACCAGGCTTCTGGTTCAGTACAGGGTTACTGCCACCTATGCTGTTCTGCCCCCAGCCCCTCATCCCCAGGCTTCTGGTTCACTTCAAGTTTCCTGCAACCTATGCGGTTCTGCCTCCAGCCCCTTAAACCCTAGGCTTCAGGTTCAGTGCAAGGTTCCTGCAATCTATGCTGTCTGTTTCCAAACCTTCACTCCCAGGCTTCTGGTTCAGTACAGGGTTCCTGCAACCTCTGCTGTTTGTTCCACAGCCCCTCAACCCCCAGCAGTCTTCTGGCTCACCACAAGGTTCCTGTAACCTATGCTGTTCTGCCTCCAGCCCCTCACCTCCCAGGCTTCTGGTTCACAACAAGGTTCCTGCAACCTATGCTGTTCTCTCTCCAGCCCCTCAGCCTCCTGGCTCAGTAAAAGGTTCCTGCAACATATGCTGTTCTGTCTCCAGCCGCTCACGTCCCAGGATTCTGGCTCACTACAAGGTTCCTGCAACCTATGCTGTTCTGCCTCCAGCCCATCAGCCCCTAGTGCTTCTGGTTCACTTAAAGTTTGCTGCAACCGATGCTGCTCTGCCTCCAGCCCCTCAGCCCCCAGGCTTCTGGTTCAGTACAGGGTTCCTACAACCTATGCTATTCTGCCTCCAGCCCCTCTCCCAGCCAGGCTTCTGGTTCAGCACAGGGTTCCTTCAATCTATGCTGTTTTTTCTCCAGCCCCTCATCCCCCAGGCTTCTGGTTCAGTACAAGATTCCTGCAACCTATGCTGTTCTGTCTCCATCGCCTAACCCCACAGGCTTCTTGCTCACTACAAGGTTCATGCAACCTATGTTGTTCTGTCTCCAGCCCCTCATCCCCCAGTCTTCTGGGTCACCACAAGGTTCCTACAACCTATGCTGTCCTGCCTCCAGCCCCTCGCCCCCCAAGCTTCTGGTTCAGTACAGGGTCGTGCACCTTATGCTGTTCTGTCTCTAGCCCCTTGCCCCCCAGGCATCTGGTTCGGTACAGGGTTCCTGCAGCCTATGCTGTTCTGTCTCCAGCCCCTTACCCACCGGCTTCTGGTTCAATACAGGGTTTCTGCAACCTAGGCTGTTCTGTCTAAAGCCCCTCATCCCCAGGCTTCTGGCTTACTAGTAGGTTCCTGCAACATATGCTGTTCTGTCTCCAGCCCCTCACCCCCCAGGATTCTAGCTCACTGAAAGGTTCCTGCAACCTATGCTGTTCTGCCTCCAACCCCTCACCACCCCAGGCATCTGGTTCAGGAAAGGGTTCCTAAAATCTATGTTGTTCTGCCTCCACTCCCTCGCAACCCATGCTTCTGGTTCAGCACAGTGTTCTGGCAACTTATGCTGTACTGTCTCCAGCCCCTCACCCCCAGGCTTCTGGTT
Organism: Ambystoma mexicanum; assembly: GCF_040938575.1. Taxonomy (NCBI): domain Eukaryota; kingdom Metazoa; phylum Chordata; class Amphibia; order Caudata; family Ambystomatidae; genus Ambystoma; species Ambystoma mexicanum. The sequence goes on along the minus strand of NC_090924.1, from coordinate 1,451,011,578 downwards.
CAGTACAAGGTTCCTGCAACCTATGCTGTTCTGTCTCCAGCCCATCACCCCACAGGCTTCTGGCTCACTACAAGGTTCCTGCAACCTATGCTGTTCTGTCTCTAGCCCCTCACCCCCCAGGCTTCTGGCTCAGTACAGGGTTACTGCAGCCTATTCTGTTCTGTCTCTAGCCCCTTATCACCAGGTTTCTGACTCACCACAAGGTTCCTGCCACCTATGCAGTTCTGCATCCAACCCCTCGACTCCCAAGCTTCTGGTTTACTACAAGGTTCCTCCAACCTATGCTGTTCTGCCTCCATCCCCTCGCCCCCAGGCTTATGGTTCAGTACAGGGTTACCTCAACCTATGCTGTTCTGTCTCCAGCCCCTCACCCCACAGTCTTCTGGTTCAGTACAACGTTCCTGAAACCTATGCTGTTCTATCTCCATCCCCTTACCTCCAGGCTTCTCGCTCAGTACAGGGTTCCTGCAACTGATGCTATTCTGTCTCCAGCCCCTCGCCCACCAGGCTTCTGGTTCAGTACAGGGTTCCTGCAACCTATGCTGTTCGTTCTCGCCCCCTCACCCCTCAGTCTTCTGGCTCACCACAAGGTTACTGCCACCTATGCTGTTCTGCCCCCAGCCCCTCACCCCCAGGCTTCTGGTTCACTACAAGTTTCCTGCAACCTATGCGGTTCTGCCTCCAGCCCCTTAAACCCTAGGCTTCAGGTTCAGTGCAAGGTTCCTGCAATCTATGCTGTCTGTTTCCAAACCTTCACCCCCAGGCTTCAAGTTCAGTACAGGGTTCCTGAAACCTCTGCTGTTTGTTCCACAGCCCCTCACCCCCCAGTCTTCTGGCTCACCACAAGGTTCCTGTAACCTATGCTGTTCTGCCTCCAGCCCCTCACCTCCCAGGCTTCTGGTTCACGACAAGGTTCCTGCAACCTATGCTGTTCTCTCTCCAGCCCCTCAGCCTCCTGGCTCAGTAAAAGGTTCCTGCAACATATGCTGTTCTGTCTCCAGCCACTCACGTCCCAGGATTCTGGCTCACTACAAGGTTCCTGCAACCTATGCTGTTCTGCCTCCAGCCTATCAGCCCCTAGTGCTTCTGGTTCACTAAAAGTTTGCTGCAACCTATGCTGCTCTGCCTCCAGCCCCTCAGCCCCCAGGCTTCTGGTTCAGTACAGGGTTCCTACAACCTATGCTATTCTGCCTCCAGCCCCTCGCCCCGCCAGGCTTCTGGTTCAGCACAGGGTTCCTTCAATCTATGCTGTTTTTTCTCCAGCCCCTCACCCGCCAGGCTTCTGGTTCAGTACAAGATTCCTGCAACCTATGCTGTTCTGTCTCCATCGCCTAACCCCACAGGCTTCTTGCTCACTACAAGGTTCATGCACCCTATGTTGTTCTGTCTCCAGCCCCTCCTCCCCCAGTCTTCTGGCTCACCACAAGGTTCCTACAACCTATGCTCTCCTGCCTCCAGCCCCTCGCCCCCCAGGCTTCTGGTTCAGTACAGGGTCGTGCAACTTATGCTGTTCTGTCTCTAGCCCCTTGCCCCCCAGGCTTCGGGTTCATTTCAGGGCTCCTGTAACCTATACTCTTCTGCCTCCATCACCTCACCCCCCCAGGCTTCTGGCTCATTACAAGGTTCCTGCAACCTATGCTGTTCTGTCTGCAGCCCCTTACCCTCAGGCTTCTGGTTCAGTACAAGGTTCCTGCAACCTTTGCTGTTCTGCCTACAGCCCCTCACCCCCTAGGAGTCTGGTTCAGGACAGGGTTCCTACCTATGCTGTTCTGCCTCCAGCCCCTCGCCCCCAAGCTTCTGGTTCAGTACAGGGTTCCTCCAACCTATGCTGTTCTGTCTCCAGACCCTCATCCCCAGTCTTCTGGCTCACCACAAGGTTCTGCCTCCAGCCCCTCACCCCCCGGGCTTCTGGCTCACTACAAGGTTCCTGCAACCTCTGCTGTTCTGCCTCCACCCCCCCCAACCCACAGGCTTCTGGTTCAGTACAAGGTTCCTGCAACCTATACTGTTCTGCCACCAGCCCCTAACCCCCCAGGCGTATGGTTCAGTACAGGGTTACCTCAACCTATGCTGTTCTGTCTCCAGCCCTTCACCCCACAGTCTTCTGGTTCAGTACAACGTTCCTGCAACCTATGCTGTTCTATCTCCATTCCCTTACCTCCAGGCTTCTCGCTCAGTACAGGGTTCCTGCAACTGATGCTATTCTGTCTCCAGCCCCTCGCCCACCAGGCTTCTGGTTCAGTACAGGGTTACTGCCACCTATGCTGTTCTGCCCCCAGCCCCTCATCCCCAGGCTTCTGGTTCACTTCAAGTTTCCTGCAACCTATGCGGTTCTGCCTCCAGCCCCTTAATCCCTAGGCTTCAGGTTCAGTGCAAGGTTCCTGCAATCTATGCTGTCTGTTTCCAAACCTTCACTCCCAGGCTTCTGGTTCAGTACAGGGTTCCTGCAACCTCTGCTGTTTGTTCCACAGCCCCTCACCCCCCAGCAGTCTTCTGGCTCACCACAAGGTTCCTGTAACCTATGCTGTTCTGCCTCCAGCCCCTCACCTCCCAGGCTTCTGGTTCACGACAAGGTTCCTGCAACCTATGCTGTTCTCTCTCCAGCCCCTCAGCCACCTGGCTCAGTAAAAGGTTCCTGCAACATATGCTGTTCTGTCTCCAGCCGCTCACGTCCCAGGATTCTGGCTCACTACAAGGTTCCTGCAACCTATGCTGTTCTGCCTCCAGCCCATCAGCCCCTAGTGCTTCTGGTTCACTTAAAGTTTGCTGCAACCTATGCTGCTCTGCCTCCAGCCCCTCAGCCCCCAGGCTTCTGGTTCAGTACAGGGTTCCAACAACCTATGCTATTCTGCCTCCAGCCCCTCTCCCAGACAGGCTTCTGGTTCAGCACAGGGTTCCTTCAATCTATGCTGTTTTTTCTCCAGCCCCTCATCCCCCAGGCTTCTGGTTCAGTACAAGATTCCTGCAACCTATGCTGTTCTGTCTCCATCGCCTAACCCCACAGGCTTCTTGCTCACTACAAGGTTCATGCAACCTATGTTGTTCTGTCTCCAGCCCCTCATCCCCCAGTCTTCTGGGTCACCACAAGGTTCCTACAACCTATGCTGTCCTGCCTCCAGCCCCTCGCCCCCCAGGCTTCTGGTTCAGTACAGGGTCGTGCACCTTATGCTGTTCTGTCTCTAGCCCCTTGCCCCCCAGGCATCTGGTTCGGTACAGGGTTCCTGCAGCCTATGCTGTTCTGTCTCCAGCCCCTTACCCACAGGCTTCTGGTTCAATACAGGGTTTCTGCAACCTAGGCTGTTCTGTCTAAAGCCCCTCATCCCCAGGCTTCTGGCTTACTAGTAGGTTCCTGCAACATATGCTGTTCTGTCTCCAGCCCCTCACCCCCCAGGATTCTAGCTCACTGAAAGGTTCCTGCAACCTATGCTGTTCTGCCTCCAACCCCTCACCACCCCAGGCATCTGGTTCAGGAAAGGGTTCCTAAAATCTATGTTGTTCTGCCTCCAGTCCCTCGCAACCCATGCTTCTGGTTCAGCACAGTGTTCTGGCAACTTATGCTGTACTGTCTCCAGCCCCTCACCCCCAGGCTTCTGGTTCAGTACAAGGTTCCTGCAACCTATGCTGTTCTGTCTCCAGCCCCTCACCCCACAGGCTTCTGGCTCACTACAAGGTTCCTGCAACCTATGCTGTTCTGTCTCTAGCCCCTCACCCCCAGGCTTCTGGCTCAGTACAGGGTTACTGCAGCCTATTCTGTTCTGTCTCTAACCCCTTATCCCCAGGTTTCTGACTCACCACAAGGTTCCTGCCACCTATGCAGTTCTGCATCCAACCCCTCGACTCCCAAGCTTCTGGTTTACTACAAGGTTCCTGCAACCTATGCTGTTCTCTCCCCAGTCCCTTACCCCCCAGGCTTCTGGTTCAGTACAGGGTTACTGTAGCTTATGCTGTTCTGTCTAAAGCCCCTCACCCCAGGTTTCTGGCTCACTACAAGGTTACTGCAGCCTATGCTGTTCTGTATCCAGCCCCTAACCCCCCAGGGTTCAGTACAAGGTTCCTGCAACCTATGCTGTTCTTTTTTGAGCCCCTCAACCCCCAGTCTTTTGGCTCACCTCAGGGTTCTGCTTCCAGCCCCTCACCCCCAAGTCTTCTGGCTCACCACAAGGTTCTGCCTCCAGCCCCTCAACCCACAGGCTTCTGGTTCAGAACAAGGTTACTGCAACCTATGCTGTTCTTTCTCCAGCCCCTCACCCCCCAGTCTTCTGGCTCACCACAAGGCTTCCTGTAACCTATGCTGTTCTGCCTCCAGCCCCTCTCCTCCCAGGCTTCTTATACACAACAAGTTTCCTGCAAAATATGCTGTTCTGTCTCCAGCCCCTCACGCCCCAGGATTCTGGCTCACTACAAGGTTCTGGCAACCCAGGCTGTTTTGTCTCCAGCCCCTCACCCCCCAGTGCTTCCGGTTCACTACACGTTTCCTGCAACTGATGCTGTTCTGCCTACAGCCCCTCAGCCCCCCAGGCTTCTGGTTCAGTACAGGGTTCCTGCAACCTATGATGTTCTGTCTCCAGCCCCTTGCCCCCCAGGCTTCTGGTTCAGTTCAAGGTTCCTGCAACCTATGCTGTTCTGCCTCCAGCCCCTCGCCACCCATGCTTCTGGTTCAGCAAAGTGTTTCTGCAACCTATGCTGTACTGTCTCCAGCCCCTCACCCCCAGGCTTCTGGTTCAGTACAAGGTTCCTGCAACCTATGCTGTTCTGTCTCCAGCCCGAGACCCCACAGGCTTCTGGCTCACTACAAGGTTCCTGCAACCTATGCTGTTCTTCCTCTAGCCCGCACCCCCTGGCTTCTGGTTCACTACAACGTTCCTGCAACCTATGCTGTCCTCTCCCCAGCCCCTCACCCCCCAGGCGTCTGGTTCAGTACAGGGTTACTGCAACCTATGCTGGTCTGCCTCCAGCCCCTCACCCCCCCGGTTTCTGGTTCAGGATAGGATACCTAAAACTTATGCTGTTCTGCCTCCAGCCCCTCACCCCCAGGCTTCTGGTTCAGCACAGGGTTCCTGCAACCTATGCTGTACCCTTCTCCAGCACCTCAACCCCCAGGGTTCAGTACAAGGTTCTTGCAACCTATGCTGTTCTATCTCCAGGCTCTCAACCCCCAGGCTTCTGGCTCACAACAAGGTTCTGCCTCCAGCCCCTCACCCCCAGGGCTCTGACTCACAACAAGGTTCCTGCAACTTATGCTGTTCTGCCTCCAGCCCCTCAACCCACAGGCTTCTGGTTCAGTACAAGGTTCCTGCAACCTACACTGTTCTGCCTCCAGCCACTAACCCCCCAGGCTTCTGGTTCAGTATAGGGTTACTGCAACCTATGCTGTTCTGTCTCCAGCCCCTCACCCCCACAGGTTTCTGGTTCAGTACAAGGTTCCTGCAACCTATGCTGTTCTGCATCCAGCCCCTCACCCGCAGGCTTCTGGTTCAGTACAGGGTTACTGCAACCTATGCTGTTCTGTCTCCAGCCCCTCACCCCCAGGCTTCTGGTCCAGTAGAAGTTTCCTGCAACCTATGCTGTTCCGACTCCAGACCTTCACCCCACAGGCGTCTGGTTCAGGACTGGGTTCCTAACACCTATGCTGTTCTGCCTCCATCCCCTCACCCCCAGGCTTCTGGTTCAGCACAGGGTTCTTGCAACCTATGCTGTTCTGTCTCCAGGCCCTCACCCCCAAGGCTTCTGGTTCAGTACAGGGTTCCTCCAACCTATGCTGTTCTGTCTCCAGCCCCTCTCCCCTAGTCTTCTGGCTCACCACAAGGTTCTGCCTCCAACCCATCACCCCCCAGGCTTCTGGCTCACTACAAGGTTCCTGCAACCTATGCTGTTCTGCCTCCAGCCCCTCACCCCCCAGGATTCTGGCTCACTAAAAGGTTCCTGCAACCTATGCTGTTCTGTCGCCAGCCCCTCACCCTTCAGGCTTCTGGTTTAGTACAAGGTTCCTGCAACCTATGCTGTTCTGCCTCCAACCCCTCACCCCCCAGGCATCTGGTTCAGGGCAGTGTTCCTAAAATCTATGCTGTACTGTCTCCAGCTCCACACCCCCCATGCTTCTGGTTCAGTACAAGGTTCCTGCAACCTCTGATGTTCTGTCTCAAGCCCCTCACCCCCCAGGCTTCTGGTTCATTTCAGGGCTCCTGTAACCTATACTCTTCTGCCTCCATCACCTCACCCCCCCAAGCTTCTGGCTCACTACAAGGTTCCTGCAACCTTTGCTGTTCTGCCTACAGCCCCTCACCCCCTAGGAGTCTGGTTCAGGACAGGGTTCCTACCTATGCTGTTCTGCCTCCAGCCCCTGCCCCCAAGCTTCTGGTTCAGTACAGGGTTCCTCCAACCTATGCTGTTCTGTCTCCAGACCCTCATCCCCAGTCTTCTGGCTCACCACAGGGTTCTGCCTCCAGCCCCTCACCCCCGGGCTTCTGGCTCACTACAAGGTTCCTGCAACCTCTGCTGTTCTGCCTCCACCCCCCGCCCAACCCACAGGCTTCTGGTTCAGTACAAGGTTCCTGCAACCTATACTGTTCTGCCACCAGCCCCTAACCCCCGAGGCTTATGGTTCAGTACAGGGTTACCTCAACCTATGCTGTTCTGTCTCCAGCCCCTCACCCCACAGTCTTCTGGTTCAGTACAACGTTCCTGAAACCTATGCTGTTCTATCTCCATCCCCTTACCTCCAGGCTTCTCGCTCAGTACAGGGTTCCTGCAACTGATGCTATTCTGTCTCCAGCCCCTCGCCCACCAGGCTTCTGGTTCAGTACAGGGTTCCTGCAACCTATGCTGTTCGTTCTCGCCCCCTCACCCCTCAGTCTTCTGGCTCACCACAAGGTTACTGCCACCTATGCTGTTCTGCCCCCAGCCCCTCACCCCCAGGCTTCTGGTTCACTACAAGTTTCCTGCAACCTATGCGGTTCTGCCTCCAGCCCCTTAAACCCTAGGCTTCAGGTTCAGTGCAAGGTTCCTGCAATCTATGCTGTCTGTTTCCAAACCTTCACCCCCAGGCTTCTGGTTCAGTACAGGGTTCCTGAAACCTCTGCTGTTTGTTCCACAGCCCCTCACCTCCCAGTCTTCTGGCTCACCACAAGGTTTTTGTAACCTATGCTGTTCTGCCTCCAGCCCCTCAGCTCCCAGGCTTCTGGTTCACGACAAGGTTCCTGCAACCTATGCTGTTCTCTCTCCAGCCCCTCAGCCTCCTGGCTCAGTAAAAGGTTCCTGCAACATATGCTGTTCTGTCTCCAGCCACTCACGTCCCAGGATTCTGGCTCACTACAAGGTTCCTGCAACCTATGCTGTTCTGCCTCCAGCCCATCAACCCCTAGTGCTTCTGGTTCACTAAAAGTTTGCTGCAACCTATGCTGCTCTGCCTCCAGCCCCTCAGCCCCCAGGCTTCTGGTTCAGTACAGGGTTCCTACAACCTATGCTATTCTGCCTCCAGCCCCTCGCCCCGCCAGGCTTCTGGTTCAGCACAGGGTTCCTTCAATCTATGCTGTTTTTTCTCCAGCCCCTCACCCGCCAGGCTTCTGGTTCAGTACAAGATTCCTGCAACCTATGCTGTTCTGTCTCCATCGCCTAACCCCACAGGCTTCTTGCTCACTACAAGGTTCATGCACCCTATGTTGTTCTGTCTCCAGCCCCTCATCCCCCAGTCTTCTGGCTCACCACAAGGTTCCTACAACCTATGCTGTCCTGCCTCCAGCCCCTCGCCCCCCAGGCTTCTGGTTCAGTACAGGGTCGTGCAACTTATGCTGTTCTGTCTCTAGCCCCTTGCCCCCCAGGCTTCGGGTTCATTTCAGGGCTCCTGTAACCTATACTCTTCTTCCTCCATCACCTCACCCCCCCCCCCCAGGCTTCTGGCTCATTACAAGGTTCCTGCAACCTATGCTGTTCTGTCTGCAGCCCCTTACCCACAGGCTTCTGGTTCAGTACAAGGTTCCTGCAACCTTTGCTGTTCTGCCTACAGCCCCTCACCCCCTAGGAGTCTGGTTCAGGACAGGGTTCCTACCTATGCTGTTCTGCCTCCAGCCCCTCGCCCCCAAGCTTCTGGTTCAGTACAGGGTTCCTCCAACCTATGCTGTTCTGTCTCCAGACCCTCATCCCCAGTCTTCTGGCTCACCACAAGGTTCTGCCTCCAGCCCCTCACCCCCCGGGCTTCTGGCTCACTACAAGGTTCCTGCAACCTCTGCTGTTCTGCCTCCAACCCCCCCAACCCACAGGCTTCTGGTTCAGTACAAGGTTCCTGCAACCTATACTGTTCTGCCACCAGCCCCTAACCCCCCAGGCTTATGGTTCAGTACAGGGTTACCTCAACCTATGCTGTTCTGTCTCCAGCCCTTCACCCCACAGTCTTCTGGTTCAGTACAACGTTCCTGCAACCTATGCTGTTCTATCTCCATTCCCTTACCTCCAGGCTTCTCGCTCAGTACAGGGTTCCTGCAACTGATGCTATTCTGTCTCCAGCCCCTCGCCCACCAGGCTTCTGGTTCAGTACAGGGTTACTGCCACCTATGCTGTTCTGCCCCCAGCCCCTCATCCCCAGGCTTCTGGTTCACTTCAAGTTTCCTGCAACCTATGCGGTTCTGCCTCCAGCCCCTTAAACCCTAGGCTTCAGGTTCAGTGCAAGGTTCCTGCAATCTATGCTGTCTGTTTCCAAACCTTCACTCCCAGGCTTCTGGTTCAGTACAGGGTTCCTGCAACCTCTGCTGTTTGTTCCACAGCCCCTCACCCCCCAGCAGTCTTCTGGCTCACCACAAGGTTCCTGTAACCTATGCTGTTCTGCCTCCAGCCCCTCACCTCCCAGGCTTCTGGTTCACGACAAGGTTCCTGCAACCTATGCTGTTCTCTCTCCAGCCCCTCAGCCTCCTGGCTCAGTAAAAGGTTCCTGCAACATATGCTGTTCTGTCTCCAGCCGCTCACGTCCCAGGATTCTGGCTCACTACAAGGTTCCTGCAACCTATGCTGTTCTGCCTCCAGCCCATCAGCCCCTAGTGCTTCTGGTTCACTTAAAGTTTGCTGCAACCTATGCTGCTCTGCCTCCAGCCCCTCAGCCCCCAGGCTTCTGGTTCAGTACAGGGTTCCTACAACCTATGCTATTCTGCCTCCAGCCCCTCTCCCAGCCAGGCTTCTGGTTCAGCACAGGGTTCCTTCAATCTATGCTGTTTTTTCTCCAGCCCCTCATCCCCCAGGCTTCTGGTTCAGTACAAGATTCCTGCAACCTATGCTGTTCTGTCTCCATCGCCTAACCCCACAGGCTTCTTGCTCACTACAAGGTTCATGCAACCTATGTTGTTCTGTCTCCAGCCCCTCATCCCCCAGTCTTCTGGGTCACCACAAGGTTCCTACAACCTATGCTGTCCTGCCTCCAGCCCCTCGCCCCCCAAGCTTCTGGTTCAGTACAGGGTCGTGCACCTTATGCTGTTCTGTCTCTAGCCCCTTGCCCCCCAGGCATCTGGTTCGGTACAGGGTTCCTGCAGCCTATGCTGTTCTGTCTCCAGCCCCTTACCCACCGGCTTCTGGTTCAATACAGGGTTTCTGCAACCTAGGCTGTTCTGTCTAAAGCCCCTCATCCCCAGGCTTCTGGCTTACTAGTAGGTTCCTGCAACATATGCTGTTCTGTCTCCAGCCCCTCACCCCCCAGGATTCTAGCTCACTGAAAGGTTCCTGCAACCTATGCTGTTCTGCCTCCAACCCCTCACCACCCCAGGCATCTGGTTCAGGAAAGGGTTCCTAAAATCTATGTTGTTCTGCCTCCACTCCCTCGCAACCCATGCTTCTGGTTCAGCACAGTGTTCTGGCAACTTATGCTGTACTGTCTCCAGCCCCTCACCCCCAGGCTTCTGGTTCAGTACAAGGTTCCTGCAACCTATGCTGTTCTGTCTCCAGCCCCTCACCCCACATGCTTCTGGCTCACTACAAGGTTCCTGCAACCTATGCTGTTCTGTCTCTAGCCCCTCACCCCCCAGGCTTCTGGCTCAGTACAGGGTTACTGCAGCCTATTCTGTTCTGTCTCTAGCCCCTTATCACCAGGTTTCTGACTCACCACAAGGTTCCTGCCACCTATGCAGTTCTGCATCCAACCCCTCGACTCCCAAGCTTCTGGTTTACTACAAGGTTCCTGCAACCTATGCTGTTCTCTCCCCAGTCCCTTACCCCCCAGGCTTCTGGTTCAGTACAGGGTTACTGTAGCTTATGCTGTTCTGTCTAAAGCCCCTCACCCCAGGTTTCTGGCTCACTACAAGGTTACTGCAGCCTATGCTGTTCTGTATCCAGCCCCTAACCCCCCAGGGTTCAGTACAAGGTTCCTGCAACCTATGCTGTTCTTTTTTGAGCCCCTCAACCCCCAGTCTTTTGGCTCACCTCAGGGTTCTGCTTCCAGCCCCTCACCCCCCAGTCTTCTGGCTCACCACAAGGTTCTGCCTCCAGCCCCTCAACCCACAGGCTTCTGGTTCAGAACAAGGTTACTGCAACCTATACTGTTCTGTCTCCAGCCCCTCACCCCCCAGTCTTCGGGCTCACTACAAGGTTTCTTCAACCTATACTGTTCAGTCTCCAGCCTCTTGCCCCCCAGGCTTCTGGTTCAGTACAAGGTTCCTACAACCTATGCTGTCCTGCCTCCAGCCCCTCGGCCCCAGACTTCTGGTTCAGTACAGAGTTCCTGCTGTCTATGCTGTTCTGTCTCCAGCACCTGTCCACCATGCTTCTTTTTCAGTACAAGGTTCCTGTAAGCTAAGCTTTTCTTCCTACAGCCCCCACCGCCCAGGCTTCTCGTTCAGTACAGGGTTCCTGCAACCTATGCTATTCTGTCTCCAGCCCCTTGCCCACCAGACTTCTGGTTCAGTACAGGGTTCCTGCAACCTATGCTGTTATGTCTCCAACCCTTCACCCCCAGGATTCTGGTTCAGTAAAGGGTTACTGCAACCTATGCTGTTCTTTCTCCAGCCCCTCACCCCCCAGTCTTCTGGCTCACCACAAGGCTTCCTGTAACCTATGCTGTTCTGCCTCCAGCGCCTCTCCTCCCAGGCTTCTTGTACACAACAAGGTTCCTGCAAAATATGCTGTTCTGTCTCCAGCCCCTCACGCCCCAGGATTCTGGCTCACTACAAGGTTCTGGCAACCCATGCTGTTTTGTCTCCAGCCCCTCACCCCCCAGTGCTTCCGGTTCACTGCACATTTCCTGCAACTGATGCTGTTCTGCCTACAGCCCCTCAGCCCCCCAGGCTTCTGGTTCAGTACAGGGTTCCTGCAACCTATGATGTTCTGTCTCCAGCCCCTTGCCCCCCAGGCTTCTGGTTCAGTTCAAGGTTCCTGCAACCTATGCTGTTCTGTCTCCAGCCCCTCGCCACCCATGCTTCTGGTTCAGCAAAGTGTTTCTGCAACCTATGCTGTACTGTATCCAGCCCCTCACCCCCAGGCTTCTGGTTCAGTACAAGGTTCCTGCAACCTATGCTGTTCTGTCTCCAGCCCCTCACCCCACAGGCTTCTGGCTCACTACAAGGTTCCTGCAACCTATGCTGTTCTTCCTCTAGCCCGCACCCCCTGGCTTCTGGTTCACTACAACGTTCCTGCAACCTATGCTGTCCTCTCCCCAGCCCCTCACCCCCAGGCGTCTGGTTCAGTACAGGGTTACTGCAACCTATGCTGTTCTGCCTCCAGCCCCTCACCCCCCGGTATCTGGTTCAGGATAGGATACCTAAAACTTATGCTGTTCTGCCTCCAGCCCCTCACCCCCAGGCTTCTGGTTCAGCACAGGGTTCCTGCAACCTATGCTGTACCCGTCTCCAGCACCTCAACTCCCAGGGTTCAGTACAAGGTTCTTGCAACCTATGCTGTTCTATCTCCAGCCCCTCAACCCCCAGGCTTCTGGCTCACAACAAGGTTCTGCCTCCAGCCCCTCACCCCCAGGGCTCTGACTCACAACAAGGTTCCTGCAACTTATGCTGTTCTGCCTCCAGCCCCTCAACCCACAGGCTTCTGGTTCAGTACAAGGTTCCTGCAACCTACACTGTTCTGCCTCCAGCCACTAACCCCCCAGGCTTCTGGTTCAGTACAGGGTTACTGCAACCTATGCTGTTCTGGCTCCAGCCCCTCACCCCACAGGTTTCTGGTTCAGTACAAGGTTCCTGCAACCTATGCTGTTCTGCATCCAGCCCCTCACCCGCAGGCTTCTGGTTCAGTACAGGGTTACTGCAACCTATGCTGTTCTGTCTCCAGCCCCTCACTTCACAGGCTTCTCTTTCAGTACAAGGTTCCTGCGCCTATGCTGTTCTGCATCCAGCCCCTCACCCCCAGGCTTCTGGTTCAGTGGAAGTTTCCTGCAACCTATGTTGTTCCGACTCCAGACCTTCACCCCACAGGCGTCTGGTTCAGGACTGGGTTCCTAACACCTATGCTGTTCTGCCTCCATCCCCTCGCCCCCAGGCTTCTGGTTCAGCACAGGGTTCTTGCAACCTATGCTGTTCTGTCTCCAGGCCCTCACCCCCAAGGCTTCTGGTTCAGTACAGGGTTCCTCCAACCTATGCTGTTCTGTCTCCAGCCCCTCTCCCCTAGTCTTCTGGCTCACCACAAGGTTCTGCCTCCAACCCATCACCCCCCAGGCTTCTGGCTCACTACAAGGTTCCTGCAACCTATGCTGTTCTGCCTCCAGCCCCTCAACCCACAGGCTTCTGGTTCAGTACAAGGTTCCTGCAACCTATACTGTTCTGCCCCCAGCCCATAACCCCCCAGGCTTCTGGTACAGTACAGGGTTACTGCAACCTATGCTGTTTTGTCTCCAGCCCCTCACCCCACAGGCTTCTGGTTCAGTACAAGGTTCCTGCAACCTATGCTGTTCTTCCTCCAGCCCCTCACCCCCAGGCTTCTGGTTCAGTACAGGGTTCCTGCAACCTATGCTGTTCTGTCTCCAACCCCTCGCCGACCCAGGCTTCTTGTTCAGGACAAGATTCCTGCAACCTATGTTGTTCTGTCTCCAGCCCCCCACCCAGCAGGCTTCTAGCTCAGTACAGTGTTTCAGCAACCTATGCTGTTCTGTCTTCAGCCCCTTGCCCCCCAGGCTTCTGGTTCAGTACAAGGTTCCTACACTCTATGCTGTCCTGCCTCCAGCCCTGTGGCCCCAGACTTCTGGTTCAGTACAGGGTTCCTGCATCCTATGCTGTTCTGTCTCCAGCCCCTTGCCCCCCAGGCTTCTTTTTCAGTACAAGGTTCCTGCAAGCTAAGCTGTTCTTCCTCCAGCCCCTCACCCCCCAGGCTTCTGGTTCAGTACAGGGTTCCTGCAACCTATGCTGTTCTGTCGCCAACCCTTCACCCCCAGGCTTCTGGTTCAGTACAGGGTTACAGCAACCTATGCTGTTCTGTCTCCAGCCCCTCACACCCCAGTCTTCTGGCTCAACACAAGGTTCCAGTAACCTATGCTGTTCTGCCTCCAGCCCCTCACCTCCCAGGCTTCTTGTTCACGACAAGGTTCCTGCAACCTATGCTGTTCTCTCTCCAGCCCCTCAGCCTCCAGGCTCAGTACAAGGTTCCTGCAACATATGCTGTTCTGGCTCCAGCACCTCACGCCCCAGGATTTTGGCTCACTGTTCTGCCTCCAGCCACTAAACCCCCAGGCTTCTGGTTCAGTACAGGGTTACTGCAACCTATGCTGTTCTGTCTCCACCCCTCACCCCACAGGTTTCTGGTTCAGTACAAGGTTCCTGCAACCTATGCTGTTCTGCATCCAGCCCCTCGCCCCCCAGGCTTCTGGTTCAGTACAGGGTTCCTGCAACCTATGCTGTTCTGTCTCCAGCCCCTCACCCACCAAGCTTCTGGCTCAGTACAGCATTACAGCAACCTATGCTGTTCTGTAACCAGCCCCTCACCCCCAAGCATCTGGTTCAGTACAGGGCTCGTGCAAACTATGCTGTATTCCCTCCAGCCCCTCACCCCAGGCTTCTGGTTTGGTACAGGGCTCGTGCAACCTATGCTGTCCTGCCTACAGCCCCTCGCCCCCCAGGCTTCTGGTTCAGTACAGGGTTCCTGCAATTTATGCTGTTCTGCCTCCAGTCCTTTGCCCCCCAGGCTTCTGGTTCAGTACAGGGTTACTGCAGCCTATGCTGTTCTGTCTAAAGCCCCTCACCCCAGGCTTCTGGTTCAGTACAAGGTTCCTGCAAACTATGCTGTTCTGTCTCCAGCCCCTCACCCCACAGGGTTCTGGCTCACAACAAGGTTCTGCCTCCAGCCCCTCACCCCCAGGGCTCTGACTCACAACAAGGTTCCTGCAACTTATGCTGTTCTGCCTCCAGCCACTCAACCCACAGGCTTCTGGTTCAGTACAAGGTTCCTGCAACCTATACTGTTCTGCCTCCAGCCACTAACCCCCCTGGCTTCTGGTTCAGTACAGGGTTACTGCAACCTATGCTGTTCTGTCTCCAGCCCCTCACCCCACAGGTTTCTGGTTCAGTACAAGGTTCCTGCAACCTATGCTGTTCTGCATCCAGCCCCTCACCCGCAGGCTTCTGGTTCAGTACAGGGTTACTGCAACCTATGCTGTTCTGTCTCTAGGCCCTCACTTCACAGGCTTCTCTTTCAGTACAAGGTTCCTGCGCCTATGCTGTTCTGCATCCAGCCCCTCACCCCCAGGCTTCTGGTTCAGTAGAAGTTTCCTGCAACCTATGCTGTTCCGACTCCAGACCTTCACCCCACAGGCGTCTGGTTCAGGACTGGGTTCCTAACACCTATGCTGTTCTGCCTCCATCCCCTCGCCCCCAGGCTTCTGGTTCAGCACAGGGTTCTTGCAACCTATGCTGTTCTGTCTCCAGGCCCTCACCCCCAAGGCTTCTGGTTCAGTACAGGGTTCCTCCAACCTATGCTGTTCTGTCTCCAGCCCCTCTCCCCTAGTCTTCTGGCTCACCACAAGGTTCTGCCTCCAACCCATCACCCCCAGGCTTCTGGCTCACTACAAGGTTCCTGCAACCTATGCTGTTCTGCCTCCAGCCCCTCACCCCCCAGGATTCTGGCTCACTAAAAGGTTCCTGCAACCTATGCTGTTCTGTCGCCAGCCCCTCACCCTTCAGGCTTCTGGTTTAGTACAAGGTTCCTGCAACCTATGCTGTTCTGCCTCCAACCCCTCACCCCCCAGGCATCTGGTTCAGGGCAGTGTTCCTAAAATCTATGCTGTACTGTCTCCAGCTCCACACCCCCCATGCTTCTGGTTCAGTACAAGGTTCCTGCAACCTCTGCTGTTCTGTCTCAAGCCCCTCACCCCCCAGGCTTCTGGTTAATTTCAGGGCTCCTGTAACCTATACTCTTCTGCCTCCATCACCTCACCCCCCCAAGCTTCTGGCTCACTACAAGGTTCCTGCAACCTTTGCTGTTCTGCCTACAGCCCCTCACCCCCTAGGAGTCTGGTTCAGGACAGGGTTCCTACCTATGCTGTTCTGCCTCCAGCCCCTGCCCCCAAGCTTCTGGTTCAGTACAGGGTTCCTCCAACCTATGCTGTTCTGTCTCCAGACCCTCATCCCCAGTCTTCTGGCTCACCACAAGGTTCTGCCTCCAGCCCCTCACCCCCGGGCTTCTGGCTCACTACAAGGTTCCTGCAACCTCTGCTGTTCTGCCTCCACCCCCCGCCCAACCCACAGGCTTCTGGTTCAGTACAAGGTTCCTGCAACCTATACTGTTCTGCCACCAGCCCCTAACCCCCAAGGCTTATGGTTCAGTACAGGGTTACCTCAACCTATGCTGTTCTGTCTCCAGCCCCTCACCCCACAGTCTTCTGGTTCAGTACAACGTTCCTGAAACCTATGCTGTTCTATCTCCATCCCCTTACCTCCAGGCTTCTCGCTCAGTACAGGGTTCCTGCAACTGATGCTATTCTGTCTCCAGCCCCTCGCCCACCAGGCTTCTGGTTCAGTACAGGGTTCCTGCAACCTATGCTGTTCGTTCTCGCCCCCTCACCCCTCAGTCTTCTGGCTCACCACAAGGTTACTGCCACCTATGCTGTTCTACCCCCAGCCCCTCACCCCCAGGCTTCTGGTTCACTACAAGTTTCCTGCAACCTATGCGGTTCTGCCTCCAGCCCCTTAAACCCTAGGCTTCAGGTTCAGTGCAAGGTTCCTGCAATCTATGCTGTCTGTTTCCAAACCTTCACCCCCAGGCTTCTGGTTCAGTACAGGGTTCCTGAAACCTCTGCTGTTTGTTCCACAGCCCCTCACCCCCCAGTCTTCTGGCTCACCACAAGGTTCCTGTAACCTATGCTGTTCTGCCTCCAGCCCCTCAGCTCCCAGGCTTCTGGTTCACGACAAGGTTCCTGCAACCTATGCTGTTCTCTCTCCAGCCCCTCAGCCTCCTGGCTCAGTAAAAGGTTCCTGCAACATATGCTGTTCTGTCTCCAGCCACTCACGTCCCAGGATTCTGGCTCACTACAAGGTTCCTGCAACCTATGCTGTTCTGCCTCCAGCCCATCAACCCCTAGTGCTTCTGGTTCACTAAAAGTTTGCTGCAACCTATGCTGCTCTGCCTCCAGCCCCTCAGCCCCCAGGCTTCTGGTTCAGTACAGGGTTCCTACAACCTATGCTATTCTGCCTCCAGCCCCTCGCCCCGCCAGGCTTCTGGTTCAGCACAGGGTTCCTTCAATCTATGCTGTTTTTTCTCCAGCCCCTCATCCCCCAGGCTTCTGGTTCAGTACAAGATTCCTGCAACCTATGCTGTTCTGTCTCCATCGCCTAACCCCACAGGCTTCTTGCTCACTACAAGGTTCATGCAACCTATGTTGTTCTGTCTCCAGCCCCTCATCCCCCAGTCTTCTGGGTCACCACAAGGTTCCTACAACCTATGCTGTCCTGCCTCCAGCCCCTCGCCCCCCAGGCTTCTGGTTCAGTACAGGGTCGTGCACCTTATGCTGTTCTGTCTCTAGCCCCTTGCCCCCCAGGCATCTGGTGCGGTACAGGGTTCCTGCAGCCTATGCTGTTCTGTCTCCAGCCCCTTACCCACAGGCTTCTGGTTCAATACAGGGTTTCTGCAACCTAGGCTGTTCTGTCTAAAGCCCCTCATCCCCAGGCTTCTGGCTTACTAGTAGGTTCCTGCAACATATGCTGTTCTGTCTCCAGCCCCTCACCCCCCAGGATTCTAGCTCACTGAAAGGTTCCTGCAACCTATGCTGTTCTGCCTCCAACCCCTCACCACCCCAGGCATCTGGTTCAGGAAAGGGTTCCTAAAATCTATGTTGTTCTGCCTCCAGTCCCTCGCAACCCATGCTTCTGGTTCAGCACAGTGTTCTGGCAACTTATGCTGTACTGTCTCCAGCCCCTCACCCCCAGGCTTCTGGTTCAGTACAAGGTTCCTGCAACCTATGCTGTTCTGTCTCCAGCCCCTCACCCCACAGGCTTCTGGCTCACTACAAGGTTCCTGCAACCTATGCTGTTCTGTCTCTAGCCCCTCACCCCCCAGGCTTCTGGCTCAGTGCAGGGTTACTGCAGCCTATTCTGTTCTGTCTCTAGCCCCTTATCCCCAGGTTTCTGACTCACCACAAGGTTCCTGCCACCTATGCAGTTCTGCATCCAACCCCTCGACTCCCAAGCTTCTGGTTTACTACAAGGTTCCTGCAACCTATGCTGTTCTCTCCCCAGTCCCTTACCCCCCAGGCTTCTGGTTCAGTACAGGGTTACTGTAGCTTATGCTGTTCTGTCTAAAGCCCCTCACCCCAGGTTTCTGGCTCACTACAAGGTTACTGCAGCCTATACTGTTCTGTATCCAGCCCCTAACCCCCCAGGGTTCAGTACAAGGTTCCTGCAACCTATGCTGTTCTTTTTTGAGCCCCTCAACCCCCAGTCTTTTGGCTCACCTCAGGGTTCTGCTTCCAGCCCCTCACCCCCCAGTCTTCTGGCTCACCACAAGGTTCTGCCTCCAGCCCCTCAACCCACAGGCTTCTGGTTCAGAACAAGGTTACTGCAACCTATACTGTTCTGTCTCCAGCCCCTCACCCCCCAGTCTTTGGGCTCACTACAAGGTTTCTTCAACCTATACTGTTCAGTCTCCAGCCTCTTGCCCCCCAGGCTTCTGGTTCAGTACAAGGTTCCTACAACCTATGCTGTCCTGCCTCCAGCCCCTCGGCCCCAGACTTCTGGTTCAGTACAGAGTTCCTGCTGTCTATGCTGTTCTGTCTCCAGCACCTGTCCACCATGCTTCTTTTTCAGTACAAGGTTCCTGTAAGCTAAGCTTTTCTTCCTACAGCCCCCACCCCCCAGGCTTCTCGTTCAGTACAGGGTTCCTGCAACCTATGCTATTCTGTCTCCAGCCCCTTGCCCACCAGACTTCTGGTTCAGTACAGGGTTCCTGCAACCTATGCTGTTATGTCTCCAACCCTTCACCCCCAGGATTCTGGTTCAGTAAAGGGTTACTGCAACCTATGCTGTTCTTTCTCCAGCCCCTCACCCCCCAGTCTTCTGGCTCACCACAAGGCTTCCTGTAACCTATGCTGTTCTGCCTCCAGCCCCTCTCCTCCCAGGCTTCTTGTACACAACAAGTTTCCTGCAAAATATGCTGTTCTGTCTCCAGCCCCTCACGCCCCAGGATTCTGGCTCACTACAAGATTCTGGCAACCCATGCTGTTTTGTCTCCAGCCCCTCACCCCCCAGTGCTTCCGGTTCACTACACGTTTCCTGCAACTGATGCTGTTCTGCCTACAGCCCCTCAGCCCCCCAGGCTTCTGGTTCAGTACAGGGTTCCTGCAACCTATGATGTTCTGTCTCCAGCCCCTTGCCCCCCAGGCTTCTGGTTCAGTTCAAGGTTCCTGCAACCTATGCTGTTCTGCCTCCAGCCCCTCGCCACCCATGCTTCTGGTTCAGCAAAGTGTTTCTGCAACCTATGCTGTACTGTCTCCAGCCCCTCACCCCCAGGCTTCTGGTTCAGTACAAGGTTCCTGCAACCTATGCTGTTCTTCCTCTAGCCCGCACCCCCTGGCTTCTGGTTCACTACAACGTTCCTGCAACCTATGCTGTCCTCTCCCCAGCCCCTCACCCCCCAGGCGTCTGGTTCAGTACAGGGTTACTGCAACCTATGCTGTTCTGCCTCCAGCCCCTCACCCCCCCGGTATCTGGTTCAGGATAGGATACCTAAAACTTATGCTGTTCTGCCTCCAGCCCCTCAACCCCAGGCTTCTGGTTCAGCACAGGGTTCCTGCAACCTATGCTGTACCCGTCTCCAGCACCTCAACCCCCAGGGTTCAGTACAAGGTTCTTGCAACCTATGCTGTTCTATCTCCAGCCCCTCAACCCCCAGGCTTCTGGCTCACAACAAGGTTCTGCCTCCAGCCCCTCACCCCCAGGGCTCTGACTCACAACAAGGTTCCTGCAACTTATGCTGTTCTGCCTCCAGCCCCTCAACCCACAGGCTTCTGGTTCAGTACAAGGTTCCTGCAACCTACACTGTTCTGCCTCCAGCCACTAACCCCCCAGGCTTCTGGTTCAGTACAGGGTTACTGCAACCTATGCTGTTCTGTCTCCAGCCCCTCACCCCACAGGTTTCTGGTTCAGTACAAGGTTCCTGCAACCTATGCTGTTCTGCATCCAGCCCCTCACCCGCAGGCTTCTGGTTCAGTACAGGGTTACTGCAACCTATGCTGTTCTGTCTCCAGCCCCTCACTTCACAGGCTTCTCTTTCAGTACAAGGTTCCTGCGCCTATGCTGTTCTGCATCCAGCCCCTCACCCCCAGGCTTCTGGTTCAGTAGAAGTTTCCTGCAACCTATGCTGTTCCCACTCCAGACCTTCACCCCACAGGCGTCTGGTTCAGGACTGGGTTCCTAACACCTATGCTGTTCTGCCTCCATCCCCTCGCCCCCAGGCTTCTGGTTCAGCACAGGGTTCTTGCAACCTATGCTGTTCTGTCTCCAGGCCCTCACCCCCAAGGCTTCTGGTTCAGTACAGGGTTCCTCCAACCTATGCTGTTCTGTCTCCAGCCCCTCTCCCCTAGTCTTCTGGCTCACCACAAGGTTCTGCCTCCAACCCATCACCCCCCAGGCTTCTGGCTCACTACAAGGTTCCTGCAACCTATGCTGTTCTGCCTCCAGCCCCTCACCCCCCAGGATTCTGGCTCACTAAAAGGTTCCTGCAACCTATGCTGTTCTGTCGCCAGCCCCTCACCCTTCAGGCTTCTGGTTTAGTACAAGGTTCCTGCAACCTATGCTGTTCTGCCTCCAACCCCTCACCCCCCAGGCATCTGGTTCAGGGCAGTGTTCCTAAAATCTATGCTGTACTGTCTCCAGCTCCACACCCCCCATGCTTCTGGATCAGTACAAGGTTCCTGCAACCTCTGCTGTTCTGTCTCAAGCCCCTCACCCCCCAGGCTTCTGGTTCATTTCAGGGCTCCTGTAACCTATACTATTCTGCCTCCATCACCTCACCCCCCCCAAGCTTCTGGCTCACTACAAGGTTCCTGCAACCTTTGCTGTTCTGCCTACAGCCCCTCACCCCCTAGGAGTCTGGTTCAGGACAGGGTTCCTACCTATGCTGTTCTGCCTCCAGCCCCTGCCCCCAAGCTTCTGGTTCAGTACAGGGTTCCTCCAACCTATGCTGTTCTGTCTCCAGACCCTCATCCCCAGTCTTCTGGCTCACCACAAGGTTCTGCCTCCAGCCCCTCACCCCCGGGCTTCTGGCTCACTACAAGGTTCCTGCAACCTCTGCTGTTCTGCCTCCACCCCCCGCCCAACCCACAGGCTTCTGGTTCAGTACAAGGTTCCTGCAACCTATACTGTTCTGCCACCAGCCCCTAACCCCCCAGGCTTATGGTTCAGTACAGGGTTACCTCAACCTATGCTGTTCTGTCTCCAGTCCCTCACCCCACAGTCTTCTGGTTCAGTACAACGTTCCTGAAACCTATGCTGTTCTATCTCCATCCCCTTACCTCCAGGCTTCTCGCTCAGTACAGGGTTCCTGCAACTGATGCTATTCTGTCTCCAGCCCCTTGCCCACCAGACTTCTGGTTCAGTACAGGGTTCCTGCAACCTATGCTGTTATGTCTCCAACCCTTCACCCCCAGGATTCTGGTTCAGTAAAGGGTTACTGCAACCTATGCTGTTCTTTCTCCAGCCCCTCACCCCCCAGTCTTCTGGCTCACCACAAGGCTTCCTGTAACCTATGCTGTTCTGCCTCCAGCCCCTCTCCTCCCAGGCTTCTTGTACACAACAAGTTTCCTGCAAAATATGCTGTTCTGTCTCCAGCCCCTCACGCCCCAGGATTCTGGCTCACTACAAGGTTCTGGCAACCCATGCTGTTTTGTCTCCAGCCCCTCACCCCCCAGTGCTTCCGGTTCACTACACGTTTCCTGCAACTGATGCTGTTCTGCCTACAGCCCCTCAGCCCCCCAGGCTTCTGGTTCAGTACAGGGTTCCTGCAACCTATGATGTTCTGTCTCCAGCCCCTTGCCCCCCAGGCTTCTGGTTCAGTTCAAGGTTCCTGCAACCTATGCTGTTCTGCCTCCAGCCCCTCGCCACCCATGCTTCTGGTTCAGCAAAGTGTTTCTGCAACCTATGCTGTACTGTCTCCAGCCCCTCACCCCCAGGCTTCTGGTTCAGTACAAGGTTCCTGCAACCTATGCTGTTCTGTCTCCAGCCCCTCACCCCACAGGCTTCTGGCTCACTACAAGGTTCCTGCAACCTATGCTGTTCTTCCTCTAGCCCGCACCCCCTGGCTTCTGGTTCACTACAACGTTCCTGCAACCTATGCTGTCCTCTCCCCAGCCCCTCACCCCCCAGGCGTCTGGTTCAGTACAGGGTTACTGCAACCTATGCTGTTCTGCCTCCAGCCCCTCACCCCCCCGGTATCTGGTTCAGGATAGGATACCTAAAACTTATGCTGTTCTGCCTCCAGCCCCTCACCCCCAGGCTTCTGGTTCAGCACAGGGTTCCTGCAACCTATGCTGTACCCGTCTCCAGCACCTCAACCCCCAGGGTTCAGTACAAGGTTCTTGCAACCTATGCTGTTCTATCTCCAGCCCCTCAACCCCCAGGCTTCTGGCTCACAACAAGGTTCTGCCTCCAGCCCCTCACCCCCAGGGCTCTGACTCACAACAAGGTTCCTGCAACTTATGCTGTTCTGCCTCCAGCCCCTCAACCCACAGGCTTCTGGTTCAGTACGAGGTTCCTGCAACCTACACTGTTCTGCCTCCAGCCACTAACCCCCCAGGCTTCTGGTTCAGTACAGGGTTACTGCAACCTATGCTGTTCTGTCTCCAGCCCCTCACCCCACAGGTTTCTGGTTCAGTACAAGGTTCCTGCAACCTATGCTGTTCTGCATCCAGCCCCTCACCCGCAGGCTTCTGGTTCAGTACAGGGTTACTGCAACCTATGCTGTTCTGTCTCCAGCCCCTCACTTCACAGGCTTCTCTTTCAGTACAAGGTTCCTGCGCCTATGCTGTTCTGCATCCAGCCCCTCACCCCCAGGCTTCTGGTTCAGTAGAAGTTTCCTGCAACCTATGCTGTTCCGACTCCAGACCTTCACCCCACAGGCATCTGGTTCAGGACTGGGTTCCTAACACCTATGCTGTTCTGCCTCCATCCCCTCGCCCCCAGGCTTCTGGTTCAGCACAGGGTTCTTGCAACCTATGCTGTTCTGTCTCCAGGCCCTCACCCCCAAGGCTTCTGGTTCAGTACAGGGTTCCTCCAACCTATGCTGTTCTGTCTCCAGCCCCTCTCCCCTAGTCTTCTGGCTCACCACAAGGTTCTGCCTCCAACCCATCACCCCCCAGGCTTCTGGCTCACTACAAGGTTCCTGCAACCTATGCTGTTCTGCCTCCAGCCCCTCACCCCCCAGGATTCTGGCTCACTAAAAGGTTCCTGCAACCTATGCTGTTCTGTCGCCAGCCCCTCACCATTCAGGCTTCTGGTTTAGTACAAGGTTCCTGCAACCTATGCTGTTCTGCCTCCAACCCCTCACCCCCCAGGCATCTGGTTCAGGGCAGTGTTCCTAAAATCTATGCTGTACTGTCTCCAGCTCCACACCCCCCATGCTTCTGGTTCAGTACAAGGTTCCTGCAACCTCTGCTGTTCTGTCTCAAGCCCCTCACCCCCCAGGCTTCTGGTTCATTTCAGGGCTCCTGTAACCTATACTCTTCTGCCTCCATCACCTCACCCCCCCCAAGCTTCTGGCTCACTACAAGGTTCCTGCAACCTTTGCTGTTCTGCCTACAGCCCCTCACCCCCTAGGAGTCTGGTTCAGGACAGGGTTCCTACCTATGCTGTTCTGCCTCCAGCCCCTGCCCCCAAGCTTCTGGTTCAGTACAGGGTTCCTCCAACCTATGCTGTTCTGTCTCCAGACCCTCATCCCCAGTCTTCTGGCTCACCACAAGGTTCTGCCTCCAGCCCCTCACCCCCGGGCTTCTGGCTCACTACAAGGTTCCTGCAACCTCTGCTGTTCTGCCTCCACCCCCCGCCCAACCCACAGGCTTCTGGTTCAGTACAAGGTTCCTGCAACCTATACTGTTCTGCCACCAGCCCCTAACCCCCCAGGCTTATGGTTCAGTACAGGGTTACCTCAACCTATGCTGTTCTGTCTCCAGCCCCTCACCCCACAGTCTTCTGGTTCAGTACAACGTTCCTGAAACCTATGCTGTTCTATCTCCATCCCCTTACCTCCAGGCTTCTCGCTCAGTACAGGGTTCCTGCAACTGATGCTATTCTGTCTCCAGCCCCTCGCCCACCAGGCTTCTGGTTCAGTACAGGGTTCCTGCAACCTATGCTGTTCGTTCTCGCCCCCTCACCCCTCAGTCTTCTGGCTCACCACAAGGTTACTGCCACCTATGCTGTTCTGCCCCCAGCCCCTCACCCCCAGACTTCTGGTTCACTACAAGTTTCCTGCAACCTATGCGGTTCTGCCTCCAGCCCCTTAAACCTAGGCTTCAGGTTCAGTGCAAGGTTCCTGCAATCTATGCTGTCTGTTTCCAAACCTTCACCCCCAGGCTTCTGGTTCAGTACAGGGTTCCTGAAACCTCTGCTGTTTGTTCCACAGCCCCTCACCCCCAGTCTTCTGGCTCACCACAAGGTTCCTGTAACCTATGCTGTTCTGCCTCCAGCCCCTCAGCTCCCAGGCTTCTGGTTCACGACAAGGTTCCTGCAACCTATGCTGTTCTCTCTCCAGCCCCTCAGCCTCCTGGCTCAGTAAAAGGTTCCTGCAACATATGCTGTTCTGTCTCCAGCCACTCACGTCCCAGGATTCTGGCTCACTACAAGGTTCCTGCAACCTATGCTGTTCTGCCTCCAGCCCATCAACCCCTAGTGCTTCTGGTTCACTAAAAGTTTGCTGCAACCTATGCTGCTCTGCCTCCAGCCCCTCAGCCCCCAGGCTTCTGGTTCAGTACAGGGTTCCTACAACCTATGCTATTCTGCTTCCAGCCCCTCGCCCCGCCAGGCTACTGGTTCAGCACAGGGTTCCTTCAATCTATGCTGTTTTTTCTCCAGCCCCTCACCCGCCAGGCTTCTGGTTCAGTACAAGATTCCTGCAACCTATGCTGTTCTGTCTCCATCGCCTAACCCCACAGGCTTCTTGCTCACTACAAGGTTCATGCACCCTATGTTGTTCTGTCTCCAGCCCCTCATCCCCCAGTCTTCTGGCTCACCACAAGGTTCCTACAACCTATGCTGTCCTGCCTCCAGCCCCTTGCCCCCCAGGCTTCTGGTTCAGTACAGGGTCGTGCAACTTATGCTGTTCTGTCTCTAGCCCCTTGCCCCCCAGGCTTCGGGTTCATTTCAGGGCTCCTGTAACCTATACTCTTCTGCCTCCATCACCTCACCCCCCCCCCAGGCTTCTGGCTCATTACAAGGTTCCTGCAACCTATGCTGTTCTGTCTGCAGCCCCTTACCCACAGGCTTCTGGTTCAGTACAAGGTTCCTGCAACCTTTGCTGTTCTGCCTACAGCCCCTCACCCCCTAGGAGTCTGGTTCAGGATAGGGTTCCTACCTATGCTGTTCTGCCTCCAGCCCCTCGCCCCCAAGCTTCTGGTTCAGTACAGGGTTCCTCCAACCTATGCTGTTCTGTCTCCAGACCCTCATCCCCAGTCTTCTGGCTCACCACAAGGTTCTGCCTCCAGCCCCTCACCCCCCGGGCTTCTGGCTCACTACAAGGTTCCTGCAACCTCTGCTGTTCTGCCTCCACCCCCCCCCAACCCACAGGCTTCTGGTTCAGTACAAGGTTCCTGCAACCTATACTGTTCTGCCACCAGCCCCTAACCCCCCAGGCTTATGGTTCAGTACAGGGTTACCTCAACCTATGCTGTTCTGTGTCCAGCCCTTCACCCCACAGTCTTCTGGTTCAGTACAACGTTCCTGCAACCTATGCTGTTCTATCTCCATTCCCTTACCTCCAGGCTTCTCGCTCAGTACAGGGTTCCTGCAACTGATGCTATTCTGTCTCCAGCCCCTCGCCCACCAGGCTTCTGGTTCAGTACAGGGTTACTGCCACCTATGCTGTTCTGCCCCCAGCCCCTCATCCCCAGGCTTCTGGTTCACTTCAAGTTTCCTGCAACTTATGCGGTTCTGCCTCCAGCCCCTTAAACCCTAGGCTTCAGGTTCAGTGCAAGGTTCCTGCAATCTATGCTGTCTGTTTCCAAACCTTCACTCCCAGGCTTCTGGTTCAGTACAGGGTTCCTGCAACCTCTGCTGTTTGTTCCACAGCCCCTCACCCCCCAGCAGTCTTCTGGCTCACCACAAGGTTCCTGTAACCTATGCTGTTCTGCCTCCAGCCCCTCACCTCCCAGGCTTCTGGTTCACGACAAGGTTCCTGCAACCTATGCTGTTCTCTCTCCAGCCCCTCAGCCTCCTGGCTCAGTAAAAGGTTCCTGCAACATATGCTGTTCTGTCTCCAGCCGCTCACGTCCCAGGATTCTGGCTCACTACAAGGTTCCTGCAACCTATGCTGTTCTGCCTCCAGCCCATCAGCCCCTAGTGCTTCTGGTTCACTTAAAGTTTGCTGCAACCTATGCTGCTCTGCCTCCAGCCCCTCAGCCCCCAGGCTTCTGGTTCAGTACAGGGTTCCTACAACCTATGCTATTCTGCCTCCAGCCCCTCTCCCAGCCAGGCTTCTGGTTCAGCACAGGGTTCCTTCAATCTATGCTGTTTTTTCTCCAGCCCCTCATCCCCCAGGCTTCTGGTTCAGTACAAGATTCCTGCAACCTATGCTGTTCTGTCTCCATCGCCTAACCCCACAGGCTTCTTGCTCACTACAAGGTTCATGCAACCTATGTTGTTCTGTCTCCAGCCCCTCATCCCCCAGTCTTCTGGGTCACCACAAGGTTTCTACAACCTATGCTGTCCTGCCTCCAGCCCCTCGCCCCCCAGGCTTCTGGTTCAGTACAGGGTCGTGCACCTTATGCTGTTCTGTCTCTAGCCCCTTGCCCCCTAGGCATCTGGTTCGGTACAGGGTTCCTGCAGCCTATGCTGTTCTGTCTCCAGCCCCTTACCCACAGGCTTCTGGTTCAATACAGGGTTTCTGCAACCTAGGCTGTTCTGTCTAAAGCCCCTCATCCCCAGGCTTCTGGCTTACTAGTAGGTTCCTGCAACATATGCTGTTCTGTCTCCAGCCCCTCACCCCCGAGGATTCTAGCTCACTGAAAGGTTCCTGCAACCTATGCTGTTCTGCCTCCAACCCCTCACCACCCCAGGCATCTGGTTCAGGAAAGGGTTCCTAAAATCTATGTTGTTCTGCCTCCAGTCCCTCGCAACCCATGCTTCTGGTTCAGCACAGTGTTCTGGCAACTTATGCTGTACTGTCTCCAGCCCCTCACCCCCAGGCTTCTGGTTCAGTACAAGGTTCCTGCAACCTATGCTGTTCTGTCTCCAGCCCCTCACCCCACAGGCGTCTGGCTCACTACAAGGTTCCTGCAACCTATGCTGTTCTGTCTCTAGCCCCTCACCCCCCAGGCTTCTGGCTCAGTACAGGGTTACTGCAGCCTATTCTGTTCTGTCTCTAGCCCCTTATCCCCAGGTTTCTGACTCACCACAAGGTTCCTGCCACCTATGCAGTTCTGCATCCAACCCCTCGACTCCCAAGCTTCTGGTTTACTACAAGGTTCCTGCAACCTATGCTGTTCTCTCCCCAGTCCCTTACCCCCCAGGCTTCTGGTTCAGTACAGGGTTACTGTAGCTTATGCTGTTCTGTCTAAAGCCCCTCACCCCAGGTTTCTGGCTCACTACAAGGTTACTGCAGCCTATGCTGTTCTGTATCCAGCCCCTAACCCCCCAGGGTTCAGTACAAGGTTCCTGCAACCTATGCTGTTCTTTTTTGAGCCCCTCAACCCCCAGTCTTTTGGCTCACCTCAGGGTTCTGCATCCAGCCCCTCACCCCCCAGTCTTCTGGCTCACCACAAGGTTCTGCCTCCAGCCCCTCAACCCACAGGCTTCTGGTTCAGAACAAGGTTACTGCAACCTATACTGTTCTGTCTCCAGCCCCTCACCCCCCAGTCTTCGGGCTCACTACAAGGTTTCTTCAACCTATACTGTTCAGTCTCCAGCCTCTTGCCCCCCAGGCTTCTGGTTCAGTACAAGGTTCCTACAACCTATGCTGTCCTGCCTCCAGCCCCTCGGCGCCAGACTTCTGGTTCAGTACAGAGTTCCTGCTGTCTATGCTGTTCTGTCTCCAGCACCTGTCCACCATGCTTCTTTTTCAGTACAAGGTTCCTGTAAGCTAAGCTTTTCTTCCTACAGCCCCCACCCCCCAGGCTTCTCGTTCAGTACAGGGTTCCTGCAACCTATGCTATTCTGTCTCCAGCCCCTTGCCCACCAGACTTCTGGTTCAGTACAGGGTTCCTGCAACCTATGCTGTTATGTCTCCAACCCTTCACCCCCAGGATTCTGGTTCAGTAAAGGGTTACTGCAACCTATGCTGTTCTTTCTCCAGCCCCTCACCCCCCAGTCTTCTGGCTCACCACAAGGCTTCCTGTAACCTATGCTGTTCTGCCTCCAGCCTCTATCCTCCCAGGCTTCTTGTACACAACAAGGTTCCTGCAAAATATGCTGTTCTGTCTCCAGCCCCTCACGCCCCAGGATTCTGGCTCACTACAAGGTTCTGGCAACCCATGCTGTTTTTGTCTCCAGCCCCTCACACCCCAGTGCTTCCGGTTCACTACACGTTTCCTGCAACTGATGCTGTTCTGCCTACAGCCCCTCAGCCCCCCAGGCTTCTGGTTCAGTACAGGGTTCCTGCAACCTATGATGTTCTGTCTCCAGCCCCTTGCCCCCCAGGCTTCTGGTTCAGTTCAAGGTTCCTGCAACCTATGCTGTTCTGCCTCCAGCCCCTCGCCACCCATGCTTCTGGTTCAGCAAAGTGTTTCTGCAACCTATGCTGTACTGTCTCCAGCCCCTCACCCCCAGGCTTCTGGTTCAGTACAAGGTTCCTGCAACCTATGCTGTTCTGTCTCCAGCCCCTCACCCCACAGGCTTCTGGCTCACTACAAGGTTCCTGCAACCTATGCTGTTCTTCCTCTAGCCCGCACCCCCTGGCTTCTGGTTCACTACAACGTTCCTGCAACCTATGCTGTCCTCTCCCCAGCCCCTCACACCCCAGGCGTCTGGTTCAGTACAGGGTTACTGCAACCTATGCTGTTCTGCCTCCAGCCCCTCACCCCCCGGTATCTGGTTCAGGATAGGATACCTAAAACTTATGCTGTTCTGCCTCCAGCCCCTCACCCCCAGGCTTCTGGTTCAGCACAGGGTTCCTGCAACCTATGCTGTACCCGTCTCCAGCACCTCAACCCCCAGGGTTCAGTACAAGGTTCTTGCAACCTATGCTGTTCTATCTCCAGCTCCTCAACCCCCAGGCTTCTGGCTCACAACAAGGTTCTGCCTCCAGCCCCTCACCCCCAGGGCTCTGACTCACAACAAGGTTCCTGCAACTTATGCTGTTCTGCCTCCAGCCCCTCAACCCACAGGCTTCTGGTTCAGTACAAGGTTCCTGCAACCTACACTGTTCTGCCTCCAGCCACTAACCCCCCAGGCTTCGGGTTCAGTACAGGGTTACTGCAACCTATGCTGTTCTGTCTCCAGCCCCTCACCCCACAGGTTTCTGGTTCAGTACAAGGTTCCTGCAACCTATGCTGTTCTGCATCCAGCCCCTCACCCGCAGGCTTCTGGTTCAGTACAGGGTTACTGCAACCTATGCTGTTCTGTCTCCAGCCCCTCACTTCACAGGCTTCTATTTCAGTACAAGGTTCCTGCGCCTATGCTGTTCTGCATCCAGACCCTCACCCCCAGGCTTCTGGTTCAGTAGAAGTTTCCTGCAACCTATGCTGTTCCGACTCCAGACCTTCACCCCACAGGCGTCTGGTTCAGGACTGGGTTCCTAACACCTATGCTGTTCTGCCTCCATCCCCTCGCCCCCAGGCTTCTGGTTCAGCACAGGGTTCTTGCAACCTATGCTGTTCTGTCTCCAGGCCCTCACCCCCAATGCTTCTGGTTCAGTACAGGGTTCCTCCAACCTATGCTGTTCTGTCTCCAGCCCCTCTCCCCTAGTCTTCTGGCTCACCACAAGGTTCTGCCTCCAACCCATCACCCCCCAGGCTTCTGGCTCACTACAAGGTTCCTGCAACCTATGCTGTTCTGCCTCCAGCCCCTCAACCCACAGGCTTCTGGTTCAGTACAAGGTTCCTGCAACCTATACTGTTCTGCCTCCAGCCCATAACCCCCCAGGCTTCTGGTACAGTACAGGGTTACTGCAACCTATGCTGTTTTGTCTCCAGCCCCTCACCCCACAGGCTTCTGGTTCAGTACAAGGTTCCTGCAACCTATGCTGTTCTTCCTCCAGCCCCTCACCCCCAGGCTTCTGGTTCAGTACAGGGTTCCTGCAACCTATGCTGTTCTGTCTCCAACCCCTCGCCGACCCAGGCTTCTTGTTCAGGACAAGATTCCTGCAACCTATGTTGTTCTGTCTCCAGCCCCCACCCAGCAGGCTTCTAGCTCAGTACAGTGTTTCAGCAACCTATGCTGTTCTGTCTTCAGCCCCTTGCCCCCCAGGCTTCTGGTTCAGTACAAGGTTCCTACACTCTATGCTGTCCTGCCTCCAGCCCTGTGGCCCCAGACTTCTGGTTCAGTACAGGGTTCCTGCATCCTATGCTGTTCTGTCTCCAGCCCCTTGCCCCCCAGGCTTCTTTTTCAGTACAAGGTTCCTGCAAGCTAAGCTGTTCTTCCTCCAGCCCCTCACCCCCCAGGCTTCTGGTTCAGTACAGGGTTCCTGCAACCTATGCTGTTCTGTCTCCAACCCTTCACCCCCAGGCTTCTGGTTCAGTACAGGGTTACAGCAACCTATGCTGTTCTGTCTCCAGCCCCTCACACCCCAGTCTTCTGGCTCAACACAAGGTTCCCGTAACCTATGCTGTTCTGCCTCCAGCCCCTCACCTCCCAGGCTTCTTGTTCACGACAAGGTTCCTGCAACCTATGCTGTTCTCTCTCCAGCCCCTCAGCCTCCAGGCTCAGTACAAGGTTCCTGCAACATATGCTGTTCTGGCTGAGGCACCTCACGCCCCAGGATTTTGGCTCACTGTTCTGCCTCCAGCCACTAACCCCCCAGGCTTCTGGTTCAGTACAGGGTTACTGCAACCTATGCTGTTCTGTCTCCACCCCTCACCCCACAGGTTTCTGGTTCAGTACAAGGTTCCTGCAACCTATGCTGTTCTGCATCCAGCCCCTCGCCCCCCAGGCTTCTGGTTCAGTACAGGGTTCCTGCAACCTATGCTGTTCTGTCTCCAGCCCCTCACCCACCAAGCTTCTGGCTCAGTACAGCATTACAGCAACCTATGCTGTTCTGTAACCAGCCCCTCACCCCCAAGCATCTGGTTCAGTACAGGGCTCGTGCAACCTATGCTGTATTCCCTCCAGCCCTTCACCCCAGGCTTCTGGTTTGGTACAGGGCTCATGCAACCTATGCTGTCCTGCCTACAGTCCCTCGCCCCCCAGGCTTCTGGTTCAGTACAGGGTTCCTGCAATTTATGCTGTTCTGCCTCCAGTCCTTTGCCCCCCAGGCTTCTGGTTCAGTACAGGGTTACTGCAGCCTATGCTGTTCTGTCTAAAACCCCTCACCCCAGGCTTCTGGTTCAGTACAAGGTTCCTGCAACCTATGCTGTTCTGTCTCCAGCCCCTCACCCCCCAGGCGTCTGGTTCAGGATAGGGTTCCTAAAACCTATGCTGTTCTGCCTCCAGCCCCTCACCCCCAGGCTTCTGGTTCAGCACAGGGTTCCTGCAACCTATGCTGTACTGTCTCCAGCCCCTCAACCCCCAGGTTTCAGTACAAGGTTCTTGCAACCTATGCTGTTCTATCTCCAGCCCCTCACCCCCCAGGCTTCTAGCTCACAAGGTTCTGCCTCCTGCCCCTCACCCCCAAGGCTTCTGGTTCAGAACAAGGTTCCTGCAACCTATGCCGTTCTGCATCCAGCCCCTCACCCCCAGGCTTCTGGTTCAGTACAGGGTTACAGCAAACTATGCTGTTCTGTCTCCAGCCCCTCACCCCACAGGGTTCTGGCTCACAACAAGGTTCTGCCTCCAGCCCCTCACCCCCAGGGCTCTGACTCACAACAAGGTTCCTGCAACTTATGCTGTTCTGCCTCCAGCCACTCAACCCACAGGCTTCTGGTTCAGTACAAGGTTCCTGCAACCTATACTGTTCTGCCTCCAGCCACTAACCCCCCTGGCTTCTGGTTCAGTACAGGGTTACTGCAACCTATGCTGTTCTGTCTCCAGCCCCTCACCCCACAGGTTTCTGGTTCAGTACAAGGTTCCTGCAACCTATGCTGTTCTGCATCCAGCCCCTCACCCGCAGGCTTCTGGTTCAGTACAGGGTTACTGCAACCTATGCTGTTCTGTCTCCAGGCCCTCACTTCACAGGCTTCTCTTTCAGTACAAGGTTCCTGCGCCTATGCTGTTCTGCATCCAGCCCCTCACCCCCAGGCTTCTGGTTCAGTAGAAGTTTCCTGCAACCTATGCTGTTCCGACTCCAGACCTTCACCCCACAGGCGTCTGGTTCAGGACTGGGTTCCTAACACCTATGCTGTTCTGCCTCCATCCCCTCGCCCCCAGGCTTCTGGTTCAGCACAGGGTTCTTGCAACCTATGCTGTTCTGTCTCCAGGCCCTCACCCCCAAGGCTTCTGGTTCAGTACAAGGTTCCTCCAACCTATGCTGTTCTGTCTCCAGCCCCTCTCCCCCAGTCTTCTGGCTCACCACAAGGTTCTGCCTCCAGCCCATCACCCCCCAGGCTTCTGGCTCACTACAAGGTTCCTGCAACCTATGCTGTTCTGCCTCCAGCCCCTCAACCCACAGGCTTCTGGTTCAGTACAAGGTTCCTGCAACCTATACTGTTCTGCCTCCAGCCCATAACCCCCCAGGCTTCTGGTTCAGTACAGGGTTACTGCAACCTATGCTGTTTTGTCTCCAGCCCCTCACCCCACAGGCTTCTGGTTCAGTACAAGGTTCCTGCAACCTATGCTGTTCTTCCTCCAGCCCCTCACCCCCAGGCTTCTGGTTCAGTACAGGGTTCCTGCAACCTATGCTGTTCTGTCTCCAACCCCTCGCCGACCCAGGCTTCTTGTTCAGGACAAGATTCCTGCAACCTATGTTGTTCTGTCTCCAGCCCCCCACCCAGCAGGCTTCTCGCTCAGTACAGTGTTTCAGCAACCTATGCTGTTCTGTCTTCAGCCCCTTGCCCCCCAGGCTTCTGGTTCAGTACAAGGTTCCTACACCCTATGCTGTCCTGCCTCCAGCCCTTCGGCCCCAGACTTCTGGTTCAGTACAGGGTTCCTGCATCCTATGCTGTTCTGTCTCCAGCCCCTTGCCCCCCAGGCTTCTTTTTCAGTACAAGGTTCCTGCAAGCTAAGCTGTTCTTCCTCCAGCCCCTCACCCCCCAGGCTTCTGGTTCAGTACAGGGTTCCTGCAACCTATGCTGTTCTGTCTCCAACCCTTCACCCCCAGGCTTCTGGTTCAGTACAGGGTTACAGCAACCTATGCTGTTCTGTCTCCAGCCCCTCACACCCCAGTCTTCTGGCTCAACACAAGGTTCCAGTAACCTATGCTGTTCTGCCTCCAGCCCCTCACCTCCCAGGCTTCTTGTTCACAACAAGGTTCCTGCAACCTATGCTGTTCTCTCTCCAGCCCCTCAGCCTCCAGGCTCAGTACAAGGTTCCTGCAACATATGCTGTTCTGGCTCCAGCACCTCACGCCCCAGGATTTTGGCTCACTGTTCTGCCTCCAGCCACTAACCCCCCAGGCTTCTGGTTCAGTACAGGGTTACTGCAACCTATGCTGTTCTGTCTCCACCCCTCACCCCACAGGTTTCTGGTTCAGTACAAGGTTCCTGCAACCTATGCTGTTCTGCATCCAGCCCCTCGCCCCCCAGGCTTCTGGTTCAGTACAGGGTTCCTGCAACCTATGCTGTTCTGTCTCCAGCCCCTCACCCACCAGGCTTCTGGCTCAGTACAGCATTACAGCAACCTATGCTGTTCTGTAACCAGCCCCTCACCCCCAAGCATCTGGTTCAGTACAGGGCTCGTGCAACCTATGCTGTATTCCCTCCAGCCCCTCACCCCAGGCTTCTGGTTTGGTACAGGGCTTGTGCAACCTATGCTGTCCTGCCTAAAGCCCCTCGCCTCCAGGCTTCTGGTTCAGTACAGAGTTCCTGCAATTTATGCTGTTCTGCCTCCAGTCCCTTGCCCCCCAGGCTTCTGGTTCAGTACAGGGTTACTGCAGCCTATGCTGTTCTGTCTAAAGCCCCTCACCCCAGGCTTCTGGTTCAGTACAGAGTTCCTGCAATTTATGCTGTTCTGCCTCCAGTCCCTTGCCCCCCAGGCTTCTGGTTCAGTACAGGGTTACTGCAGCCTATGCTGTTCTGTCTAAAGCCCGTCACCCCAGGCTTCTGGTTCAGTACAAGGTTCCTGCAACCTATGCTGTTCTGCCTCCAGCCCCTCACCCCCCAGGCGTCTGGTTCAGGATAGGGTACCTAAAACCTATGCTGTTCTGCCTCCAGCCCCTCACCCCGAGGCTTCTGGTTCAGCACAGGGTTCCTGCAATCTATGCTGTACTGTCTCCAGCCCCTCAACCCCCAGGTTTCAGTACAAGGTTCTTGCAACCTATGCTGTTCTATCTCCAGCCCCTCACCCCCCAGGCTTCTAGCTCACAAGGTTCTGCCTCCTGCCCCTCACCCCCAAGGCTTCTGGTTCAGAACAAGGTTCCTGCAACCTATGCCGTTCTGCATCCAGCCCCTCACCCCCAGACTTCTGGTTCAGTACAGGGTTACTGCAACCTATGCTGTTCTGTCTCCAGCCCCTCACCCCACAGGGGTCTGGTTCAGTACAAGGTTCCTGCAACCTATGGTGTTCTGCATCCAGCCCCTCACCCCCAGACTTCTGGTTCAGTACAAGTTTCCTGCAACCTATGCTGTTCCGACTCTAGCCCTTCACCCCACAGGCGTCTGGTTCAGGACAGGGTTCCTAAAACCTATGCGGTTCTGTCTCCAGCCCCTCACCCCCCAGGCTTCTGGTTCAGTACAGGGTTCCTCCAACCTATGCTGTTCTGTCTCCAGCCCCTTTCCCCCAGTCTTCTGTCTCACCACAAGGTTGTGCCTCCAGCCCATCACCCCCCAGGCTTCTGGTTCAGTACAAGGTTCCTGCAACCTATACTATTCTGCCTCCAGCCCCTAACCCCCAGGCTTCTGGTTCAGTACAGGGTTACTGCAACCTATGCTGTTCTGTCTCCAGCCCCTCACCCCACAGGCTTCTGGTTCAGTACAAGGTTCCTGCAACCTATGCTGTTCTGCCTGCATCCCCTCACCCCCAGGCTTCTGGTTCAGTACAGGGTTCCTGCAACCTATGCTGTTCTGTCTCCAACCCATCGCCGACCCAGGCTTCTGGTTCAGGACAAGATTCCTGCAACCTATGTTGTTCTGTATCCAGCCCCTTGCCCCGAGGTTTCTGGTTCAGTACAAGGTTCCTACAACCTATGCTGTCCTGCCTCCAGCCCCTCGGCCCCACACTTCTGGTTTAGTACAGGCTTCCTGCAGCCTATGCTGTTCTGCCTCCATCCCCTGTCCCCAGGCTTCTTATTCAGTACAAGGTTCCTGCAAGCTAAGCTGTTCTTCCTCCAGCCCATCACCCCCAGGCTTCTGGTTCAGTACAGGGTTCCTGAAACCTATGCTGTTCTGTCTCCAACCCTTCACCCCCAGGCGTCTGGTTCAGTCCAGGGTTACTGCAGCCTATGTTGTTCTGTCTCCAGCCCCTTACCCACAGGCTTCTGGTTCAATACAGGGTTACTGCAATCTATGCTGTTCTGTCTAAAGACCCTCATCCCCAGGCTTCTGGCTTACTAGTAGGTTCCTGCAACATATGCTGTTCTGTCTCCAGCCCCTCACCCACCAGGATTCTAGCTCACTAAAAGGTTCCTGCCATCTATACTGGTCTGCCTCTAGCCCATCACCACCCCAGGCATCTGGTTCAGGACAGGGTTCCTAAAATCTATGTTGTTCTGCCTCCAGTCCCTCGCAACCCATGCTTCTGGTTCAGCACAGTGTTCTGGCAACCTATGCTGTACTGTCTCCAGCCCCTCACCCCCAGGCTTCTGGTTCAGTACAAGGCTCCGGCAACCTATGCTGTTCTGTCTCCAGCCCCTCACACCACAGGCTTCTGGCTCACTACAAGGTTCTTGCAACCTATGCTGTTCTGCCTCTAGCCCGCACCCCCTGGCTACTGGTTCACTACAACATTCCTGCAACCTATGCTGTTCTGTCTCTAGCCCCTCACCCCTCAGGATTCTGGTTCAGTACAGGGTTACTGCAGCCTATGCTGTTCTGTCTAAAGCCCCTCAACCCCAGGTTTCTGGCTCACTACAAGGTTACTGCAGTCTATGCTGTTCTGTCTCCAGCCCCTCAACCCCCAGTCTTCTGGCTCACCTCAAGGTTCTGCCTCCAGCCCCTAACCCCCCAGTCTTCTGGCTCACCACAAGGTTCTGCCTCCAGCCCCTCAACCCACAATATTCTGGTTCAGAACAAGGTTATTGCAACCTATACTGTTCTGTCTCCAGCCCCTCACCCCCCAGTCATCGGGCTCACTACAAGGTTTCTTCAACCTATACTATTCAGTCTCCAGCCTCTTGCCCCCCAGGCTTCTGGTTCAGTACAAGGTTCCTGCAACCTATGCTGTCCTGCCTCCAGCCCCTCGGCCGCAGACGGCTGGTTCAGTACAAGGTTCCTGCTGTCTATGCTGTTCTGTCTCCAGCACCTGTCCACAATGCTTCTTTTTCAGTACAAGGTTCCTGCAAGCTAAGCTGTTCTTCCTACAGCCCCCACCCCCCAGGCTTCTCGTTCAGTACAGGGTTCCTGCAACCTATGCTATTCTGTCTCCAGCCCCTTGCCCACCAGGCTTCTGGTTCAGTACAAGGTTCCTGCAACCTATGCTGTTATGTCTCCAACCCTTCACCCTCAGGGTTCTGGTTCAGTACAGGGTTACTGCAACCTATGCTGTTCTGTCTCCAGCCCCTCACCCCCCAGTCTTCTGGCTCACCACAAGGCTTCCTGTAACCTATGCTGTTCTGCCTCCAGCCCCTCTCCTCCCAGGCTTCTTGTACACGACAAGGTTCCTGCAAAATATGCTGTTCTGTCTCCAGCCCCTCACCCCACAGGATTCTGGCTCACTACAAGGTTCTGGCAACCTCTGCTGTTCTGTCTCCAGCCCCTCACCCCCCAGTGCTTCTGGTTCACTACAAGTTTCCTGCAACCTATGCTCTTCTGCCTCCAGCCCCTCACCACCAGGTTTCAGGTTCAGTACAGAGTTCCTGCAACCTATGCTGTACTGTCTCCAGCCCCTCACCCCCAGGCTTCTGGTTCAGTGCAAGGTTCCTGCAACCTATGCTGTTCTGTCTCCAGCCCCTCACCCCACAGGCTTTTGGCTCACTACAAGGTTCCTGCAACATATGCTGTTCTTCCTCTAGCCCGCACCCCCCTGGCTTCTGGTTCACTACAACGTTCCTGCAACCTATGCTGTCCTCTCCCCAGCCCCTCACCTCCCAGCCTTCTGGTTCAGTACAGGGTTACTGCAGCCTATGCTGTTCTGTCTCCAGCCCCTCACCCCACAGGCTTCTGGTTCAGTACAAGGTTCCTGCAACCTATGCTGTTCTGCCTCCAGCCCCTCACCCCCAGCCTTCTGGTTCAGTACAGGGTTACTGCAGCCTATGCTGTTCTGTCTAAAGTCCCTCACCCCAGGCTTCTGGTTCAGTAAAAGGTTCCTGCAACCTATGCTGTTCTGCCTCCAGCCCCTCACCCCCCGGTGTCTGGTTCAGGATAGGGTTCCTAAAACCTATGCTGTTCTGCCTCCAGCCCCTCACCCCCAGGCTTCTGGTTCAGCACAGGGTTCCTGCAACCTATGTTGTACCTGTCTCCAGCCCCTCAACCCCCAGGGATCAGTACAAGGTTCTTGCAACCTATGCTGTTCTATCTCCAGCCCCTCAACCCCCAGGCTTCTGGCTCACAACAAGGTTCTGCCTCCAGCCCCTCACCCCCAGGGCTCTGGCTCACAACAAGGTTCCTGCAACCTATGCTGTTCTGCCTCCAGCCCCTCAACACACAGGCTTCTGGTTCAGTACAAGGTTCCTGCAACCTCTACTGTTCTGCCTCCAGCCACTAACCCCCCAGGCTTCTGGTTCAGTATAGGGTTACTGCAACCTATGCTGTTCTGTCTCCAGCCCCTCACCCCCAGGTTTCTGGTTCAGTACAAGGTTCCTGCAACCTATGCTGTTGCATCCAGCCCCTCACCCGCAGACTTCTGGTTCAGTACAGGGTTACTGCAACCTATGCTGTTCTGTCTCCAGCTCCTCACCCCTAGGCTTCTGGTTCAGTACAAGGTTCCTGCAACCTATGCTGTTCTGCATCCAGCTCCTCACCCCCAGGCTTCTAGTTCAGTAGAAGTTTCCTGCAACCTATGCTGTTCCGACTCCAGACCTTCACCCCACAGGCGTCTTGTTCAGGACAGGGGTCCTAACACCTATGCTGTTCTGCCTCCATCCCCTCGCCCCAAGGCTTCTGGTTCAGCAAGGGTTCTTGCAACCTATGCTGTTCTGTCTCCAGGCCCTCACCCCCAAGGCTTCTGGTTCAGTACAGGGTTCCTCCAACCTATGCTGTTCTGCCTCCAGCCCCTCAACCCACAGGCTTCTGGTTCAGTACAAGGTTCCTGCAACCTATACTGTTCTGCCTCCAGCCCGTAACCCCCCAGGCTTCTGGTTCAGTACAGGGTTACTGCAACCTATGCTGTTCTGTCTCCAGCCCCTCACCCCACAGGCTTCTGGTTCAGTACAAGGTTCCTGCAACCTATGCTGTTCTGCCTCCAGCCCCTCACCCCCAGGCTTCTGGTTCAGTACAGGGTTCCTGCAACCTATGATGTTCTGTCTCCAACCCCTCGCCGACCCAGGCTTCTTGTTCAGGACAAGATTCCTGCAACCTATGTTGTTCTGTCTCCAGCCCCCCACCCAGCAGGCTTCTCGCTCAGTACAGTGTTTCAGCAACCTATGCTGTTCTGTCTTCAGCCCCTTGCCCCCAGGCTTCTGGTTCAGTACAAGGTTCCTACAACCTATGCTGTCCTGCCTCCAGCCCTTCGGCCCCAGACTTCTGGTTCAGTACAGGGTTCCTGCAGCCTATGCTGTTCTGTCTCCAGCCCCTTGCCCCCCAGGCTTCTGGTTCAGTACAAGGTTCCTACAACCTATGCTTTCCTGCCTCCAGCCCTTCGGCCCCAGACTTCTGGTTCAGTACAGGGTTCCTGCAGCCTATGCTGTTCTGTCTCCAGCCCCTGTCCCCCAGGCTTCTTTTTCAGTACAAGGTTCCTCCAAGCTAAGCTGTTCTTCCTCCAGCCCCTCACCCCCCAGGCTTCTGGTCAGTACAGGGTTCCTGCAACCTATGCTGTTCTGTCTCCAACACTTCACCCCAGGCTTCTGGTTCAGTACAGGGTTACTGCAACCTATGCTGTTCTGTCTCCAGCCCCTCACACCCCATTCTTCTGGCTCAACACAAGGTTCCAGTAACCTATGCTGTTCTGCCTCCAGCCCCTCACCTCCCAGGCTTCTTGTTCACAACAAGGTTCCTGCAACCTATGCTGTTCTCTCTCCAGCCCCTCAGCCTCCTGGCTCAGTACAAGGTTCCTGCAACATATGCTGTTCTGGCTCCAGCATCTCACGTCCCAGGATTTTGGCTCACTACAAGGTTCCTGAAACCTATGCTGTTCTGCTTCCAGCCCCTCAGCCCCCAGGCTTCTTGTTCAGTAAAGAGTTCCTACAACCCATGCTGTTCTGCCTCCAGCCCCTCACCCCACAGGCTTCTGGCTCACTACAAGGTTTATGCAATCTATGTTTTTCTGTCTCCAGCCCCTCACCCCCAATCTTCTGGTTCAGTATAGTGTTTTCCTCCAACCTATGCTGTTCTGTCTACAGCCCCTCACCCCCCAGTTCTCTGGCTCACCACAAGGTTCTGCCTCCAGCCCCTCACCCCCAAGGCTCTGGCTCACAACAAGGTTCCTGCAACCTATGCTGTTCTGCCTCCAGCCCCTCACTCCCCAGTCATCTGGCTCACCACAAGGTTACTGCCACCTATGCTGTTCTGCCCCCAGCCCCTCACCCACCAGGCTTCTGGTTCAGTACAGGGTTACTGCAACCTATGCTTTTCTGTCTCCAGCCCCTCACCCCACAAGCTTCTGGTTCAGTACAAGGTTCCTGCAACCTATGCTGTTCTGCATCCAGCCCCTTACCCCCAGGCATCTGGTTCAGTACAGGGCTCCTGCAACCTGTGCTGTTCTGTCTCCAGACCCTCGCCGACTCAGACATCCAGTCCAGTACAAGATTCCTGCAACCTATGCTGTTCTGTCTCCAGTCCCTCACCCCCAGGCTTCTTGTTCAGTACAAGTTTCCTGCAACCTATGCTGTTCCGACTCCAGCCCTTCACCCCCCAGGTGTCTGGTTCAGGACAGGGTTCCTAAAATCTATGCTGTTCTGCCTCCAGCCCTCGCCCCCAGGCTTCTGGTTCAGCACAGGGTTCATGCACCCTATGCTGTACTGTCTCCAGCCCCTCACCCCCAGGGTTCAGTACAAGGTTCCTGCAACCTATGCTGTTCAGTCTCGAGCCCCTCACCCCACAGGCTTCTGGCTCACTACAATGTTGATGAACCTATGGTGTTCGGTCTCCAGATCCTCATCCCCCAGGCTTCTGGTTCAGTACAGGGTTCCTCCAACCTATGCTGTTCTGTCTCCAATTCCTCTCCCGCCAGTCTTCTGACTCACCACAAGGTTCTGCCTCCAGCCCCTCACCCCCACGCTTCTGGCTCATTACAAGGTTCCTGCAACCTATGCTGTTCTGCCTCCAGCCCCTCAATCCACAGGCTTCTGGTTCAGTACAAGGTTCCTGCAACCTATACTGTTCTGCCTCCGGCCCCTAACCCCCCAGACTTCTGGTTCAGTACAGGGTTACTGCAACCTATGCTGTTCTATCTCCAGCCCCTCACCCCACAAGCTTCTGGTTCAGTAGATGTTTCCTGCAACCTATGCTGTTCTGCCTCCATCCCCTCACCCCCAGGCTTCTGGTTCAGAAAAGGGTTCCTGCAACCTATGCTGTTCTGTCTCCAGCCACTCCCCGACCCAGGCTTCTGGTTCAGTACAAGATTCCTGCAACCTATTCTGTTCTGTCTCCAGTCCCTCACCCCCCAGGCTTCTGGTTCAGTACAAGATTCCTGCAACCTATGCTGTTCTGTCTCCAGTCCCTCACCCCCCAGGCTTCTGGCTCACAACAAGGTTCCTGCAACCTATGCTGTTCTGTCTCCAGCCCCTTGCCCCCCAGGCTTCTGTTTCAGTACAAGGTTCCTACAACCTATGTTATCCTGCCTCCAGCCCCTCTGCCCCAGACTTCTGGTGCAGTACAGGGTTCCTGCAGCCTATGCTGTTCTGTCTCCAGCCCCTCGCCCACCAGGCTTCTGGTTCAGTACAGGGTTCCTGTAACCTATGCTGTTCTTTCTCCAGCCCCTCACCCCCCAGTCTTCGGGCTCACCACAAGGTTACTGCCACCACCTATGCTGTTCTGCCCCCAGCCCCTCACACCCCAGGCTTCTGGTTCACTACAAGGTTCCTGCAACCTATGCTGTTCTGTCTCCAAGCCTTCACCCCAAGGCTTCCGGTTCAGTACAGGGTTACTGCAACCTATGCTATTCTGTCTCCAGCCCCTCACCCCCCAGCCTTCTGGCTCACCACAAGGTTCCTGTAACCTATGCTGTTCTGCCTCCAGCCCCTCACCTCCTAGGCTTCTTGTTCACAACAAGGTTCCTGCAACCCCTGCTGTTCTCTCTCCAGCCCCTCAGCCTCCTGGCTCAGTACAATGTTCCTGCAACATATGCTGTTCTGGCTCCAGCACCTCACGCCCCAGGATTTTGGCTCACACAAGGTTCCTGCAACCTATGCTGTTCTTCTCCAGCCCCTTACCCCTAGGCATCTGGTTCAGTACAGGGTTCCTGCAACCTATGCAGTTCTGTCGCCAGCCCCTCGCCGACCCAGGCATCCGGTTCAGTACAAGATTCCTCCAACCTATACTGTTCTGTCTCCAGTCCCTCAACCCCCAGGCTTCTGGTTCAGCACAAGTTTCCTGCAACCTATGCTGTTCTGTCTCCAGCCCTGCACCCACCATCCTTCTCGCTCAGTACAGGGTTTCATCAACCCATGCTGTTCTGTATTCATCCCCTCGCCCACCAGGCTTCTGGTTCAGTACAGGGCTCCTGCAACCTATGCTGTTCTGCCCTCAGCCCCTCACCCCCCAGGCTTCTGGTTTCCTACAAGGTTCCTGCAACCTATGCTGTTCTGCCTCTAGCCACTTACCCTCCCAGGCTTCTGGTTCAGTGCAATGTTCCTGCAACCTATGCTGTTCTGTCTCCAACTCTTCACCCCCAGTCTTATGGCTCACCACAAGGTTTCTGTAACCTATGCTGTTCTGCCTCCAGCACCTCACCTCCCAGGCTTCTGGTTCACGACAAGGTTCCTGCAAACTATGCTGTTCTCCTCCAGCCCCTAAGCCCTCAGGCTCCTGGCTCAGTACAAGGTTCCTGCAAAATATGCTGTTCTGTCTCCAGCTCCTCACGCCCCAGGATTCTGGCTCACTACAAGGTTCCTGCAACCTATGCTGTTCTCCTTCCAGCCCCTTACCCCCCAGACTTCTAGCTCACCACAAGGGTCCTGCAACCTATGCTGTTCTGCCTCCAGCCCCTCAGCCCCCAGGCTTCTGGTTCAGTACAGGGTTCCTACAACCTATGCTATTCTGCCTCCAGCCCCTCGCCCCTCCCGCCCCAGGCTTCTGGTTCAGCACAGGGTTCCTGCAATCTATGCTGTTCTGTCTCCAGCCCCTCACCCCACAGGCATCTGGTTCAGTACAAGGTTCCTGCAACCTATGCTGTTTGTTCTCCAGCCCCTCAACCCCCAGTCTTCTGGTTCACTACAAGGTTCTTGCAACCTATGCTGTTATGTCTCCAGCCCCTCACCCACAGGCTTCTGGCTCAGTACAGCGTTTCAACAACCTATGCTGTCTCTATCCCCTAACCCCACGGGCTTATGGCTCACTACAAGGTTCATGCGACCTATGCTGTTCTGTCTCCAGCCCCTCACCCCCAGGGCTTCTGGTTCACTACAAAGTTCCTGTAACCTATGCTGTTCTGCCTCCAGCCCCTAACCCCCAGACTTCTGGTTCAGTACAGGGTTACTGCAAACAATGCTGTTCTGCCGCCAGCCCCTCACCCCCCAGGCGTCTGCTTCAGCACAGGGTTACTGTAACCTATGCTGTTCTGCCTCCAGCCACTCACACTCCAGGCTTCTCGTTCAGTACAGGTCTCCTGCAACCTATGCTATTCTGTCTCCAGACCCTCGCCCACCAGGCTTCTGGTTCAGCACAGGGTTCCTGCAATATATGCTGTTCTGTCTCCAGGCATCACACTCCAGGCTTCTGGTTCAGTACCAGGCTCCTGCAACTTGTGCTGTTCTGTCCCTATCACCTAAGCCCACTGGCTTCTGGCTCACTACAAGGTTCCTGAAACATATGTTGTCCTGCCTCCAGCCCCTCGCCCCCAGGCTTCTGGTTCAGTACAGGGTTCCTGCAACTTATGCTGTTCTGCCTCCAGCCCCTTGCGCCCCACGCATCGTGATCGGTACATAGTTCCTGCAGCCTATGCTGTTCTGTCTCCAGCCCCTCGCCCCCCAGGCTTCTGGTTCAGTACAGGGTTCCTGCAACTTATGCTGTTCTGCCTCCAGCCCCTTGCGCCCCACGCATCGTGATCGGTACATAGTTCCTGCAACCAATGCTGTTCTGTCTAAAGCCCCTCACCCCCCAGGATTCTGGCTCACTAAAAGGTTCCTGCAACCTATACGGTTCTACGGCCAGCCCATCAGCCCTCAGGCTTCTGGTTCACTACAGGGTTACTGAAGCCTATGCTGTACTGTATCCAGCCCTGCACCCCCAAGTTTCTGGTTCAGTACAAGGTTCCTGCAAGCTATGATGTTCTGCCTCCAACTCCTCACCCCCCAGGTATCTGGTTCAGGACAGGGCTCCTAAAATCTATGCTGTTCTGTCTCCAGCCCCTTGCCACCCATGCTTCTGGTTCAGCACAGTCTTCCTGCAACCTATGCTGTGCTGTCTCCAGCTCCTCACGCCCCAGGCTTCTGGTTGAGTACAAGGTTCCTGCAACCTATGCTGTTCTGTCTCCAGCCCATCACCCCACAGGCTTCTGACTCACTA
Organism: Ambystoma mexicanum; assembly: GCF_040938575.1. Lineage (NCBI taxonomy): Eukaryota > Metazoa > Chordata > Amphibia > Caudata > Ambystomatidae > Ambystoma > Ambystoma mexicanum. Next base: position 1,450,967,819 of record NC_090924.1, on the reverse strand, counting down.
CAACGTTCCTGCGACCTATGATTTTCTGTCTCCAGCCCCTCACCCCCAAGGCTTCTGGTTCAGTACAGGGTTGCTGCAGCCTATGCTGTTCTGTCTCCAGCCCCTCACCCCCAGGTTTCCGGCTTACTACTAGGTTCCTGCCACCTATGCAGTTCTGCCTCCATCCACTCACCCACAGCCTCTGGCTCACTACAAGGTTCTTACAACCTATGCTGTTCTGTCTCCAGCCCCTCACCTCACAGACTTCTGGCTCACTAAAAAGTTCATGCAACCTATGCTGTTCTGTCTCCAGCCCCTCACCCCCCAGGCTCCTGGTTCAGTACAGGGTTCGTCCAACCTATGCTGTTCTGTCTCCAGCCCCTCACCCCCCAGGCTTCTGGTTCAGTACAGGGTTACTGCATCATATGCTGTTCTGTCTAAAGCCCCTCACCCCCAGGCTTCTGGTTCAGTACAAGGTTCCTGCAACCTATGCTGTTCTGCCTCCAGCCCCTCAGCCCCCAGGCTTCTGGTTCAGTACAGGGTTCCTGCAACCTATGCTGTACTGTCTCCAGCCCCTCACACCCCAGGGTTCAGTACAAGGTTCCTGCAACCTATGCTGTTCTGTCACGAGCCCCTCACCCCACAGGCTTCTGGCTCACTACAAGGTTCCTGCAAACTATGCTGTTCTGTCTCCAGGCCCTCACCCCCCAGGTTCCGGTTCAGTCCAGGATTCCTCCAACAAATGCAGTTCTGTCTCCAGCACCTGAACCCCCAGGCTTCTGGCTCACTACAAGGTTCCTGCAACCTATGCTGTTCTGCCTCAAGCCCCTTGCGCCCCACGCATCGTGATCGGTACATAGTTCCTGCAGCCTATGCTGTTCTGTCTCCAGCCCCTCGCCCCCCAGGCTTCTGGTTCAGTACAGGGTTCCTGCAACTTATGCTGTTCTGCCTCCAGCCCCTTGCGCCCCACGCATCGTGATCGGTACATAGTTCCTGCAACCAATGCTGTTCTGTCTAAAGCCCCTCACCCCCCAGGATTCTGGCTCACTAAAAGGTTCCTGCAACCTATACGGTTCTACGGCCAGCCCATCAGCCCTCAGGCTTCTGGTTCACTACAGGGTTACTGAAGCCTATGCTGTACTGTATCCAGCCCTGCACCCCAAGTTTCTGGTTCAGTACAAGGTTCCTGCAAGCTATGATGTTCTGCCTCCAACTCCTCACCCCCCAGGTATCTGGTTCAGGACAGGGCTCCTAAAATCTATGCTGTTCTGTCTCCAGCCCCTTGCCACCCATGCTTCTGGTTCAGCACAGTCTTCCTGCAACCTATGCTGTGCTGTCTCCAGCTCCTCACGCCCCAGGCTTCTGGTTGAGTACAAGGTTCCTGCAACCTATGCTGTTCTGTCTCCAGCCCATCACCCCACAGGCTTCTGACTCACTACAACGTTCCTGCGACCTATGATTTTCTGTCTCCAGCCCCTCACCCCCAAGGCTTCTGGTTCAGTACAGGGTTACTGCAGCCTATGCTGTTCTGTCTCCAGCCCCTCACCCCCAGGTTTCCGGCTTACTACTAGGTTCCTGCCACCTATGCAGTTCTGCCTCCATCCACTCACCCACAGCCTCTGGCTCACTACAAGGTTCTTACAACCTATGCTGTTCTGTCTCCAGCCCCTCACCTCACAGACTTCTGGCTCACTAAAAAGTTCATGCAACCTATGCTGTTCTGTCTCCAGCCCCTCACCCCCCAGGCTCCTGGTTCAGTACAGGGTTCGTCCAACCTATGCTGTTCTGTCTCCAGCCCCTCACCCCCCAGGCTTCTGGTTCAGTACAGGGTTACTGCATCATATGCTGTTCTGTCTAAAGCCCCTCACCCCCAGGCTTCTGGTTCAGTACAAGGTTCCTGCAACCTATGCTGTTCTGCCTCCAGCCCCTCAGCCCCCAGGCTTCTGGTTCAGTACAGGGTTCCTGCAACCTATGCTGTACTGTCTCCAGCCCCTCACACCCCAGGGTTCAGTACAAGGTTCCTGCAACCTATGCTGTTCTGTCACAAGCCCCTCACCCCACAGGCTTCTGGCTCACTACAAGGTTCCTGCAAACTATGCTGTTCTGTCTCCAGGCCCTCACCCCCCAGGTTCCGGTTCCGTCCAGGATTCCTCCAACAAATGCAGTTCTGTCTCCAGCACCTCAACCCCCAGGCTTCTGGCTCACTACAAGGTTCCTGCAACCTATGCTGTTCTGCTCCCAGCCCCCCAATCCACAGGCTGCTGGTTCAGTACAAGGTTCCCGCAACCTATACTGTTCTGCCTCCAGCCCCTAACCCCCCAGACTTCTGCTTCAGTACAGGGTTACTGCAACCTATGCTGTTCTGTCTCCTGCCCCTCACCCCACAGGCCTCTGGTTCACTACAAGGTTCCTGCAACCTATGCTGTTCTGCCTCCAGCCCCTCGCCCCCAGGCTTCTGGTTCAGTACAGGGTTCCTGCAACCTATGCTGTTCTGTCTCCAGCCCCTCGCCGACCCAGGCTTCCGGTTCAGTACAAGATTCCTGCAACCTATGCTGTTCTTTCTCCAGCCCCTTGCCCCCCCCAGGATTCTGGTTAAGTACACGGTTTCTGCAACCTATGCTGTTTGTTCTCCAGCCCCTCACTCCCCAGTCTTCTGGCTCACCACAAGGTTACTGCCACCTATGCTGTTCTGTCCCCAGCCCCTCACTCCCCATGCTTCTGGTGCACTACAAGGTTCCTGCAACCTATGCGGTTCTGCCTCCAGCACCTTACCCCCCAGGCTTCTGGTTCATTGCAAGGTTCCTGCAACCTATGCTGTTCTGTCTCCAACCCTTCACCCTCAGGCTTCTGGTGCACTACAAGGTTCCTGCAACCTATGCTGTTCTGTCTCCAGCCCCTCACCCCACAGGTTTCTGGTTCAGTACAAGGTTCCTGCAACCTATGCTGTTCTGCATCCAGCCCCTCACTTCACAGGCTTCTCTTTCAGTACAAGGTTCCTGCGCCTATGCTGTTCTGCATCCAGCCCCTCACCCCCAGGCTTCTGGTTCAGTAGAAGTTTCCTGCAACCTATGCTGTTCCGACTCCAGACCTTCACCCCACAGGCGTCTGGTTCAGGACTGGGTTCCTAACACCTATGCTGTTCTGCCTCCATCCCCTCGCCCCCAGGCTTCTGGTTCAGCACAGGGTTCTTGCAACCTATGCTGTTCTGTCTCCAGGCCCTCACCCCCAAGGCTTCTGGTTCAGTACAGGGTTCCTCCAACCTATGCTGTTCTGTCTCCAGCCCCTCTCCCCTAGTCTTCTGGCTCACCACAAGGTTCTGCCTCCAACCCATCACCCCCCAGGCTTCTGGCTCACTACAAGGTTCCTGCAACCTATGCTGTTCTGCCTCCAGCCCCTCACCCCCCAGGATTCTGGCTCACTAAAAGGTTCCTGCAACCTATGCTGTTCTGTCGCCAGCCCCTCACCCTTCAGGCTTCTGGTTTAGTACAAGGTTCCTGCAACCTATGCTGTTCTGCCTCCAACCCCTCACCCCCCAGGCATCTGGTTCAGGGCAGTGTTCCTAAAATCTATGCTGTACTGTCTCCAGCTCCACACCCCCCATGCTTCTGGTTCAGTACAAGGTTCCTGCAACCTCTGCTGTTCTGTCTCAAGCCCCTCACCCCCAGGCTTCTGGTTCATTTCAGGGCTCCTGTAACCTATACTATTCTGCCTCCATCACCTCACCCCCCCCCAAGCTTCTGGCTCACTACAAGGTTCCTGCAACCTTTGCTGTTCTGCCTACAGCCCCTCACCCCCTAGGAGTCTGGTTCAGGACAGGGTTCCTACCTATGCTGTTCTGCCTCCAGCCCGTGCCCCCAAGCTTCTGGTTCAGTACAGGATTCCTCCAACCTATGCTGTTCTGTCTCCAGACCCTCATCCCCAGTCTTCTGGCTCACCACAAGGTTCTGCCTCCAGCCCCTCACCCCCGGGCTTCTGGCTCACTACAAGGTTCCTGCAACCTCTGCTGTTCTGCCTCCACCCCCCGCCCAACCCACAGGCTTCTGGTTCAGTACAAGGTTCCTGCAACCTATACTGTTCTGCCACCAGCCCCTAACCCCCAAGGCTTATGGTTCAGTACAGGGTTACCTCAACCTATGCTGTTCTGTCTCCAGCCCCTCACCCCACAGTCTTCTGGTTCAGTACAACGTTCCTGAAACCTATGCTGTTCTATCTCCATCCCCTTACCTCCAGGCTTCTCGCTCAGTACAGGGTTCCTGCAACTGATGCTATTCTGTCTCCAGCCCCTCGCCCACCAGGCTTCTGGTTCAGTACAGGGTTCCTGCAACCTATGCTGTTCGTTCTCGCCCCCTCACCCCTCAGTCTTCTGGCTCACCACAAGGTTACTGCCACCTATGCTGTTCTGCCCCCAGCCCCTCACCCCCAGGCTTCTGGTTCACTACAAGTTTCCTGCAACCTATGCGGTTCTGCCTCCAGCCCCTTAAACCCTAGGCTTCAGGTTCAGTGCAAGGTTCCTGCAATCTATGCTGTCTGTTTCCAAACCTTCACCCCCAGGCTTCAAGTTCAGTACAGGGTTCCTGAAACCTCTGCTGTTTGTTCCACAGCCCCTCACCCCCCAGTCTTCTGGCTCACCACAAGGTTCCTGTAACCTATGCTGTTCTGCCTCCAGCCCCTCACCTCCCAGGCTTCTGGTTCACGACAAGGTTCCTGCAACCTATGCTGTTCTCTCTCCAGCCCCTCAGCCTCCTGGCTCAGTAAAAGGTTCCTGCAACATATGCTGTTCTGTCTCCAGCCACTCACGTCCCAGGATTCTGGCTCACTACAAGGTTCCTGCAACCTATGCTGTTCTGCCTCCAGCCCATCAGCCCCTAGTGCTTCTGGTTCACTAAAAGTTTGCTGCAACCTATGCTGCTCTGCCTCCAGCCCCTCAGCCCCCAGGCTTCTGGTTCAGTACAGGGTTCCTACAACCTATGCTATTCTGCCTCCAGCCCCTCGCCCCGCCAGGCTTCTGGTTCAGCACAGGGTTCCTTCAATCTATGCTGTTCTCTCTCCAGCCCCTCAGCCTCCTGGCTCAGTAAAAGGTTCCTGCAACATATGCTGTTCTGTCTCCAGCCACTCACGTCCCAGGATTCTGGCTCACTACAAGGTTCCTGCAACCTATGCTGTTCTGCCTCCAGCCCATCAGCCCCTAGTGCTTCTGGTTCACTAAAAGTTTGCTGCAACCTATGCTGCTCTGCCTCCAGCCCCTCAGCCCCCAGGCTTCTGGTTCAGTACAGGGTTCCTACAACCTATGCTATTCTGCCTCCAGCCCCTCGCCCCGCCAGGCTTCTGGTTCAGCACAGGGTTCCTTCAATCTATGCTGTTTTTTCTCCAGCCCCTCACCCGCCAGGCTTCTGGTTCAGTACAAGATTCCTGCAACCTATGCTGTTCTGTCTCCATCGCCTAACCCCACAGGCTTCTTGCTCACTACAAGGTTCATGCACCCTATGTTGTTCTGTCTCCAGCCCCTCATCCCCCAGTCTTCTGGCTCACCACAAGGTTCCTACAACCTATGCTCTCCTGCCTCCAGCCCCTCGCCCCCCAGGCTTCTGGTTCAGTACAGGGTCGTGCAACTTATGCTGTTCTGTCTCTAGCCCCTTGCCCCCCAGGCTTCTGGTTCATTTCAGGGCTCCTGTAACCTATACTCTTCTGCCTCCATCACCTCACCCCCCCAGGCTTCTGGCTCATTACAAGGTTCCTGCAACCTATGCTGTTCTGTCTGCAGCCCCTTACCCTCAGGCTTCTGGTTCAGTACAAGGTTCCTGCAACCTTTGCTGTTCTGCCTACAGCCCCTCACCCCCTAGGAGTCTGGTTCAGGACAGGGTTCCTACCTATGCTGTTCTGCCTCCAGCCCCTCGCCCCCAAGCTTCTGGTTCAGTACAGGGTTCCTCCAACCTATGCTGTTCTGTCTCCAGACCCTCATCCCCAGTCTTATGGCTCACCACAAGGTTCTGCCTCCAGCCCCTCACCCCCCGGGCTTCTGGCTCACTACAAGGTTCCTGCAACCTCTGCTGTTCTGCCTCCACCCCCCCCAACCCACAGGCTTCTGGTTCAGTACAAGGTTCCTGCAACCTATACTGTTCTGCCACCAGCCCCTAACCCCCCAGGCGTATGGTTCAGTACAGGGTTACCTCAACCTATGCTGTTCTGTCTCCAGCCCTTCACCCCACAGTCTTCTGGTTCAGTACAACGTTCCTGCAACCTATGCTGTTCTATCTCCATTCCCTTACCTCCAGGCTTCTCGCTCAGTACAGGGTTCCTGCAACTGATGCTATTCTGTCTCCAGCCCCTCGCCCACCAGGCTTCTGGTTCAGTACAGGGTTACTGCCACCTATGCTGTTCTGCCCCCAGCCCCTCATCCCCAGGCTTCTGGTTCACTTCAAGTTTCCTGCAACCTATGCGGTTCTGCCTCCAGCCCCTTAAACCCTAGGCTTCAGGTTCAGTGCAAGGTTCCTGCAATCTATGCTGTCTGTTTCCAAACCTTCACTCCCAGGCTTCTGGTTCAGTACAGGGTTCCTGCAACCTCTGCTGTTTGTTCCACAGCCCCTCACCCCCCAGCAGTCTTCTGGCTCACCACAAGGTTCCTGTAACCTATGCTGTTCTGCCTCCAGCCCCTCACCTCCCAGGCTTCTGGTTCACGACAAGGTTCCTGCAACCTATGCTGTTCTCTCTCCAGCCCCTCAGCCACCTGGCTCAGTAAAAGGTTCCTGCAACATATGCTGTTCTGTCTCCAGCCGCTCACGTCCCAGGATTCTGGCTCACTACAAGGTTCCTGCAACCTATGCTGTTCTGTCTCTAGCCCCTCACCCCCCAGGCTTCTGGCTCAGTACAGGGTTACTGCAGCCTATTCTGTTCTGTCTCTAGCCCCTTATCCCCAGGATTCTGACTCACCACAAGGTTCCTGCCACCTATGCAGTTCTGCATCCAACCCCTCGACTTCTGGTTTACTACAAGGTTCCTGCAACCTATGCTGTTCTCTCCCCAGCCCCTCATCCCCCAGGCTTCTGGTTCAGTACAAGATTCCTGCAACCTATGCTGTTCTATCTCCATCGCCTAACCCCACAGGCTTCTTGCTCACTACAAGGTTCATGCAACCTATGTTGTTCTGTCTCCAGCCCCTCATCCCCCAGTCTTCTGGGTCACCACAAGGTTCCTACAACCTATGCTGTCCTGCCTCCAGCCCCTCGCCCCCCAGGCTTCTGGTTCAGTACAGGGTCGTGCACCTTATGCTGTTCTGTCTCTAGCCCCTTGCCCCCCAGGCATCTGGTTCGGTACAGGGTTCCTGCAGCCTATGCTGTTCTGTCTCCAGCCCCTTACCCACAGGCTTCTGGTTCAATACAGGGTTTCTGCAACCTAGGCTGTTCTGTCTAAAGCCCCTCATCCCCAGGCTTCTGGCTTACTAGTAGGTTCCTGCAACATATGCTGTTCTGTCTCCAGCCCCTCACCCCCCAGGATTCTAGCTCACTGAAAGGTTCCTGCAACCTATGCTGTTCTGCCTCCAACCCCTCACCACCCCAGGCATCTGGTTCAGGAAAGGGTTCCTAAAATCTATGTTGTTCTGCCTCCAGTCCCTCGCAACCCATGCTTCTGGTTCAGCACAGTGTTCTGGCAACTTATGCTGTACTGTCTCCAGCCCCTCACCCCCAGGCTTCTGGTTCAGTACAAGGTTCCTGCAACCTATGCTGTTCTGTCTCCAGCCCCTCACCCCACAGGCTTCTGGCTCACTACAAGGTTCCTGCAACCTATGCTGTTCTGTCTCTAGCCCCTCACCCCCAGGCTTCTGGCTCAGTACAGGGTTACTGCAGCCTATTCTGTTCTGTCTCTAGCCCCTTATCCCCAGGTTTCTGACTCACCACAAGGTTCCTGCCACCTATGCAGTTCTGCATCCAACCCCTCGACTCCCAAGCTTCTGGTTTACTACAAGGTTCCTGCAACCTATGCTGTTCTCTCCCCAGTCCCTTACCCCCCAGGCTTCTGGTTCAGTACAGGGTTACTGTAGCTTATGCTGTTCTGTCTAAAGCCCCTCACCCCAGGTTTCTGGCTCACTACAAGGTTACTGCAGCCTATGCTGTTCTGTATCCAGCCCCTAACCCCCCAGGGTTCAGTACAAGGTTCCTGCAACCTATGCTGTTCTTTTTTGAGCCCCTCAACCCCCAGTCTTTTGGCTCACCTCAGGGTTCTGCTTCCAGCCCCTCACCCCCAAGTCTTCTGGCTCACCACAAGGTTCTGCCTCCAGCCCCTCAACCCACAGGCTTCTGGTTCAGAACAAGGTTACTGCAACCTATACTGTTCTGTCTCCAGCCCCTCACCCCCCAGTCTTCGGGCTCACTACAAGGTTTCTTCAACCTATACTGTTCAGTCTCCAGCCTCTTGCCCCCCAGGCTTCTGGTTCAGTACAAGGTTCCTACAACCTATGCTGTCCTGCCTCCAGCACCTCGGCCCCAGACTTCTGGTTCAGTACAGAGTTCCTGCTGTCTATGCTGTTCTGTCTCCAGCACCTGTCCACCATGCTTCTTTTTCAGTACAAGGTTCCTGTAAGCTAAGCTTTTCTTCCTACAGCCCCCACCCCCCAGGCTTCTCGTTCAGTACAGGGTTCCTGCAACCTATGCTATTCTGTCTCCAGCCCCTTGCCCACCAGACTTCTGGTTCAGTACAGGGTTCCTGCAACCTATGCTGTTATGTCTCCAACCCTTCACCCCCAGGATTCTGGTTCAGTAAAGGGTTACTGCAACCTATGCTGTTCTTTCTCCAGCCCCTCACCCCCCAGTCTTCTGGCTCACCACAAGGCTTCCTGTAACCTATGCTGTTCTGCCTCCAGCCCCTCTCCTCCCAGGCTTCTTATACACAACAAGTTTCCTGCAAAATATGCTGTTCTGTCTCCAGCCCCTCACGCCCCAGGATTCTGGCTCACTACAAGGTTCTGGCAACCCAGGCTGTTTTGTCTCCAGCCCCTCACCCCCCAGTGCTTCCGGTTCACTACACGTTTCCTGCAACTGATGCTGTTCTGCCTACAGCCCCTCAGCCCCCCAGGCTTCTGGTTCAGTACAGGGTTCCTGCAACCTATGATGTTCTGTCTCCAGCCCCTTGCCCCCCAGGCTTCTGGTTCAGTTCAAGGTTCCTGCAACCTATGCTGTTCTGCCTCCAGCCCCTCGCCACCCATGCTTCTGGTTCAGCAAAGTGTTTCTGCAACCTATGCTGTACTGTCTCCAGCCCCTCACCCCCAGGCTTCTGGTTCAGTACAAGGTTCCTGCAACCTATGCTGTTCTGTCTCCAGCCCCTCACCCCACAGGCTTCTGGCTCACTACAAGGTTCCTGCAACCTATGCTGTTCTTCCTCTAGCCCGCACCCCCTGGCTTCTGGTTCACTACAACGTTCCTGCAACCTATGCTGTCCTCTCCCCAGCCCCTCACCCCCCAGGCGTCTGGTTCAGTACAGGGTTACTGCAACCTATGCTGGTCTGCCTCCAGCCCCTCACCCCCCCGGTTTCTGGTTCAGGATAGGATACATAAAACTTATGCTGTTCTGCCTCCAGCCCCTCACCCCCAGGCTTCTGGTTCAGCACAGGGTTCCTGCAACCTATGCTGTACCCTTCTCCAGCACCTCAACCCCCAGGGTTCAGTACAAGGTTCTTGCAACCTATGCTGTTCTATCTCCAGGCTCTCAACCCCCAGGCTTCTGGCTCACAACAAGGTTCTGCCTCCAGCCCCTCACCCCCAGGGCTCTGACTCACAACAAGGTTCCTGCAACTTATGCTGTTCTGCCTCCAGCCCCTCAACCCACAGGCTTCTGGTTCAGTACAAGGTTCCTGCAACCTACACTGTTCTGCCTCCAGCCACTAACCCCCCAGGCTTCTGGTTCAGTATAGGGTTACTGCAACCTAGGCTGTTCTGTCTCCAGCCCCTCACCCCCACAGGTTTCTGGTTCAGTACAAGGTTCCTGCAACCTATGCTGTTCTGCATCCAGCCCCTCACCCGCAGGCTTCTGGTTCAGTACAGGGTTACTGCAACCTATGCTGTTCTGTCTCCAGCCCCTCACCCCCAGGCTTCTGGTCCAGTAGAAGTTTCCTGCAACCTATGCTGTTCCGACTCCAGACCTTCACCCCACAGGCGTCTGGTTCAGGACTGGGTTCCTAACACCTATGCTGTTCTGCCTCCATCCCCTCACCCCCAGGCTTCTGGTTCAGCACAGGGTTCTTGCAACCTATGCTGTTCTGTCTCCAGGCCCTCACCCCCAAGGCTTCTGGTTCAGTACAGGGTTCCTCCAACCTATGCTGTTCTGTCTCCAGCCCCTCTCCCCTAGTCTTCTGGCTCACCACAAGGTTCTGCCTCCAACCCATCACCCCCCAGGCTTCTGGCTCACTACAAGGTTCCTGCAACCTATGCTGTTCTGCCTCCAGCCCCTCACCCCCCAGGATTCTGGCTCACTAAAAGGTTCCTGCAACCTATGCTGTTCTGTCGCCAGCCCCTCACCCTTCAGGCTTCTGGTTTAGTACAAGGTTCCTGCAACCTATGCTGTTCTGCCTCCAACCCCTCACCCCCCAGGCATCTGGTTCAGGGCAGTGTTCCTAAAATCTATGCTGTACTGTCTCCAGCTCCACACCCCCCATGCTTCTGGTTCAGTACAAGGTTCCTGCAACCTCTGATGTTCTGTCTCAAGCCCCTCACCCCCCAGGCTTCTGGTTCATTTCAGGGCTCCTGTAACCTATACTCTTCTGCCTCCATCACCTCACCCCCCCAAGCTTCTGGCTCACTACAAGGTTCCTGCAACCTTTGCTGTTCTGCCTACAGCCCCTCACCCCCTAGGAGTCTGGTTCAGGACAGGGTTCCTACCTATGCTGTTCTGCCTCCAGCCCCTGCCCCCAAGCTTCTGGTTCAGTACAGGGTTCCTCCAACCTATGCTGTTCTGTCTCCAGACCCTCATCCCCAGTCTTCTGGCTCACCACAGGGTTCTGCCTCCAGCCCCTCACCCCCGGGCTTCTGGCTCACTACAAGGTTCCTGCAACCTCTGCTGTTCTGCCTCCACCCCCCGCCCAACCCACAGGCTTCTGGTTCAGTACAAGGTTCCTGCAACCTATACTGTTCTGCCACCAGCCCCTAACCCCCGAGGCTTATGGTTCAGTACAGGGTTACCTCAACCTATGCTGTTCTGTCTCCAGCCCCTCACCCCACAGTCTTCTGGTTCAGTACAACGTTCCTGAAACCTATGCTGTTCTATCTCCATCCCCTTACCTCCAGGCTTCTCGCTCAGTACAGGGTTCCTGCAACTGATGCTATTCTGTCTCCAGCCCCTCGCCCACCAGGCTTCTGGTTCAGTACAGGGTTCCTGCAACCTATGCTGTTCGTTCTCGCCCCCTCACCCCTCAGTCTTCTGGCTCACCACAAGGTTACTGCCACCTATGCTGTTCTGCCCCCAGCCCCTCACCCCCAGGCTTCTGGTTCACTACAAGTTTCCTGCAACCTATGCGGTTCTGCCTCCAGCCCCTTAAACCCTAGGCTTCAGGTTCAGTGCAAGGTTCCTGCAATCTATGCTGTCTGTTTCCAAACCTTCACCCCCAGGCTTCTGGTTCAGTACAGGGTTCCTGAAACCTCTGCTGTTTGTTCCACAGCCCCTCACCTCCCAGTCTTCTGGCTCACCACAAGGTTTTTGTAACCTATGCTCTTCTGCCTCCAGCCCCTCAGCTCCCAGGCTTCTGGTTCACGACAAGGTTCCTGCAACCTATGCTGTTCTCTCTCCAGCCCCTCAGCCTCCTGGCTCAGTAAAAGGTTCCTGCAACATATGCTGTTCTGTCTCCAGCCACTCACGTCCCAGGATTCTGGCTCACTACAAGGTTCCTGCAACCTATGCTGTTCTGCCTCCAGCCCATCAACCCCTAGTGCTTCTGGTTCACTAAAAGTTTGCTGCAACCTATGCTGCTCTGCCTCCAGCCCCTCAGCCCCCAGGCTTCTGGTTCAGTACAGGGTTCCTACAACCTATGCTATTCTGCCTCCAGCCCCTCGCCCCGCCAGGCTTCTGGTTCAGCACAGGGTTCCTTCAATCTATGCTGTTTTTTCTCCAGCCCCTCACCCGCCAGGCTTCTGGTTCAGTACAAGATTCCTGCAACCTATGCTGTTCTGTCTCCATCGCCTAACCCCACAGGCTTCTTGCTCACTACAAGGTTCATGCACCCTATGTTGTTCTGTCTCCAGCCCCTCATCCCCCAGTCTTCTGGCTCACCACAAGGTTCCTACAACCTATGCTGTCCTGCCTCCAGCCCCTCGCCCCCCAGGCTTCTGGTTCAGTACAGGGTCGTGCAACTTATGCTGTTCTGTCTCTAGCCCCTTGCCCCCCAGGCTTCGGGTTCATTTCAGGGCTCCTGTAACCTATACTCTTCTGCCTCCATCACCTCACCCCCCCCCCCCCCAGGCTTCTGGCTCATTACAAGGTTCCTGCAACCTATGCTGTTCTGTCTGCAGCCCCTTACCCACAGGCTTCTGGTTCAGTACAAGGTTCCTGCAACCTTTGCTGTTCTGCCTACAGCCCCTCACCCCCTAGGAGTCTGGTTCAGGACAGGGTTCCTACCTATGCTGTTCTGCCTCCAGCCCCTCGCCCCCAAGCTTCTGGTTCAGTACAGGGTTCCTCCAACCTATGCTGTTCTGTCTCCAGACCCTCATCCCCAGTCTTCTGGCTCACCACAAGGTTCTGCCTCCAGCCCCTCACCCCCCGGGCTTCTGGCTCACTACAAGGTTCCTGCAACCTCTGCTGTTCTGCCTCCACCCCCCCCCAACCCACAGGCTTCTGGTTCAGTACAAGGTTCCTGCAACCTATACTGTTCTGCCACCAGCCCCTAACCCCCCAGGCTTATGGTTCAGTACAGGGTTACCTCAACCTATGCTGTTCTGTCTCCAGCCCTTCACCCCACAGTCTTCTGGTTCAGTACAACGTTCCTGCAACCTATGCTGTTCTATCTCCATTCCCTTACCTCCAGGCTTCTCGCTCAGTACAGGGTTCCTGCAACTGATGCTATTCTGTCTCCAGCCCCTCGCCCACCAGGCTTCTGGTTCAGTACAGGGTTACTGCCACCTATGCTGTTCTGCCCCCAGCCCCTCATCCCCAGGCTTCTGGTTCACTTCAAGTTTCCTGCAACCTATGCGGTTCTGCCTCCAGCCCCTTAAACCCTAGGCTTCAGGTTCAGTGCAAGGTTCCTGCAATCTATGCTGTCTGTTTCCAAACCTTCACTCCCAGGCTTCTGGTTCAGTACAGGGTTCCTGCAACCTCTGCTGTTTGTTCCACAGCCCCTCACCCCCCAGCAGTCTTCTGGCTCACCACAAGGTTCCTGTAACCTATGCTGTTCTGCCTCCAGCCCCTCACCTCCCAGGCTTCTGGTTCACGACAAGGTTCCTGCAACCTATGCTGTTCTCTCTCCAGCCCCTCAGCCTCCTGGCTCAGTAAAAGGTTCCTGCAACATATGCTGTTCTGTCTCCAGCCGCTCACGTCCCAGGATTCTGGCTCACTACAAGGTTCCTGCAACCTATGCTGTTCTGCCTCCAGCCCATCAGCCCCTAGTGCTTCTGGTTCACTTAAAGTTTGCTGCAACCTATGCTGCTCTGCCTCCAGCCCCTCAGCCCCCAGGCTTCTGGTTCAGTACAGGGTTCCTACAACCTATGCTATTCTGCCTCCAGCCCCTCTCCCAGCCAGGCTTCTGGTTCAGCACAGGGTTCCTTCAATCTATGCTGTTTTTTCTCCAGCCCCTCATCCCCCAGGCTTCTGGTTCAGTACAAGATTCCTGCAACCTATGCTGTTCTGTCTCCATCGCCTAACCCCACAGGCTTCTTGCTCACTACAAGGTTCATGCAACCTATGTTGTTCTGTCTCCAGCCCCTCATCCCCCAGTCTTCTGGGTCACCACAAGGTTCCTACAACCTATGCTGTCCTGCCTCCAGCCCCTCGCCCCCCAAGCTTCTGGTTCAGTACAGGGTCGTGCACCTTATGCTGTTCTGTCTCTAGCCCCTTGCCCCCCAGGCATCTGGTTCGGTACAGGGTTCCTGCAGCCTATGCTGTTCTGTCTCCAGCCCCTTACCCACCGGCTTCTGGTTCAATACAGGGTTTCTGCAACCTAGGCTGTTCTGTCTAAAGCCCCTCATCCCCAGGCTTCTGGCTTACTAGTAGGTTCCTGCAACATATGCTGTTCTGTCTCCAGCCCCTCACCCCCCAGGATTCTAGCTCACTGAAAGGTTCCTGCAACCTATGCTGTTCTGCCTCCAACCCCTCACCACCCCAGGCATCTGGTTCAGGAAAGGGTTCCTAAAATCTATGTTGTTCTGCCTCAAATCCCTCGCAACCCATGCTTCTGGTTCAGCACAGTGTTCTGGCAACTTATGCTGTACTGTCTCCAGCCCCTCACCCCCAGGCTTCTGGTTCAGTACAAGGTTCCTGCAACCTATGCTGTTCTGTCTCCAGCCCCTCACCCCACATGCTTCTGGCTCACTACAAGGTTCCTGCAACCTATGCTGTTCTGTCTCTAGCCCCTCACCCCCCAGGCTTCTGGCTCAGTACAGGGTTACTGCAGCCTATTCTGTTCTGTCTCTAGCCCCTTATCACCAGGTTTCTGACTCACCACAAGGTTCCTGCCACCTATGCAGTTCTGCATCCAACCCCTCGACTCCCAAGCTTCTGGTTTACTACAAGGTTCCTGCAACCTATGCTGTTCTCTCCCCAGTCCCTTACCCCCCAGGCTTCTGGTTCAGTACAGGGTTACTGTAGCTTATGCTGTTCTGTCTAAAGCCCCTCACCCCAGGTTTCTGGCTCACTACAAGGTTACTGCAGCCTATGCTGTTCTGTATCCAGCCCCTAACCCCCCAGGGTTCAGTACAAGGTTCCTGCAGCCTATGCTGTTCTTTTTTGAGCCCCTCAACCCCCAGTCTTTTGGCTCACCTCAGGGTTCTGCTTCCAGCCCCTCACCCCCCAGTCTTCTGGCTCACCACAAGGTTCTGCCTCCAGCCCCTCAACCCACAGGCTTCTGGTTCAGAACAAGGTTACTGCAACCTATACTGTTCTGTCTCCAGCCCCTCACCCCCCAGTCTTCGGGCTCACTACAAGGTTTCTTCAACCTATACTGTTCAGTCTCCAGCCTCTTGCCCCCCAGGCTTCTGGTTCAGTACAAGGTTCCTACAACCTATGCTGTCCTGCCTCCAGCCCCTCGGCCCCAGACTTCTGGTTCAGTACAGAGTTCCTGCTGTCTATGCTGTTCTGTCTCCAGCACCTGTCCACCATGCTTCTTTTTCAGTACAAGGTTCCTGTAAGCTAAGCTTTTCTTCCTACAGCCCCCACCGCCCAGGCTTCTCGTTCAGTACAGGGTTCCTGCAACCTATGCTATTCTGTCTCCAGCCCCTTGCCCACCAGACTTCTGGTTCAGTACAGGGTTCCTGCAACCTATGCTGTTATGTCTCCAACCCTTCACCCCCAGGATTCTGGTTCAGTAAAGGGTTACTGCAACCTATGCTGTTCTTTCTCCAGCCCCTCACCCCCCAGTCTTCTGGCTCACCACAAGGCTTCCTGTAACCTATGCTGTTCTGCCTCCAGCGCCTCTCCTCCCAGGCTTCTTGTACACAACAAGGTTCCTGCAAAATATGCTGTTCTGTCTCCAGCCCCTCACGCCCCAGGATTCTGGCTCACTACAAGGTTCTGGCAACCCATGCTGTTTTGTCTCCATCCCCTCACCCCCCAGTGCTTCCGGTTCACTGCACGTTTCCTGCAACTGATGCTGTTCTGCCTACAGCCCCTCAGCCCCCCAGGCTTCTGGTTCAGTACAGGGTTCCTGCAACCTATGATGTTCTGTCTCCAGCCCCTTGCCCCCCAGGCTTCTGGTTCAGTTCAAGGTTCCTGCAACCTATGCTGTTCTGTCTCCAGCCCCTCGCCACCCATGCTTCTGGTTCAGCAAAGTGTTTCTGCAACCTATGCTGTACTGTATCCAGCCCCTCACCCCCAGGCTTCTGGTTCAGTACAAGGTTCCTGCAACCTATGCTGTTCTGTCTCCAGCCCCTCACCCCACAGGCTTCTGGCTCACTACAAGGTTCCTGCAACCTATGCTGTTCTTCCTCTAGCCCGCACCCCCTGGCTTCTGGTTCACTACAACGTTCCTGCAACCTATGCTGTCCTCTCCCCAGCCCCTCACCCCCAGGCGTCTGGTTCAGTACAGGGTTACTGCAACCTATGCTGTTCTGCCTCCAGCCCCTCACCCCCCGGTATCTGGTTCAGGATAGGATACCTAAAACTTATGCTGTTCTGCCTCCAGCCCCTCACCCCCAGGCTTCTGGTTCAGCACAGGGTTCCTGCAACCTATGCTGTACCCGTCTCCAGCACCTCAACTCCCAGGGTTCAGTACAAGGTTCTTGCAACCTATGCTGTTCTATCTCCAGCCCCTCAACCCCCAGGCTTCTGGCTCACAACAAGGTTCTGCCTCCAGCCCCTCACCCCCAGGGCTCTGACTCACAACAAGGTTCCTGCAACTTATGCTGTTCTGCCTCCAGCCCCTCAACCCACAGGCTTCTGGTTCAGTACAAGGTTCCTGCAACCTACACTGTTCTGCCTCCAGCCACTAACCCCCCAGGCTTCTGGTTCAGTACAGGGTTACTGCAACCTATGCTGTTCTGTCTCCAGCCCCTCACCCCACAGGTTTCTGGTTCAGTACAAGGTTCCTGCAACCTATGCTGTTCTGCATCCAGCCCCTCACCCGCAGGCTTCTGGTTCAGTACAGGGTTACTGCAACCTATGCTGTTCTGTCTCCAGCCCCTCACTTCACAGGCTTCTCTTTCAGTACAAGGTTCCTGCGCCTATGCTGTTCTGCATCCAGCCCCTCACCCCCAGGCTTCTGGTTCAGTGGAAGTTTCCTGCAACCTATGTTGTTCCGACTCCAGACCTTCACCCCACAGGCGTCTGGTTCAGGACTGGGTTCCTAACACCTATGCTGTTCTGCCTCCATCCCCTCGCCCCCAGGCTTCTGGTTCAGCACAGGGTTCTTGCAACCTATGCTGTTCTGTCTCCAGGCCCTCACCCCCAAGGCTTCTGGTTCAGTACAGGGTTCCTCCAACCTATGCTGTTCTGTCTCCAGCCCCTCTCCCCTAGTCTTCTGGCTCACCACAAGGTTCTGCCTCCAACCCATCACCCCCCAGGCTTCTGGCTCACTACAAGGTTCCTGCAACCTATGCTGTTCTGCCTCCAGCCCCTCAACCCACAGGCTTCTGGTTCAGTACAAGGTTCCTGCAACCTATACTGTTCTGCCCCCAGCCCATAACCCCCCAGGCTTCTGGTACAGTACAGGGTTACTGCAACCTATGCTGTTTTGTCTCCAGCCCCTCACCCCACAGGCTTCTGGTTCAGTACAAGGTTCCTGCAACCTATGCTGTTCTTCCTCCAGCCCCTCACCCCCAGGCTTCTGGTTCAGTACAGGGTTCCTGCAACCTATGCTGTTCTGTCTCCAACCCCTCGCCGACCCAGGCTTCTTGTTCAGGACAAGATTCCTGCAACCTATGTTGTTCTGTCTCCAGCCCCCCACCCAGCAGGCTTCTAGCTCAGTACAGTGTTTCAGCAACCTATGCTGTTCTGTCTTCAGCCCCTTGCCCCCCAGGCTTCTGGTTCAGTACAAGGTTCCTACACTCTATGCTGTCCTGCCTCCAGCCCTGTGGCCCCAGACTTCTGGTTCAGTACAGGGTTCCTGCATCCTATGCTGTTCTGTCTCCAGCCCCTTGCCCCCCAGGCTTCTTTTTCAGTACAAGGTTCCTGCAAGCTAAGCTGTTCTTCCTCCAGCCCCTCACCCCCCAGGCTTCTGGTTCAGTACAGGGTTCCTGCAACCTATGCTGTTCTGTCGCCAACCCTTCACCCCCAGGCTTCTGGTTCAGTACAGGGTTACAGCAACCTATGCTGTTCTGTCTCCAGCCCCTCACACCCCAGTCTTCTGGCTCAACACAAGGTTCCAGTAACCTATGCTGTTCTGCCTCCAGCCCCTCACCTCCCAGGCTTCTTGTTCACGACAAGGTTCCTGCAACCTATGCTGTTCTCTCTCCAGCCCCTCAGCCTCCAGGCTCAGTACAAGGTTCCTGCAACATATGCTGTTCTGGCTCCAGCACCTCACGCCCCAGGATTTTGGCTCACTGTTCTGCCTCCAGCCACTAACCCCCCAGGCTTCTGGTTCAGTACAGGGTTACTGCAACCTATGCTGTTCTGTCTCCACCCCTCACCCCACAGGTTTCTGGTTCAGTACAAGGTTCCTGCAACCTATGCTGTTCTGCATCCAGCCCCTCGCCCCCCAGGCTTCTGGTTCAGTACAGGGTTCCTGCAACCTATGCTGTTCTGTCTCCAGCCCCTCACCCACCAAGCTTCTGGCTCAGTACAGCATTACAGCAACCTATGCTGTTCTGTAACCAGCCCCTCACCCCCAAGCATCTGGTTCAGTACAGGGCTCGTGCAAACTATGCTGTATTCCCTCCAGCCCCTCACCCCAGGCTTCTGGTTTGGTACAGGGCTCGTGCAACCTATGCTGTCCTGCCTACAGCCCCTCGCCCCCCAGGCTTCTGGTTCAGTACAGGGTTCCTGCAATTTATGCTGTTCTGCCTCCAGTCCTTTGCCCCCCAGGCTTCTGGTTCAGTACAGGGTTACTGCAGCCTATGCTGTTCTGTCTAAAGCCCCTCACCCCAGGCTTCTGGTTCAGTACAAGGTTCCTGCAAACTATGCTGTTCTGTCTCCAGCCCCTCACCCCACAGGGTTCTGGCTCACAACAAGGTTCTGCCTCCAGCCCCTCACCCCCAGGGCTCTGACTCACAACAAGGTTCCTGCAACTTATGCTGTTCTGCCTCCAGCCACTCAACCCACAGGCTTCTGGTTCAGTACAAGGTTCCTGCAACCTATACTGTTCTGCCTCCAGCCACTAACCCCCCTGGCTTCTGGTTCAGTACAGGGTTACTGCAACCTATGCTGTTCTGTCTCCAGCCCCTCACCCCACAGGTTTCTGGTTCAGTACAAGGTTCCTGCAACCTATGCTGTTCTGCATCCAGCCCCTCACCCGCAGGCTTCTGGTTCAGTACAGGGTTACTGCAACCTATGCTGTTCTGTCTCTAGGCCCTCACTTCACAGGCTTCTCTTTCAGTACAAGGTTCCTGCGCCTATGCTGTTCTGCATCCAGCCCCTCACCCCCAGGCTTCTGGTTCAGTAGAAGTTTCCTGCAACCTATGCTGTTCCGACTCCAGACCTTCACCCCACAGGCGTCTGGTTCAGGACTGGGTTCCTAACACCTATGCTGTTCTGCCTCCATCCCCTCGCCCCCAGGCTTCTGGTTCAGCACAGGGTTCTTGCAACCTATGCTGTTCTGTCTCCAGGCCCTCACCCCCAAGGCTTCTGGTTCAGTACAGGGTTCCTCCAACCTATGCTGTTCTGTCTCCAGCCCCTCTCCCCTAGTCTTCTGGCTCACCACAAGGTTCTGCCTCCAACCCATCACCCCCAGGCTTCTGGCTCACTACAAGGTTCCTGCAACCTATGCTGTTCTGCCTCCAGCCCCTCACCCCCCAGGATTCTGGCTCACTAAAAGGTTCCTGCAACCTATGCTGTTCTGTCGCCAGCCCCTCACCCTTCAGGCTTCTGGTTTAGTACAAGGTTCCTGCAACCTATGCTGTTCTGCCTCCAACCCCTCACCCCCCAGGCATCTGGTTCAGGGCAGTGTTCCTAAAATCTATGCTGTACTGTCTCCAGCTCCACACCCCCCATGCTTCTGGTTCAGTACAAGGTTCCTGCAACCTCTGCTGTTCTGTCTCAAGCCCCTCACCCCCCAGGCTTCTGGTTAATTTCAGGGCTCCTGTAACCTATACTCTTCTGCCTCCATCACCTCACCCCCCCAAGCTTCTGGCTCACTACAAGGTTCCTGCAACCTTTGCTGTTCTGCCTACAGCCCCTCACCCCCTAGGAGTCTGGTTCAGGACAGGGTTCCTACCTATGCTGTTCTGCCTCCAGCCCCTGCCCCCAAGCTTCTGGTTCAGTACAGGGTTCCTCCAACCTATGCTGTTCTGTCTCCAGACCCTCATCCCCAGTCTTCTGGCTCACCACAAGGTTCTGCCTCCAGCCCCTCACCCCCGGGCTTCTGGCTCACTACAAGGTTCCTGCAACCTCTGCTGTTCTGCCTCCACCCCCCGCCCAACCCACAGGCTTCTGGTTCAGTACAAGGTTCCTGCAACCTATACTGTTCTGCCACCAGCCCCTAACCCCCAAGGCTTATGGTTCAGTACAGGGTTACCTCAACCTATGCTGTTCTGTCTCCAGCCCCTCACCCCACAGTCTTCTGGTTCAGTACAACGTTCCTGAAACCTATGCTGTTCTATCTCCATCCCCTTACCTCCAGGCTTCTCGCTCAGTACAGGGTTCCTGCAACTGATGCTATTCTGTCTCCAGCCCCTCGCCCACCAGGCTTCTGGTTCAGTACAGGGTTCCTGCAACCTATGCTGTTCGTTCTCGCCCCCTCACCCCTCAGTCTTCTGGCTCACCACAAGGTTACTGCCACCTATGCTGTTCTACCCCCAGCCCCTCACCCCCAGGCTTCTGGTTCACTACAAGTTTCCTGCAACCTATGCGGTTCTGCCTCCAGCCCCTTAAACCCTAGGCTTCAGGTTCAGTGCAAGGTTCCTGCAATCTATGCTGTCTGTTTCCAAACCTTCACCCCCAGGCTTCTGGTTCAGTACAGGGTTCCTGAAACCTCTGCTGTTTGTTCCACAGCCCCTCACCCCCCAGTCTTCTGGCTCACCACAAGGTTCCTGTAACCTATGCTGTTCTGCCTCCAGCCCCTCAGCTCCCAGGCTTCTGGTTCACGACAAGGTTCCTGCAACCTATGCTGTTCTCTCTCCAGCCCCTCAGCCTCCTGGCTCAGTAAAAGGTTCCTGCAACATATGCTGTTCTGTCTCCAGCCACTCACGTCCCAGGATTCTGGCTCACTACAAGGTTCCTGCAACCTATGCTGTTCTGCCTCCAGCCCATCAACCCCTAGTGCTTCTGGTTCACTAAAAGTTTGCTGCAACCTATGCTGCTCTGCCTCCAGCCCCTCAGCCCCCAGGCTTCTGGTTCAGTACAGGGTTCCTACAACCTATGCTATTCTGCCTCCAGCCCCTCGCCCCGCCAGGCTTCTGGTTCAGCACAGGGTTCCTTCAATCTATGCTGTTTTTTCTCCAGCCCCTCATCCCCCAGGCTTCTGGTTCAGTACAAGATTCCTGCAACCTATGCTGTTCTGTCTCCATCGCCTAACCCCACAGGCTTCTTGCTCACTACAAGGTTCATGCAACCTATGTTGTTCTGTCTCCAGCCCCTCATCCCCCAGTCTTCTGGGTCACCACAAGGTTCCTACAACCTATGCTGTCCTGCCTCCAGCCCCTCGCCCCCCAGGCTTCTGGTTCAGTACAGGGTCGTGCACCTTATGCTGTTCTGTCTCTAGCCCCTTGCCCCCCAGGCATCTGGTGCGGTACAGGGTTCCTGCAGCCTATGCTGTTCTGTCTCCAGCCCCTTACCCACAGGCTTCTGGTTCAATACAGGGTTTCTGCAACCTAGGCTGTTCTGTCTAAAGCCCCTCATCCCCAGGCTTCTGGCTTACTAGTAGGTTCCTGCAACATATGCTGTTCTGTCTCCAGCCCCTCACCCCCCAGGATTCTAGCTCACTGAAAGGTTCCTGCAACCTATGCTGTTCTGCCTCCAACCCCTCACCACCCCAGGCATCTGGTTCAGGAAAGGGTTCCTAAAATCTATGTTGTTCTGCCTCCAGTCCCTCGCAACCCATGCTTCTGGTTCAGCACAGTGTTCTGGCAACTTATGCTGTACTGTCTCCAGCCCCTCACCCCCAGGCTTCTGGTTCAGTACAAGGTTCCTGCAACCTATGCTGTTCTGTCTCCAGCCCCTCACCCCACAGGCTTCTGGCTCACTACAAGGTTCCTGCAACCTATGCTGTTCTGTCTCTAGCCCCTCACCCCCCAGGCTTCTGGCTCAGTACAGGGTTACTGCAGCCTATTCTGTTCTGTCTCTAGCCCCTTATCCCCAGGTTTCTGACTCACCACAAGGTTCCTGCCACCTATGCAGTTCTGCATCCAACCCCTCGACTCCCAAGCT
The DNA here is from genome assembly GCF_040938575.1 of Ambystoma mexicanum. Taxonomy (NCBI): domain Eukaryota; kingdom Metazoa; phylum Chordata; class Amphibia; order Caudata; family Ambystomatidae; genus Ambystoma; species Ambystoma mexicanum. Next base: position 1,450,945,700 of record NC_090924.1, on the reverse strand, counting down.
TCTGGTTTACTACAAGGTTCCTGCAACCTATGCTGTTCTCTCCCCAGTCCCTTACCCCCCAGGCTTCTGGTTCAGTACAGGGTTACTGTAGCTTATGCTGTTCTGTCTAAAGCCCCTCACCCCAGGTTTCTGGCTCACTACAAGGTTACTGCAGCCTATGCTGTTCTGTATCCAGCCCCTAACCCCCCAGGGTTCAGTACAAGGTTCCTGCAACCTATGCTGTTCTTTTTTGAGCCCCTCAACCCCCAGTCTTTTGGCTCACCTCAGGGTTCTGCTTCCAGCCCCTCACCCCCCAGTCTTCTGGCTCACCACAAGGTTCTGCCTCCAGCCCCTCAACCCACAGGCTTCTGGTTCAGAACAAGGTTACTGCAACCTATACTGTTCTGTCTCCAGCCCCTCACCCCCCAGTCTTTGGGCTCACTACAAGGTTTCTTCAACCTATACTGTTCAGTCTCCAGCCTCTTGCCCCCCAGGCTTCTGGTTCAGTACAAGGTTCCTACAACCTATGCTGTCCTGCCTCCAGCCCCTCGGCCCCAGACTTCTGGTTCAGTACAGAGTTCCTGCTGTCTATGCTGTTCTGTCTCCAGCACCTGTCCACCATGCTTCTTTTTCAGTACAAGGTTCCTGTAAGCTAAGCTTTTCTTCCTACAGCCCCCACCCCCCAGGCTTCTCGTTCAGTACAGGGTTCCTGCAACCTATGCTATTCTGTCTCCAGCCCCTTGCCCACCAGACTTCTGGTTCAGTACAGGGTTCCTGCAACCTATGCTGTTATGTCTCCAACCCTTCACCCCCAGGATTCTGGTTCAGTAAAGGGTTACTGCAACCTATGCTGTTCTTTCTCCAGCCCCTCACCCCCCAGTCTTCTGGCTCACCACAAGGCTTCCTGTAACCTATGCTGTTCTGCCTCCAGCCCCTCTCCTCCCAGGCTTCTTGTACACAACAAGTTTCCTGCAAAATATGCTGTTCTGTCTCCAGCCCCTCACGCCCCAGGATTCTGGCTCACTACAAGATTCTGGCAACCCATGCTGTTTTGTCTCCAGCCCCTCACCCCCCAGTGCTTCCGGTTCACTACACGTTTCCTGCAACTGATGCTGTTCTGCCTACAGCCCCTCAGCCCCCCAGGCTTCTGGTTCAGTACAGGGTTCCTGCAACCTATGATGTTCTGTCTCCAGCCCCTTGCCCCCCAGGCTTCTGGTTCAGTTCAAGGTTCCTGCAACCTATGCTGTTCTGCCTCCAGCCCCTCGCCACCCATGCTTCTGGTTCAGCAAAGTGTTTCTGCAACCTATGCTGTACTGTCTCCAGCCCCTCACCCCCAGGCTTCTGGTTCAGTACAAGGTTCCTGCAACCTATGCTGTTCTTCCTCTAGCCCGCACCCCCTGGCTTCTGGTTCACTACAACGTTCCTGCAACCTATGCTGTCCTCTCCCCAGCCCCTCACCCCCCAGGCGTCTGGTTCAGTACAGGGTTACTGCAACCTATGCTGTTCTGCCTCCAGCCCCTCACCCCCCCGGTATCTGGTTCAGGATAGGATACCTAAAACTTATGCTGTTCTGCCTCCAGCCCCTCAACCCCAGGCTTCTGGTTCAGCACAGGGTTCCTGCAACCTATGCTGTACCCGTCTCCAGCACCTCAACCCCCAGGGTTCAGTACAAGGTTCTTGCAACCTATGCTGTTCTATCTCCAGCCCCTCAACCCCCAGGCTTCTGGCTCACAACAAGGTTCTGCCTCCAGCCCCTCACCCCCAGGGCTCTGACTCACAACAAGGTTCCTGCAACTTATGCTGTTCTGCCTCCAGCCCCTCAACCCACAGGCTTCTGGTTCAGTACAAGGTTCCTGCAACCTACACTGTTCTGCCTCCAGCCACTAACCCCCAGGCTTCTGGTTCAGTACAGGGTTACTGCAACCTATGCTGTTCTGTCTCCAGCCCCTCACCCCACAGGTTTCTGGTTCAGTACAAGGTTCCTGCAACCTATGCTGTTCTGCATCCAGCCCCTCACCCGCAGGCTTCTGGTTCAGTACAGGGTTACTGCAACCTATGCTGTTCTGTCTCCAGCCCCTCACTTCACAGGCTTCTCTTTCAGTACAAGGTTCCTGCGCCTATGCTGTTCTGCATCCAGCCCCTCACCCCCAGGCTTCTGGTTCAGTAGAAGTTTCCTGCAACCTATGCTGTTCCCACTCCAGACCTTCACCCCACAGGCGTCTGGTTCAGGACTGGGTTCCTAACACCTATGCTGTTCTGCCTCCATCCCCTCGCCCCCAGGCTTCTGGTTCAGCACAGGGTTCTTGCAACCTATGCTGTTCTGTCTCCAGGCCCTCACCCCCAAGGCTTCTGGTTCAGTACAGGGTTCCTCCAACCTATGCTGTTCTGTCTCCAGCCCCTCTCCCCTAGTCTTCTGGCTCACCACAAGGTTCTGCCTCCAACCCATCACCCCCCAGGCTTCTGGCTCACTACAAGGTTCCTGCAACCTATGCTGTTCTGCCTCCAGCCCCTCACCCCCCAGGATTCTGGCTCACTAAAAGGTTCCTGCAACCTATGCTGTTCTGTCGCCAGCCCCTCACCCTTCAGGCTTCTGGTTTAGTACAAGGTTCCTGCAACCTATGCTGTTCTGCCTCCAACCCCTCACCCCCCAGGCATCTGGTTCAGGGCAGTGTTCCTAAAATCTATGCTGTACTGTCTCCAGCTCCACACCCCCCATGCTTCTGGATCAGTACAAGGTTCCTGCAACCTCTGCTGTTCTGTCTCAAGCCCCTCACCCCCCAGGCTTCTGGTTCATTTCAGGGCTCCTGTAACCTATACTATTCTGCCTCCATCACCTCACCCCCCCCAAGCTTCTGGCTCACTACAAGGTTCCTGCAACCTTTGCTGTTCTGCCTACAGCCCCTCACCCCCTAGGAGTCTGGTTCAGGACAGGGTTCCTACCTATGCTGTTCTGCCTCCAGCCCCTGCCCCCAAGCTTCTGGTTCAGTACAGGGTTCCTCCAACCTATGCTGTTCTGTCTCCAGACCCTCATCCCCAGTCTTCTGGCTCACCACAAGGTTCTGCCTCCAGCCCCTCACCCCCGGGCTTCTGGCTCACTACAAGGTTCCTGCAACCTCTGCTGTTCTGCCTCCACCCCCCGCCCAACCCACAGGCTTCTGGTTCAGTACAAGGTTCCTGCAACCTATACTGTTCTGCCACCAGCCCCTAACCTCCCAGGCTTATGGTTCAGTACAGGGTTACCTCAACCTATGCTGTTCTGTCTCCAGTCCCTCACCCCACAGTCTTCTGGTTCAGTACAACGTTCCTGAAACCTATGCTGTTCTATCTCCATCCCCTTACCTCCAGGCTTCTCGCTCAGTACAGGGTTCCTGCAACTGATGCTATTCTGTCTCCAGCCCCTTGCCCACCAGACTTCTGGTTCAGTACAGGGTTCCTGCAACCTATGCTGTTATGTCTCCAACCCTTCACCCCCAGGATTCTGGTTCAGTAAAGGGTTACTGCAACCTATGCTGTTCTTTCTCCAGCCCCTCACCCCCCAGTCTTCTGGCTCACCACAAGGCTTCCTGTAACCTATGCTGTTCTGCCTCCAGCCCCTCTCCTCCCAGGCTTCTTGTACACAACAAGTTTCCTGCAAAATATGCTGTTCTGTCTCCAGCCCCTCACGCCCCAGGATTCTGGCTCACTACAAGGTTCTGGCAACCCATGCTGTTTTGTCTCCAGCCCCTCACCCCCCAGTGCTTCCGGTTCACTACACGTTTCCTGCAACTGATGCTGTTCTGCCTACAGCCCCTCAGCCCCCCAGGCTTCTGGTTCAGTACAGGGTTCCTGCAACCTATGATGTTCTGTCTCCAGCCCCTTGCCCCCCAGGCTTCTGGTTCAGTTCAAGGTTCCTGCAACCTATGCTGTTCTGCCTCCAGCCCCTCGCCACCCATGCTTCTGGTTCAGCAAAGTGTTTCTGCAACCTATGCTGTACTGTCTCCAGCCCCTCACCCCCAGGCTTCTGGTTCAGTACAAGGTTCCTGCAACCTATGCTGTTCTGTCTCCAGCCCCTCACCCCACAGGCTTCTGGCTCACTACAAGGTTCCTGCAACCTATGCTGTTCTTCCTCTAGCCCGCACCCCCTGGCTTCTGGTTCACTACAACGTTCCTGCAACCTATGCTGTCCTCTCCCCAGCCCCTCACCCCCCAGGCGTCTGGTTCAGTACAGGGTTACTGCAACCTATGCTGTTCTGCCTCCAGCCCCTCACCCCCCCGGTATCTGGTTCAGGATAGGATACCTAAAACTTATGCTGTTCTGCCTCCAGCCCCTCACCCCCAGGCTTCTGGTTCAGCACAGGGTTCCTGCAACCTATGCTGTACCCGTCTCCAGCACCTCAACCCCCAGGGTTCAGTACAAGGTTCTTGCAACCTATGCTGTTCTATCTCCAGCCCCTCAACCCCCAGGCTTCTGGCTCACAACAAGGTTCTGCCTCCAGCCCCTCACCCCCAGGGCTCTGACTCACAACAAGGTTCCTGCAACTTATGCTGTTCTGCCTCCAGCCCCTCAACCCACAGGCTTCTGGTTCAGTACAAGGTTCCTGCAACCTACACTGTTCTGCCTCCAGCCACTAACCCCCCAGGCTTCTGGTTCAGTACAGGGTTACTGCAACCTATGCTGTTCTGTCTCCAGCCCCTCACCCCACAGGTTTCTGGTTCAGTACAAGGTTCCTGCAACCTATGCTGTTCTGCATCCAGCCCCTCACCCGCAGGCTTCTGGTTCAGTACAGGGTTACTGCAACCTATGCTGTTCTGTCTCCAGCCCCTCACTTCACAGGCTTCTCTTTCAGTACAAGGTTCCTGCGCCTATGCTGTTCTGCATCCAGCCCCTCACCCCCAGGCTTCTGGTTCAGTAGAAGTTTCCTGCAACCTATGCTGTTCCGACTCCAGACCTTCACCCCACAGGCATCTGGTTCAGGACTGGGTTCCTAACATCTATGCTGTTCTGCCTCCATCCCCTCGCCCCCAGGCTTCTGGTTCAGCACAGGGTTCTTGCAACCTATGCTGTTCTGTCTCCAGGCCCTCACCCCCAAGGCTTCTGGTTCAGTACAGGGTTCCTCCAACCTATGCTGTTCTGTCTCCAGCCCCTCTCCCCTAGTCTTCTGGCTCACCACAAGGTTCTGCCTCCAACCCATCACCCCCCAGGCTTCTGGCTCACTACAAGGTTCCTGCAACCTATGCTGTTCTGCCTCCAGCCCCTCACCCCCCAGGATTCTGGCTCACTAAAAGGTTCCTGCAACCTATGCTGTTCTGTCGCCAGCCCCTCACCATTCAGGCTTCTGGTTTAGTACAAGGTTCCTGCAACCTATGCTGTTCTGCCTCCAACCCCTCACCCCCCAGGCATCTGGTTCAGGGCAGTGTTCCTAAAATCTATGCTGTACTGTCTCCAGCTCCACACCCCCCATGCTTCTGGTTCAGTACAAGGTTCCTGCAACCTCTGCTGTTCTGTCTCAAGCCCCTCACCCCCCAGGCTTCTGGTTCATTTCAGGGCTCCTGTAACCTATACTCTTCTGCCTCCATCACCTCACCCCCCCCAAGCTTCTGGCTCACTACAAGGTTCCTGCAACCTTTGCTGTTCTGCCTACAGCCCCTCACCCCCTAGGAGTCTGGTTCAGGACAGGGTTCCTACCTATGCTGTTCTGCCTCCAGCCCCTGCCCCCAAGCTTCTGGTTCAGTACAGGGTTCCTCCAACCTATGCTGTTCTGTCTCCAGACCCTCATCCCCAGTCTTCTGGCTCACCACAAGGTTCTGCCTCCAGCCCCTCACCCCCGGGCTTCTGGCTCACTACAAGGTTCCTGCAACCTCTGCTGTTCTGCCTCCACCCCCCGCCCAACCCACAGGCTTCTGGTTCAGTACAAGGTTCCTGCAACCTATACTGTTCTGCCACCAGCCCCTAACCCCCCAGGCTTATGGTTCAGTACAGGGTTACCTCAACCTATGCTGTTCTGTCTCCAGTCCCTCACCCCACAGTCTTCTGGTTCAGTACAACGTTCCTGAAACCTATGCTGTTCTATCTCCATCCCCTTACCTCCAGGCTTCTCGCTCAGTACAGGGTTCCTGCAACTGATGCTATTCTGTCTCCAGCCCCTTGCCCACCAGACTTCTGGTTCAGTACAGGGTTCCTGCAACCTATGCTGTTATGTCTCCAACCCTTCACCCCCAGGATTCTGGTTCAGTAAAGGGTTACTGCAACCTATGCTGTTCTTTCTCCAGCCCCTCACCCCCCAGTCTTCTGGCTCACCACAAGGCTTCCTGTAACCTATGCTGTTCTGCCTCCAGCCCCTCTCCTCCCAGGCTTCTTGTACACAACAAGTTTCCTGCAAAATATGCTGTTCTGTCTCCAGCCCCTCACGCCCCAGGATTCTGGCTCACTACAAGGTTCTGGCAACCCATGCTGTTTTGTCTCCAGCCCCTCACCCCCCAGTGCTTCCGGTTCACTACACGTTTCCTGCAACTGATGCTGTTCTGCCTACAGCCCCTCAGCCCCCCAGGCTTCTGGTTCAGTACAGGGTTCCTGCAACCTATGATGTTCTGTCTCCAGCCCCTTGCCCCCCAGGCTTCTGGTTCAGTTCAAGGTTCCTGCAACCTATGCTGTTCTGCCTCCAGCCCCTCGCCACCCATGCTTCTGGTTCAGCAAAGTGTTTCTGCAACCTATGCTGTACTGTCTCCAGCCCCTCACCCCCAGGCTTCTGGTTCAGTACAAGGTTCCTGCAACCTATGCTGTTCTGTCTCCAGCCCCTCACCCCACAGGCTTCTGGCTCACTACAAGGTTCCTGCAACCTATGCTGTTCTTCCTCTAGCCCGCACCCCCTGGCTTCTGGTTCACTACAACGTTCCTGCAACCTATGCTGTCCTCTCCCCAGCCCCTCACCCCCCAGGCGTCTGGTTCAGTACAGGGTTACTGCAACCTATGCTGTTCTGCCTCCAGCCCCTCACCCCCCCGGTATCTGGTTCAGGATAGGATACCTAAAACTTATGCTGTTCTGCCTCCAGCCCCTCACCCCCAGGCTTCTGGTTCAGCACAGGGTTCCTGCAACCTATGCTGTACCCGTCTCCAGCACCTCAACCCCCAGGGTTCAGTACAAGGTTCTTGCAACCTATGCTGTTCTATCTCCAGCCCCTCAACCCCCAGGCTTCTGGCTCACAACAAGGTTCTGCCTCCAGCCCCTCACCCCCAGGGCTCTGACTCACAACAAGGTTCCTGCAACTTATGCTGTTCTGCCTCCAGCCCCTCAACCCACAGGCTTCTGGTTCAGTACAAGGTTCCTGCAACCTACACTGTTCTGCCTCCAGCCACTAACCCCCCAGGCTTCTGGTTCAGTACAGGGTTACTGCAACCTATGCTGTTCTGTCTCCAGCCCCTCACCCCACAGGTTTCTGGTTCAGTACAAGGTTCCTGCAACCTATGCTGTTCTGCATCCAGCCCCTCACCCGCAGGCTTCTGGTTCAGTACAGGGTTACTGCAACCTATGCTGTTCTGTCTCCAGCCCCTCACTTCACAGGCTTCTCTTTCAGTACAAGGTTCCTGCGCCTATGCTGTTCTGCATCCAGCCCCTCACCCCCAGGCTTCTGGTTCAGTAGAAGTTTCCTGCAACCTATGCTGTTCCGACTCCAGACCTTCACCCCACAGGCATCTGGTTCAGGACTGGGTTCCTAACACCTATGCTGTTCTGCCTCCATCCCCTCGCCCCCAGGCTTCTGGTTCAGCACAGGGTTCTTGCAACCTATGCTGTTCTGTCTCCAGGCCCTCACCCCCAAGGCTTCTGGTTCAGTACAGGGTTCCTCCAACCTATGCTGTTCTGTCTCCAGCCCCTCTCCCCTAGTCTTCTGGCTCACCACAAGGTTCTGCCTCCAACCCATCACCCCCCAGGCTTCTGGCTCACTACAAGGTTCCTGCAACCTATGCTGTTCTGCCTCCAGCCCCTCACCCCCCAGGATTCTGGCTCACTAAAAGGTTCCTGCAACCTATGCTGTTCTGTCGCCAGCCCCTCACCATTCAGGCTTCTGGTTTAGTACAAGGTTCCTGCAACCTATGCTGTTCTGCCTCCAACCCCTCACCCCCCAGGCATCTGGTTCAGGGCAGTGTTCCTAAAATCTATGCTGTACTGTCTCCAGCTCCACACCCCCCATGCTTCTGGTTCAGTACAAGGTTCCTGCAACCTCTGCTGTTCTGTCTCAAGCCCCTCACCCCCCAGGCTTCTGGTTCATTTCAGGGCTCCTGTAACCTATACTCTTCTGCCTCCATCACCTCACCCCCCCCAAGCTTCTGGCTCACTACAAGGTTCCTGCAACCTTTGCTGTTCTGCCTACAGCCCCTCACCCCCTAGGAGTCTGGTTCAGGACAGGGTTCCTACCTATGCTGTTCTGCCTCCAGCCCCTGCCCCCAAGCTTCTGGTTCAGTACAGGGTTCCTCCAACCTATGCTGTTCTGTCTCCAGACCCTCATCCCCAGTCTTCTGGCTCACCACAAGGTTCTGCCTCCAGCCCCTCACCCCCGGGCTTCTGGCTCACTACAAGGTTCCTGCAACCTCTGCTGTTCTGCCTCCACCCCCAGCCCAACCCACAGGCTTCTGGTTCAGTACAAGGTTCCTGCAACCTATACTGTTCTGCCACCAGCCCCTAACCCCCCAGGCTTATGGTTCAGTACAGGGTTACCTCAACCTATGCTGTTCTGTCTCCAGCCCCTCACCCCACAGTCTTCTGGTTCAGTACAACGTTCCTGAAACCTATGCTGTTCTATCTCCATCCCCTTACCTCCAGGCTTCTCGCTCAGTACAGGGTTCCTGCAACTGATGCTATTCTGTCTCCAGCCCCTCGCCCACCAGGCTTCTGGTTCAGTACAGGGTTCCTGCAACCTATGCTGTTCGTTCTCGCCCCCTCACCCCTCAGTCTTCTGGCTCACCACAAGGTTACTGCCACCTATGCTGTTCTGCCCCCAGCCCCTCACCCCCAGACTTCTGGTTCACTACAAGTTTCCTGCAACCTATGCGGTTCTGCCTCCAGCCCCTTAAACCCTAGGCTTCAGGTTCAGTGCAAGGTTCCTGCAATCTATGCTGTCTGTTTCCAAACCTTCACCCCCAGGCTTCTGGTTCAGTACAGGGTTCCTGAAACCTCTGCTGTTTGTTCCACAGCCCCTCACCCCCAGTCTTCTGGCTCACCACAAGGTTCCTGTAACCTATGCTGTTCTGCCTCCAGCCCCTCAGCTCCCAGGCTTCTGGTTCACGACAAGGTTCCTGCAACCTATGCTGTTCTCTCTCCAGCCCCTCAGCCTCCTGGCTCAGTAAAAGGTTCCTGCAACATATGCTGTTCTGTCTCCAGCCACTCACGTCCCAGGATTCTGGCTCACTACAAGGTTCCTGCAACCTATGCTGTTCTGCCTCCAGCCCATCAACCCCTAGTGCTTCTGGTTCACTAAAAGTTTGCTGCAACCTATGCTGCTCTGCCTCCAGCCCCTCAGCCCCCAGGCTTCTGGTTCAGTACAGGGTTCCTACAACCTATGCTATTCTGCTTCCAGCCCCTCGCCCCGCCAGGCTACTGGTTCAGCACAGGGTTCCTTCAATCTATGCTGTTTTTTCTCCAGCCCCTCACCCGCCAGGCTTCTGGTTCAGTACAAGATTCCTGCAACCTATGCTGTTCTGTCTCCATCGCCTAACCCCACAGGCTTCTTGCTCACTACAAGGTTCATGCACCCTATGTTGTTCTGTCTCCAGCCCCTCATCCCCCAGTCTTCTGGCTCACCACAAGGTTCCTACAACCTATGCTGTCCTGCCTCCAGCCCCTTGCCCCCCAGGCTTCTGGTTCAGTACAGGGTCGTGCAACTTATGCTGTTCTGTCTCTAGCCCCTTGCCCCCCAGGCTTCGGGTTCATTTCAGGGCTCCTGTAACCTATACTCTTCTGCCTCCATCACCTCACCCCCCCCAGGCTTCTGGCTCATTACAAGGTTCCTGCAACCTATGCTGTTCTGTCTGCAGCCCCTTACCCACAGGCTTCTGGTTCAGTACAAGGTTCCTGCAACCTTTGCTGTTCTGCCTACAGCCCCTCACCCCCTAGGAGTCTGGTTCAGGATAGGGTTCCTACCTATGCTGTTCTGCCTCCAGCCCCTCGCCCCCAAGCTTCTGGTTCAGTACAGGGTTCCTCCAACCTATGCTGTTCTGTCTCCAGACCCTCATCCCCAGTCTTCTGGCTCACCACAAGGTTCTGCCTCCAGCCCCTCACCCCCCGGGCTTCTGGCTCACTACAAGGTTCCTGCAACCTCTGCTGTTCTGCCTCCACCCCCCCCCCCAACCCACAGGCTTCTGGTTCAGTACAAGGTTCCTGCAACCTATACTGTTCTGCCACCAGCCCCTAACCCCCCAGGCTTATGGTTCAGTACAGGGTTACCTCAACCTATGCTGTTCTGTCTCCAGCCCTTCACCCCACAGTCTTCTGGTTCAGTACAACGTTCCTGCAACCTATGCTGTTCTATCTCCATTCCCTTACCTCCAGGCTTCTCGCTCAGTACAGGGTTCCTGCAACTGATGCTATTCTGTCTCCAGCCCCTCGCCCACCAGGCTTCTGGTTCAGTACAGGGTTACTGCCACCTATGCTGTTCTGCCCCCAGCCCCTCATCCCCAGGCTTCTGGTTCACTTCAAGTTTCCTGCAACTTATGCGGTTCTGCCTCCAGCCCCTTAAACCCTAGGCTTCAGGTTCAGTGCAAGGTTCCTGCAATCTATGCTGTTTGTTTCCAAACCTTCACTCCCAGGCTTCTGGTTCAGTACAGGGTTCCTGCAACCTCTGCTGTTTGTTCCACAGCCCCTCACCCCCCTGCAGTCTTCTGGCTCACCACAAGGTTCCTGTAACCTATGCTGTTCTGCCTCCAGCCCCTCACCTCCCAGGCTTCTGGTTCACGACAAGGTTCCTGCAACCTATGCTGTTCTCTCTCCAGCCCCTCAGCCTCCTGGCTCAGTAAAAGGTTCCTGCAACATATGCTGTTCTGTCTCCAGCCGCTCACGTCCCAGGATTCTGGCTCACTACAAGGTTCCTGCAACCTATGCTGTTCTGCCTCCAGCCCATCAGCCCCTAGTGCTTCTGGTTCACTTAAAGTTTGCTGCAACCTATGCTGCTCTGCCTCCAGCCCCTCAGCCCCCAGGCTTCTGGTTCAGTACAGGGTTCCTACAACCTATGCTATTCTGCCTCCAGCCCCTCTCCCAGCCAGGCTTCTGGTTCAGCACAGGGTTCCTTCAATCTATGCTGTTTTTTCTCCAGCCCCTCATCCCCCAGGCTTCTGGTTCAGTACAAGATTCCTGCAACCTATGCTGTTCTGTCTCCATCGCCTAACCCCACAGGCTTCTTGCTCACTACAAGGTTCATGCAACCTATGTTGTTCTGTCTCCAGCCCCTCATCCCCCAGTCTTCTGGGTCACCACAAGGTTTCTACAACCTATGCTGTCCTGCCTCCAGCCCCTCGCCCCCCAGGCTTCTGGTTCAGTACAGGGTCGTGCACCTTATGCTGTTCTGTCTCTAGCCCCTTGCCCCCTAGGCATCTGGTTCGGTACAGGGTTCCTGCAGCCTATGCTGTTCTGTCTCCAGCCCCTTACCCACAGGCTTCTGGTTCAATACAGGGTTTCTGCAACCTAGGCTGTTCTGTCTAAAGCCCCTCATCCCCAGGCTTCTGGCTTACTAGTAGGTTCCTGCAACATATGCTGTTCTGTCTCCAGCCCCTCACCCCCGAGGATTCTAGCTCACTGAAAGGTTCCTGCAACCTATGCTGTTCTGCCTCCAACCCCTCACCACCCCAGGCATCTGGTTCAGGAAAGGGTTCCTAAAATCTATGTTGTTCTGCCTCCAGTCCCTCGCAACCCATGCTTCTGGTTCAGCACAGTGTTCTGGCAACTTATGCTGTACTGTCTCCAGCCCCTCACCCCCAGGCTTCTGGTTCAGTACAAGGTTCCTGCAACCTATGCTGTTCTGTCTCCAGCCCCTCACCCCACAGGCGTCTGGCTCACTACAAGGTTCCTGCAACCTATGCTGTTCTGTCTCTAGCCCCTCACCCCCCAGGCTTCTGGCTCAGTACAGGGTTACTGCAGCCTATTCTGTTCTGTCTCTAGCCCCTTATCCCCAGGTTTCTGACTCACCACAAGGTTCCTGCCACCTATGCAGTTCTGCATCCAACCCCTCGACTCCCAAGCTTCTGGTTTACTACAAGGTTCCTGTAACCTATGCTGTTCTCTCCCCAGTCCCTTACCCCCCAGGCTTCTGGTTCAGTACAGGGTTACTGTAGCTTATGCTGTTCTGTCTAAAGCCCCTCACCCCAGGTTTCTGGCTCACTACAAGGTTACTGCAGCCTATGCTGTTCTGTATCCAGCCCCTAACCCCCCAGGGTTCAGTACAAGGTTCCTGCAACCTATGCTGTTCTTTTTTGAGCCCCTCAACCCCCAGTCTTTTGGCTCACCTCAGGGTTCTGCATCCAGCCCCTCACCCCCCAGTCTTCTGGCTCACCACAAGGTTCTGCCTCCAGCCCCTCAACCCACAGGCTTCTGGTTCAGAACAAGGTTACTGCAACCTATACTGTTCTGTCTCCAGCCCCTCACCCCCCAGTCTTCGGGCTCACTACAAGGTTTCTTCAACCTATACTGTTCAGTCTCCAGCCTCTTGCCCCCCAGGCTTCTGGTTCAGTACAAGGTTCCTACAACCTATGCTGTCCTGCCTCCAGCCCCTCGGTGCCAGACTTCTGGTACAGTACAGAGTTCCTGCTGTCTATGCTGTTCTGTCTCCAGCACCTGTCCACCATGCTTCTTTTTCAGTACAAGGTTCCTGTAAGCTAAGCTTTTCTTCCTACAGCCCCCACCCCCCAGGCTTCTCGTTCAGTACAGGGTTCCTGCAACCTATGCTATTCTGTCTCCAGCCCCTTGCCCACCAGACTTCTGGTTCAGTACAGGGTTCCTGCAACCTATGCTGTTATGTCTCCAACCCTTCACCCCCAGGATTCTGGTTCAGTAAAGGGTTACTGCAACCTATGCTGTTCTTTCTCCAGCCCCTCACCCCCCAGTCTTCTGGCTCACCACAAGGCTTCCTGTAACCTATGCTGTTCTGCCTCCAGCCTCTATCCTCCCAGGCTTCTTGTACACAACAAGGTTCCTGCAAAATATGCTGTTCTGTCTCCAGCCCCTCACGCCCCAGGATTCTGGCTCACTACAAGGTTCTGGCAACCCATGCTGTTTTTGTCTCCAGCCCCTCACACCCCAGTGCTTCCGGTTCACTACACGTTTCCTGCAACTGATGCTGTTCTGCCTACAGCCCCTCAGCCCCCCAGGCTTCTGGTTCAGTACAGGGTTCCTGCAACCTATGATGTTCTGTCTCCAGCCCCTTGCCCCCCAGGCTTCTGGTTCAGTTCAAGGTTCCTGCAACCTATGCTGTTCTGCCTCCAGCCCCTCGCCACCCATGCTTCTGGTTCAGCAAAGTGTTTCTGCAACCTATGCTGTACTGTCTCCAGCCCCTCACCCCCAGGCTTCTGGTTCAGTACAAGGTTCCTGCAACCTATGCTGTTCTGTCTCCAGCCCCTCACCCCACAGGCTTCTGGCTCACTACAAGGTTCCTGCAACCTATGCTGTTCTTCCTCTAGCCCGCACCCCCTGGCTTCTGGTTCACTACAACGTTCCTGCAACCTATGCTGTCCTCTCCCCAGCCCCTCACCCCCCAGGCGTCTGGTTCAGTACAGGGTTACTGCAACCTATGCTGTTCTGCCTCCAGCCCCTCACCCCCCGGTATCTGGTTCAGGATAGGATACCTAAAACTTATGCTGTTCTGCCTCCAGCCCCTCACCCCCAGGCTTCTGGTTCAGCACAGGGTTCCTGCAACCTATGCTGTACCCGTCTCCAGCACCTCAACCCCCAGGGTTCAGTACAAGGTTCTTGCAACCTATGCTGTTCTATCTCCAGCCCCTCAACCCCCAGGCTTCTGGCTCACAACAAGGTTCTGCCTCCAGCCCCTCACCCCCAGGGCTCTGACTCACAACAAGGTTCCTGCAACTTATGCTGTTCTGCCTCCAGCCCCTCAACCCACAGGCTTCTGGTTCAGTACAAGGTTCCTGCAACCTACACTGTTCTGCCTCCAGCCACTAACCCCCCAGGCTTCGGGTTCAGTACAGGGTTACTGCAACCTATGCTGTTCTGTCTCCAGCCCCTCACCCCACAGGTTTCTGGTTCAGTACAAGGTTCCTGCAACCTATGCTGTTCTGCATCCAGCCCCTCACCCGCAGGCTTCTGGTTCAGTACAGGGTTACTGCAACCTATGCTGTTCTGTCTCCAGCCCCTCACTTCACAGGCTTCTATTTCAGTACAAGGTTCCTGCGCCTATGCTGTTCTGCATCCAGACCCTCACCCCCAGGCTTCTGGTTCAGTAGAAGTTTCCTGCAACCTATGCTGTTCCGACTCCAGACCTTCACCCCACAGGCGTCTGGTTCAGGACTGGGTTCCTAACACCTATGCTGTTCTGCCTCCATCCCCTCGCCCCCAGGCTTCTGGTTCAGCACAGGGTTCTTGCAACCTATGCTGTTCTGTCTCCAGGCCCTCACCCCCAATGCTTCTGGTTCAGTACAGGGTTCCTCCAACCTATGCTGTTCTGTCTCCAGCCCCTCTCCCCTAGTCTTCTGGCTCACCACAAGGTTCTGCCTCCAACCCATCACCCCCCAGGCTTCTGGCTCACTACAAGGTTCCTGCAACCTATGCTGTTCTGCCTCCAGCCCCTCAACCCACAGGCTTCTGGTTCAGTACAAGGTTCCTGCAACCTATACTGTTCTGCCTCCAGCCCATAACCCCCCAGGCTTCTGGTACAGTACAGGGTTACTGCAACCTATGCTGTTTTGTCTCCAGCCCCTCACCCCACAGGCTTCTGGTTCAGTACAAGGTTCCTGCAACCTATGCTGTTCTTCCTCCAGCCCCTCACCCCCAGGCTTCTGGTTCAGTACAGGGTTCCTGCAACCTATGCTGTTCTGTCTCCAACCCCTCGCCGACCCAGGCTTCTTGTTCAGGACAAGATTCCTGCAACCTATGTTGTTCTGTCTCCAGCCCCCACCCAGCAGGCTTCTAGCTCAGTACAGTGTTTCAGCAACCTATGCTGTTCTGTCTTCAGCCCCTTGCCCCCCAGGCTTCTGGTTCAGTACAAGGTTCCTACACTCTATGCTGTCCTGCCTCCAGCCCTGTGGCCCCAGACTTCTGGTTCAGTACAGGGTTCCTGCATCCTATGCTGTTCTGTCTCCAGCCCCTTGCCCCCCAGGCTTCTTTTTCAGTACAAGGTTCCTGCAAGCTAAGCTGTTCTTCCTCCAGCCCCTCACCCCCCAGGCTTCTGGTTCAGTACAGGGTTCCTGCAACCTATGCTGTTCTGTCTCCAACCCTTCACCCCCAGGCTTCTGGTTCAGTACAGGGTTACAGCAACCTATGCTGTTCTGTCTCCAGCCCCTCACACCCCAGTCTTCTGGCTCAACACAAGGTTCCCGTAACCTATGCTGTTCTGCCTCCAGCCCCTCACCTCCCAGGCTTCTTGTTCACGACAAGGTTCCTGCAACCTATGCTGTTCTCTCTCCAGCCCCTCAGCCTCCAGGCTCAGTACAAGGTTCCTGCAACATATGCTGTTCTGGCTGAGGCACCTCACGCCCCAGGATTTTGGCTCACTGTTCTGCCTCCAGCCACTAACCCCCCAGGCTTCTGGTTCAGTACAGGGTTACTGCAACCTATGCTGTTCTGTCTCCACCCCTCACCCCACAGGTTTCTGGTTCAGTACAAGGTTCCTGCAACCTATGCTGTTCTGCATCCAGCCCCTCGCCCCCCAGGCTTCTGGTTCAGTACAGGGTTCCTGCAACCTATGCTGTTCTGTCTCCAGCCCCTCACCCACCAAGCTTCTGGCTCAGTACAGCATTACAGCAACCTATGCTGTTCTGTAACCAGCCCCTCACCCCCAAGCATCTGGTTCAGTACAGGGCTCGTGCAACCTATGCTGTATTCCCTCCAGCCCTTCACCCCAGGCTTCTGGTTTGGTACAGGGCTCATGCAACCTATGCTGTCCTGCCTACAGTCCCTCGCCCCCCAGGCTTCTGGTTCAGTACAGGGTTCCTGCAATTTATGCTGTTCTGCCTCCAGTCCTTTGCCCCCCAGGCTTCTGGTTCAGTACAGGGTTACTGCAGCCTATGCTGTTCTGTCTAAAACCCCTCACCCCAGGCTTCTGGTTCAGTACAAGGTTCCTGCAACCTATGCTGTTCTGTCTCCAGCCCCTCACCCCCCAGGCGTCTGGTTCAGGATAGGGTTCCTAAAACCTATGCTGTTCTGCCTCCAGCCCCTCACCCCCAGGCTTCTGGTTCAGCACAGGGTTCCTGCAACCTATGCTGTACTGTCTCCAGCCCCTCAACCCCCAGGTTTCAGTACAAGGTTCTTGCAACCTATGCTGTTCTATCTCCAGCCCCTCACCCCCCAGGCTTCTAGCTCACAAGGTTCTGCCTCCTGCCCCTCACCCCCAAGGCTTCTGGTTCAGAACAAGGTTACTGCAACCTATGCCGTTCTGCATCCAGCCCCTCACCCCCAGGCTTCTGGTTCAGTACAGGGTTACAGCAAACTATGCTGTTCTGTCTCCAGCCCCTCACCCCACAGGGTTCTGGCTCACAACAAGGTTCTGCCTCCAGCCCCTCACCCCCAGGGCTCTGACTCACAACAAGGTTCCTGCAACTTATGCTGTTCTGCCTCCAGCCACTCAACCCACAGGCTTCTGGTTCAGTACAAGGTTCCTGCAACCTATACTGTTCTGCCTCCAGCCACTAACCCCCCTGGCTTCTGGTTCAGTACAGGGTTACTGCAACCTATGCTGTTCTGTCTCCAGCCCCTCACCCCACAGGTTTCTGGTTCAGTACAAGGTTCCTGCAACCTATGCTGTTCTGCATCCAGCCCCTCACCCGCAGGCTTCTGGTTCAGTACAGGGTTACTGCAACCTATGCTGTTCTGTCTCCAGGCCCTCACTTCACAGGCTTCTCTTTCAGTACAAGGTTCCTGCGCCTATGCTGTTCTGCATCCAGCCCCTCACCCCCAGGCTTCTGGTTCAGTAGAAGTTTCCTGCAACCTATGCTGTTCCGACTCCAGACCTTCACCCCACAGGCGTCTGGTTCAGGACTGGGTTCCTAACACCTATGCTGTTCTGCCTCCATCCCCTCGCCCCCAGGCTTCTGGTTCAGCACAGGGTTCTTGCAACCTATGCTGTTCTGTCTCCAGGCCCTCACCCCCAAGGCTTCTGGTTCAGTACAAGGTTCCTCCAACCTATGCTGTTCTGTCTCCAGCCCCTCTCCCCCAGTCTTCTGGCTCACCACAAGGTTCTGCCTCCAGCCCATCACCCCCCAGGCTTCTGGCTCACTACAAGGTTCCTGCAACCTATGCTGTTCTGCCTCCAGCCCCTCAACCCACAGGCTTCTGGTTCAGTACAAGGTTCCTGCAACCTATACTGTTCTGCCTCCAGCCCATAACCCCCCAGGCTTCTGGTTCAGTACAGGGTTACTGCAACCTATGCTGTTTTGTCTCCAGCCCCTCACCCCACAGGCTTCTGGTTCAGTACAAGGTTCCTGCAACCTATGCTGTTCTTCCTCCAGCCCCTCACCCCCAGGCTTCTGGTTCAGTACAGGGTTCCTGCAACCTATGCTGTTCTGTCTCCAACCCCTCGCCGACCCAGGCTTCTTGTTCAGGACAAGATTCCTGTAACCTATGTTGTTCTGTCTCCAGCCCCCCACCCAGCAGGCTTCTCGCTCAGTACAGTGTTTCAGCAACCTATGCTGTTCTGTCTTCAGCCCCTTGCCCCCCAGGCTTCTGGTTCAGTACAAGGTTCCTACACCCTATGCTGTCCTGCCTCCAGCCCTTCGGCCCCAGACTTCTGGTTCAGTACAGGGTTCCTGCATCCTATGCTGTTCTGTCTCCAGCCCCTTGCCCCCCAGGCTTCTTTTTCAGTACAAGGTTCCTGCAAGCTAAGCTGTTCTTCCTCCAGCCCCTCACCCCCCAGGCTTCTGGTTCAGTACAGGGTTCCTGCAACCTATGCTGTTCTGTCTCCAACCCTTCACCCCCAGGCTTCTGGTTCAGTACAGGGTTACAGCAACCTATGCTGTTCTGTCTCCAGCCCCTCACACCCCAGTCTTCTGGCTCAACACAAGGTTCCAGTAACCTATGCTGTTCTGCCTCCAGCCCCTCACCTCCCAGGCTTCTTGTTCACAACAAGGTTCCTGCAACCTATGCTGTTCTCTCTCCAGCCCCTCAGCCTCCAGGCTCAGTACAAGGTTCCTGCAACATATGCTGTTCTGGCTCCAGCACCTCACGCCCCAGGATTTTGGCTCACTGTTCTGCCTCCAGCCACTAACCCCCCAGGCTTCTGGTTCAGTACAGGGTTACTGCAACCTATGCTGTTCTGTCTCCACCCCTCACCCCACAGGTTTCTGGTTCAGTACAAGGTTCCTGCAACCTATGCTGTTCTGCATCCAGCCCCTCGCCCCCCAGGCTTCTGGTTCAGTACAGGGTTCCTGCAACCTATGCTGTTCTGTCTCCAGCCCCTCACCCACCAGGCTTCTGGCTCAGTACAGCATTACAGCAACCTATGCTGTTCTGTAACCAGCCCCTCACCCCCAAGCATCTGGTTCAGTACAGGGCTCGTGCAACCTATGCTGTATTCCCTCCAGCCCCTCACCCCAGGCTTCTGGTTTGGTACAGGGCTTGTGCAACCTATGCTGTCCTGCCTACAGCCCCTCGCCTCCAGGCTTCTGGTTCAGTACAGAGTTCCTGCAATTTATGCTGTTCTGCCTCCAGTCCCTTGCCCCCCAGGCTTCTGGTTCAGTACAGGGTTACTGCAGCCTATGCTGTTCTGTCTAAAGCCCCTCACCCCAGGCTTCTGGTTCAGTACAGAGTTCCTGCAATTTATGCTGTTCTGCCTCCAGTCCCTTGCCCCCCAGGCTTCTGGTTCAGTACAGGGTTACTGCAGCCTATGCTGTTCTGTCTAAAGCCCGTCACCCCAGGCTTCTGGTTCAGTACAAGGTTCCTGCAACCTATGCTGTTCTGCCTCCAGCCCCTCACCCCCCAGGCGTCTGGTTCAGGATAGGGTACCTAAAACCTATGCTGTTCTGCCTCCAGCCCCTCACCCCCAGGCTTCTGGTTCAGCACAGGGTTCCTGCAATCTATGCTGTACTGTCTCCAGCCCCTCAACCCCCAGGTTTCAGTACAAGGTTCTTGCAACCTATGCTGTTCTATCTCCAGCCCCTCACCCCCCAGGCTTCTAGCTCACAAGGTTCTGCCTCCTGCCCCTCACCCCCAAGGCTTCTGGTTCAGAACAAGGTTCCTGCAACCTATGCCGTTCTGCATCCAGCCCCTCACCCCCAGACTTCTGGTTCAGTACAGGGTTACTGCAACCTATGCTGTTCTGTCTCCAGCCCCTCACCCCACAGGGGTCTGGTTCAGTACAAGGTTCCTGCAACCTATGGTGTTCTGCATCCAGCCCCTCACCCCCAGACTTCTGGTTCAGTACAAGTTTCCTGCAACCTATGCTGTTCCGACTCTAGCCCTTCACCCCACAGGCGTCTGGTTCAGGACAGGGTTCCTAAAACCTATGCGGTTCTGTCTCCAGCCCCTCACCCCCCAGGCTTCTGGTTCAGTACAGGGTTCCTCCAACCTATGCTGTTCTGTCTCCAGCCCCTTTCCCCCAGTCTTCTGTCTCACCACAAGGTTGTGCCTCCAGCCCATCACCCCCCAGGCTTCTGGTTCAGTACAAGGTTCCTGCAACCTATACTATTCTGCCTCCAGCCCCTAACCCCCAGGCTTCTGGTTCAGTACAGGGTTACTGCAACCTATGCTGTTCTGTCTCCAGCCCCTCACCCCACAGGCTTCTGGTTCAGTACAAGGTTCCTGCAACCTATGCTGTTCTGCCTGCATCCCCTCACCCCCAGGCTTCTGGTTCAGTACAGGGTTCCTGCAACCTATGCTGTTCTGTCTCCAACCCATCGCCGACCCAGGCTTCTGGTTCAGGACAAGATTCCTGCAACCTATGTTGTTCTGTATCCAGCCCCTTGCCCCGAGGTTTCTGGTTCAGTACAAGGTTCCTACAACCTATGCTGTCCTGCCTCCAGCCCCTCGGCCCCACACTTCTGGTTTAGTACAGGCTTCCTGCAGCCTATGCTGTTCTGCCTCCATCCCCTGTCCCCAGGCTTCTTATTCAGTACAAGGTTCCTGCAAGCTAAGCTGTTCTTCCTCCAGCCCATCACCCCCAGGCTTCTGGTTCAGTACAGGGTTCCTGAAACCTATGCTGTTCTGTCTCCAACCCTTCACCCCCAGGCGTCTGGTTCAGTCCAGGGTTACTGCAGCCTATGTTGTTCTGTCTCCAGCCCCTTACCCACAGGCTTCTGGTTCAATACAGGGTTACTGCAATCTATGCTGTTCTGTCTAAAGACCCTCATCCCCAGGCTTCTGGCTTACTAGTAGGTTCCTGCAACATATGCTGTTCTGTCTCCAGCCCCTCACCCACCAGGATTCTAGCTCACTAAAAGGTTCCTGCTATCTATACTGGTCTGCCTCTAGCCCATCACCACCCCAGGCATCTGGTTCAGGACAGGGTTCCTAAAATCTATGTTGTTCTGCCTCCAGTCCCTCGCAACCCATGCTTCTGGTTCAGCACAGTGTTCTGGCAACCTATGCTGTACTGTCTCCAGCCCCTCACCCCCAGGCTTCTGGTTCAGTACAAGGCTCCGGCAACCTATGCTGTTCTGTCTCCAGCCCCTCACACCACAGGCTTCTGGCTCACTACAAGGTTCTTGCAACCTATGCTGTTCTGCCTCTAGCCCGCACCCCCTGGCTACTGGTTCACTACAACATTCCTGCAACCTATGCTGTTCTGTCTCTAGCCCCTCACCCCTCAGGATTCTGGTTCAGTACAGGGTTACTGCAGCCTATGCTGTTCTGTCTAAAGCCCCTCAACCCCAGGTTTCTGGCTCACTACAAGGTTACTGCAGCCTATGCTGTTCTGTCTCCAGCCCCTCAACCCCCAGTCTTCTGGCTCACCTCAAGGTTCTGCCTCCAGCCCCTAACCCCCCAGTCTTCTGGCTCACCACAAGGTTCTGCCTCCAGCCCCTCAACCCACAATATTCTGGTTCAGAACAAGGTTATTGCAACCTATACTGTTCTGTCTCCAGCCCCTCACCCCCCAGTCATCGGGCTCACTACAAGGTTTCTTCAACCTATACTATTCAGTCTCCAGCCTCTTGCCCCCCAGGCTTCTGGTTCAGTACAAGGTTCCTGCAACCTATGCTGTCCTGCCTCCAGCCCCTCGGCCGCAGACGTCTGGTTCAGTACAAGGTTCCTGCTGTCTATGCTGTTCTGTCTCCAGCACCTGTCCACAATGCTTCTTTTTCAGTACAAGGTTCCTGCAAGCTAAGCTGTTCTTCCTACAGCCCCCACCCCCCAGGCTTCTCGTTCAGTACAGGGTTCCTGCAACCTATGCTATTCTGTCTCCAGCCCCTTGCCCACCAGGCTTCTGGTTCAGTACAAGGTTCCTGCAACCTATGCTGTTATGTCTCCAACCCTTCACCCTCAGGGTTCTGGTTCAGTACAGGGTTACTGCAACCTATGCTGTTCTGTCTCCAGCCCCTCACCCCCCAGTCTTCTGGCTCACCACAAGGCTTCCTGTAACCTATGCTGTTCTGCCTCCAGCCCCTCTCCTCCCAGGCTTCTTGTACACGACAAGGTTCCTGCAAAATATGCTGTTCTGTCTCCAGCCCCTCACCCCACAGGATTCTGGCTCACTACAAGGTTCTGGCAACCTCTGCTGTTCTGTCTCCAGCCCCTCACCCCCCAGTGCTTCTGGTTCACTACAAGTTTCCTGCAACCTATGCTCTTCTGCCTCCAGCCCCTCACCACCAGGTTTCAGGTTCAGTACAGAGTTCCTGCAACCTATGCTGTACTGTCTCCAGCCCCTCACCCCCAGGCTTCTGGTTCAGTGCAAGGTTCCTGCAACCTATGCTGTTCTGTCTCCAGCCCCTCACCCCACAGGCTTCTGGCTCACTACAAGGTTCCTGCAACATATGCTGTTCTTCCTCTAGCCCGCACCCCCCTGGCTTCTGGTTCACTACAACGTTCCTGCAACCTATGCTGTCCTCTCCCCAGCCCCTCACCTCCCAGCCTTCTGGTTCAGTACAGGGTTACTGCAGCCTATGCTGTTCTGTCTAAAGTCCCTCACCCCAGGCTTCTGGTTCAGTAAAAGGTTCCTGCAACCTATGCTGTTCTGCCTCCAGCCCCTCACCCCCCGGTGTCTGGTTCAGGATAGGGTTCCTAAAACCTATGCTGTTCTGCCTCCAGCCCCTCACCCCCAGGCTTCTGGTTCAGCACAGGGTTCCTGCAACCTATGTTGTACCTGTCTCCAGCCCCTCAACCCCCAGGGTTCAGTACAAGGTTCTTGCAACCTATGCTGTTCTATCTCCAGCCCCTCAACCCCCAGGCTTCTGGCTCACAACAAGGTTCTGCCTCCAGCCCCTCACCCCCAGGGCTCTGGCTCACAACAAGGTTCCTGCAACCTATGCTGTTCTGCCTCCAGCCCCTCAACACACAGGCTTCTGGTTCAGTACAAGGTTCCTGCAACCTCTACTGTTCTGCCTCCAGCCACTAACCCCCCAGGCTTCTGGTTCAGTACAGGGTTACTGCAACCTATGCTGTTCTGTCTCCAGCCCCTCACCCCCAGGTTTCTGGTTCAGTACAAGGTTCCTGCAACCTATGCTGTTGCATCCAGCCCCTCACCCGCAGACTTCTGGTTCAGTACAGGGTTACTGCAACCTATGCTGTTCTGTCTCCAGCTCCTCACCCCTAGGCTTCTGGTTCAGTACAAGGTTCCTGCAACCTATGCTGTTCTGCATCCAGCTCCTCACCCCCAGGCTTCTAGTTCAGTAGAAGTTTCCTGCAACCTATGCTGTTCCGACTCCAGACCTTCACCCCACAGGCGTCTTGTTCAGGACAGGGGTCCTAACACCTATGCTGTTCTGCCTCCATCCCCTCGCCCCCAGGCTTCTGGTTCAGCAAGGGTTCTTGCAACCTATGCTGTTCTGTCTCCAGGCCCTCACCCCCAAGGCTTCTGGTTCAGTACAGGGTTCCTCCAACCTATGCTGTTCTGCCTCCAGCCCCTCAACCCACAGGCTTCTGGTTCAGTACAAGGTTCCTGCAACCTATACTGTTCTGCCTCCAGCCCGTAACCCCCCAGGCTTCTGGTTCAGTACAGGGTTACTGCAACCTATGCTGTTCTGTCTCCAGCCCCTCACCCCACAGGCTTCTGGTTCAGTACAAGGTTCCTGCAACCTATGCTGTTCTGCCTCCAGCCCCTCACCCCCAGGCTTCTGGTTCAGTACAGGGTTCCTGCAACCTATGATGTTCTGTCTCCAACCCCTCGCCGACCCAGGCTTCTTGTTCAGGACAAGATTCCTGCAACCTATGTTGTTCTGTCTCCAGCCCCCCACCCAGCAGGCTTCTCGCTCAGTACAGTGTTTCAGCAACCTATGCTGTTCTGTCTTCAGCCCCTTGCCCCCAGGCTTCTGGTTCAGTACAAGGTTCCTACAACCTATGCTGTCCTGCCTCCAGCCCTTCGGCCCCAGACTTCTGGTTCAGTACAGGGTTCCTGCAGCCTATGCTGTTCTGTCTCCAGCCCCTTGCCCCCCAGGCTTCTGGTTCAGTAGGAGGTTCCTACAACCTATGCTTTCCTGCCTCCAGCCCTTCGGCCCCAGACTTCTGGTTCAGTACAGGGTTCCTGCAGCCTATGCTGTTCTGTCTCCAGCCCCTGTCCCCCAGGCTTCTTTTTCAGTACAAGGTTCCTCCAAGCTAAGCTGTTCTTCCTCCAGCCCCTCACCCCCCAGGCTTCTGGTCAGTACAGGGTTCCTGCAACCTATGCTGTTCTGTCTCCAACCCTTCACCCCAGGCTTCTGGTTCAGTACAGGGTTACTGCAACCTATGCTGTTCTGTCTCCAGCCCCTCACACCCCATTCTTCTGGCTCAACACAAGGTTCCAGTAACCTATGCTGTTCTGCCTCCAGCCCCTCACCTCCCAGGCTTCTTGTTCACAACAAGGTTCCTGCAACCTATGCTGTTCTCTCTCCAGCCCCTCAGCCTCCTGGCTCAGTACAAGGTTCCTGCAACATATGCTGTTCTGGCTCCAGCATCTCACGTCCCAGGATTTTGGCTCACTACAAGGTTCCTGAAACCTATGCTGTTCTGCTTCCAGCCCCTCAGCCCCCAGGCTTCTTGTTCAGTAAAGAGTTCCTACAACCCATGCTGTTCTGCCTCCAGCCCCTCACCCCACAGGCTTCTGGCTCACTACAAGGTTTATGCAATCTATGTTTTTCTGTCTCCAGCCCCTCACCCCCAATCTTCTGGTTCAGTATAGTGTTTTCCTCCAACCTATGCTGTTCTGTCTACAGCCCCTCACCCCCCAGTTCTCTGGCTCACCACAAGGTTCTGCCTCCAGCCCCTCACCCCCAAGGCTCTGGCTCACAACAAGGTTCCTGCAACCTATGCTGTTCTGCCTCCAGCCCCTCACTCCCCAGTCATCTGGCTCACCACAAGGTTACTGCCACCTATGCTGTTCTGCCCCCAGCCCCTCACCCACCAGGCTTCTGGTTCAGTACAGGGTTACTGCAACCTATGCTTTTCTGTCTCCAGCCCCTCACCCCACAAGCTTCTGGTTCAGTACAAGGTTCCTGCAACCTATGCTGTTCTGCATCCAGCCCCTTACCCCCAGGCATCTGGTTCAGTACAGGGCTCCTGCAACCTGTGCTGTTCTGTCTCCAGACCCTCGCCGACTCAGACATCCAGTCCAGTACAAGATTCCTGCAACCTATGCTGTTCTGTCTCCAGTCCCTCACCCCCAGGCTTCTTGTTCAGTACAAGTTTCCTGCAACCTATGCTGTTCCGACTCCAGCCCTTCACCCCCCAGGTGTCTGGTTCAGGACAGGGTTCCTAAAATCTATGCTGTTCTGCCTCCAGCCCTCGCCCCCAGGCTTCTGGTTCAGCACAGGGTTCATGCACCCTATGCTGTACTGTCTCCAGCCCCTCACCCCCAGGGTTCAGTACAAGGTTCCTGCAACCTATGCTGTTCAGTCTCGAGCCCCTCACCCCACAGGCTTCTGGCTCACTACAATGTTGATGAACCTATGGTGTTCGGTCTCCAGATCCTCATCCCCCAGGCTTCTGGTTCAGTACAGGGTTCCTCCAACCTATGCTGTTCTGTCTCCAATTCCTCTCCCCCCAGTCTTCTGACTCACCACAAGGTTCTGCCTCCAGCCCCTCACCCCCACGCTTCTGGCTCATTACAAGGTTCCTGCAACCTATGCTGTTCTGCCTCCAGCCCCTCAATCCACAGGCTTCTGGTTCAGTACAAGGTTCCTGCAACCTATACTGTTCTGCCTCCAGCCCCTAACCCCCCAGACTTCTGGTTCAGTACAGGGTTACTGCAACCTATGCTGTTCTATCTCCAGCCCCTCACCCCACAAGCTTCTGGTTCAGTAGATGTTTCCTGCAACCTATGCTGTTCTGCCTCCATCCCCTCACCCCCAGGCTTCTGGTTCAGAAAAGGGTTCCTGCAACCTATGCTGTTCTGTCTCCAGCCACTCCCCGACCCAGGCTTCTGGTTCAGTACAAGATTCCTGCAACCTATTCTGTTCTGTCTCCAGTCCCTCACCCCCCAGGCTTCTGGTTCAGTACAAGATTCCTGCAACCTATGCTGTTCTGTCTCCAGTCCCTCACCCCCCAGGCTTCTGGCTCACAACAAGGTTCCTGCAACCTATGCTGTTCTGTCTCCAGCCCCTTGCCCCCCAGGCTTCTGTTTCAGTACAAGGTTCCTACAACCTATGTTATCCTGCCTCCAGCCCCTCTGCCCCAGACTTCTGGTGCAGTACAGGGTTCCTGCAGCCTATGCTGTTCTGTCTCCAGCCCCTCGCCCACCAGGCTTCTGGTTCAGTACAGGGTTCCTGTAACCTATGCTGTTCTTTCTCCAGCCCCTCACCCCCCAGTCTTCGGGCTCACCACAAGGTTACTGCCACCACCTATGCTGTTCTGCCCCCAGCCCCTCACCCCCCAGGCTTCTGGTTCACTACAAGGTTCCTGCAACCTATGCTGTTCTGTCTCCAAGCCTTCACCCCAAGGCTTCCGGTTCAGTACAGGGTTACTGCAACCTATGCTATTCTGTCTCCAGCCCCTCACCCCCCAGCCTTCTGGCTCACCACAAGGTTCCTGTAACCTATGCTGTTCTGCCTCCAGCCCCTCACCTCCTAGGCTTCTTGTTCACAACAAGGTTCCTGCAACCTCTGCTGTTCTCTCTCCAGCCCCTCAGCCTCCTGGCTCAGTACAATGTTCCTGCAACATATGCTGTTCTGGCTCCAGCACCTCACGCCCCAGGATTTTGGCTCACACAAGGTTCCTGCAACCTATGCTGTTCTTCTCCAGCCCCTTACCCCTAGGCATCTGGTTCAGTACAGGGTTCCTGCAACCTATGCAGTTCTGTCGCCAGCCCCTCGCCGACCCAGGCATCCGGTTCAGTACAAGATTCCTCCAACCTATACTGTTCTGTCTCCAGTCCCTCAACCCCCAGGCTTCTGGTTCAGCACAAGTTTCCTGCAACCTATGCTGTTCTGTCTCCAGCCCTGCACCCACCATCCTTCTCGCTCAGTACAGGGTTTCATCAACCCATGCTGTTCTGTATTCATCCCCTCGCCCACCAGGCTTCTGGTTCAGTACAGGGCTCCTGCAACCTATGCTGTTCTGCCCTCAGCCCCTCACCCCCCAGGCTTCCGGTTTCCTACAAGGTTCCTGCAACCTATGCTGTTCTGCCTCTAGCCACTTACCCTCCCAGGCTTCTGGTTCAGTGCAATGTTCCTGCAACCTATGCTGTTCTGTCTCCAACTCTTCACCCCCAGTCTTATGGCTCACCACAAGGTTTCTGTAACCTATGCTGTTCTGCCTCCAGCACCTCACCTCCCAGGCTTCTGGTTCACGACAAGGTTCCTGCAAACTATGCTGTTCTCCTCCAGCCCCTAAGCCCTCAGGCTCCTGGCTCAGTACAAGGTTCCTGCAAAATATGCTGTTCTGTCTCCAGCTCCTCACGCCCCAGGATTCTGGCTCACTACAAGGTTCCTGCAACCTATGCTGTTCTCTTTCCAGCCCCTTACCCCCCAGACTTCTAGCTCACCACAAGGGTCCTGCAACCTATGCTGTTCTGCCTCCAGCCCCTCAGCCCCCAGGCTTCTGGTTCAGTACAGGGTTCCTACAACCTATGCTATTCTGCCTCCAGCCCCTCGCCCCTCCCGCCCCAGGCTTCTGGTTCAGCACAGGGTTCCTGCAATCTATGCTGTTCTGTCTCCAGCCCCTCACCCCACAGGCATCTGGTTCAGTACAAGGTTCCTGCAACCTATGCTGTTTGTTCTCCAGCCCCTCAACCCCCAGTCTTCTGGTTCACTACAAGGTTCTTGCAACCTATGCTGTTATGTCTCCAGCCCCTCACCCACAGGCTTCTGGCTCAGTACAGCGTTTCAACAACCTATGCTGTCTCTATCCCCTAACCCCACGGGCTTATGGCTCACTACAAGGTTCATGCGACCTATGCTGTTCTGTCTCCAGCCCCTCACCCCCAGGGCTTCTGGTTCACTACAAAGTTCCTGTAACCTATGCTGTTCTGCCTCCAGCCCCTAACCCCCAGACTTCTGGTTCAGTACAGGGTTACTGCAAACAATGCTGTTCTGCCGCCAGCCCCTCACCCCCCAGGCGTCTGCTTCAGCACAGGGTTACTGTAACCTATGCTGTTCTGCCTCCAGCCACTCACACTCCAGGCTTCTCGTTCAGTACAGGTCTCCTGCAACCTATGCTATTCTGTCTCCAGACCCTCGCCCACCAGGCTTCTGGTTCAGCACAGGGTTCCTGCAATATATGCTGTTCTGTCTCCAGGCATCACACTCCAGGCTTCTGGTTCAGTACCAGGCTCCTGCAACTTGTGCTGTTCTGTCCCTATCACCTAAGCCCACTGGCTTCTGGCTCACTACAAGGTTCCTGAAACATATGTTGTCCTGCCTCCAGCCCCTCGCCCCCAGGCTTCTGGTTCAGTACAGGGTTCCTGCAACTTATGCTGTTCTGCCTCCAGCCCCTTGCGCCCCACGCATCGTGATCGGTACATAGTTCCTGCAGCCTATGCTGTTCTGTCTCCAGCCCCTCGCCCCCCAGGCTTCTGGTTCAGTACAGGGTTCCTGCAACTTATGCCGTTCTGCCACCAGCCCCTTGCGCCCCACGCATCGTGATCGGTACATAGTTCCTGCAACCAATGCTGTTCTGTCTAAAGCCCCTCACCCCCCAGGATTCTGGCTCACTAAAAGGTTCCTGCAACCTATACGGTTCTACGGCCAGCCCATCAGCCCTCAGGCTTCTGGTTCACTACAGGGTTACTGAAGCCTATGCTGTACTGTATCCAGCCCTGCACCCCCAAGTTTCTGGTTCAGTACAAGGTTCCTGCAAGCTATGATGTTCTGCCTCCAACTCCTCACCCCCCAGGTATCTGGTTCAGGACAGGGCTCCTAAAATCTATGCTGTTCTGTCTCCAGCCCCTTGCCACCCATGCTTCTGGTTCAGCACAGTCTTCCTGCAACCTATGCTGTGCTGTCTCCAGCTCCTCACGCCCCAGGCTTCTGGTTGAGTACAAGGTTCCTGCAAACTATGCTGTTCTGTCTCCAGCCCATCACCCCACAGGCTTCTGACTCACTACAACGTTCCTGCGACCTATGATTTTCTGTCTCCAGCCCCTCACCCCCAAGGCTTCTGGTTCAGTACAGGGTTGCTGCAGCCTATGCTGTTCTGTCTCCAGCCCCTCACCCCCAGGTTTCCGGCTTACTACTAGGTTCCTGCCACCTATGCAGTTCTGCCTCCATCCACTCACCCACAGCCTCTGGCTCACTACAAGGTTCTTACAACCTATGCTGTTCTGTCTCCAGCCCCTCACCTCACAGACTTCTGGCTCACTAAAAAGTTCATGCAACCTATGCTGTTCTGTCTCCAGCCCCTCACCCCCCAGGCTCCTGGTTCAGTACAGGGTTCGTCCAACCTATGCTGTTCTGTCTCCAGCCCCTCACCCCCCAGGCTTCTGGTTCAGTACAGGGTTACTGCATCATATGCTGTTCTGTCTAAAGCCCCTCACCCCCAGGCTTCTGGTTCAGTACAAGGTTCCTGCAACCTATGCTGTTCTGCCTCCAGCCCCTCAGCCCCCAGGCTTCTGGTTCAGTACAGGGTTCCTGCAACCTATGCTGTACTGTCTCCAGCCCCTCACACCCCAGGGTTCAGTACAAGGTTCCTGCAACCTATGCTGTTCTGTCACGAGCCCCTCACCCCACAGGCTTCTGGCTCACTACAAGGTTCCTGCAAACTATGCTGTTCTGTCTCCAGGCCCTCACCCCCCAGGTTCCGGTTCAGTCCAGGATTCCTCCAACAAATGCAGTTCTGTCTCCAGCACCTGAACCCCCAGGCTTCTGGCTCACTACAAGGTTCCTGCAACCTATGCTGTTCTTCCTCCAGCCCCTTGCGCCCCACGCATCGTGATCGGTACATAGTTCCTGCAGCCTATGCTGTTCTGTCTCCAGCCCCTCGCCCCCCAGGCTTCTGGTTCAGTACAGGGTTCCTGCAACTTATGCTGTTCTGCCTCCAGCCCCTTGCGCCCCACGCATCGTGATCGGTACATAGTTCCTGCAACCAATGCTGTTCTGTCTAAAGCCCCTCACCCCCCAGGATTCTGGCTCACTAAAAGGTTCCTGCAACCTATACGGTTCTACGGCCAGCCCATCAGCCCTCAGGCTTCTGGTTCACTACAGGGTTACTGAAGCCTATGCTGTACTGTATCCAGCCCTGCACCCCAAGTTTCTGGTTCAGTACAAGGTTCCTGCATGCTATGATGTTCTGCCTCCAACTCCTCACCCCCCAGGTATCTGGTTCAGGACAGGGCTCCTAAAATCTATGCTGTTCTGTCTCCAGCCCCTTGCCACCCATGCTTCTG
Source organism: Ambystoma mexicanum (assembly GCF_040938575.1). NCBI lineage: Eukaryota > Metazoa > Chordata > Amphibia > Caudata > Ambystomatidae > Ambystoma > Ambystoma mexicanum. Next base: position 1,450,915,655 of record NC_090924.1, on the reverse strand, counting down.
GTTCAGCACAGTCTTCCTGCAACCTATGCTGTGCTGTCTCCAGCTCCTCACGCCCCAGGCTTCTGGTTGAGTACAAGGTTCCTGCAACCTATGCTGTTCTGTCTCCAGCCCATCACCCCACAGGCTTCTGACTCACTACAACGTTCCTGCGACCTATGATTTTCTGTCTCCAGCCCCTCACCCCCAAGGCTTCTGGTTCAGTACAGGGTTACTGCAGCCTATGCTGTTCTGTCTCCAGCCCCTCACCCCCAGGTTTCCGGCTTACTACTAGGTTCCTGCCACCTATGCAGTTCTGCCTCCATCCACTCACCCACAGCCTCTGGCTCACTACAAGGTTCTTACAACCTATGCTGTTCTGTCTCCAGCCCCTCACCTCACAGACTTCTGGCTCACTAAAAAGTTCATGCAACCTATGCTGTTCTGTCTCCAGCCCCTCACCCCCCAGGCTCCTGGTTCAGTACAGGGTTCGTCCAACCTATGCTGTTCTGTCTCCAGCCCCTCACCCCCCAGGCTTCTGGTTCAGTACAGGGTTACTGCATCATATGCTGTTCTGTCTAAAGCCCCTCACCCCCAGGCTTCTGGTTCAGTACAAGGTTCCTGCAACCTATGCTGTTCTGCCTCCAGCCCCTCAGCCCCCAGGCTTCTGGTTCAGTACAGGGTTCCTGCAACCTATGCTGTACTGTCTCCAGCCCCTCACACCCCAGGGTTCAGTACAAGGTTCCTGCAACCTATGCTGTTCTGTCACAAGCCCCTCACCCCACAGGCTTCTGGCTCACTACAAGGTTCCTGCAAACTATGCTGTTCTGTCTCCAGGCCCTCACCCCCCAGGTTCCGGTTCCGTCCAGGATTCCTCCAACAAATGCAGTTCTGTCTCCAGCACCTCAACCCCCAGGCTTCTGGCTCACTACAAGGTTCCTGCAACCTATGCTGTTCTGCTCCCAGCCCCCCAATCCACAGGCTGCTGGTTCAGTACAAGGTTCCCGCAACCTATACTGTTCTGCCTCCAGCCCCTAACCCCCCAGACTTCTGCTTCAGTACAGGGTTACTGCAACCTATGCTGTTCTGTCTCCTGCCCCTCACCCCACAGGCCTCTGGTTCACTACAAGGTTCCTGCAACCTATGCTGTTCTGCCTCCAGCCCCTCGCCCCCAGGCTTCTGGTTCAGTACAGGGTTCCTGCAACCTATGCTGTTCTGTCTCCAGCCCCTCGCCGACCCAGGCTTCCGGTTCAGTACAAGATTCCTGCAACCTATGCTGTTCTTTCTCCAGCCCCTTGCCCCCCCCAGGATTCTGGTTAAGTACACGGTTTCTGCAACCTATGCTGTTTGTTCTCCAGCCCCTCACTCCCCAGTCTTCTGGCTCACCACAAGGTTACTGCCACCTATGCTGTTCTGTCCCCAGCCCCTCACTCCCCATGCTTCTGGTGCACTACAAGGTTCCTGCAACCTATGCGGTTCTGCCTCCAGCACCTTACCCCCCAGGCTTCTGGTTCATTGCAAGGTTCCTGCAACCTATGCTGTTCTGTCTCCAACCCTTCACCCTCAGGCTTCTGGTGCACTACAAGGTTCCTGCAACCTATGCTGTTTGTTCTCCAGCCCCTCACCCCCCAGTCTTCTGGTTCACGACAAGGTTCCTGCAACCTATGCTGTTCTGTCTCCAGCTCCTCACCCACCAGGCTTCTGGCTCACTACAAGGTTCCTGCAACTTATGCTGTTCTGCCTACAGCCCCTCGCCCCCAGGCTTCTGGTTCAGTACAGGGTTCCTGCAACCTATGCTGTACTGTCTCCAGCCCCTCACACCCCAGGGTTCAGTAGAAGGTTCCTGCAACCTATGCTGTTCTGCTAGAGCCCCTCACCCCACAGGCTTCTGGCTCACTACAAGGTTCCTGCAACCTATGCTGTTCTGTGTCCAGCCCCTCACCCCCCAGTGTTCCGGTTCAGTACAGGATTCCTCCAACAAATGCAGTTCTTTCTCCAGCACCTCACCCCCCCAGGCTTCTGGTTCAGTACAGGGTTCCTGCAACTTATGCTGTTCTGCCTCCAGCCCCTTGCCCCCCGGGCTTCTGGTTCAGTACTGGGCTCCTGCAGCCTATGCTGTACTCTCTCCAGCCCTTCGACTCCCAGGCTTCTGGATCAGTACAAGATTCCTGCAACCTATACTGTTCTGTCTGCAGCGCCTTACCCCCAGGCTTCTGGTTCAGTACAAGGCCCCTGTAACCTATGCTGTTCTGCCTCCAGCCCCTCACCTCCCAGGCTTCTTATTCACAGCAAGGTTCCTGCAACCTATGCTGTTCTGTCTCCAGCCCCTTGCCCCCCAGGCTTCTGGTTCAGTTCAAGGTTCCTGCAACTTATGCTGTCCTGCCTACAGCCACTCGCCCCCCAGGCATGTGGTTCAGTACAGGGTTGCTGCAACTTATGCTGTTCTGCCTCCAGCCCCTTGACCCCCAGGCACTTGGTTCAGTACCGGGTTCCTGCAACCTATGCTGTTCTGTCTCCAGCCCATTGCCCCCCAGGCTTCCGGTTCAGTTCAAGGTTCCTGCAGCCTATACTGATCTGTCTCCAGCCCCTCACCCCCCAGGCTTCTGGTTCAGTACAAGGTTCCTGCAACCAATTCTGCTCTGTCTGCAGCCCCTTACCCCCAGGCTTCTAGTTCAGTACAAGGCTCCTGCAACCTATGCTGTTCTGTCTCCTGCCCCTCACCCCACAGGCCTCTGGTTCACTACAAGGTTCCTGCAACCTATGCTGTTCTGCCTCCAGTCCCTCGTCCCCAGGCTTCTGGTTCAGTACAGGGTTCCTGCAACCTATGCTGTTCTGTCTCCAGCCCCTCGCCGACCCAGGCTTCCGGTTCAGTACAAGATTCCTGCAACCTATGCTGTCCTTTCTCCAGCCCCTTGCCCCCCAGGATTCTGGTTAAGTACACGGTTCCTGCAACCTATGCTGTTCGTTCTCCAGCCCCTCACTCTTCAGTCTTCTGGCTCACCACAAGGTTACTGCCACCTATGCTGTTCTGCCCCCAGCCCCTCACTCCCCATGCTTCTGGTGCACTACAAGGTTCCTGCAACCTATGCGGTTCTGCCTCCAACCCTTCACCCTCAGGCTTCTGGTGCACTACAAGGTTCCTGCAACCTATGCTGTTTGTTCTCCAGCCCCTCACCCACCAGGCTTCTGGCTCAGTACAGCGTTTCAACAACCTATGCTGTTCTGCCTCCAGCCCCTCGCCCCCAGGCTTCTGGTTCAGTACAGGGTTCCTGCAACCTATGCTGTACTGTCTCCAGCCCCTCACTCCCCAGGGTTCAGTTGAAGGTTCCTGCAACCTATGCTGTTCTGTCACGGGCCCCTCACCACACAGGCTTCTGGCTCACTACAAGGTTTGTGCAACCTATGCTGTTCTGTGTCCAGCCCCTCACCCCCCAGTGTTCCGGTTCAGTACAGGATTCCTCCAACAAATGCAGTTCTTTCTCCAGCACCTCACCCCCCAGGCTTCTGGCTCACTACAAGGTTCCTGCAACCTATGCTGTTCTGCCGCCAGCCCCCAAATCCACAGGCTTCTGGTTCAGTACAAAGTTCCTGCAACCTATGCGGTTCTGTCTCCAGCCCCTTAACACCCAGGATTCTGGATCATTGCAAGGTTCCTGCAACCTATACTGTTCTGCCTCCAGCCCCTAACCCCCCAGGCTTCTGGTTCAGTAGAGGGTTACTGCAACTTATGCTGTTCTGCCTCCAGCCCCTGACCTCCCAGGCTTCAGGTTCACGACAAGGTTCCTGCAACCTATGCTGTTCTCTCTCCATCCCCTCAGTCTCCTGGCTCAGTACAAGGTTCCTGCAACCTATGCTGTTCTGTCATCAGCCCCTCGCCCACCAGGCTTCTGGCTCAGTACAAGATTCCTGCAACCTATGCTGTTCTTTCTCCAGCCCCTCGCCCCCCAGGCTTCTGGTTCAGTACAGGGTTCCTGCAACCTATGCTGTTCTGTCTCCAGCCCCTCGCCCACCAGGCTTCTGGCTCAGTACAAGGTTCCTGCAACCTATGCTGTTCTGTCTCCAGCCCCTTACCCCGAGGCTTCTTGTTCAGTTCAAGGTTCCTGCAACCTATGCTGTCCTGCCTACAGCCCCTCGCCCCCCAGGCTTCTGGTTCAGTACAGGGTTCCTGCAACTTATGCTGTTCTGCCTCCCGCCCCTTGCCCCCAAGGCTTCTGGTTCAGTACTGGGTTCCTGCAGCCTATGCTGTTCTCTCTCCAGCCCCTCGCCCCCCAGGCTTCTGGATCAGTACAAGATTCCTGCAACCTATGCTGTTCTGTCTGCAGCCCCTCGCCCCCCAGGCTTCTGGTTCAGTACAAGGCTCCTGTAACCTATGCTGTTCTGCGTCCAGCCCCTCACCTCCCAGGCTTCTTATTCATGACAGGGTTCCTGTGACCTATGCTGTTCTGTCTCCAGCCCCTTGCCCCCCTGGTTTCTGGTTCAGTTCAAGGTTCCTGCAACTCATGCTGTCCTGCCTACAGCCCCTCGCCCCCCAGGCTTCTGGTTCAATACAGGGTTCCTGCAACTTATGCTGTTCTGTCTCCAGCCCCTCGCCCCCCAGGCTTCTGGTTCAGTACAAGGTTCCTGCAACCTATGCTGTTCTGTCTGCAGCCCCTTACCGACAGGCCTCAGGTTCAGTACAAGGCTCCTGCAACCTATGCTGTTCTGTCTCCAGCCCCTCACTCCCCAGTCTTCTGACTCACCACAAGGTTCCTGCAACCTATGCTGTTCTGCCTCCAGCCCCTCACCACCCAGTCTTCTTGTTCGCGACAAGGTTCCTGCAACCTATGCTGTTCTGTATCCAGCCCCTCAAACCAAAGGATTCTACCTCATTACAAGGTTCCTGCAACCTATGCTGTTCTTCCTCCAGCCCCTCAGCCCCGGTTCAGTATGGGGTTCCTACAACCTATGCTATTCTGCCTCCAGCCACTCGCACCCACCCCCAGGCTTCTGGTTCAGCACAGGGTTCCTGCAACCTATGCTGTTTGGTCTCCATCACCTAACCCCACAGGCTTCTGGCTCACTACAAGGTTCCTGCAATCTATGCTGTTCTTCCTCCAGCCCCTCGCCCCCTAGGCTTCTGGTTCAGTACAGTGTTCCTGCAACCTATGCTGTTCTGTCTCCAGCCCCTCACCCACTAGGCTTCTGGCTCAGTACAGCGTTTCAACAACCTATGTTGTTCTGTCTCCAGCCCCTCGCCCACCAGGCTTCTGGCTCAGTACAAGGCTCCTGCAACCTATGCTGTTCTGTATCCAGCCCCTTGCTCGCCAGGCTTCTGGTTCAGTTCAAGGTTCCTGCAACCTATGCTGTCCTGCCTACAGCCCCTCGCTCCCCAGGCTTCTGGTTCAGTACAGGGTTCCTGCAACTTATGCTGTTCTGCCTTCAACCCCTTGCCCCACAGGCTTCTGGTTCAGTACCTTGTTCCTGCAGCCTATGCTGTTCTGTCTCCAGCCCCTCACCCCCAGTCTTCTGGCTCACCACAAGGTTCCTGTAACCTATGCTGTTCTGCCTCCAGCCCCTCAGCTCCCAGGCTTCTGGTTCACGACAAGATTCCTGCAACCTATGCTGTTCTCTCTCCAGCCCCTCAGCCTCCTGGCTCAGTACAGGGTTCCTGCAACATATGCTGTTCTGTCTCCATCCCCTCGCCCACCAGGCTTCTGGCTCAGTACAAGGTTCCTGCAACCTATGCTGTTCTGTCTCCAGCCCCTCGTCCCCCAGGCTTCTGGTTCAGTTCAAGGTTCCTGCAACCTATGCTGTCCTGCCTACAGCCCCTCATCCCCCAGGCTTCTGGTTCAGTACAGGGTTCCTGCCGCCTATGCTGTTCTGTCTCCAGCCCCTTACACCCAAGCTTCTTGTTCAGTACAGGGTTACTGCAACTTATGCTGTTCTGTCTCCAGCCCCTTACCCACAGGCTTCTTGTTCACAACAAGGTTCCTGCAACCTATTCTGTTCTGCCTCCAGCCCCTTGCCCCCCGGGCTTCTGGTTCAGTACTGGGCTCCTGCAGCCTATGCTGTACTCTCTCCAGCCCTTCGACTCCCAGGCTTCTGGATCAGTACAAGATTCCTGCAACCTATACTGTTCTGTCTGCAGCGCCTTACCCCCAGGCTTCTGGTTCAGTACAAGGCCCCTGTAACCTATGCTGTTCTGCCTCCAGCCCCTCACCTCCCAGGCTTCTTATTCACAGCAAGGTTCCTGCAACCTATGCTGTTCTGTCTCCAGCCCCTTGCCCCCCAGGCTTCTGGTTCAGTTCAAGGTTCCTGCAACTTATGCTGTCCTGCCTACAGCCACTCGCCCCCCAGGCATGTGGTTCAGTACAGGGTTCCTGCAACTTATGCTGTTCTGCCTCCAGCCCCTTGACCCCCAGGCACTTGGTTCAGTACCGGGTTCCTGCAACCTATGCTGTTCTGTCTCCAGCCCATTGCCCCCCAGGCTTCCGGTTCAGTTCAAGGTTCCTGCAGCCTATACTGATCTGTCTCCAGCCCCTCACCCCCCAGGCTTCTGGTTCAGTACAAGGTTCCTGCAACCAATTCTGCTCTGTCTGCAGCCCCTTACCCCCAGGCTTCTAGTTCAGTACAAGGCTCCTGCAACCTATGCTGTTCTGTCTCCTGCCCCTCACCCCACAGGCCTCTGGTTCACTACAAGGTTCCTGCAACATATGCTGTTCTGCCTCCAGTCCCTCGTCCCCAGGCTTCTGGTTCAGTACAGGGTTCCTGCAACCTATGCTGTTCTGTCTCCAGCCCCTCGCCGACCCAGGCTTCCGGTTCAGTACAAGATTCCTGCAACCTATGCTGTCCTTTCTCCAGCCCCTTGCCCCCCAGGATTCTGGTTAAGTACACGGTTCCTGCAACCTATGCTGTTCGTTCTCCAGCCCCTCACTCTTCAGTCTTCTGGCTCACCACAAGGTTACTGCCACCTATGCTGTTCTGCCCCCAGCCCCTCACTCCCCATGCTTCTGGTGCACTACAAGGTTCCTGCAACCTATGCGGTTCTGCCTCCAACCCTTCACCCTCAGGCTTCTGGTGCACTACAAGGTTCCTGCAACCTATGCTGTTTGTTCTCCAGCCCCTCACCCACCAGGCTTCTGGCTCAGTACAGCGTTTCAACAACCTATGCTGTTCTGCCTCCAGCCCCTCGCCCCCAGGCTTCTGGTTCAGTACAGGGTTCCTGCAACCTATGCTGTACTGTCTCCAGCCCCTCACTCCCCAGGGTTCAGTTGAAGGTTCCTGCAACCTATGCTGTTCTGTCACGGGCCCCTCACCACACAGGCTTCTGGCTCACTACAAGGTTTGTGCAACCTATGCTGTTCTGTGTCCAGCCCCTCACCCCCCAGTGTTCCGGTTCAGTACAGGATTCCTCCAACAAATGCAGTTCTTTCTCCAGCACCTCACCCCCCAGGCTTCTGGCTCACTACAAGGTTCCTGCAACCTATGCTGTTCTGCCGCCAGCCCCCCAATCCACAGGCTTCTGGTTCAGTACAAAGTTCCTGCAACCTATGCGGTTCTGTCTCCAGCCCCTTAACACCCAGGATTCTGGATCATTGCAAGGTTCCTGCAACCTATACTGTTCTGCCTCCAGCCCCTAACCCCCCAGGCTTCTGGTTCAGTAGAGGGTTACTGCAACTTATGCTGTTCTGCCTCCAGCCCCTGACCTCCCAGGCTTCAGGTTCACGACAAGGTTCCTGCAACCTATGCTGTTCTCTCTCCATCCCCTCAGTCTCCTGGCTCAGTACAAGGTTCCTGCAACCTATGCTGTTCTGTCATCAGCCCCTCGCCCACCAGGCTTCTGGCTCAGTACAAGATTCCTGCAACCTATGCTGTTCTTTCTCCAGCCCCTCGCCCCCCAGGCTTCTGGTTCAGTACAGGGTTCCTGCAACCTATGCTGTTCTGTCTCCAGCCCCTCGCCCACCAGGCTTCTGGCTCAGTACAAGGTTCCTGCAACCTATGCTGTTCTGTCTCCAGCCCCTTACCCCGAGGCTTCTTGTTCAGTTCAAGGTTCCTGCAACCTATGCTGTCCTGCCTACAGCCCCTCGCCCCCCAGGCTTCTGGTTCAGTACAGGGTTCCTGCAACTTATGCTGTTCTGCCTCCCGCCCCTTGCCCCCAAGGCTTCTGGTTCAGTACTGGGTTCCTGCAGCCTATGCTGTTCTCTCTCCAGCCCCTCGCCCCCCAGGCTTCTGGATCAGTACAAGATTCCTGCAACCTATGCTGTTCTGTCTGCAGCCCCTCGCCCCCCAGGCTTCTGGTTCAGTACAAGGCTCCTGTAACCTATGCTGTTCTGCGTCCAGCCCCTCACCTCCCAGGCTTCTTATTCATGACAGGGTTCCTGTGACCTATGCTGTTCTGTCTCCAGCCCCTTGCCCCCCTGGTTTCTGGTTCAGTTCAAGGTTCCTGCAACTCATGCTGTCCTGCCTACAGCCCCTCGCCCCCCAGGCTTCTGGTTCAATACAGGGTTCCTGCAACTTATGCTGTTCTGTCTCCAGCCCCTCGCCCCCCAGGCTTCTGGTTCAGTACAAGGTTCCTGCAACCTATGCTGTTCTGTCTGCAGCCCCTTACCGACAGGCCTCAGGTTCAGTACAAGGCTCCTGCAACCTATGCTGTTCTGTCTCCAGCCCCTCACTCCCCAGTCTTCTGACTCACCACAAGGTTCCTGCAACCTATGCTGTTCTGCCTCCAGCCCCTCACCACCCAGTCTTCTTGTTCGCGACAAGGTTCCTGCAACCTATGCTGTTCTGTATCCAGCCCCTCAAACCAAAGGATTCTACCTCATTACAAGGTTCCTGCAACCTATGCTGTTCTTCCTCCAGCCCCTCAGCCCCGGTTCAGTATGGGGTTCCTACAACCTATGCTATTCTGCCTCCAGCCACTCGCACCCACCCCCAGGCTTCTGGTTCAGCACAGGGTTCCTGCAACCTATGCTGTTTGGTCTCCATCACCTAACCCCACAGGCTTCTGGCTCACTACAAGGTTCCTGCAATCTATGCTGTTCTTCCTCCAGCCCCTCGCCCCCTAGGCTTCTGGTTCAGTACAGTGTTCCTGCAACCTATGCTGTTCTGTCTCCAGCCCCTCACCCACTAGGCTTCTGGCTCAGTACAGCGTTTCAACAACCTATGTTGTTCTGTCTCCAGCCCCTCGCCCACCAGGCTTCTGGCTCAGTACAAGGCTCCTGCAACCTATGCTGTTCTGTATCCAGCCCCTTGCTCGCCAGGCTTCTGGTTCAGTTCAAGGTTCCTGCAACCTATGCTGTCCTGCCTACAGCCCCTCGCTCCCCAGGCTTCTGGTTCAGTACAGGGTTCCTGCAACTTATGCTGTTCTGCCTTCAACCCCTTGCCCCACAGGCTTCTGGTTCAGTACCTTGTTCCTGCAGCCTATGCTGTTCTGTCTCCAGCCCCTCACCCCCAGTCTTCTGGCTCACCACAAGGTTCCTGTAACCTATGCTGTTCTGCCTCCAGCCCCTCAGCTCCCAGGCTTCTGGTTCACGACAAGATTCCTGCAACCTATGCTGTTCTCTCTCCAGCCCCTCAGCCTCCTGGCTCAGTACAGGGTTCCTGCAACATATGCTGTTCTGTCTCCATCCCCTCGCCCACCAGGCTTCTGGCTCAGTACAAGGTTCCTGCAACCTATGCTGTTCTGTCTCCAGCCCCTCGTCCCCCAGGCTTCTGGTTCAGTTCAAGGTTCCTGCAACCTATGCTGTCCTGCCTACAGCCCCTCATCCCCCAGGCTTCTGGTTCAGTACAGGGTTCCTGCCGCCTATGCTGTTCTGTCTCCAGCCCCTTACACCCAAGCTTCTTGTTCAGTACAGGGTTACTGCAACTTATGCTGTTCTGTCTCCAGCCCCTTACCCACAGGCTTCTTGTTCACAACAAGGTTCCTGCAACCTATTCTGTTCTGCCTCCAGCCCCTTGCCCCCCGGGCTTCTGGTTCAGTACTGGGCTCCTGCAGCCTATGCTGTACTCTCTCCAGCCCTTCGACTCCCAGGCTTCTGGATCAGTACAAGATTCCTGCAACCTATACTGTTCTGTCTGCAGCGCCTTACCCCCAGGCTTCTGGTTCAGTACAAGGCCCCTGTAACCTATGCTGTTCTGCCTCCAGCCCCTCACCTCCCAGGCTTCTTATTCACAGCAAGGTTCCTGCAACCTATGCTGTTCTGTCTCCAGCCCCTTGCCCCCCAGGCTTCTGGTTCAGTTCAAGGTTCCTGCAACTTATGCTGTCCTGCCTACAGCCACTCGCCCCCCAGGCATGTGGTTCAGTACAGGGTTCCTGCAACTTATGCTGTTCTGCCTCCAGCCCCTTGACCCCCAGGCACTTGGTTCAGTACCGGGTTCCTGCAACCTATGCTGTTCTGTCTCCAGCCCATTGCCCCCCAGGCTTCCGGTTCAGTTCAAGGTTCCTGCAGCCTATACTGATCTGTCTCCAGCCCCTCACCCCCCAGGCTTCTGGTTCAGTACAAGGTTCCTGCAACCAATTCTGCTCTGTCTGCAGCCCCTTACCCCCAGGCTTCTAGTTCAGTACAAGGCTCCTGCAACCTATGCTGTTCTGTCTCCTGCCCCTCACCCCACAGGCCTCTGGTTCACTACAAGGTTCCTGCAACATATGCTGTTCTGCCTCCAGTCCCTCGTCCCCAGGCTTCTGGTTCAGTACAGGGTTCCTGCAACCTATGCTGTTCTGTCTCCAGCCCCTCGCCGACCCAGGCTTCCGGTTCAGTACAAGATTCCTGCAACCTATGCTGTCCTTTCTCCAGCCCCTTGCCCCCCAGGATTCTGGTTAAGTACACGGTTCCTGCAACCTATGCTGTTCGTTCTCCAGCCCCTCACTCTTCAGTCTTCTGGCTCACCACAAGGTTACTGCCACCTATGCTGTTCTGCCCCCAGCCCCTCACTCCCCATGCTTCTGGTGCACTACAAGGTTCCTGCAACCTATGCGGTTCTGCCTCCAACCCTTCACCCTCAGGCTTCTGGTGCACTACAAGGTTCCTGCAACCTATGCTGTTTGTTCTCCAGCCCCTCACCCACCAGGCTTCTGGCTCAGTACAGCGTTTCAACAACCTATGCTGTTCTGCCTCCAGCCCCTCGCCCCCAGGCTTCTGGTTCAGTACAGGGTTCCTGCAACCTATGCTGTACTGTCTCCAGCCCCTCACTCCCCAGGGTTCAGTTGAAGGTTCCTGCAACCTATGCTGTTCTGTCACGGGCCCCTCACCACACAGGCTTCTGGCTCACTACAAGGTTTGTGCAACCTATGCTGTTCTGTGTCCAGCCCCTCACCCCCCAGTGTTCCGGTTCAGTACAGGATTCCTCCAACAAATGCAGTTCTTTCTCCAGCACCTCACCCCCCAGGCTTCTGGCTCACTACAAGGTTCCTGCAACCTATGCTGTTCTGCCGCCAGCCCCCCAATCCACAGGCTTCTGGTTCAGTACAAAGTTCCTGCAACCTATGCGGTTCTGTCTCCAGCCCCTTAACACCCAGGATTCTGGATCATTGCAAGGTTCCTGCAACCTATACTGTTCTGCCTCCAGCCCCTAACCCCCCAGGCTTCTGGTTCAGTAGAGGGTTACTGCAACTTATGCTGTTCTGCCTCCAGCCCCTGACCTCCCAGGCTTCAGGTTCACGACAAGGTTCCTGCAACCTATGCTGTTCTCTCTCCATCCCCTCAGTCTCCTGGCTCAGTACAAGGTTCCTGCAACCTATGCTGTTCTGTCATCAGCCCCTCGCCCACCAGGCTTCTGGCTCAGTACAAGATTCCTGCAACCTATGCTGTTCTTTCTCCAGCCCCTCGCCCCCCAGGCTTCTGGTTCAGTACAGGGTTCCTGCAACCTATGCTGTTCTGTCTCCAGCCCCTCGCCCACCAGGCTTCTGGCTCAGTACAAGGTTCCTGCAACCTATGCTGTTCTGTCTCCAGCCCCTTACCCCGAGGCTTCTTGTTCAGTTCAAGGTTCCTGCAACCTATGCTGTCCTGCCTACAGCCCCTCGCCCCCCAGGCTTCTGGTTCAGTACAGGGTTCCTGCAACTTATGCTGTTCTGCCTCCCGCCCCTTGCCCCCAAGGCTTCTGGTTCAGTACTGGGTTCCTGCAGCCTATGCTGTTCTCTCTCCAGCCCCTCGCCCCCCAGGCTTCTGGATCAGTACAAGATTCCTGCAACCTATGCTGTTCTGTCTGCAGCCCCTCGCCCCCCAGGCTTCTGGTTCAGTACAAGGCTCCTGTAACCTATGCTGTTCTGCGTCCAGCCCCTCACCTCCCAGGCTTCTTATTCATGACAGGGTTCCTGTGACCTATGCTGTTCTGTCTCCAGCCCCTTGCCCCCCTGGTTTCTGGTTCAGTTCAAGGTTCCTGCAACTCATGCTGTCCTGCCTACAGCCCCTCGCCCCCCAGGCTTCTGGTTCAATACAGGGTTCCTGCAACTTATGCTGTTCTGTCTCCAGCCCCTCGCCCCCCAGGCTTCTGGTTCAGTACAAGGTTCCTGCAACCTATGCTGTTCTGTCTGCAGCCCCTTACCGACAGGCCTCAGGTTCAGTACAAGGCTCCTGCAACCTATGCTGTTCTGTCTCCAGCCCCTCACTCCCCAGTCTTCTGACTCACCACAAGGTTCCTGCAACCTATGCTGTTCTGCCTCCAGCCCCTCACCACCCAGTCTTCTTGTTCGCGACAAGGTTCCTGCAACCTATGCTGTTCTGTATCCAGCCCCTCAAACCAAAGGATTCTACCTCATTACAAGGTTCCTGCAACCTATGCTGTTCTTCCTCCAGCCCCTCAGCCCCGGTTCAGTATGGGGTTCCTACAACCTATGCTATTCTGCCTCCAGCCACTCGCACCCACCCCCAGGCTTCTGGTTCAGCACAGGGTTCCTGCAACCTATGCTGTTTGGTCTCCATCACCTAACCCCACAGGCTTCTGGCTCACTACAAGGTTCCTGCAATCTATGCTGTTCTTCCTCCAGCCCCTCGCCCCCTAGGCTTCTGGTTCAGTACAGTGTTCCTGCAACCTATGCTGTTCTGTCTCCAGCCCCTCACCCACTAGGCTTCTGGCTCAGTACAGCGTTTCAACAACCTATGTTGTTCTGTCTCCAGCCCCTCGCCCACCAGGCTTCTGGCTCAGTACAAGGCTCCTGCAACCTATGCTGTTCTGTATCCAGCCCCTTGCTCGCCAGGCTTCTGGTTCAGTTCAAGGTTCCTGCAACCTATGCTGTCCTGCCTACAGCCCCTCGCTCCCCAGGCTTCTGGTTCAGTACAGGGTTCCTGCAACTTATGCTGTTCTGCCTTCAACCCCTTGCCCCACAGGCTTCTGGTTCAGTACCTTGTTCCTGCAGCCTATGCTGTTCTGTCTCCAGCCCCTCACCCCCAGTCTTCTGGCTCACCACAAGGTTCCTGTAACCTATGCTGTTCTGCCTCCAGCCCCTCAGCTCCCAGGCTTCTGGTTCACGACAAGATTCCTGCAACCTATGCTGTTCTCTCTCCAGCCCCTCAGCCTCCTGGCTCAGTACAGGGTTCCTGCAACATATGCTGTTCTGTCTCCATCCCCTCGCCCACCAGGCTTCTGGCTCAGTACAAGGTTCCTGCAACCTATGCTGTTCTGTCTCCAGCCCCTCGTCCCCCAGGCTTCTGGTTCAGTTCAAGGTTCCTGCAACCTATGCTGTCCTGCCTACAGCCCCTCATCCCCCAGGCTTCTGGTTCAGTACAGGGTTCCTGCCGCCTATGCTGTTCTGTCTCCAGCCCCTTACACCCAAGCTTCTTGTTCAGTACAGGGTTACTGCAACTTATGCTGTTCTGTCTCCAGCCCCTTACCCACAGGCTTCTTGTTCACAACAAGGTTCCTGCAACCTATTCTGTTCTGCCTCCAGCCCCTCACCCCCCATGCGTCAGGTTCAGGACAGGGTTCCTAAAACCTATGCTGTTCTGCCTCCAGCCCCTCGCCCCCAGGCTTCTGGTTCAGCATAGGGCTACTGCAAACAATGCTGTTCTGTCTCCAGCCCCTCACCCCCCAGTCTTCTAGCTCACCACAAGGTTCCTGTAACCTATGCTGTTCTGCCTTCAGCCCCTCACCTCCCAGGCTTCTTGTTCACAACAAGGTTCCTGCAACCTATGCTGTTCTCTCTCCAGCCCCTCAGCCTCCTGGCTCAGTACAAGGTTCCTGCAACCTATGCTGTACTTCCTCCAGTCCCTCACCCCTGTTGTGTACTACGTACACGTAGTGCGCATGCGCGAGGCTCTAGGGGCTCGCGCATGCGCGGTTAACAAATAAAGGCGGTGCCCGGCAGTTGCAGCCGGAGACCGGAGCCATCGCACGTCTCCGGCGTGCGTTCTTGGTGTGCATGTGTGTACGAGTGCACGCGTGGGTTGCCTGACTTGCGGATCGCCGCGAGTATCTAAAACTGGCGACGAGGAGGAGACACGACCCGCGACCTCGTTCCAAAGTCACTGCAGGAACGAACGGAGCGCGATGCAGTCGCGGACCGCTCGAAAACAGCCGGCGGCCATTTTGAGCGCTTGAGTGAAGTCGTCACTCGCGGTGGTAGCGGCCCGTTCCGGGTGCTCGTGCGCCATCTGTGAGTCATCAGCCATCACACTAGATAATTTTTGGACACTTCACAGCCCAGCAGGAGCAGGGCTGTGATAAAAGAAGGGACAAAGGTCAACACAGGAGATCTTCGCCACAGCCTGGAGTCGGATCACCAGTCTTCTGTCAAGACCCAACTGTGAGTACCCAGGGAGATGGGTGATGAAGAGGGTGCCGCCGCCCCGGAAACACGCAGGGTGCGCACCACCCTAGCGCCCATGCCCGAGTTCGACACTACAGGCCCACCATCTAAACTCGGCCCCAAATGGCTCACATGGGTTAAAAGACTGGAAATGATGTTCAGGGCCTCAGGGGAAACAGAGGATGAGGCAAAAATTGCCATCATGATGTACTCGGCAGGCACGGAGGTCCAGAAAATATACGACTCCCTCGACATTCCGGTGGCAACTTACGACGCAGTTAAGCAAGCGCTAAGGGATCACTTCCTACCACTTGCGAATGTCGATTTCGACAGATTCGTTATGGGGGCTGAAAGACAACGCAGCGAAGAATCGTTAGACCAATTCTGTGCCCGTCTGAGGCGTCTGGCGAGCTCCTGCAGGTGGGCAGATGAAGAGGAAATGGTCAGAAACCAACTACTGCAAGGATGCTGCTCTGGAAAACTCAGGAGGCAAGTCCTCAGAGAACCTGGACTCACCCTCCGGCAGATCCTAGACATGGGAAGGGCGCACGAACTGGCGGAGGCCAGAGGATCAAAGATGGACGCAGCCAGCATACCCAAAGGGGAGGAGGAAGCGCTCGCTGTCAGGCGTTTCATGCCGGGGAAGGTCAAATGGACACCAAAGACGGAGGAAAGGACCACGAGATCGAACTTGTCTCAATCTTGCTCGGACTGTGGGTACGATCTCCCTCACAGGGGTGAGTGCCCAGCCAAGTCGAGGACATGTGGTAGATGTGGGGCCCCCGGACACTATGCCAGAATGTGTAGGGCCACTGTGCCCGTAGCAGCCAACAGGGGACCAGAGAGGTTCATGAGGTATGGGGCCCGCAATGTGAAGGGCGTATCCTCTTTGGAACAAGAGATACAGAACATGAACATCGCCGAAGAAGAGGAAGAGGAAGAAGAAGGTGAAATCTTCTGTATCTCCAGCATTGCAAGTGGCCCCGGAACTAGACGAAAACCCACATGCACCGTGAATATTGGGGAAGTCCCCACCCCAGTCCTCATCGACACGGGGGCGTCGGTGTGCGTGCTCGCGGACAGACACTACAAGGCCCTCGCGGGCCCACCGAAACTTTCTCAATCAAGAGCACAAATATATGCGTTTGGTGAGGAGGAACCCCTACCTATACAAGGAGTGTTCATAGCCCCAGTGTCCCACGGCGGGAACAGCATCAAGGCGAGATTTTTCGTCACAAGTGTGAGCCCGCATTCTTTGCTGAGCTGTGCGGCATCGGAAGCACTTAACTTGGTGCACTTCACATTTGCCGTATATCTGTCGGACCTGAATGGCCTGCTGGCACGCTTTCAGGAACTCTTCAGTGGGATAGGAAAACTCAAGGCGGATCCTGTGCGGCTGCACATCGACAAGTCGGTCAGGCCAACGGCGCTAAAGCATCGCCGTATCCCTTTTCACCTGAGGGCCCAGGTGGAAAAGGAACTTCAACTCCTAATAGAACGAGACATTATAGAGAAGGTTGAAGGGCCGACGCCCTGGGTTTCCCCGATCGTTGTTGCCCCAAAGCCAAAGCAACCGGAAGCGGTGCGAATCTGCGTCGACATGCGACTGCCCAACTTGGCTATAAAAAGGGAGCGTCACATCACGCCAACTCTGGACGACATTGTGGGCGAACTCCAAGGAGCTAGAATCTTCTCCAAGCTGGACTTGAGAGCAGGGTACCACCAGCTGGAACTCCACCCGGAGTCCAGGTATATAACGACCTTCACAACCCATGAAGGACTATACCAATACAAGAGACTCAGTTTTGGGATATCCTCCGCGGCGGAGGTATTCCAAAACTCCATCAGAGGAGCCCTGTCGGGGCTAAAAGGGGTTATAAACATGTCGGATGACATTCTTGTATTCGCCAGGTCAGAGGCGGAACACATCAAGCGCCTGGAGGACACTTTTCGCAGATTGCAAGACCTTGGCCTTACGCTGCACCAGGAGAAGTGCGAGTTTATGAGGGACAGCCTGGAATTCTTCGGATTCATTTTTCACGCTGGAGGCATTTCCCCTGACCCGAAGAAGGTGAAGGACATCAGAGAGGCTTCGTCACCCACGTCCCCGGCGGAAGTTCGCAGTTTTTTAGGCATGGTGACGTATTGCGGACGGTTCATCCGGGACTTGGCCTCTATTTCCGAACCGTTGCGTGCCCTCACCAGGAAGGACGTGGCTTGGGCATGGACGGGCAAAGAACAAAGGGCGTTCACAGCCATCAAAGAAGCCCTGTCCGAACTTGACACCATGGCTTACTTTAACCCAACCCGGGAATCGGAGATAGTGGTGGATGCCAGTCCCGTGGGACTGGGGGCTGTTCTCCTACAGGCAGATCAACAGGGAGCGATGAGACCCATCGCATATGCCAGCAAGGCATTGACCAGCACCGAGCGGAGGTATTCCCAAATTGAACGTGAGGCCCTCGCGATATTATGGGGCTGCAAGCATTTTCGTTTGTACATCTTGGGGAAGCCAGTTGTCGTGGTGACAGACCACAAGCCATTACTGCCCATCCTGGCGGGAGCATCGTCCAAGCCACCACCGAGGATCGAAAGATGGATGCTGTCCCTCATGGAGTATGGGGTCAGACTGATCTACCGCCCAGGAACCAACAACCCCGCTGACTACCTGTCCCGTCACCCCTGTTCAGGGCAGTCAGGGGCGACCACAGAAGTCGCGAGTTGTGCGGACTCCATTCATCTGGTTGTTGAATCGGCACTGCCTGTGGCACTTTCAAGGGAGGCAATCGCCAACGAGTCTAACTCTGACGAGGCGTTTCTGAGGGCAAAAGAAGCAGTAACATCAGGCGCCTGGAAGGACCTCCTCTTGAACAACGCCAGGAGGAACGTGGAAGTGCAAAAGGACCTACAGGCCTTGTGGAGCGCACGTCATGATTTGTCCGTGACGACCGACGGACTGCTCCTGAGAGGACACAGGATTGTGATCCCCAGATCTCTCGTTGGGAAGGTCCTTCACCTCGCTCACAATGGACACCAAGGAATGACCAGGATGAAGGCACGTCTCCGACTGAAGGTTTGGTTCCCGGACCTAGAGAAAAGAGTCGAAGAGTTTGTGAGAGCGTGCATCCCATGCCAGGCCACCAGCCCAGCTGACAGAGGACCGCCAATACAGTCCATGGCGAGAAGTGAACTGCCCTGGGGGACGGTCCATGCCGACTTCGGCTCCACCGGTCGAGGACTGCACTTCCTGGTTGTGACCGACCAGTGGTCGCGGTACCCGGAGGTGGAACTCGTAGAATCCACGGCCAGCGATCACACCGTTGCAGCACTGGACAAGATCTTTGCAACCCATGGTTTTCCGGTGGAGTTGTGTTCAGACAACGGGTCACCCTTCCAGGGGCAAGTTTTTGCAAGATACTGCGAAGAAAAAGGGATAAAGCATCGGAAAGTCACCCCGTTATGGCCAAGGGCCAACGGCGAGGTAGAGCGTTTCATGCGCACCCTAAACAAGGTCTTTCGAATTTCCGAAAATGGAGGGGAAGACCTCCGGAGGAACTTGTTTGAATTTCTCCGGGAGTATCGGACAACCCCGCACCGATCCACGGGAGTTGCCCCGGCGGAGGCACTCTTCAGAAGAATACCGCGAGGGCTCATACCAGAGACCGAAGGGCGAGACCCGGGTGTAATAAACAACGAGCAGGTGCAGCTGGATAGAGTGGCCAGAAACGAGAGAGAAACGGCACGGAGACGGCTACCCGAGAAGCAAATAGCAGTAGGGGACACTGTCTTAGTACGAAACCGAAGGTCGGAAGGAAAACTATCGACAACATACGAGACCCAACCGCTAGGTGTAACTCATGTAAAGGGCACCATGATCACTGCAGCCAATGCCAGAGGCACGATTACACGGAATGTGTCGTTCTTCAAGCGCATCCAGACAGCAGAGGATGACGCGGCAGCGGAGAGTGCTCCGGCACAGGAAAGTGTGCCAGGACCGGCAGAGGGTCCTCCAGTAGCCGACATGCCGGCGCCAGAAGTTCCGGAGGAGGCGTCGCCACGGTACCCGAGCAGGGTAGGGCGGAGACCACCTCAGAGGTTCAGGGATTTCATCATGGACCCGGCTCCCTAGCAGAGACGGCTAAGACATATCCTGTTCATGATGACAAGCAAGTTTTTGTGTTAATGTTGCGTTCATGTTGAACTGTTCTGTTTCTGGGGGAAAAGGAGGAGTGTTGTGTACTACGTACACGTAGTGCGCATGCGCGAGGCTCTAGGGGCTCGCGCATGCGCGGTTAACAAATAAAGGCGGTGCCCGGCAGTTGCAGCCGGAGACCGGAGCCATCGCACGTCTCCGGCGTGCGTTCTTGGTGTGCATGTGTGTACGAGTGCACGCGTGGGTTGCCTGACTTGCGGATCGCCGCGAGTATCTAAAAACCCCTCAGGCTTCTTGTTCAGTACATGTTTCCTGCAACCTATGCTGTTCTGTCTCCAGCCCCTCAGCCCCTAGGCTTCTGGTTCAGTACAGGGTTCCTACAACCTATGCTATTCTGCCTCCAGCCCCTCGCCCCCACCCCCAGGCTTCTGGTTCAGCACAGGGTTCCTGTAACCTATGCTGTTCGGTCTCCATCGCCTAACCCCACAGGCTTCTGGCTCACTACAAGGTTCCTGCAATCTATGCTGTTCTTTCTCCACCCCCTCGCCCCCAGGCTTCTGGTTCAGTACAGGGTTCCTGCAACCTATGCTGTTCTGTCTCCAGCCCCTCACCCACCAGGCTTCTGGCTCAGTACAGCGTTTCAGCAACCTATGCTGTTCTGTCTCCAGCCCCTCGCCCACCAGGCTTCTGTCTCAGTACAAGGTTCCTGCAACCTATGCTGTTCTGTATCCAGCCCCTTGCTCCCCAGGCTTCTGGTTCAGTTCAAGGTTCCTGCAACCTATGCTGTTCTGCCTACAGCCCCTCGCCCCCCAGGCTTCCGGTTCAGTACAGGGTTCCTGCAACTTATGCTGTTCTGCCTCCAGCCCCTTGCCCCCCAGGCTTCTGGTTCAGTTCAAGGTTCCTGCAACCTATGCTGTCCTGCCTACAGCCCCTCGTCCCCCAGGCTTCTGGTTCAGTACAGGGTTCCTGCAACTTATGCTGTTCTGCCTCCAGCCCCTTGCCCACCAGGCTTCTGGTTCAGTACAGGGTTCCTGCCGCCTATGCTGTTCTGTCTCCAGCCCCTTACACCCAGGCTTCTGGTTCAGTACAGGGTTACTGCAACCTATTCTGTTCTGTCTAAAGCACCTCACGCCCCCAGGCTTCTGGCTCAGTACAAGATTCCTGCAACATATGCTGTTCTGTCTCCAGCCACTCAACCCACAGGCTTCTGGCTCACTACAAGGTTCATGCAATCTATGCTGTTCTGTCTCCAACCCCTCACCCCCCAAGCTTCTGGTTCAGTACAGGGTTCCTGCAACCTGTGCTGTGCTGCCTCCAGCCCCTCAACCCACAGGCCTCTGGTTCAGTACAAGGTTACTGCAACCTATGCTGTTCTGCCTCCAGTACCTCACCCCCAGGCTTCTGGTTCAGTACAGGGTTCCTGCAACCTATGCTTTTCTGTCTCCAGCCCCTCGCCGACCCAGGCTTCCGGTTCAGTACAAGATTCCTGCAACCTGTGCTGTTCTTTCTCCAGCCCCTTGCCCCCCAGGATTCTGGTTAAGTACACGGTTCCTGCAACCTATGCTGTTCGTTCTCCAGCCCCTCACTCCCCAGTCTTCTGGCTCACCACAAGGTTACTGCCACCTATGCTGTTCTGCCCCCAGCCCCTCACTCCCCATGCTTCTGGTGCACTACAAGGTTCCTGCAACCTATGCGGTTCTGCCTCCAGCACCTTAACCCCCAGGCTTCTGGATCAGTGCAAGTTTCCTGCAACCTATGCTGTTCTGTCTCCAACCCTTCACCCTCAGGCTTCTGGTGCACTACAAGGTTCCTGCAACCTATGCTGTTTGTTCTCCAGCCCCTCACCCCCCAGTCTTCTGGTTCACGACAAGGTTCCTGCAACCTATGCTGTTCTGTCTCTAGCCCCTCACCCACCAAGCTTCTGGCTCAGTACAGCGTTTCAACAACCTATGCTGTTCTGCCATCAGCCCCTCGCCCCTCGCCCTCAGGCTTCTGGTTCAGTACAGGGTTCCTGCGACCTATACTGTTCTGTCTCCAGCCCCTCGCCCACCAGGCTTCTGGCTCAGTACAAGATTCCTGCAACCTATGCTGTTCTGTCTCCAGCCCCTCGTCCCCCAGGCTTCTCGTTCAGTACAGGGTTCCTACAACCTATGCTATTCTGCCTCCAGCCACTTGCCCCCATCCCCAGGCTTCTGGTTCAGCACAGGGTTCCTGCAACCTATGCTGTTCGGTCTCCATCGCCTAACCACACATGCTTCTGGCTCACTACAAGGTTCCTGCAACCTATGCTGTTCTGTCTCCAGCCCCTCGCCCACCAGGCTTCTGGCTCAGTACAAGGTTCCTGCAACCTATGCTGTTCTGTCTCCAGCCCCTTGCCCCCCAGGCTTCTGGTTCAGTTCAAGGTTCCTGCAACCTATGCTGTCCTGCCTACAGCCCCTCGCCCCCCAGGCTTCTGGTTCAGTACAGGGTTCCTGCAGCCTATGCTGTTCTGTCTCTAGCCCCTTACCCCCAGGCTTCTGGTTCAGTACTGGGCTCCTGCAGCCTATGCTGTTCTCTCTCCAGCCCCTCGACTCCCAGGCTTCTGGATCAGTACATGATTCCTGCAACCTATACTGTTCTGTCTGCAGCCCCTTACCCCCAGGCTTCTGGCTCACTACAAAGTTTATACAATCTATGCTGTTCTGTCTCCAACCCCTCACCCCAAGCTTCTGGTTCAGTACAGGGTTCCTCCAACCAAGCTGTTCTGTCTCCAGCCCCTCAACCCACAGGCTTCTGGTTCAGTACAAGGTTCCTGCAACCTATACTGTTCTGCCTCCAGCCCCTAAACCTCCAGGCTTCTGTTTCAGTACAGGGTTACTGCAACCTATGCTGTTCTGTCTCCAGCCCCTCACCCCACAGGCTTCTGGTTTAGTACAAGGTTCCTGCAACGTATGCTGTTCTGCCTCCAGCCCCTCAACCCACAGGCTTCTGGTTCAGTACAAGGTTCCTGCAACCTATACTGTTCTGCCTCCAGTCCCTAACCCTCCAGGCTTCTGTTTCAGTACAGGGTTCCTGCAACCTATGCTGTTCTTTCTCCAGCCCCTCGCCGACCCATGCATCCAGTTTAGTTCAAGATTCCTGCAACCTATGCTGTTCTGTCTCCAGTCCCTCACCCCCAGGCTTCTGGTTCAGTACAAGTTTCCTGCAACCTATGCTGTTCCGACTCCAGCCCTTCACCCCCAGGCGTCTGGTTCAGGAAAGGGTTCCTAAAACCTAGGCTGTTCTGCCTGCAGCCACTCGCCCCAGGCCTCTGGTTCAGCACAGCGTTCCTGCAACCTATGCTGCACTGCTCCAGACCCTCACCCCCCGGGGTTCAGTAAAAGGTTCCTGCAACCTTTGATGTTCTGTTTCAGCCCCTCGCACACCAGACTTCTGGCTCACTACAAGGTTCCTGCAACCTATGCTGTTCTGTCTCCTGCCCCTTGCCCCCCAGGCTTCTGGTTCAGTACAAGGTTCCTACAATCTATTCTGTCCTACCTCCAGTCTTTCGGCCCCAGACTTCTGGTTCAGTACAGGGTTCCTGCAGCCTATGCTGTTCTGTCTCCATCCCCTCATCCCCCAGGCTTCTGGTTCAGTACAGGGTTCCTACAACCTATGCTATTCTGCCACCAGCCCCTCGCCCCCAGCCCCAATCTTCTGGTTCAGCACAGTGTTCCTGCAACCTATGCTGTTCGGTCTCCATCGCCTAACCCCACAGGATTCTGGCTCACTACAAGGTTCCTGCAATCTATGCTTTTCTTTCTCCAGCCCCTCGCCCCCCAGGCTTCTGGCTGGCAACCTATGCTGTCTGTATCCAGCCCCTTGCCCCCCAGGCTTCTGGTGCAGTTCAAGGTTCCTGCAACCTATGCTGTCCTGCCTACAGCCCCTTGCCCCCCAGGCTTCTGGTTCAGTAGAGGTTTCCTGCAACTTATGCTGTTCTGCCTCCAGCCCCTTGCCCCCCAGGCTTCTGGTTCAGTACGGGGTTCCTGCCGCCCATGCTGTTCTGTCTCCAGCCCCTCGCCCCCAGGCTTCTGGTTCAGTACAAGGTTCCTGCAACCTATGCTGTTCTGTCTGCAGCCCCTTACCCCCAGGCTTCTGGTTCAGTACAAGATCCTGCAACCTATGTTGTTCTGTCTATAGCCCCTCACCTCCCAGGCTTCTTGTTCACGACAAGGTTCCTGCAACCTATGCTGTTCTCTATCCAGCCCCTCAGCCTCCTGGCTCAGTAAAAGGTTCCTGCAACATATGCTGTTCTTCCTCCAGCCCCTCGCCCCCCCCAGGCTTCTGGTTCAGTACAGGGTTCCTGCAACCTATGCTGTTCTGTCTCCAGCCCCTCACCCACCAGGCTTCTGGCTCAGTATAGCGTTTCAGCAACCTATGCTGTTCTGTCTCCATCCCCTCGCCCACCAGGCTTCTGGCTCAGTACAAGGTTCCTGCAACCTATGCTATTCTGTCTCCAGCCCCTTGCCCCCAGGCTTCTGGTTCAGTTCAAGGTTCCTGCCACCTATGCTGTCCTGCCTACAGCCCCTCGTCCCCCAGGCTTCTGGTTAAGTACAGGGTTCCTGCAACTTATGCTGTTCTGCCTCCAGCCTCTTGCCCACCAGGCTTCTGGTTCAGGGTTCCTGCCGCCTATGCTGTTCTGTCTCCAGCCCCTTACACCCAGGCTTCTGGTTCAGTACAGGGTTACTGCAACCTATGCTGTTCCGCCTAAAGCCCCTCACCCCCCATGCTTCTGGCTCAGTACAAGATTCCTGCAACCTATGCTGTTCTGTCTTCAGCCACTCAACCCACAGGCTTCTGGCTCAATACAAGGTTCATGCAATCTATGCTGTTCTGTCTCAAACCCCTCCCCCCCTCAAGCTTCTGGTTCAGTACAGGGTTCCTCAAACCTATGCTGTTCTGTCTCCAGCCCCTCAACCCACAGGCTTCTGGTTCAGTACAAGGTTCCTGCAACCTATACTGTTCTGCCTTCAGCCCATAACCCTCCAGGCTTCTATTTCAGTACAGGGTTACTGCAACCTATGCTGTTCTGTCTCCAGCCCCTCACCCCACAGGCTTCTGGTTCAGTACAAGGTTCCTGCAACCTATGATGTTCTACCTCCAGCCTCTCAACCCACAGGCTTCTGGTTCAGTACAAGGTTCCTACAACCTATACTGTTCTGCCTCCAGCCCCTAACCCTCCAGGCTTCTGTTTCAGTACAGGGTTCCTGCAACCTATGCTGTTCTGTCTGCAGCCCCTCGCCGACCCATGCATCCAGTTCATTACAAGATTCCCGCAACCTATGCTGTTCTGTCTCCAGTCCCTCGCCCCCGAGGCTTCTGGTTCAGTATAAGTTTCCTGCAACCTATGCTGTTCCAATTCCAGCCCTTCTCCCCCCAGGCGTCTGGTTCAGGACATGGTTCCTAAAAGCTATGCTGTACTGTTCCAGACCCTCACCCCTCAGGGTTTATTACAAGGTTCCTGCAACCTTTGCTGTTCTGTTTCAGCCCCTCGCGCACCAGGCTTCTGGCTCACTACAAGGTTCCTGCAACCTATGCTGTTCTGTCTCCTCCCCCTTGCTCCCCAGGCTTCTGGTTCAGTACAAGGTTCCTACAATCTATGCTGTCCTATCTCCAGTGTTTCGGCCCCAGACTTCTGGTTCAGTACAGGGTTCCTGCAGCCTATGCAGTTCTGTTTCCAGCCCCTGTCCCACAGGCTTCTTTCTCAGTACAAGGTTCCTGCAAGCTAAGATGTTCTTCCTCCAGCCCCTCACCGCCCAGGCCTCTCGTTCAGTACAGGGTTCCTGCAACCTATGCTATTCTGTCTCCAGCCCCTCGCCCACCAGGCTTCTGGTTCAGTACAGGGTTCCTGCAACCTATGCTGTTCTCTCTCCAGCCCCTCACCCGCCAGTCGTCTAGCTCACCACAAGGTTACTGCCACCTATGCTGTTCTACCCCCAGCCTCTCACCCCACAGTCTTCTGATTCACTACAAGGTTCCTGCAACCTATGCTGTTCTGTCTCCAACCCTTCACCCCCAGGCTTCTGGTTCAGTACAGGGTTACTGCAACCTATGCTGTTCTGTCTCCAGCCTCTCATCCCCCAGTCTTCTGGCTCACTACAAGTTTCCTGAAACTTATGCTGTTCTGCCTCCAGCCCCTCACCCCCACCCCCAGGCTTCAGGTTCAGCACAGGGTTCCTGCAATCTATACTGTTCTGTTTCCAGCCCCTCACCCTCAAGGCTTCTGGCTCACTAAGGTTCCTGCAACCTATGCTGTTCTTCCTCCAGCCCCTCGCCCCCAGGCTTCTGGCTCAGTACAGCATTTCAGCAACTTATGCTGTTCTGTCTCCAGCCCCTCGCCCACAAGGCTTCTGGCTCAGTACAAGGTTCCTGCAACCTATGCTGTTCTGTCTCCAGCCCCTTGCCCCCAGGTTCCTGGTTCAGTTCAAGGTTCCTGCAACCTATGCTGTTCTGCCTATATCCCCTCGCCCACCAGGCTTCTGGTTCAGTACAGGGTTCCTGCAACTTATGCTGTTCTGCCTCCAGCCCCTTGCCCCTCAGGGTTCTGGTTCAGTACCGTGTTCCTGCAGCCTATGCTCTTCTGTCTCCAGTCCCTCGCCCCCCCAGGCTTCTGGTTCAGTACAAGGTTTCTGCAACCTATGCTGTTCTGTCTTCAGCCCCTTACCCCCAGGCTTCTGGTTAAGTACGGGGTTACTGCAACCTATGCTGTTCTGTCTAAAGCCCCTCACCCCCCACGGTTCTGGCTCACTGCAAGGTTCCTGCAACATATGCTGCTCTGTCTCCAGCACCTAACCCCTCAGGATTCTGGCTCACTACAAGTTTACTGCAGCCTATGCTGTTCTGTATCCATCCCCTATCCCCCCAGGCTTCTGGTTTAGGACAAGGTTACTGCAACCTATGCTGTTCTGCCCCCAGCCCCTCGCCCCCAGGCTTCTGGTTCAGCATAGGGTTCCTGTAACCAATGCTGTACTGTCTCCAGCCCCTCACCCCCCAGGCTTCTGGTTCAGTACAGGGTTCCTGCAACCTATTCTGTTCTGTCTCCAGCCCCTCACCCCACAGGCTTCTGGCTCACTACAAGGTTCAGGCAATCTATGCTGTTCTGTCTCTAGCCCCTCACCCACCCAAGCTTCGGGTTCAGTACAGGGTTCCTCCAACCTATGCTGTTCTGTCTCCAGCCCCTCACCCCCATCCTTCTGGCTCACCACAAGGTTCTGCATCTAGACTCTCACCCCCAGGCTTCTGGCTCACATCAAGGTTCCTGCAACCTATGCTGTTCTGCTTCCAGCCCCTCAACCTACAGGCTTCTGGTTCAGTACAAGGTTCCTGCAACCTATACTGTTCTGCCTCCAGCCCCTAACCCCCCTGGCTTCTGGTTCAGTACAGGGTTACTGCAACCTATACTGTTCTGTCTCCAGCCCCTCACCCCACAGGCTTCTGGTTCAGAACAAGGTTCCTGCAACCTATGCTGTTCTGCCTCCAGCCCCTCACCCCCAGGCTTCTGTTTCAGCACAAGTTTCCTGCAACCTATGCTGTTCTGTCTCCAGCCCTGCACCCACCATCCTTCTCGCTCAGTACAGGGCTTCAGCAACCTATGCTGTTCTGTCTCCAGCCCCTTGCCCACCAGGCTTCTGTTTCAGTACAAGGTTCCTGCAAGCTAAGCTGTTCTTCCTCCATCTCCTCACCCCCAGGCTTCTCGTTCAGCACAGGGATCCTGCAACCTATGCTATTCTGTCTCCAGACCCTCGGCCACCAGGCTTCTGGCTCACCACAAGGTTCCTGCCACCTATGCTGTTCTGCCCCCAGCCCCTCACCCCCCAGGCTTCTTGTTTCCTACAAGGTTCCTGCAACCTATGATGTTCTGCCTCCAGCCACTTACCCTCCCAGGCTTCTGGTTCAGTGCAATGTTCCTGCAACCTATGCTGTTCTGTCTCCAACTCTTGACCCCCAGTCTTATGGCTCACCACAACGTTTCTGTAACCTATGCTGTTCTGCCTCCAGCCCCTGACCTCCCTGGCTTCTGGTTCACAAGGTTCCTGCAACCTATGCTGTTCTCTCTCCAGCCCCTGAGCCCTCAGGCTCCTGGCTCAGTACAAGGTTCCTGCAACATATGCTGTTCTGTCTCCAGCTCCTCACGCCCCAGGATTCTGGCTCACTACAAGATTCACGCAACCTATGGTGTTCTCTTTCCAGCCCCTCGCCCCCCAGGCTTCTAGCTCACCATTAGGGTCCTGCAACCTATGCTGTTCTGTCTCCAGCCCTTCACCCCAAGGTTTGTGGCTCACTACAAGGTTCCTGCAACCTATGCTGTTCTGCCCGCAGCCCCTCAGCCCCCAGGCTTCTGGTTCAGTACAGGATTCCTACAACCTATGCTATTCTGCCTCCAGCCCCTCCCCCCCCACCAGGCTTCTGGTTCAACACAGGGTTCCTGCAATCTATGCTGTTCTGTCTCCAGCCCCTCACCACCCAGGCTTCTGGTTCAGTACAAGGTTCCTACAACTTATGCTGTTCTGCCTCCAGCCCCTTACACCCCTAGGCTTCTGGTTCAGTGCAAGGTTCCTGCAACCTATGCTGTTATGTCTCCAACCCTTCACCCCCAGGCTTCTGGTTCAGTACAGGGTTACTGCAACCTATGCTGTTCTGTCTCCAGCCCTCACCCCCTAGCCTTCTGGTTTAATACAGGCTCCTGCAACCTATGCTGTTCTGTCTCCAGCCCCTTACCCCAGGGCTTCTGGTTCAGTACAGGGTTACTGCAACCTATGCTGTTCTGTCTCCAGCCCCTCGCCCCCTAGGCTTCTGGTTCAGTACAGGCTCCTGCAACCCATACTGTTCTGCCTCCAGCCCCTAAACCTCCAGGCTTCTGGTTCAGTACAGGGCTCCTGCAACTGATGCTATTCTGTCTCTCCAGCCCCTCAGCCCTCACCCACCAGACTTCTGGTTCAGCAAAGGGTTCCTGCAACCTATGCAGTTCATTCTCCAGCCCCGCACTCCCCAGGCTTCTGGTTCACTACAAGGTTCCTGCAACCTATGCTGTTTTGCTCCCAGCCCCTCACGCCCCAGGCTTCTGGTTCACTACAAGGTTCCTGCAACCTATGCTGTTCTGCCTCCAGCCACTTACCCCCCATGCGTCTGGTTCAGTGCAAGGTTCCTGCAACCTATGCTGTTCTGTCTCCAACCCTTCAACCCCAGGCTTCTGGTTCAGAACAGGGTTACTGCAACCTATGCTGTTCTGTCTCCATCCCCTCACTCCCCAGGATTCTGGCTCACTACAAGGTTCCTGCAACCTATGCTGTTCTGTCTCCAGCCCCTTGCCCCAGGCTTCTGGTTCAGTTCAAGGTTCCTGCAACCTATGCTGTTCTGCCTACAGCACCTCGCCCACCAGGCTTCTGGTTCAGTACAGGGTTCCTGCAACTTATAATGTTCTGCCTCCAGCCCCTTGCCCCTCAGGGTTCTGGTTCAGTACCGTGTTCCTGCAGCCTATGCTCTTCTGTCTCCAGCCCCTCGCCCCCCAGGCTTCTGGTTCAGTACAAGGTTCCTGCAACCTATGCTGTTCTGTCTTCAGCCCCTTCCCCCAGGCTTCTGATTAAGTACGGGGTTACTGCAACCTATGCTGTTCTGTCTAAAGCCCCTCACCCCCACGCTTCTGGCTCACTGAAAGGTTCCTGCAACATATGCTGCTCTGTCTCCAGCCCCTCACCCCCCAGGATTCTGGCTCACTAGAGGTTACTGCCACCTATGCTGTTCTGCCCCCAGCCCCTCACCCCCCAGGCTTCTGGTTCACTACAAGGTTCCTGCAACCTATGCTGTTCTGCCTCCAGCCCCTCACCCCAGTGCTTCTGATTCACTACATGTTTCCTGCAACCTATGCTGTTCTGTCTCCAGCCCCTCAGCCCCCAGGCTTCTAGTTCAGTACAGGGTTCCGACAACCTATGCTATTCTGCCTCCAGCCTCTCGGCCCCCCCATGCTTCTGGTTCAGCACTGGGTTCCTGTAATCTATGCTGTTCTGTCTCCAGTCTTCACACCCCAGGCTTCTGGTTCAGTACAAGGTTCCTGCAACCTGTGCTGTTCTGTCTCTATCCCCTAACCCCATGGGCTTCTGGCTCACCACAACGTTCCTGCCACCTCTGCTGTTCTGCCTCCAGCCCCTCACCCCACAGGCTTCTGGTTCACTACAAGGTTCCTGAAACGTATGCTGTCCTGCCTCCAGCCCCCGGCCCACCAGGCTTCTGGTTCAGTACAGGGACAGGGTTCCTGCAACTTATGCTGTTCTGCCTCCAGCCCCTTGCGCCCCAGGCATCTGGATCGGTACAGGGTTCCTGCAGCCTATGCTGTTCTGTCTCCAGCCCCTTACCCCCAGGCTTCTGGTTCAGTACAGGTTTACTGCAACCAATGCTGTTCTGTCTAAAGCCCCTAACCCCCCAGGATTCTGGCTCACTAAAAGGTTCCTGCAACCTATAATGTTCTGCCTCCAGCCCCTCGCCCACCAGACTTCTGGCTCAGTACAAGGTTCCTGCAACCTATGCTGTTCCATCTCCAGCCCTTTGCCCCCCAGGCTTCTGGTTCAGTTCAAGGTTCCTGCAACCTATGTTGTCCTGCCTACAGCCCCTCGTCCCCCAGGCTTCTGGTTCAGTATAGAGTTCCTGTCGCCTATGCTGTTCTGTCTCCAGCCCCTTACACCCAGGCTTCTGGTTCAGTACAGGGTTACTGCAACCTATGCTATTCTGTCTCCAGCCACTCACCTCACAGGCTTCTGGCTCACTACAAGGTTCATGCAATCTATGCTGTTCTGTCTCCAACCCCTCACCCCCAAGGTTCTGGTTCAGTACAGGGTTCCTCCAACCTACTCTGTTCTGTCTCCAGCCCCTCAACCCACAGGCTTCTGGTTCAGTACAAGGTTCCTGCAACCTATACTGCTCTGACTCCAGCCCCTTAACCCACAGGCTTCTGGTTCAGTACAGGGTTACTGCAACCTATGCTGTTCTGTCTCCAGCCCCTCACCCCACAGGCTTCTGGTTCAGTACAAGGTTCCTGCAACCTATGCTGTTCTGCCTCCAGCCCCTCAACCCACAGGCTTCTGGTTCAGTACAAGGTTCCTGCAACCTATACTGTTCTGCCTCCAGCCCCTAACCCTCCAGGCTTCTGTTTCAGTACAGCGTTCCGGCAACCTATGCTGTTCTGTCTCCAGGCCCTCGCAGATCCATGCATCCAGTTCAGTACAAAATTCCTGCAACCTATGCTGTTCTGTCTCCAGTCCCTCACCCCCCAGGCTTCTGGTTCAGGACAGGGTTCCTAAAACCTATGCTTTTCCGACTACAGCCCTTCACTCCCCAGGCGTCTGGTTCAGGACAGGGTTCCTAAAACCTATGCTGTTCTGCCTCCAGCCACTTGCTCTGAGGCTTCTGGTTCAGCACAGGGTTCTTGCAACCTATGCTGCACTGGTCCAGACCCTCAACCCCAGGGTTCAGTACAAGGTTCCTGCAACCCTTGCTGTTCTGTCTTCAGCACCTCGCACACCAGGCTTCTGGCTCCCTACAAGGTTCTTGCAACCTATGCTGTTCTGTCTCCTGCCCCTTGCCCCCAACGCTTCTGGTTCAGTACAAGGTTCCTACAATCTATGCTGTCCTACCTCCAGTCTTTCGGCCCCAGACTTCTGGTTCAGTACAGGGTTCCTGCAGCCTATGCTGTTCTGTCTCCAGCCCCTGTCCCCCAGGCTTCTTTTTCAGTACAAGGTTTCTGAAAGCTAAGCTGTTCTTCCTCCAGCCCCTGACTGCCCAGGCCTCTCGTTCAGTACAGGGTTCCTGCAACCTATGCTGTTCTGTCTCCAGCCCCTAACCCCCCAGTCTTCTGGCTCAGTACAGCGTTTCAGCAACCTATGCTGTTCTGTCTCCAGCCCCTCAGCCTCCTGGCTCAGTACATGGTTCCTGGAAAACATGCTGCTCTGTCTCCAACCCCTCATGTCCCAGGATTCAGGCTCACTGCAAGGTTCCTGCAACCTTTGCTGTTCTGTCTCCAGCACCTCACCCCCCAGTCTTCTGGCTCAGTACAGCGTTTCAGCAACCTATGCTGTTCTGTCTCCAGCCCCTCAGTCTCCTGGCTCAGTAAATGGTTCCTGGAACACATGCTGTTCTGTCTCTAACCCCTCACGCCAAAGGATTCTGGCTCACTACAAGGTTCCGGCAACCTATGCTGTTCTTCCTCCAGCCCCTCACCCCCCAGTGCTTCTGGTTCACTACAAGTTTCCTGCAACTTATGCTGTTCTGCCTAAAGCCCCTCGCCCACCAGGCTTCTGGTTCAGTATAGGGTTCCTGCAACTTATGTTGTTCTGCCTCCAGCCTCTCGCCCCCCAGACTTCTGGTTCAGTACAGGGTTCCTGCTACCTATGCTGTTCTGTCTCCAGCCCCTCACCCACCAGGCTTCTGGCTCATGTTCAAGGTTCCTGCAACCTATGCTGCCCTGCCTACAGCCGCTCGCCCACCAGGCTTCTGGTTCAGTACAGGGTTCCAGCAACTTATGCTGTTCTGCCTCCAGCCCCTTGCCCCTCAGGGTTCTGGTTCAGTACCGTGTTCCTGCAGCCTATGCTGTTCTGTCTCCAGCCCCTCACCCCCCAGGCTTCTGGTTCAGTACAAGGTTCCTGCAACCTATGCTGTTCTGCCTCCAGCCCCTCACCCCAGGCATCTGGTTAAGTACGGGTTACTGCAACCTATGCTGTTCTGTCTAAAGCCCCTCACCCCCCATGCTTCTGGCTCACTACAAGGTTCCTGCAATATATGCTGCTCTGTCTCCAACCCCTCACCCGCCAGGATTCTGGCTCACTACAGGTTTACTGCAGCCTATGCTGTTCTGTATCCATCCCCTCGCCCCCCAGGCTTCTGGTTCAGTACAAGATTCCTGCAACCTATGCTGTTCTGTCTTCAGCCCCGTACCCCCAGGCTTCTGTTCTGTATCCATCCCCTCGCCCCCAGGCTTCTGGTTCAGTACAAGATTCCTGCAACCTATGCTGTTCTGTCTTCAGCCCCGTACCCCCAGGCTTCTGGTTAAGTACGGGTTACTGCAACCTATGCTGTTCTGTCTAAAGCCCCTCACCCCCCATGCTTTTGGCTCACTACAGGTTTACTGCAGCCCATGCTGTTCTGCCTCCAGCCCCTATCCCCCCAGGCTTCTGGTTTAGGACAAGGTTACTGCAACCTATGCTGTTCTGCCTCCAGCCCCTCGCTTCCAGGCTTCTGGTTCAGCATAGGGTTCCTGCAACCTATTCTGTTCTGTCTACAGCCCCTCACCCCACAGGCTTCTGGCTCACTACAAGGTTCATGCAATCTATGGTGTGATGTCTCTAACCCCTCACCCCCCCAAGCTTCGGTTTCAGTACAGTTTTCCTCCAACCTATGCTGTTCTGTCTCAAGCCCCTCACGCCCCAGCCTTCTGACGCACCACAAGGTTCTGCTTCCAGACCCCCACCCCCAGGCTTCTGGCTCACAACAAGGTTCCTGCAACCTATGATGTTCTGCCTCCAGCCCCTCAATCCACAGGCTTCTGGTTCAGTACAAGGTTCATGCAACCTATGCTGTTCTGTCTCCAGCCCCTCACCCCCCAGGCTCCTGGTTCAGTACAGGATTCGTCCAACCTATGCTGTTCTGTCTCCAGCCCCTCACGCCCCAGGCTTCTGGTTCAGTACAGGGTTACTGCATCATATGCTGTTCTGTCTAAAGCCCCTCACCCCAGGCTTCTGGTTCAGTACAAGGTTCCTGCAACCTATGCTGTTCTGCCTCCAGCCCCTCAGCCCCCAGGCTTCTGGTTCAGTACAGGGTTCCTGCAACCTATGCTGTACTGTCTCCAGCCCCTCACACCCCAGGGTTCAGTACAAGGTTCCTGCAACCTATGCTGTTCTGTCACGAGCCCCTCACCCCACAGGCTTCTGGCTCACTACAAGGTTCCTGCAAACTATGCTGTTCTGTCTCCAGGCCCTCACCCCCCAGGTTCCGGTTCAGTCCAGGATTCCTCCAACAAATGCAGTTCTGTCTCCAGCACCTCAACCCCCAGGCTTCTGGCTCACTACAAGGTTCCTGCAACCTATGCTGTTCTGCTGCCAGCCCCCCAATCCACAGGCTGCTGGTTCAGTACAAGGTTCCTGCAACTTATACTGTTCTGCCTCCAGCCCCTAACCCCCCAGACTTCTGCTTCAGTACAGGGTTACTGCAACCTATGCTGTTCTGTCTCCTGCCCCTCACCCCACAGGTCTCTGGTTCACTACAAGGTTCCTGCAACCTATGCTGTTCTGCCTCCAGTCCCTCGCCCCCAGGCTTCTGGTTCAGTACAAGATTCCTGCAACCTATGCTGTTCTTTCTCCAGCCCCTTGCCCCCCAGGATTCTGGTTAAGTACACGGTTTCTGCAACCTATGCTGTTTGTTCTCCAGCCCCTCACTCCCCAGTCTTCTGGCTCACCACAAGGTTACTGCCACCTATGCTGTTCTATCCCCAGCCCCTCACTCCCCATGCTTCTGGTGCACTACAAGGTTCCTGCAACCTATGCGGTTCTGCCTCCAGCACGTTACCCCCCAGGCTTCTGGATCATTGCAAGGTTCCTGCAACCTATGCTGTTCTGTCTCCAACCCTTCACCCTCAGGCTTCTGGTGCACTACAAGGTTCCTGCAACCTATGCTGTTTGTTCTCCAGCCCCTCACCCCCCAGTCTTCTGGTTCACGACAAGGTTCCTGCAACCTATGCTGTTCTGTCTCCAGCCCCTCACCCACCAGGCTTCTGGCTCACTACAAGGTTCCTGCAACTTATGCTGTTCTGCCTCCAGCCCCTCGCCCCCAGGCTTCTGGTTCAGTACAGGGTTCCTGCAACCTATGCTGTACTGTCTCCAGCCCCTCACTCCCCAGGGTTCAGTAGAAGGTTCCTGCAACCTATGCTGTTCTGCTAGAGCCCCTCACCCCACAGGCTTCTGGCTCACTACAAGGTTCCTGCAACCTATGCTGTTCTGTGTCCAGCCCCTCACCCCCCAGTGTTCCGGTTCAGTACAGGATTCCTCCAACAAATGCAGTTCTTTCTCCAGCACCTCACCCCCCCAGGCTTCTGGTTCAGTACAGGGTTCCTGCAACTTATGCTGTTCTGCCTCCAGCCCCTTGCCCCCCAGGCTTCTGGTTCAGTACTGGGCTCCTGTAGCCTATGCTGTACTCTCTCCAGCCCCTCGACTCCCAGGCTTCTGGATCAGTACAAGATTCCTGCAACCTATACTGTTCTGTCTGCAGCGCCTTACCCCCAGGCTTCTGGTTCAGTACAAGGCCCCTGTAACCTATGCTGTTCTGCCTCCAGCCCCTCACCTCCCAGGCTTCTTATTCACAGTAAGGTTCCTCAACCTATGCTGTTCTGTCTCCAGCCCCTTGCCCCCCAGGCTTCTGGTTCAGTTCAAGGTTCCTGCAACTTATGCTGTCCTGCCTACAGCCCCTCGCCCCCCAGGCATGTGATTCAGTACAGGGTTCCTGCAACTTATGCTGTTCTGCCTCCAGCCCCTTGACCCCCAGGCACTTGGTTCAGTACCGGGTTCCTGCAACCTATGCTGTTCTGTCTCCAGCCCATTGCCCCCCAGGCTTCCGGTTCAGTTCAAGGTTCCTGCAGCCTATGCTGTTCTGTCTCCAGCCCCTCACCCCCCAGGCTTCTGGTTCAGTACAAGGTTCCTGCAACCAATGCTGCTCTGTCTGCAGCCCCTTACCCCCAGGCTTCTGGTTCAGTACAAGGCTCCTGCAACCTATGCTGTTCTGTCTCCTGCCCCTCACCCCACAGGCCTCTGGTTCACTACAAGGTTCCTGCAACCTATGCTGTTCTGCCTCCAGTCCCTCATCCCCAGGCTTCTGGTTCAGTACAGGGTTCCTGCAACCTATGCTGTTCTGTCTCCAGCCCCTCGCCGACCCAGGCTTCCGGTTCAGTACAAGATTCCTGCAACCTATGCTGTTCTTTCTACAGCCCCTTGCCCCCCAGGATTCTGGTTAAGTACACGGTTCCTGCAACCTATGCTGTTCATTCTCCAGCCCCTCACTCCCCAGTCTTCTGGCTCACCACAAGGTTACTGCCACCTATGCTGTTCTGCCCCCAGCCCCTCACTCCCCATGCTTCTGGTGCACTACAAGGTTCCTGCAACCTATGCGGTTCTGCCTCCAACCCTTCACCCTCAGGCTTCTGGTGCACTACAAGGTTCCTGCAACCTATGCTGTTTGTTCTCCAGCCCCTCACCCACCAGGCTTCTGGCTCAGTACAGCGTTTCAACAACCTATGCTGTTCTGCCTCCAGCCCCTCGCCCCCAGGCTTCTGGTTCAGTACAGGGTTCCTGCAACCTATGCTGTACTGTCTCCAGCCCCTCACTCCCCAGGGTTCAGTAGAAGGTTCCTGCAACCTATGCTGTTCTGTCACGGGCCCCTCACCACACAGGCTTCTGGCTCACTACAAGGTTCGTGCAACCTATGCTGTTCTGTGTCCAGCCCCTCACCCCCCAGTGTTCCGGTTCAGTACAGGATTCCTCCAACAAATGCAGTTCTTTCTCCAGCACCTCACCCCCCAGGCTTCTCGCTCACTACAAGGTTCCTGCAACCTATGCTGTTCTGCCGCCAGCCCCCCAATCCACAGGCTTCTGGTTCAGTACAAAGTTCCTGCAACCTATGCGGTTCTGCCTCCAGCCCCTTAACACCCAGGATTCTGGATCATTGCAAGGTTCC
Organism: Ambystoma mexicanum; assembly: GCF_040938575.1. Taxonomy (NCBI): domain Eukaryota; kingdom Metazoa; phylum Chordata; class Amphibia; order Caudata; family Ambystomatidae; genus Ambystoma; species Ambystoma mexicanum. The sequence goes on along the minus strand of NC_090924.1, from coordinate 1,450,880,085 downwards.
TGTAACCTATACTGTTCTGCCTCCAGCCCCTAACCCCCCAGGCTTCTGGTTCAGTAGAGGGTTACTGCAACCTATGCTGTTCTGCCTCCAGCCCCTGACCTCCCAGGCTTCAGGTTCACGACAAGGTTCCTGCAACCTATGCTGTTCTCTCTCCATCCCCTCAGTCTCCTGGCTCAGTACAAGGTTCCTGCAACCTATGCTGTTCTGTCTTCAGCCCCTCGCCCACCAGGCTTCTGGCTCAGTACAAGATTCCTGCAACCTATGCTGTTCTTTCTCCAGCCCCTCGCCCCCCAGGCTTCTGGTTCAGTACAGGGTTCCTGCAACCTATGCTGTTCTGTCTCCAGCCCCTCGCCCACCAGGCTTCTGGCTCAGTACAAGGTTCCTGCAACCTATGCTGTTCTGTCTCCAGCCCCTTACCCCCAGGCTTCTTGTTCAGTTCAAGGTTCCTGCAACCTATGCTGTCCTGCCTACAGCCCCTCGCCCCCCAGGCTTCTGGTTCAGTACAGGGTTCCTGCAACTTATGCTGTTCTGCCTCCCGCCCCTTGCCCCCAAGGCTTCTGGTTCAGTACTGGGTTCCTGCAGCCTATGCTGTTCTCTCTCCAGCCCCTCGCCCCCCAGGCTTCTGGATCAGTACAGGTTTCCTGCAACCTATGCTGTTCTGTCTGCAGCCCCTCGCCCCCAGGCTTCTGGTTCAGTACAAGGCTCCTGTAACCTATGCTGTTCTGCGTCCAGCCCCTCACCTCCCAGGCTTCTTATTCACGACAGGGTTCCTGCAACCTATGCTGTTCTGTCTCCAGCCCCTTGCCCCCCAGGTTTCTGGTTCAGTTCAAGGTTCCTGCAACTCATGCTGTCCTGCCTACAGCCCCTCGCCCCCCAGGCTTCTGGTTCAGTACCAAGTTCCTGCAGCCTATGCTGTTCTGTCTCCAGCCCCTCGCCCCCCAGGCTTCTGGTTCAGTACAAGGTTCCTGCAACCTATGCTGTTCTGTCTGCAGCCCCTTACCGACAGGCTTCAGGTTCAGTACAAGGCTCCTGCAACCTATGCTGTTCTGTCTCCAGCCCCTCACTCCCCAGTCTTCTGACTCACCGCAAGGTTCCTGCAACCTATGCTGTTCTGCCTCCAACCCCTCACCACCCAGTCTTCTTGTTCGCGACAAGGTTCCTGCAACCTATGCTGTTCTGTATCCAGCCCCTCAAACAAAAGGATTCTACCTCATTACAAGGTTCCTGCAACCTATGCTGTTCTTCCTCCAGCCCCTCGTCCCCAGGCTTCTGGTTCAGTACAGGGTTCCTGCAACCTATGCTGTTCTGTCTCCAGCCCCTCGCCGACCCAGGCTTCTGGTTCAGTACAGGGTTCCTGCAACCTATGCTGTTCTGTCTCCAGCCCCTCGCCCACCAGGCTTCTGGCTCAGTACAAGGTTCCTGCAACCTATGCTGTTCTGTCTCCAGCCCCTTACCCCCAGGCTTCTTGTTCAGTTCAAGGTTCCTGCAACCTATGCTGTCCTGCCTACAGCCCCTCGCCCCCCAGGCTTCTGGTTCAGTACAGGGTTCCTGCAACTTATGCTGTTCTGCCTCCCGCCCCTTGCCCCCAAGGCTTCTGGTTCAGTACTGGGTTCCTGCAGCCTATGCTGTTCTCTCTCTAGCCCCTCGCCCCCCAGGCTTCTGGATCAGTACAAGATTCCTGCAACCTATGCTGTTCTGTCTGCAGCCCCTCGCCCCCCAGGCTTCTGGTTCAGTACAAGGCTCCTGTAACCTATGCTGTTCTGCGTCCAGCCCCTCACCTCCCAGGCTTCTTATTCACGACAGGGTTCCTGCAACCTATGCTGTTCTGTCTCCAGCCCCTTGCCCCCCAGGTTTCTGGTTCAGTTCAAGGTTCCTGCAACTCATGCTGTCCTGCCTACAGCCCCTCGCCCCCCAGGCTTCTGGTTCAATACAGGGTTCCTGCAACTTATGCTGTTCTGCCTCAAGCCCCTTGCCCCCCAGGCTTCTGGTTCAGTACCAAGTTCCTGCAGCCTATGCTGTTCTGTCTCCAGCCCCTCGCCCCCCAGGCTTCTGGTTCAGTACAAGGTTCCTGCAACCTATGCTGTTCTGTCTGCAGCCCCTTACCGACAGGCTTCAGGTTCAGTACAAGGCTCCTGCAACCTATGCTGTTCTGTCTCCAGCCCCTCACTCCCCAGTCTTCTGACTCACCACAAGGTTCCTGCAACGTATGCTGTTCTGCCTCCAGCCCCTCACCACCCAGTCTTCTTGTTCGCGACAAGGTTCCTGCAACCTATGCTGTTCTGTATCCAGCCCCTCAAACCAAAGGATTCTACCTCATTACAAGGTTCCTGCAACCTATGCTGTTCTTCCTCCAGCCCCTCGTCCCCAGGCTTCTGGTTCAGTACAGGGTTCCTGCAACCTATGCTGTTCTGTCTCCAGCCCCTCGCCGACCCAGGCCTCTGGTTTACTACAAGGTTCCTGCAACCTATGCTGTTCTGCCTCCAGTCCCTCGTCCCCAGGCTTCTGGTTCAGTACAGGGTTCCTGCAACCTATGCTGTTCTGTCTCCAGCCCCTCGCCGACCCAGGCTTCCGGTTCAGTACAAGATTCCTGCAACCTATGCTGTTCTTTCTACAGCCCCTTGCCCCCAGGATTCTGGTTAAGTGCACGGTTCCTGCAACCTATGCTGTTCGTTCTCCAGCCCCTCACTCCCCAGTCTTCTGGCTCACCACAAGGTTACTGCCACCTATGCTGTTCTGCCCCCAGCCCCTCACTCCCCATGCTTCTGGTGCACTACAAGGTTCCTGCAACCTATACGGTTCTGCCTCCAACCCTTCACCCTCAGGCTTCTGGTGCACTACAAGGTTCCTGCAACCTATGCTGTTTGTTCTCCAGCCCCTCACCCACCAGGCTTCTGGCTCAGTACAGCGTTTCAACAACCTATGCTGTTCTGCCTCCAGCCCCTCGCCCCCAGGCTTCTGGTTCAGTACAGGGTTCCTGCAACCTATGCTGTACTGTCTCCAGCCCCTCACTCCCCAGGGTTCAGTAGAAGGTTCCTGCAACCTATGCTGTTCTGTCACGGGCCCCTCACCACACAGGCTTCTGGCTCACTACAAGGTTCGTGCAACCTATGCTGTTCTGTGTCCAGCCCCTCACCCCCAGTGTTCCGGTTCAGTACAGGATTCCTCCAACAAATGCAGTTCTTTCTCCAGCACCTCACCCCCCAGGCTTCTGGCTCACTACAAGGTTCCTGCAACCTATGCTGTTCTGCCGCCAGCCCCCCAATCCACAGGCTTCTGGTTCAGTACAAAGTTCCTGCAACCTATGCGGTTCTGCCTCCAGCCCCTTAACACCCAGGATTCTGGATCATTGCAAGGTTCCTGCAACCTATACTGTTCTGCCTCCAGCCCCTAACCCCCCAGGCTTCTGGTTCAGTAGAGGGTTACTGCAACCTATGCTGTTCTGCCTCCAGCCCCTGACCTCCCAGGCTTCAGGTTCACGACAAGGTTCCTGCAACCTATGCTGTTCTCTCTCCATCCCCTCAGTCTCCTGGCTCAGTACAAGGTTCCTGCAACCTATGCTGTTCTGTCTTCAGCCCCTCGCCCACCAGGCTTCTGGCTCAGTACAAGATTCCTGCAACCTATGCTGTTCTTTCTCCAGCCCCTCTCCCCCCAGGCTTCTGGTTCAGTACAGGGTTCCTGCAACCTATGCTGTTCTGTCTCCAGCCCCTCGCCCACCAGGCTTCTGGCTCAGTACAAGGTTCCTGCAACCTATGCTGTTCTGTCTCCAGCCCCTTACCCCCAGGCTTCTTGTTCAGTTCAAGGTTCCTGCAATCTATGCTGTCCTGCCTACAGCCCCTCGCCCCCCAGGCTTCTGGTTCAGTACAGGGTTCCTGCAACTTATGCTGTTCTGCCTCCCGCCCCTTGCCCCCAAGGCTTCTGGTTCAGTACTGGGTTCCTGCAGCCTATGCTGTTCTCTCTCCAGCCCCTCGCCCCCCAGGCTTCTGGATCAGTACAAGATTCCTGCAACCTATGCTGTTCTGTCTGCAGCCCCTCGCCCCCCAGGCTTCTGGTTCAGTACAAGGCTCCTGTAACCTATGCTGTTCTGCGTCCAGCCCCTCACCTCCCAGGCTTCTTATTCACGACAGGGTTCCTGCAACCTATGCTGTTCTGTCTCCAGCCCCTTGCCCCCAGGTTTCTGGTTCAGTTCAAGGTCCTGCAACTCATGCTGTCCTGCCTACAGCCCCTCGCCCCCCAGGCTTCTGGTTCAATACAGGGTTCCTGCAACTTATGCTGTTCTGCCTCAAGCCCCTTGCCCCCCAGGCTTCTGGTTCAGTACCAAGTTCCTGCAGCCTATGCTGTTCTGTCTCCAGCCCCTCGCCCCCCAGGCTTCTGGTTCAGTACAAGGTTCCTGCAACCTATGCTGTTCTGTCTGCAGCCCCTTACCGACAGGCTTCAGGTTCAGTACAAGGCTCCTGCAACCTATGCTGTTCTGTCTCCAGCCCCTCACTCCCCAGTCTTCTGACTCACCACAAGGTTCCTGCAACCTATGCTGTTCTGCCTCCAGCCCCTCACCACCCAGTCTTCTTGTTCGCGACAAGGTTCCTGCAACCTATGCTGTTCTGTATCCAGCCCCTCAAACCAAAGGATTCTACCTCATTACAAGGTTCCTGCAACCTATGCTGTTCTTCCTCCAGCCCCTCAGCCCCCAGGCTTCTGGTTCAGTACGGGGTTCCTACAACCTATGCTATTCTGCCTCCAGCCACTCGCACCCACCCCCAGGCTTCCAGGCTTCTGGCTCAGTACAAGGCTCCTGCAACCTATGCTGTTCTGTATCCAGCCCCTTGCTCCCCAGGCTTCTGGTTCAGTTAAAGGTTCCTGCAACCTATGCTGTCCTGCCTACAGCCCCTCGCTCCCCAGGCTTCTGGTTCAGTACGGGGTTCCTGCAACTTATGCTGTTCTGCCTCCAGCCCCTTGCCCCACAGGCTTCTGGTTCAGTACCTTGTTCCTGCAGCCTATGCTGTTCTGTCTCCAGCCCCTCACCCCCAGTCTTCTGGCTCACCACAAGGTTCCTGTAACCTATGCTGTTCTGCCTCCAGTCCCTCAGCTCCCAGGCTTCTGGTTCACGACAAGATTCCTGCAACCTATGCTGTTCTCTCTCCAGCCCCTCAGCCTCCTGGCTCAGTACAGGGTTCCTGCAACATATGCTGTTCTGTCTCCATCCCCTCGCCCACCAGGCTTCTGGCTCAGTACAAGGTTCCTGCAACCTATGCTGTTCTGTCTCCAGCCCCTCGTCCCCCAGGCTTCTGGTTCAGTTCAAGGTTCCTGCAACCTATGCTGTCCTGCCTACAGCCCCTCATCCCCCAGGCTTCTGGTTCAGTACAGGGTTCCTGCCGCCTATGCTGTTCTGTCTCCAGCCCCTTACACCCAAGCTTCTTGTTCAGTACAGGGTTACTGCAACTTATGCTGTTCTGTCTCCAGCCCCTTACCCACAGGCTTCTTGTTCACAACAAGGTTCCTGCAACCTATGCTGTTCTGCCTCCAGCCCCTCACCCCCCATGCATCAGGTTCAGGACAGGGTTCCTAAAACCTATGCTGTTCTGCCTCCAGCCCCTCGCCCCCAGGCTTCTGGTTCAGCATAGGGCTACTGCAAACTATGCTGTTCTGTCTCCAGCCCCTCACCTCCCAGTCTTCTAGCTCACCACAAGGTTCCTGTAACCTATGCTGTTCTGCCTCCAGCCCCTCACCTCCCAGGCTTCTTGTTCACAACAAGGTTCCTGCAACCTATGCTGTTCTCTCTCCAGCCCCTCAGCCTCCTGGCTCAGTACAAGGTTCCTGCAACCTATGCTGTACTTCCTCCAGTCCCTCACCCCTCAGGCTTCTTGTTCAGTACATGTTTCCTGCAACCTATGCTGTTCTGTCTCCAGCCCCTCAGCCCCTAGGCTTCTGGTTCAGTACAGGGTTCCTACAACCTATGCTATTCTGCCTCCAGCCCCTCGGCCCCACCCCCAGGCTTCTGGTTCAGCACAGGGTTCCTGTAACCTATGCTGTTCGGTCTCCATCGCCTAACCCCACAGGCTTCTGGCTCACTACAAGGTGAGCAATCTATGCTGTTCTTTCTCCAGCCCCTCGCCCCCCAGGCTTCTGGTTCAGTACAGGGTTCCTGCAACCTATGCTGTTCTGTCTCCAGCCCCTCACCCACCAGGCTTCTGGCTCAGTACAGCGTTTCAGTAACCTATGCTGTTCTGTCTCCAGCCCCTCGCCCACCAGGCTTCTGGCTCAGTACAAGGTTCCTGCAACCTATGCTGTTCTGTATCCAGCCCCTTGCTCCCCAGGCTTCTGGTTCAGTTCAAGGTTCCTGCAACCTATGCTGTTCTGCCTACAGCCCCTTGCCCCCCAGGCTTCTGGTTCAGTTCAAGGTTCCTGCAACCTATGCTGTCCTGCCTACAGCCCCTCGTCCCCCAGGCTTCTGGTTCAGTAGAGGGTTCCTGCAACTTATGCTGTTCTGCCTCCAGCCCCTTGCCCACCAGGCTTCTGGTTCAGTACAGGGTTCCTGCCACCTATGCTGTTCTGTCTCCAGCCCCTTACACCCAGGCTTCTGGTTCAGTACAGGGTTACTGCAACCTATTCTGTTCTGTCTAAAGCACCTCACTCCCCCAGGCTTCTGGCTCAGTACAAGATTCATGCAACATATGCTGTTCTGTCTCCAGCCACTCAACCCACAGGCTTCTGGCTCACTACAAGGTTCATGCAATCTATGCTGTTCTGTCTCCAACCCCTCACCCCCCAAGCTTCTGGTTCAGTACAGGGTTCCTGCAACCTGTGCTGTGCTGCCTCCAGCCCCTCAACCCACAGGCCTCTGGTTCAGTACAAGGTTACTGCAACCTATGCTGTTCTGCCTCCAGTACCTCACCCCCAGGCTTCTGGTTCAGTACAGGGTTCCTGCAACCTATGATTTTCTGTCTCCAGCCCCTCGCCGACCCAGGCTTCCGGTTCAGTACAAGATTCCTGCAACCTATGCTGTTCTTTCTCCAGCCCCTTGCCCCCCAGGATTCTGGTTAAGTACACGGTTCCTGCAACCTATGCTGTTCGTTCTCCAGCCCTTCACTCCCCAGTCTTCTGGCTCACCACAAGGTTACTGCCACCTATGCTGTTCTGCCCCCAGCCCCTCACTCCCCATGCTTCTGGTGCACTACAAGGTTCCTGCAACCTATGCGGTTCTGCCTCCAGCACCTTAACCCCCAGGCTTCTGGATCAGTGCAAGTTTCCTGCAACCTATGCTGTTCTGTCTCCAACCCTTCACCCTCAGGCTTCTGGTGCACTACAAGGTTCCTGCAACCTATGCTGTTTGTTCTCCAGCCCCTTACCCCCCAGTCTTTTGGTTCACGACAAGGTTCCTGCAACCTATGCTGTTCTGTCTCTAGCCCCTCACCCACCAAGCTTCTGGCTCAGTACAGCGTTTCAACAACCTATGCTGTTCTGCCATCAGCCCCTCGCCCCTCGCCCTCAGGCTTCTGGTTCAGTACAGGGTTCCTGCAACCTATACTGTTCTGTCTCCAGCCCCTCGCCCACCAGGCTTCTGGCTCAGTACAAGATTCCTGCAACCTATGCTGTTCTGTCTCCAGCCCCTCGTCCCCCAGGCTTCTCGTTCAGTACAGGGTTCCTACAACCTATGCTATTCTGCCTCCAGCCACTCGCCCCCACCCCCAGGCTTCTGGTTCAGCACAGGGTTCCTGCAACCTATGCTGTTCGGTCTCCATCGCCTAACCACACATGCTTCTGGCTCACTACAAGGTTCCTGCAACCTATGCTGTTCTGTCTCCAGCCCCTCGCCCACCAGGCTTCTGGCTCAGTACAAGGTTCCTGCAATCTATGCTGTTCTGTCTCCAGCCCCTTGCCCCCCAGGCTTCTGGTTCAGTTCAAAGTTCCTGCAACCTATGCTGTTCGTTCTCCAGCCCCTCACTCCCCAGTCTTCTGGCTCACCACAAGGTTACTGCCACCTATGCTGTTCTGCCCCCAGCCCCTCACTCCCCATGCTTCTGGTGCACTACAAGGTTCCTGCAACCTATACGGTTCTGCCTCCAACCCTTCACCCTCAGGCTTCTGGTGCACTACAAGGTTCCTGCAACCTATGCTGTTTGTTCTCCAGCCCCTCACCCACCAGGCTTCTGGCTCAGTACAGCGTTTCAACAACCTATGCTGTTCTGCCTCCAGCCCCTCGCCCCCAGGCTTCTGGTTCAGTACAGGGTTCCTGCAACCTATGCTGTACTGTCTCCAGCCCCTCACTCCCCAGGGTTCAGTAGAAGGTTACTGCAACCTATGCTGTTCTGTCACGGGCCCCTCACCACACAGGCTTCTGGCTCACTACAAGGTTCGTGCAACCTATGCTGTTCTGTGTCCAGCCCCTCACCCCCAGTGTTCCGGTTCAGTACAGGATTCCTCCAACAAATGCAGTTCTTTCTCCAGCACCTCACCCCCCAGGCTTCTGGCTCACTACAAGGTTCCTGCAACCTATGCTGTTCTGCCGCCAGCCCCCCAATCCACAGGCTTCTGGTTCAGTACAAAGTTCCTGCAACCTATGCGGTTCTGCCTCCAGCCCCTTAACACCCAGGATTCTGGATCATTGCAAGGTTCCTGCAACCTATACTGTTCTGCCTCCAGCCCCTAACCCCCCAGGCTTCTGGTTCAGTAGAGGGTTACTGCAACCTATGCTGTTCTGCCTCCAGCCCCTGACCTCCCAGGCTTCAGGTTCACGACAAGGTTCCTGCAACCTATGCTGTTCTCTCTCCATCCCCTCAGTCTCCTGGCTCAGTACAAGGTTCCTGCAACCTATGCTGTTCTGTCTTCAGCCCCTCGCCCACCAGGCTTCTGGCTCAGTACAAGATTCCTGCAACCTATGCTGTTCTTTCTCCAGCCCCTCTCCCCCCAGGCTTCTGGTTCAGTACAGGGTTCCTGCAACCTATGCTGTTCTGTCTCCAGCCCCTCGCCCACCAGGCTTCTGGCTCAGTACAAGGTTCCTGCAACCTATGCTGTTCTGTCTCCAGCCCCTTACCCCCAGGCTTCTTGTTCAGTTCAAGGTTCCTGCAATCTATGCTGTCCTGCCTACAGCCCCTCGCCCCCCAGGCTTCTGGTTCAGTACAGGGTTCCTGCAACTTATGCTGTTCTGCCTCCCGCCCCTTGCCCCCAAGGCTTCTGGTTCAGTACTGGGTTCCTGCAGCCTATGCTGTTCTCTCTCCAGCCCCTCGCCCCCCAGGCTTCTGGATCAGAACAAGATTCCTGCAACCTATGCTGTTCTGTCTGCAGCCCCTCGCCCCCCAGGCTTCTGGTTCAGTACAAGGCTCCTGTAACCTATGCTGTTCTGCGTCCAGCCCCTCACCTCCCAGGCTTCTTATTCACGACAGGGTTCCTGCAACCTATGCTGTTCTGTCTCCAGCCCCTTGCCCCCAGGTTTCTGGTTCAGTTCAAGGTCCTGCAACTCATGCTGTCCTGCCTACAGCCCCTCGCCCCCCAGGCTTCTGGTTCAATACAGGGTTCCTGCAACTTATGCTGTTCTGCCTCAAGCCCCTTGCCCCCCAGGCTTCTGGTTCAGTACCAAGTTCCTGCAGCCTATGCTGTTCTGTCTCCAGCCCCTCGCCCCCCAGGCTTCTGGTTCAGTACAAGGTTCCTGCAACCTATGCTGTTCTGTCTGCAGCCCCTTACCGACAGGCTTCAGGTTCAGTACAAGGCTCCTGCAACCTATGCTGTTCTGTCTCCAGCCCCTCACTCCCCAGTCTTCTGACTCACCACAAGGTTCCTGCAACCTATGCTGTTCTGCCTCCAGCCCCTCACCACCCAGTCTTCTTGTTCGCGACAAGGTTCCTGCAACCTATGCTGTTCTGTATCCAGCCCCTCAAACCAAAGGATTCTACCTCATTACAAGGTTCCTGCAACCTATGCTGTTCTTCCTCCAGCCCCTCAGCCCCCAGGCTTCTGGTTCAGTACGGGGTTCCTACAACCTATGCTATTCTGCCTCCAGCCACTCGCACCCACCCCCAGGCTTCTGGTTCAGCACAGGGTTCCTGCAACCTATGCTGTTTGGTCTCCATCGCCTAACCCCACAGGCTTCTGGCTCACTACAAGGTTACTGCAATCTATGCTGTTCTTCCTCCAGCCCCTCGCCCCCTAGGCTTCTGCTTCAGTACAGTGTTCCTGCTACCTATGCTGTTCTGTCTCTAGCCCCTCACCCACTAGGCTTCTGGCTCAGTACAGCGTTTCAACAACCTATGTTGTTCTGTCTCCAGCCCCTCACCCACCAGGCTTCTGGCTCAGTACAAGGCTCCTGCAACCTATGCTGTTCTGTATCCAGCCCCTTGCTCCCCAGGCTTCTGGTTCAGTTAAAGGTTCCTGCAACCTATGCTGTCCTGCCTACAGCCCCTCGCTCCCCAGGCTTCTGGTTCAGTACGGGGTTCCTGCAACTTATGCTGTTCTGCCTCCAGCCCCTTGCCCCACAGGCTTCTGGTTCAGTACCTTGTTCCTGCAGCCTATGCTGTTCTGTCTCCAGCCCCTCACCCCCAGTCTTCTGGCTCACCACAAGGTTCCTGTAACCTATGCTGTTCTGCCTCCAGTCCCTCAGCTCCCAGGCTTCTGGTTCACGACAAGATTCCTGCAGCCTATGCTGTTCTGTCTCCAGCCCCTCACCCCCAGTCTTCTGGCTCACCACAAGGTTCCTGTAACCTATGCTGTTCTGCCTCCAGTCCCTCAGCTCCCAGGCTTCTGGTTCACGACAAGATTCCTGCAACATATGCTGTTCTGTCTCCATCCCCTCGCCCACCAGGCTTCTGGCTCAGTACAAGGTTCCTGCAACCTATGCTGTCCTGCCTACAGCCCCTCATCCCCCAGGCTTCTGGTTCAGTACAGGGTTCCTGCCGCCTATGCTGTTCTGTCTCCAGCCCCTTACACCCAAGCTTCTTGTTCAGTACAGGGTTACTGCAACTTATGCTGTTCTGTCTCCAGCCCCTTACCCACAGGCTTCTTGTTCACAACAAGGTTCCTGCAACCTATGCTGTTCTGCCTCCAGCCCCTCACCCCCCATGCATCAGGTTCAGGACAGGGTTCCTAAAACCTATGCTGTTCTGCCTCCAGCCCCTCGCCCCCAGGCTTCTGGTTCAGCATAGAGCTACTGCAAACTATGCTGTTCTGTCTCCAGCCCCTCACCTCCCAGTCTTCTAGCTCACCACAAGGTTCCTGTAACCTATGCTGTTCTGCCTCCAGCCCCTCACCTCCCAGGCTTCTTGTTCACAACAAGGTTCCTGCAACCTATGCTGTTCTCTCTCCAGCCCCTCAGCCTCCTGGCTCAGTACAAGGTTCCTGCAACCTATGCTGTACTTCCTCCAGTCCCTCACCCCTCAGGCTTCTTGTTCAGTACATGTTTCCTGCAACCTATGCTGTTCTGTCTCCAGCCCCTCAGCCCCTAGGCTTCTGGTTCAGTACAGGGTTCCTACAACCTATGCTATTCTGCCTCCAGCCACTCGGCCCCACCCCCAGGCTTCTGGTTCAGCACAGGGTTCCTGTAACCTATGCTGTTCGGTCTCCATCGCCTAACCCCACAGGCTTCTGGCTCACTACAAGGTGAGCAATCTATGCTGTTCTTTCTCCAGCCCCTCGCCCCCCAGGCTTCTGGTTCAGTACAGGGTTCCTGCAACCTATGCTGTTCTGTCTCCAGCCCCTCACCCACCAGGCTTCTGGCTCAGTACAGCGTTTCAGTAACCTATGCTGTTCTGTCTCCAGCCCCTCGCCCACCAGGCTTCTGGCTCAGTACAAGGTTCCTGCAACCTATGCTGTTCTGTATCCAGCCCCTTGCTCCCCAGGCTTCTGGTTCAGTTCAAGGTTCCTGCAACCTATGCTGTTCTGCCTACAGCCCCTTGCCCCCCAGGCTTCTGGTTCAGTTCAAGGTTCCTGCAACCTATGCTGTCCTGCCTACAGCCCCTCGTCCCCCAGGCTTCTGGTTCAGTACAGGGTTCCTGCAACTTATGCTGTTCTGCCTCCAGCCCCTTGCCCACCAGGCTTCTGGTTCAGTACAGGGTTCCTGCCACCTATGCTGTTCTGTCTCCAGCCCCTTACACCCAGGCTTCTGGTTCAGTACAGGGTTACTGCAACCTATTCTGTTCTGTCTAAAGCACCTCAAGCCCCCAGGCTTCTGGCTCAGTACAAGATTCCTGCAACATATGCTGTTCTGTCTCCAGCCACTCAACCCACAGGCTTCTGGCTCACTACAAGGTTCATGCAATCTATGCTGTTCTGTCTCCAACCCCTCACCCCCCAAGCTTCTGGTTCAGTACAGGGTTCCTGCAACCTGTGCTGTGCTGCCTCCAGCCCCTCAACCCACAGGCCTCTGGTTCAGTACAAGGTTACTGCAACCTATGCTGTTCTGCCTCCAGTACCTCACCCCCAGGCTTCTGGTTCAGTACAGGGTTCCTGCAACCTATGCTTTTCTGTCTCCAGCCCCTCGCCGACCCAGGCTTCCGGTTCAGTACAAGATTCCTGCAACCTATGCTGTTCTTTCTCCAGCCCCTTGCCCCCCAGGATTCTGGTTAAGTACACGGTTCCTGCAACCTATGCTGTTCGTTCTCCAGCCCTTCACTCCCCAGTCTTCTGGCTCACCACAAGGTTACTGCCACCTATGCTGTTCTGCCCCCAGCCCCTCACTCCCCATGCTTCTGGTGCACTACAAGGTTCCTGCAACCTATGCGGTTCTGCCTCCAGCACCTTAACCCCCAGGCTTCTGGATCAGTGCAAGTTTCCTGCAACCTATGCTGTTCTGTCTCCAACCCTTCACCCTCAGGCTTCTGGTGCACTACAAGGTTCCTGCAACCTATGCTGTTTGTTCTCCAGCCCCTTACCCCCCAGTCTTTTGGTTCACGACAAGGTTCCTGCAACCTATGCTGTTCTGTCTCTAGCCCCTCACCCACCAAGCTTCTGGCTCAGTACAGCGTTTCAACAACCTATGCTGTTCTGCCATCAGCCCCTCGCCCCTCGCCCTCAGGCTTCTGGTTCAGTACAGGGTTCCTGCAACCTATACTGTTCTGTCTCCAGCCCCTCGCCCACCAGGCTTCTGGCTCAGTACAAGATTCCTGCAACCTATGCTGTTCTGTCTCCAGCCCCTCGTCCCCCAGGCTTCTCGTTCAGTACAGGGTTCCTACAACCTATGCTATTCTGCCTCCAGCCACTCGCCCCCACCCCCAGGCTTCTGGTTCAGCACAGGGTTCCTGCAACCTATGCTGTTCGGTCTCCATCGCCTAACCACACATGCTTCTGGCTCACTACAAGGTTCCTGCAACCTATGCTGTTCTGTCTCCAGCCCCTCGCCCACCAGGCTTCTGGCTCAGTACAAGGTTCCTGCAATCTATGCTGTTCTGTCTCCAGCCCCTTGCCCCCCAGGCTTCTGGTTCAGTTCAAGGTTCCTGCAACCTATGCTGTCCTGCCTACAGCCCCTCGCCCCCCAGGCTTCTGGTTCAGTACAGGGTTCCTGCAGCCTATGCTGTTCTGTCTCTAGCCCCTTACCCCCAGGCTTCTGGTTCAGTACTGGGCTCCTGCAGCCTATGCTGTTCTCTCTCCAGCCCCTCGACTCCCAGGCTTCTGGATCAGTACATGATTCCTGCAACCTATACTGTTCTGTCTGCAGCCCCTTACCCCCAGGCTTCTGGCTCACTACAAAGTTTATGCAATCTATGCTGTTCTGTCTCCAACCCCTCACCCCAAGCTTCTGGTTCAGTACAGGGTTCCTCCAACCAAGCTGTTCTGTCTCCAGCCCCTCAACCCACAGGCTTCTGGTTCAGAACAAGGTTCCTGCAACCTATACTGTTCTGCCTCCAGCCCCTAAACCTCCAGGCTTCTGTTTCAGTACAGGGTTACTGCAACCTATGCTGTTCTGTCTCCAGCCCCTCACCCCACAGGCTTCTGGTTTAGTACAAGGTTCCTGCAACGTATGCTGTTCTGCCTCCAGCCCCTCAACCCACAGGCTGCTGGTTCAGTACAAGGTTCCTGCAACCTATACTGTTCTGCCTCCAGTCCCTAACCCTCCAGGCTTCTGTTTCAGTACAGGGTTCCTGCAACCTATGCTGTTCTTTCTCCAGCCCCTCGCCGACCCATGCATCCAGTTCAGTTCAAGATTCCTGCAACCTATGCTGTTCTGTCTCCAGTCCCTCACCCCCAGGCTTCTGGTTCAGTACAAGTTTCCTGCAACCTATGCTGTTCCGACTCCAGCCCTTCACCCCCAGGCGTCTGGTTCAGGAAAGGGTTCCTAAAACCTATGCTGTTCTGCCTGCAGCCACTCGCCCCAGGCCTCTGGTTCAGCACAGTGTTCCTGCAACCTATGCTGCACTGCTCCAGACCCTCACCCCCCAGGGTTCAGTAAAAGGTTCCTGCAACCTTTGATGTTCTGTTTCAGCCCCTCGCACACCAGACTTCTGGCTCACTACAAGGTTCCTGCAACCTATGCTGTTCTGTCTCCTGCCCCTTGCCCCCCAGGCTTCTGGTTCAGTACAAGGTTCTTACAATCTATTCTGTCCTACCTCCAGTCTTTCGGCCCCAGACTTCTGGTTCAGTACAGGGTTCCTGCAGCCTATGCTGTTCTGTCTCCATCCCCTCATCCCCCAGGCTTCTGGTTCAGTACAGGGTTCCTACAACCTATGCTATTCTGCCACCAGCCCCTCGCCCCCAGCCCCAATCTTCTGGTTCAGCACAGTGTTCCTGCAACCTATGCTGTTCGGTCTCCATCGCCTAACCCCACAGGATTCTGGCTCACTACAAGGTTCCTGCAATCTATGCTTTTCTTTCTCCAGCCCCTCGCCCCCCAGGCTTCTGGCTCAGTACAGCACGTCAGCAACCTATGCTGTCTGTATCCAGCCCCTTGCCCCCCAGGCTTCTGGTGCAGTTCAAGGTTCCTGCAACCTATGCTGTCCTGCCTACAGCCCCTTGCCCCCCAGGCTTCTGGTTCAGTAGAGGTTTCCTGCAACTTATGCTGTTCTGCCTCCAGCCCCATGCCCCCCAGGCTTCTGGTTCAGTACCGGGTTCCTGCCGCCTATGCTGTTCTATCTCCAGCCCCTTGCCCCCCAGGCTTCTGGTTCAGTATAAGGTTCCTGCAACCTATGCTGTTCTGTCTGCAGCCCCTTACCCCCAGGCTTCTGGTTCAGTACAAGATCCTGCAACCTATGTT
This sequence comes from Ambystoma mexicanum, assembly GCF_040938575.1. Lineage (NCBI taxonomy): Eukaryota > Metazoa > Chordata > Amphibia > Caudata > Ambystomatidae > Ambystoma > Ambystoma mexicanum. Next base: position 1,450,864,916 of record NC_090924.1, on the reverse strand, counting down.
GTTCTGTCTCCAGCCCCTCACCTCCCAGGCTTCTTGTTCACGACAAGGTTCCTGCAACCTATGCTGTTCTCTATCCAGCCCCTCAGCCTCCTGGCTCAGTAAAAGGTTCCTGCAACATATGCTGTTCTTCCTCCAGCCCCTCGCCCCCCCCAGGCTTCTGGTTCAGTACAGGGTTCCTGCAACCTATGCTGTTCTGTCTCCAGCCCCTCACCCACCAGGCTTCTGGCTCAGTATAGCGTTTCAGCAACCTATGCTGTTCTGTCTCCATCCCCTCGCCCACCAGGCTTCTGGCTCAGTACAAGGTTCCTGCAACCTATGCTATTCTGTCTCCAGCCCCTTGCCCCCAGGCTTCGGGTTCAGTTCAAGGTTCCTGCAACCTATGCTGTCCTGCCTACAGCCCCTCGTCCCCCAGGCTTCTGGTTCAGTACAGGGTTCCTGCAACTTATGCTGTTCTGCCTCCAGCCTCTTGCCCACCAGGCTTCTGGTTCAGGGTTCCTGCCGCCTATGCTGTTCTGTCTCCAGCCCCTTACAACCAGGCTTCTGGTTCAGTACAGGGTTACTGCAACCTATGCTGTTCCGCCTAAAGCCCCTCACCCCCCATGCTTCTGGCTCAGTACAAGATTCCTGCAACCTATGCTGTTCTGTCTCCAGCCACTCAACCCACAGGCTTCTGGCTCAATACAAGATTCATGCAATCTATGCTGTTCTGTCTCAAACCCCTCCCCACCCCAAGCTTCTGGTTCAGTACAGGGTTCCTCCAACCTATGCTGTTCTGTCTCCAGCCCCTCAACCCACAGGCTTCTGGTTCAGTACAAGGTTTCTGCAACCTATACTGTTCTGCCTTCAGCCCATAACCCTCCAGGCTTCTATTTCAGTACAGGGTTACTGCAACCTATGCTGTTCTGTCTCCAGCCCCTCACCCCACAGGCTTCTGGTTCAGTACAAGGTTCCTGCAACCTATGATGTTCTACCTCCAGCCTCTCAACCCACAGGCTTCTGGTTCAGTACAAGGTTCCTACAACCTATACTGTTCTGCCTCCAGCCCCTAACTTTCCAGGCTTCTGTTTCAGTACAGGGTTCCTGCAACCTATGCTGTTCTGTCTGCAGCCCCTCGCCGACCCATGCATCCAGTTCATTACAAGATTCCTGCAACCTATGCTGTTCTGTCTCCAGTCCCTCGCCCCCGAGGCTTCTGGTTCAGTATAAGTTTCCTGCAACCTATGCTGTTCCGACTCCAGCCCTTCACCCCCCAGGCATCTGGTTCAGGACATGATTCCTAAAAGCTATGCTGTACTGTTCCAGACCCTCACCCCTCAGGGTTTAGTACAAGGTTCCTGCAACCTTTGCTGTTCTGTTTCAGCCCCTCGTGCACCAGGCTTCTGGCTCACTACAAGGTTCCTGCAACCTATACTGTTCTGTCTCCTCCCTCTTGCTCCCCAGGCTTCTGGTTCAGTACAAGGTTCCTACAATCTATGCCGTCCTATCTCCAGTGTTTCGGCCCCAGACTTCTGGTTCAGTACAGGGTTCCTGCAGCCTATGCAGTTCTGTTTCCAGCCCCTGTCCCACAGGCTTCTTTCTCAGTACAAGGTTCCTGCAAGCTAAGATGTTCTTCCTCCAGCCCCTCACCGCCCAGGCCTCTCGTTCAGTACAGGGTTCCTGCAACCTATGCTATTCTGTCTCCAGCCTCTCGCCCACCAGGCTTCTGGTTCAGTACAGGGTTCCTGCAACCTATGCTGTTCTCTCTCCAGCCCCTCACCCGCCAGTCATCTAGCTCACCACAAGGTTACTGCCACCTATGCTGTTCTACCCCCAGCCCCCCACCCCACAGTCTTCTGGTTCACTACAAGGTTCCTGCAACCTATGCTGTTCTGTCTCCAACCCTTCACCCCCAGGCTTCTGGTTCAGTACAGGGTTACTGCAACCTATGCTGTTCTGTCTCCAGCCTCTCATCCCCCAGTCTTCTGGCTCACTACAAGTTTCCTGAAACTTATGCTGTTCTGCCTCCAGCCCCTCACCCCCACCCCCAGGCTTCAGGTTCAGCACAGGGTTCCTGCAATATATACTGTTCTGTTTCCAGCCCCTCACCCTCAAGGCTTCTGGCTCACTAAGGTTCCTGCAACCTATGCTGTTCTTCCTCCAGCCCCTCGCTCCCAGGCTTCTGGCTCAGTACAGCATTTCAGCAACTTATGCTGTTCTGTCTCCAGCCCCTCGCCCACCAGGCTTCTGGCTCAGTACAAGGTTCCTGCAACCTATGCTGTTCTGTCTCCAGCCCCTTGCCCCCAGGCTTCTGGTTCAGTTCAAGGTTCCTGCAACCTATGCTGTTCTGCCTACAGCCCCTCGCCCACCAGGCTTCTGGTTCAGTACAGGGTTCCTGCAACTTATGCTGTTCTGCCTCCAGCCCCTTGCCCCTCAGGGTTCTGGTTCAGTACCGTGTTCCTGCAGCCTATGCTCTTCTGTCTCCAGTCCCTCGCCCCCCCAGACTTCTGGTTGAGTACAAGGTTCCTGCAACCTATGCTGTTCTGTCTTCAGCCCCTTACCCCCAGGCTTCTGGTTAAGTACGGGGTTACTGCAACCTATGCTGTTCTGTCTAAAGCCCCTCACCCCCCACGGTTCTGGCTCACTGCAAGGTTCCTGTAACATATGCTGCTCTGTCTCCAGCACCTAACCCCTCAGGATTCTGGCTCACTACAAGTTTACTGCAGCCTATGCTGTTCTGTATCCATCCCCTGTCCCCCCAGGCTTCTTGTTTAGGACAAGGTTACTGCAACCTATGCTGTTCTGCCCCCAGCCCCTCGCCCCCAGGCTTCTGGTTCAGCATAGGGTTCCTGCAACCAATGCTGTACTGTCTCCAGCCCCTCACCCCCCAGGCTTCTGGTTCAGTACAGGGTTCCTGCAACCTATTCTGTTCTGTCTCCAGCCCCTCACCCCACAGGCTTCTGGCTCACTACAAGGTTCATGCAATCTATGCTGTTCTGTCTCTAGCCCCTCACCCACCCAAGCTTCGGGTTCAGTACAGGGTTCCTCCAACCTATGCTGTTCTGTCTCCAGCCCCTCACCCCCATCCTTCTGGCTCACCACAAGGTTCTGCATCTAGACTCTCACCCCCAGGCTTCTGGCTCACATCAAGGTTCCTGCAACCTATGCTGTTCTGCCTCCAGCCCCTCAACCTACAGGCTTCTGGTTCAGTACAAGGTTCCTGCAACCTATACTGTTCTGCCTCCAGCCCCTAACCCCCCTGGCTTCTGGTTCAGTACAGGGTTACTGCAACCTATACTGTTCTGTCTCCAGCCCCTCACCCCACAGGCTTCTGGTTCAGAACAAGGTTCCTGCAACCTATGCTGTTCTGCCTCCAGCCCTTCAACCTACAGGCTTCTGGTTCAGTACAAGGTTCCTGCAACCTATACTGTTCTGCCTCCAGCCCCTAACCCCCCTGGCTTCTGGTTCAGTACAGGGTTACTGCAACCTATGCTGTTCTGTCTCCAGCCCTGCACCCACCATCCTTCTTGCTCAGTACAGGGCTTCAGCAACCTATGCTGTTCTGTCTCCAGCCCCTTGCCCACCAGGCTTCTGTTTCAGTACAAGGTTCCTGCAAGCTGAGCTGTTCTTCCTCCATCTCCTCACCCCCAGGCTTCTCGTTCAGCACAGGGATCCTGCAACCTATGCTATTCTGTCTCCAGACCCTCGGCCACCAGGCTTCTGGCTCACCACAAGGTTCCTGCCACCTATGCTGTTCTGCCCCCAGCCCCTCACCCCCCAGGCTTCTGGTTTCCTACAAGGTTCCTGCAACCTATGATGTTCTGCCTCCAGCCACTTACCCTCCCAGGCTTCTGGTTCAGTGCAATGTTCCTGCAACCTATGCTGTTCTGTCTCCAACTCTTCACCCCCAGTCTTATGGCTCACCACAACGTTTCTGTAACCTATGCTGTTCTGCCTCCAGCCCCTGACCTCTCTGGCTTCTGATTCACAAGGTTACTGCAACCTAGGCTGTTCTCTCTCCAGCCCCTGAGCCCTCAGGCTCCTGGCTCAGTACAAGGTTCCTGCAACATATGCTGTTCTGTCTCCAGCTCCTCACGCCCCAGGATTCTGGCTCACTACAAGATTCCCGCAACCTATGGTGTTCTCTTTCCAGCCCCTCGCCCCCCAGGCTTCTAGCTCACCACAAGGGTCCTGCAACCTATGCTGTTCTGTCTCCAGCCCTTCACCCCAAGGTTTGTGGCTCACTACAAGGTTCCTGCAACCTATGCTGTTCTGCCCGCAGCCCCTCAGCCCCCAGGCTTCTGGTTCAGTACAGGGTTCCTACAACCTATGCTATTCTGCCTCCAGCCCCTCCCCCCACCAGGCTTCTGGTTCAACACAGGGTTCCTGCAATCTATGCTGTTCTGTCTCCAGCCCCTCACCACCCAGGCTTCTGGTTCAGTACAAGGTTCCTACAACTTATGCTGTTCTGCCTCCAGCCCCTTACACCCCTAGGCTTCTGGTTCAGTGCAAGGTTCCTGCAACCTATGCTGTTATGTCTCCAACCCTTCACCCCCAGGCTTCTGGTTCAGTACAGGGTTACTGCAACCTATGCTGTTCTGTCTCCAGCCCTCGCCCCCTAGCCTTCTGGTTTAATACAGGCTCCTGCAACCTATGCTGTTCTGTCTCCAGCCCCTTACCCCAGGGCTTCTGGTTCAGTACAGGGCTCCTGCAACTGATGCTATTCTGTCTCTCCAGCCCCTCAGCCCTCACCCACCAGACTTCTGGTTCAGCAAAGGGTTCCTGCAACCTATGCAGTTCATTCTCCAGCCCTGCACTCCCCAGGCTTCTGGTTCACTACAAGGTTCCTGCAACCTATGCTGTTCTGCTCCCAGCTCCTCACGCCCCAGTCTTCTGGTTCACTACAAGGTTCATGCAACCTATGCTGTTCTGCCTCCAGCCACTTACCCCCCATGCGTCTGGTTCAGTGCAAGGTTCCTGCAACCTATGCTGTTCTGTCTCCAACCCTTCAACCCCAGGCTTCTGGTTCAGAACAGGGTTACTGCAACCTATGCTGTTCTGTCTCCATCCCCTCACGCCCCAGGATTCTGGCTCACTACAAGGTTCCTGCAACCTATGCTGTTCTGTCTCCAGCCCCTTGCCCCAGGCTTCTGGTTCAGTTCAAGGTTCCTGCAACCTATGCTGTTCTGCCTACAGCACCTCGCCCACCAGGCTTCTGGTTCAGTACAGGGTTCCTGCAACTTATGCTGTTCTGCCTCCAGCCCCTTGCCCCTCAGGGTTCTGGTTCAGTACCGTGTTCCTGCAACCTATGCTGTTCTGTCTCCAGCCCCTTGCCCCAGGCTTCTGGTTCAGTTCAAGGTTCCTGCAACCTATGCTGTTCTGCCTACAGCCCCTCGCCCCCCAGGCTTCTGGTTCAGTACAAGGTTCCTGCAACCTATGCTGTTCTGTCTTCAGCCCCTTCCCCCAGGCTTCTGATTAAGTACGGGGTTACTGCAACCTATGCTGTTCTGTCTAAAGCCCCTCACCCCCACGCTTCTGGCTCACTGAAAGGTTCATGCAACATATGCTGCTCTGTCTCCAGCCCCTCACCCCCCAGGATTCTGGCTCACTACAAGGTTACTGCCACCTATGCTGTTCTGCCCCCAGCCCCTCACCCCCCAGGCTTCTGGTTCACTACAAGGTTCCTGCAACTTATGCTGTTCTGCCTCTAGCCCCTCACCCCAGTGCTTCTGATTCACTACATGTTTCATGCAACCTATGCTGTTCTGTCTCCAGCCCCTCAGCCCCCAGGCTTCTAGTTCAGTACAGGGTTCCGACAACCTATGCTATTCTGCCTCCAGCCTCTCGGCCCCCCCATGCTTCTGGTTCAGCACTGGGTTCCTGTAATCTATGCTGTTCTGTCTCCAGTCTTCACACCCCAGGCTTCTGGTTCAGTACAAGGTTCCTGCAACCTGTGCTGTTCTGTCTCTATCCCCTAACCCCATGGGCTTCTGGCTCACCACAAGGTTCCTGCCACCTCTGCTGTTCTGCCTCCAGCCCCTCAACCCACAGGCTTCTGGTTCACTACAAGGTTCCTGAAACATATGCTGTCCTGCCTCCAGCCCCCGGCCCACCAGGCTTCTGGTTCAGTACAGGGACAGGGTTCCTGCAACTTATGCTGTTCTGCCTCCAGCCCCTTGCGCCCCAGGCATCTGGATCGGTACAGGGTTCCTGCAGCCTATGCTGTTCTGTCTCCAGCCCCTTACCCCCAGGCTTCTGGTTCAGTACAGGTTTACTGCAACCAATGCTGTTCTGTCTAAAGCCCCTAACCCCCCAGGATTCTGGCTCACTAAAAGGTTCCTGCAACCTATAATGTTCTGCCTCCAGCCCCTCGCCCACCAGACTTCTGGCTCAGTACAAGGTTCCTGCAACCTATGCTGTTCCGTCTCCAGCCCTTTGCCCCCCAGGCTTCTGGTTCAGTTCAAGGTTCCTGCAACCTATGTTGTCCTGCCTACAGCCCCTCGTCCCCCAGGCTTCTGGTTCAGTATAGAGTTCCTGTCGCCTATGCTGTTCTGTCTCCAGCCCCTTACACCCAGGCTTCTGGTTCAGTACAGGGTTACTGCAACCTATGCTAATCTGTCTCCAGCCACTCACCTCACAGGCTTCTGGCTCACTACAAGGTTCATGTAATCTATGCTGTTCTGTCTCCAACCCCTCACCCCCAAGGTTCTGGTTCAGTACAGGGTTCCTCCAACCTACTCTGTTCTGTCTCCAGCCCCTCATCCCACAGGCTTCTGGTTCAGTACAAGGTTCCTGCAACCTATACTGCTCTGACTCCAGCCCCTTAACCCACAGGCTTCTGGTTCAGTACAGGGTTACTGCAACCTATGCTGTTCTGTCTCCAGCCCCTCACCCCACAGGCTTCTGGTTCAGTACAAGGTTCCTGCAACCTATGCTGTTCTGCCTCCAGCCCCTCAACCCACAGGCTTCAGGTTCAGTACAAGGTTCCTGCAACCTATACTGTTCTGCCTCCAGCCCCTAACCCTCCAGGCTTCTGTTTCAGTACAGCGTTCCGGCAACCTATGCTGTTCTGTCTCCAGGCCCTCGCAGATCCATGCATCCAGTTCAGTACAAAATTCATGCAACCTATGCTGTTCTGTCTCCAGTCCCTCACCCCCCAGGCTTCTGGTTCAGGACAGGGTTCCTAAAACCTATGCTTTTCCGACTACAGCCCTTCACTCCCCAGGCGTCTGGTTCAGGACAGGGTTCCTAAAACCTATGCTGTTCTGCCTCCAGCCACTTGCTCCGAGGCTTCTGGTTCAGCACAGGGTTCTTGCAACCTATGCTGCACTGGTCCAGACCCTCAACCCCAGGGTTCAGTACAAGGTTCCTGCAACCCTTGCTGTTCTGTCTTCAGCACCTCGCACACCAGGCTTCTGGCTCCCTACAAGGTTCTTGCAACCTATGCTGTTCTGTCTCCTGCCCCTCGCCCCCAACGCTTCTGGTTCAGTACAAGGTTCCTACAATCTATGCTGTCCTACCTCCAGTCTTTCGGCCCCAGACTTCTGGTTCAGTACAGGGTTCCTGCAGCCTATGCTGTTCTGTCTCCAGCCCCTGTCCCCCAGGCTTCTTTTTCAGTACAAGGTTTCTGCAAGCTAAGCTGTTCTTCCTCCAGCCCCTGACCGCCCAGGCCTCTCGTTCAGTACAGGGTTCCTGCAACCTATGCTGTTCTGTCTCCAGCCCCTCACCCCCGAGTCTTCTGGCTCAGTACAGCGTTTCAGCAACCTATGCTGTTCTGTCTCCAGCCCCTCAGCCTCCTGGCTCAGTACATGGTTCCTGGAAAACATGCTGCTCTGTCTCCAACCCCTCACGCCCCAGGATTCAGGCTCACTGCAACGTTCCTGCAACCTTTGCTGTTCTGTCTCCAGCACCTCACCCCCCAGTCTTCTGGCTCAGTACAGCGTTTCAGCAACCTATGCTGTTCTTTCTCCAGCCCCTCAGCCTCCTGGCTCAGTAAATGGTTCCTGGAACACATGCTGTTCTGTCTCCAACCCCTCACGCCAAAGGATTCTGGCTCACTACAAGGTTCCGGCAACCTATGCTGTTCTTCCTCCAGCCCCTCGCCCACCAGGCTTCTGGTTCAGTATAGGGTTCCTGCAACTTATGTTGTTCTGCCTCCAGCCTCTCACCCACCAGGCTTCTGGCTCATGTTCAAGGTTCCTGCAACCTATGCTGCCCTGCCTACAGCCGCTCGCCCACCAGGCTTCTGGTTCAGTACAGGGTTCCAGCAACTTATGCTGTTCTGCCTCCAGCCCCTTGCCCCTCAGGGTTCTGGTTCAGTACCGTGTTCCTGCAGCCTATGCTGTTCTGTCTCCAGCCCCTCGCCCCCCAGGCTTCTGGTTCAGTACAAGGTTCCTGCAACCTATGCTGTTCTGCCTCCAGCCCCTCACCCCAGGCATCTGGTTAAGTACGGGTTACTGCAACCTATGCTGTTCTGTCTAAAGCCCCTCACCCCCCATGCTTCTGGCTCACTACAAGGTTCCTGCAATATATGCTGCTCTGTCTCCAGCCCCTCACCCGCCAGGATTCTGGCTCACTACAGGTTTACTGCAGCCTATGCTGTTCTGTATCCATCCCCTATCCCCCCAGGCTTCTGGTTTAGGACAAGGTTACTGTAACCTATGCTGTTCTGCCTCCAGCCCCTCGCCCCCAGGCTTCTGGTTCAGCATAGGGTTCCTGCAACCAATGCTGTACTGTCTCCAGTCCCTCACCCCCCCAGGGCTTCTAGTTCAGTACCAGGTTCTTGCAACCTACTCTGTTCTGTCTCCAGAACCTCACCCCACAGGGTTCTGGCTCACTACAAGGTTCATGCAATCTATGCTGTAATGTCTCTAACCCCTCACCCCCCCAAGCTTCGGTTTCACTACAGTTTTCCTCCAACCTATGCTGTTCTGTCTCAAGCCCCTCACGACCCAGACTTCTGACGCACCACAAGGTCCTGCTTCCAGACCCCCACCCCCAGGCTTCTGGCTCACAACAAGGTTCCTGCAAACTATGCTGTTCTGCCTCCAGCCCCTCAACCCACAGGCTTCTGGTTCAGTACAAGGTTCCTGCAACCTATGCTGTTCTGCCTCCAGCCCCTCACCCCAGGCATCTGGTTAAGTACGGGTTACTGCAACCTATGCTGTTCTGTCTAAAGCCCCTCACCCCCCATGCTTCTGGCTCACTACAAGGTTCCTGCAACATATGCTGCTCTGTCTCCAGCCCCTCACCCGCCAGGATTCTGGCTCACTACAGGTTTACTGCAGCCTATGCTGTTCTGTATCCACCCCCTCACCCCCCAGGCTTCTGGTTCAGTACAAGATTCCTGCAACCTATGCTGTTCTGTCTCCAGTCACTCGCCCCCCAGGTTTTTCAGTAGAAGGTACCTGCAAGCTAAGCTGTTCTTCCTCCATCTCCTCACCCCCCAGGCTTCTCGTTCAGTACAGGTTTTCAGCAACCTATGCTGTTCTGCCCCCAGACCCTCACCCCTCAGGCTTCTGGTTCACTACAAGGTTCCTGCAACCTATGCTGTTCTGCCTCCAGCCCCTTACCCTCCCAGGCTTCTGGTTCAGTGCAATGTTCCTGCAACCTATGCTGTTCTTTCTCCAACTCTTCACCTCCAGTCTTATGGCTCACCACAAGGTTTCTGTAATCTATGCTGTTCTGCCTCCAGCCGCTCACCTCCCAGGCTTCTGGTTCACGACAAGGTTCCTGCAACCTATGCTGTTCTCTCTCCAGCCCCTGAGCCCTCAGGCTCCTGGCTCAGTACAAGGTTCCTGCAACATATGCTGTTCTGTCTCCAGCTCCTCACGCCCCAGGATTCTGGCTCACTACAAGGTTCCTGCAACCTATGCTGTTCTCTTTCCAGCCCCTCGCCCCCCAGGCTTCCAGCTCACCACAAGGGTCCTGCAACCTATGCTGTTTTGCCTCTAGCCCCTCAGGCCAAGGTTTCTGGCTCACTACAAGGTCCCTGCAACCTATGCTGTTCTGCCTCCAGCCCCTCAGCACCTCAGCCCCCAGGATTCTGGTTCAGCACAGGGTTCCTGCAATCTATGCTGTTCTGTCTCCAGCCCCTCACCCACCAGGCTTCTGGTTCAGTACAAGGTTCCTACAACCTATACTGTTCGGTCTCCATCCCCTAACCCCACAGGCTTCTGGCTCACTAAGTTTCCTGCAACCTATGCTGTTCTTCCTCCAGCCCCTCGCTCCCCAGGCATCTGGTTCAGTACAGGGTTCCTGCAACCTATGCTGTTCTGTCTCCAGCCCCTCACCCACCAGGCTTCTGGCTCAGTACAGCATTTCAGCAACTTATGCTGTTCTGTCTCCAGCCCCTCGCCCCCAGGCTTCTGGTTCAGTTCAAGGTTCCTGCAACCTATGCTGTCCTGCCTACAGCCCCTCGCCCCCCAGGCTTCTGGTTTAGTACAGGGTTCCTGCCACTTATGCTGTTCTGCCTCCAGCCCCTTGCCCCTCAGGGTTCTGGTTCAGTACCGTGTTCCTGCAGCCTATGCTGTTCTGTCTCCAGCCCCTCGCCCCCCAGGCTTCTGGTTCAGTACAAGGTTCCTGCAACCTATGTTGTTCTGTCTCCAGCCCCTTACCCCCAGGCTTCTGATTCAGTACAGGGCTTGTGCAACCTATGCTGTTCTGTCTCCACCCCTCACCCCCAGGCTTCTTGTTCTGTACACGGTTCCTGCAACCTATGCTGTTCTGTCTCCAGCCCCTCGCCCACGAGACTTCTGGCTCGGTACAAGGTCACTGCAGCCTATGCTGTTTTGTCTCCATCCCCTTGTCCCAGGCTTCTGGTTCAGTTCAAGGTTCCTGCAACCTATGCTGTCCTGCCTACAGCCCCTCACTCCCCAGGCTTCTGGTTTAGTACAGGGTTCCTGCCACTTATGCTGTTCTGCCGACAGCCCCTTTCCCCTCAGGGTTCTGGTTCAGTACCGTGTTCCTGCAGCCTATGCTGTTCTGTCTCCAGCCCCTCGCCCCCAAGCTTCTGGTTCAGTACAAGGTTCCTGCAACCTATGCTGTTCTGTCTTCAGCCCCTCACCCCCCAGTCTTCTGGCTCACCACAAGGTTCCTGTAACTTATGCTGTTCAGCCTCAAGCCCCTCACCTCCCAGGCTTCCGGTTCACGACAAGGTTCCTGCAACCTATGCTGTTCTCTCTCCAACCCCTCAGTCTCCTGGCTCAGTACAAGGTTCCTGCAACATATGCTGTTCTGTCTCCAGCCCCTCTCACCCCAGGATTCTGGCTCACTACAAGGTTCCTGCAACCTATGCTGTTCTGTCTCCATCCCCTCGCCCACCAGGCTTCTGGTTCAGTACAGGGTTCCTGCCGCCTATGCTGTTCTGTCTCCAGCCCCTCACCCCCCAGGCGTCAGGTTCAGGACAGAATTCCTAAAACCTATGCTGTTCTGCCTCCAGCCCCTCACCCCCAGGCTTCTGGTTCAGCATAGGGTTACTGCAACCTATGCTGTTCTCTCTCCAGCTCCTCACCCCCCAGTCTTCTGGCTCACCACAAGGTTCCTGTAACCTATGCTGTCCTGCCTACAGCCCCTCACCTCCCAGGCTTCTGGTTTAGTACAGGGTTCCTGCCACTTATGCTGTTCTACCTCCAGCCCCTTGCGCCTAAGGGTTGTGGTTCAGTACCGTGTTCCTGCAGCCTGTGCTGTTCTGTCTCCAGCCCCTCGCCCCCCAGGCTTCTGGTTCAGTACAAGGTTCCTGCAACCTATGCTGTTCTGTTTCCAGCCCCTAACCCCCCAGTCTTCTGGCTCACCACAAGGTTCCTGTAACCTATGCTGTTCTGCCTCCAGCCCCTCAGCTCCCAGGCTTCTTGTTCACGACAAGGTTCCTGCAACCTATGCTGTTCTCTCTCCAGCCCCTCAGCCTCCTGGCTCAGTACAAGGTTCCTGCAACATATGCTCTTCTGTCTCCAGCCCATCGCCCCCCAGGCTTCTGGTTCAGTACAGGGTTCCTGCAACCTATGCTGTTCTGTCTCCATCCCCTCGCCCACCAGGCTTCTGGCTCAGTACAAGGTTCCTGCAACCTATGCTGTTCTGTCTCCAGCCCCTTGCCCCCAGGCTTCTGGTTCAGTTCAAGGTTCCTGCAACCTATGCTGTCCTGCCTACAGCCCCTCGTCCCCCAGGCTTCTGGTTCAGTACAGGGTTCCTGCAATTTATGCTGTTCTGCCTCCAGCCCCTTGCCCACCAGGCTTCTGGTTCAGTACAGGGTTCCTGCCGCCTATGCTGTTCTGTCTCCAGCCCCTTACACCCAAGCTTCTTGTTCAGTACAGGGTTACTGCAACTAATGCTGTTCTGTCTCCAGCCCCTTACCCCCAGGCTTCTGATTCAGTACAGGGTTACTGAAACCTATGCTATTCTGCCTCCAGCCCCTCGCCCACCACCAGGCTTCTGGTTCAGCACAGGGTTCCTGAAATCTATGCTGTTCTGTCTCCAGCCCCTCACCCACCAGGCTTCTGGCTCAGTACAGCATTTCAGCAACTTATGCTGTTCTGTCTCCAGCCCCTCGCCCACCAGACTTCTGGCTCAGTACAAGGTCACTGCAGCCTATGCTGTCCTGCCTGCAGCCCCTCACCCCCCAGGCTTCTGGTTTAGTACAGGGTTCCTGCCACTTATGCTGTTCTGCCTCCAGCCCCTTTCCCCTCAGGGTTCTGGTTCAGTACCATGTTCCTGCAGCCTATGCTGTTCTGTCTCCAGCCCCTCGCCCCCCCAGGCTTCTGGTTCAGTACAGGGTTCCTGCAACCTATGCTGTTCTGTCTCCAGCCCCTCACCCACCAGGCTTCTGGCTCAGTACAGCATTTCAGCAACTTACGCTGTTCTGTCTCCAGCCCCTCGCCCACCAGACCTCTGCTTTGGTACAAGGTCACTGCAGCCTATGCTGTTCTGTCTCCAGCCCCTTGCCCCCAGGCTTCTGGTTCAGTTCAAGGTTCCTGCAACCTATGCTGTCCTGCCTACAGCCCGTCACCCCCCAGGCTTCTGGTTTAGTACAGGGTTCCTGCCACTTATGCTGTTCTGCCTCCAGCCCCTCACCCCCGGTCTTCTGGCTCACCACAAGGTTCCTGTAACCTATGCTGTTCTGCCTCCAGCCCCTCACCTCCCAGGCTTCTTGTTCACAACAAGGTTCCTGCAACCTGTGCTGTTCTCGCTCCAGCCCCTCAGCCTCCTGGCTCAGTACAAGGTTACTGCAACATATGCTGTTCTGTCTCCAGCCCCTCACCCCTCAGGCTTCTGGTTCAGTACAGGGTTCCTACAACCTATGCTATTCTGCCTCCAGCCACTCGCCCCCACCCCCAGGCTTCTGGCTCACTACAAGGTTCCTGCAATCTATGCTGTTCTTTCTCCAGGCCCTCGCCCCCCAGGCTTCTGGTTCAGTACAGGGTACCTGCAACCTATGCTGTTCTGTCTCCAGCCCCTCACCCACCAGGCTTCTGGCTCAGTACAAGGTTCCTGCAACCTATGGTGTTCTGTCTCCAGCCCCTTGCCCCCAAGGCTTCTGGTTCAGTTCAAGGTTCCTGCAACCTATACTGTCCTGCCTCCAGCCCCTCGCCCCCCAGGCTTCTGGTTCAGTACAGGGTTCCTGCAACTTTTGCTGTTCTGCCTCCACCCCCTTGCCCCCCAGGCTTCTCGTTCAGTATTGGGTTCCTGCAGCCTATGCTGTTCTCTCTCCAGCCCCTCGCCCCCAGGCTTTTGGATCAGTACAAGATTCCTGCAACCTATGCTGTTCTGTCTGCAGCCCCTTACCCCTAGGCTTCTGGTTCAGTACAAGGCTCCTGTAACCTATGCTGTAATGCCTCCAGCCCCTCACCTCCCAGGCTTCTTATTCACGACAAGGTTCCTGCAACCTATGCTGTTCTGTCTCCAGCCCCTTGCCCCCCAGGCTTCTGGTTCAGTTCAAGGTTCTGGCAACTTATGCCATCCTGCCTACAGTCCCTCGCCCCCCAGGCTTCTGGTTCAGTACAGGGTTCCTGCAACTTATGCTGTCCTGCCTCCAGCGCCTTGCCCCCCAGGCTTCTGGTTCAGTACCGGGTTCCTGCAGCCTATGCTGTTCTGTCTCCAGCTTTCGCCCCCCAGGCTTCTGGTTCAGTGAAAGGTTCCTGCAACCAATGCTGTTCTGTCTGCAGCCCCTTACCCCCAGGCTTCTGGTTCAGTACAAGGCTCCTGCAACCTACGCTGTTCTGTCTCCAGCCCCTCACCCCCCAGTCTTCTGACTCACCACAAGGTTCCTGCAACCTATGCTGTTCTTTCTCCAGCCACTCACCTCCCAGGCTTCTTGTTCATGACAAGGTTCCTGCAACCTATGCTGTTCTCTCTCCAGCCCCTCAGCCTCCTGGCTCAGTACAAGGTTCATGCAACATATGCTGTTCTGTCTCCAGCCCCTCGCCCCCCCAGGCTTCTGGTTCAGTACAGGGATCCGGCAACCTATGCTGTTCTGTCTCCATCCCCTCACCCACCAGGCTTCTGGCTCAGTACAGCGTTTCAGCAACCTATTCTGTTCTGTCTCCAGCCCCTCGCCCACCATGCTTCTGGCTCAGTACAAGGTTCCTGCAACCTATGCTGTTCTGTATCCAGCCCCTTGCACCACAGGCTTCTGGTTCAGTTCAAGTTTCCTGCAACCTATGCTGTCCTGCCTACAGACCCTCGTCCCCCAGGCTTCTGGTTCAGTACAGGGTTCCTGCAACTTATGCTGTTCTGCCTCCAGCCCCTTGCCCACCAGGCTTCTGGTTCAGTACAGGGTTCCTGCGCCTATGCTGTTCTGTCTCCAGCCCCTTACCCCCAGGCTTCTAGTTCAGTACAGGGTTACTGCATCCTATGCTAGTCTGTCTAAAGCCCCTCACCCCCACGCTTCTGGCTCACTACAAGATTCCTGCATCATATATGCTGTTCTGCCTCCAGCCCCTCACCCCCCAGGCGTCAGTTTCAGGACAGGGTTCCTAAAACCTATGCTGTTCTGCCTCCAACCCCTCGCCCCAGGCTTCTGGTTCAGCATAGGGTTTCTGCAACCTATTCTCTACTGTCTCCAGCCCCTTACCCCCCAGGATTCTGGCTCAGTACAAGGTTCCTGCAACCTATGCTCTTCTGTCTCCAGCCACTCACCCCACAGGCTTCAGGTTCACTACAAGGTTCATGCAATCTATGCTGTTCTGTCTCCAACCCCTCACCCTCCAAGCTTCTGGTTCAGTACAGGGTTCCTCCAACCTATGCTGTTCTGTCTCCAGCCCCTCAACCCACGGGCTTCTCGTTCAGTACAAGGTTTCTGCACCCTATACTGCTCTGCCTCCAGCCCCTCAACCCACAGGCTTCTGGTTCAGTACAAGGTTCCTGCAACCTATACTGTTCTGCCTTCAGCCCCTAACCCTCCAGGCTTCTGTTTCAGTACAGGGTTACAGCAACCTATGCTATTCTGTCTCCAGCCCCTCGCCGACCCAGGCATCCAGTTCAGTACAAGATTCCTGCAACCTATGCTGTTCTGTCTACAGTCCCTCACCCCCCAGGCTTCTGGTTCAGTACAAGTTTCCTGCAACCTATGCTGTTCCGACTCCAGCCCTTCACCCCCCCAGGCGTCTGGTTCAGGACAGGGTTCCTAAAACCTATGCTGTTCTGCTTCCAGCCACTCACCCCAGGCTTCTGGTTCAGCACAGGGTTCCTGCAACCTATGCAGCACTGCTCCAGACCCTCACCCCCCAGGGTTCAGTACAAGGTTCCTGTAACTTTTGCTGTTCTGTCTTCAGCCCCTTGCCCCCAAGGCTTCTGGTGCAGTACAAGGTTCCTAAAATCTATGCTTTCCTACCTCCAGTCTTTCGGCCCCAGACTTCTGGTTCAGTACAGGGTTCCTGCAGCCTATGCTATTCTGTCTCCAGCCTCTGTCCCCAGGCTTCTTTTTCAGTACAAGGTTCCTGCAACCTATGCTATTCTGACTCCAGCCCCTCAACCCCCAGTTGTCTAGCTCACCACAAGGTTACTGCAACCTATGCTGTTCTGCCCCTAGCCCCTCATCCCACAGGCTTCTGGTTCACTACAAGGTTCCTACAACCTATGCTATTCTGTCTCCAGCTATTCGCCCACCAGGCTTCTGGTTCACGACAAGGTGCCTGCAACCTAGGCTGTTCTCTCTCCAGCCCCTCAGCCTCCTGGCTCAGTACAAGGTTCCTGCAACCTATGCTATTCTGTCTCCAGCTTTTCGCCCACCAGGCTTCTGGTTCAGTACAGGGTTCCTACAACCTATGCTATTCTGCGTCCAGCCCCACACCCCCACCCCCAGGCTTCAGGTTCAGCACAGGGCTCCTGCAATCTATGCTGTTCTGTCTCCAGCCCCTCACCCCCAAGGCTGCTGGTTCAGTACAAGGTTCCTACAACTTATGCTGTTCGGTCTCCATCCCCTAACCCCACATGCTTCTGGCTCACTAAGGTTCCGGCAACCTATGCTGTTCTGTCTTCAGCCCCTCACCCACCAGGCTTCTGGCTCAGTACAGCATTTCAGCAATTTATGCTGTTCTGTCTCCAGCCCCACGCCCACCAGCTTTCTGGCTCAGTACAAGGTTCCTGCAACCTATGCTGTTCTGTCTCCAGCCCCTGGCTCCCAGGCTTCTGGTTCAGTTCAAGGTTCCTGCAACCTATGCTGTCCTGCCTCCAGCCCCTCGACCCCAGGCTTCTGGTTCAGAACAAGGTTCCTGCAACCTATGCTGTTCTGTCTTTAGCCTCTTACCCACTGGCTTCTGGTTAAGTACGGGGTTCCGGCAACCTATGCGGTTCTTCCTCCAGCCCCTCACCCCCTAGTGCTTCTGGTTCACACGTTTCCTACAACTTATGCTGTTCTGCCTACAGCCCCTCGCCCATCAGGCTTCTGGTTCAGTACAGGGTTCCTGCAACTTATGCTGTTCTGCCTCCAGCCTCTCGCCCCCCAGACTTCTGGTTCAGTACAGGGTTCCTGCAACCTATGCTGTTCTGTCTCCAGCCCCTCACCCCCCAGGCGTCAGGTTCAGGACAGAATTCCTAAAACCTATGCTGTTCTGCCTCCAGCCCCTCGCCCCCAGGCTTCTGGTTCAGCATAGGGTTACTGCAACCTATGCTGTTCTCTCTCCAGCTCCTCACCCCCCAGTCTTCTGGCTCACCACAAGGTTCCTGTAACCTATGCTGTCCTGCCTACAGCCCCTCACCTCCCAGGCTTCTGGTTTAGTACAGGGTTCCTGCCACTTATTCTGTTCTACCTCCAGCCCCGTGCGCCTCAGGGTTGTGGTTCAGTACCGTGTTCCTGCAGCCTATGCTGTTCTGTCTCCAGCCCCTCGCCCCCCAGGCTTCTGGTTCAGTACAAGGTTCCTGCAACCTATGCTGTTCTGTTTCCAGCCCCTCACCCCCCAGTCTTCTGGCTCACCACAAGGTTCCTGTAACCTATGCTGTTCTGCCTCCAGCCCCTCAGCTCCCAGGCTTCTTGTTCACGACAAGGTTCCTGCAACCTATGCTGTTCTCTCTCCAGCCCCTCAGCCTCCTGGCTCAGTACAAGGTTCCTGCAACATATGCTCTTCTGTCTCCAGCCCATCGCCCCCCAGGCTTCTGGTTCAGTACAGGGTTCCTGCAACCTATGCTGTTCTGTCTCCATCCCCTCGCCCACCAGGCTTCTGGCTCAGTACAAGGTTCCTGCAACCTATGCTGTTCTGTCTCCAGCCCCTTGCCCCCAGGCTTCTGGTTCAGTTCAAGGTTCCTGCAACCTATGCTGTCCTGCCTACAGCCCCTCGTCCCCCAGGCTTCTGGTTCAGTACAGGGTTCCTGCAACTTATGCTGTTCTGCCTCCAGCCCCTTGCCCACCAGGCTTCTGGTTCAGTACAGGGTTCCTGCCGCCTATGCTGTTCTGTCTCCAGCTCCTTACACCCAAGCTTCTTGTTCAGTACAGGGTTACTGCTACTAATGCTGTTCTGTCTCCAGCCCCTTACCCCCAGGCTTCTGATTCAGTACAGGGTTACTGCAACCTATGCTATTCTGCCTCCAGCCCCTCGCCCACCACCAGGCTTCTGGTTCAGCACAGGGTTCCTGAAATCTATGCTGTTCTGTCTCCAGCCCCTCACCCACCAGGCTTCTGGCTCAGTACAGCATTTCAGCAACTTATGCTGTTCTGTCTCCAGCCCCTCGCCCACCAGACTTCTGGCTCAGTACAAGGTCACTGCAGCCTATGCTGTCCTGCCTGCAGCCCCTCACCCCCCAGGCTTCTGGTTTAGTACAGGGTTCCTGCCACTTATGCTGTTCTGCCTCCAGCCCCTTTCCCCTCAGGGTTCTTGTTCAGTACCATGTTCCTGCAGCCTATGCTGTTCTGTCTCCAGTCCCTCGCCCCCCCCCAGGCTTCTGGTTCAGTACAGGGTTCCTGCAACCTATGCTGTTCTGTCTCCAGCCCCTCACCCACCAGGCTTCTGGCTCAGTACAGCATTTCAGCAACTTACGCTGTTCTGTCTCCAACCCCTCGCCCACCAGACTTCTGCTTTGGTACAAGGTCACTGCAGCCTATGCTGTTCTGTCTCCAGCCCCTTGCCCCCAGGCTTCTGGTTCAGTTCAAGGTTCCTGCAACCTATGCTGTCCTGCCTACAGCCCCTCACCCCCCAGGCTTCTGGTTTAGTACAGGGTTCCTGCCACTTATGCTGTTCTGCCTCCAGCCCCTCACCCCCGGTCTTCTGGCTCACCACAAGGTTCCTGTAACCTATGCTGTTCTGCCTCCAGCCCCTCACCTCCCAGGCTTCTTGTTCACAACAAGGTTCCTGCAACCTGTGCTGTTCTCGCTCCAGCCCCTCAGCCTCCTGGCTCAGTACAAGGTTACTGCAACATATGCTGTTCTGTCTCCAGCCCCTCACCCCTCAGGCTTCTGGTTCAGTACAGGGTTCCTACAACCTATGCTATTCTGCCTCCAGCCACTCGCCCCCACCCCCAGGCTTCTGGCTCACTACAAGGTTCCTGCAATCTATGCTGTTCTTTCTCCAGGCCCTCGCCCCCCAGGCTTCTGGTTCAGTACAGGGTACCTGCAACCTATGCTGTTCTGTCTCCAGCCCCTCGCCCACCAGGCTTCTGGCTCAGTACAAGGTTCCTGCAACCTATGGTTTTCTGTCTCCAGCCCCTTGCCCCCAAGGCTTCTGGTTCAGTTCAAGGTTCCTGCAACCTATACTGTCCTGCCTCCAGCCCCTCGCCCCCCAGACTTCTGGTTCAGTACAGGGTTCCTGCAACTTTTGCTGTTCTGCCTCCACCCCCTTGCCCCCCAGGCTTCTCGTTCAGTATTGGGTTCCTGCAGCCTATGCTGTTCTCTCTCCAGCCCCTCGCCCCCAGGCTTTTGGATCAGTACAAGATTCCTGCAACCTATGCTGTTCTGTCTGCAGCCCCTTACCCCTAGGCTTCTGGTTCAGTACAAGGCTCCTGTAACCTATGCTGTAATGCCTCCAGCCCCTCACCTCCCAGGCTTCTTATTCACGACAAGGTTCCCGCAACCTATGCTGTTCTGTCTCCAGCCCCTTGCCCCCCAGGCTTCTGGTTCAGTTCAAGGTTCTGGCAACTTATGCCATCCTGCCTACAGTCCCTCGCCCCCCAGGCTTCTGGTTCAGTACAGGGTTCCTGCAACTTATGCTGTCCTGCCTCCAGCGCCTTGCCCCCCAGGCTTCTGGTTCAGTACCAGGTTCCTGCAGCCTATGCTGTTCTGTCTCCAGCCCCTCGCCCCCCAGGCTTCTGGTTCAGTGAAAGGTTCCTGCAACCAATGCTGTTCTGTCTGCAGCCCCTTACCCCCAGGCTTCTGGTTCAGTACAAGGCTCCTGCAACCTACGCTGTTCTGTCTCCAGCCCCTCACCCCCCAGTCTTCTGACTCACCACAAGGTTCCTGCAACCTATGCTGTTCTTTCTCCAGCCACTCACCTCCCAGGCTTCTTGTTCATGACAAGGTTCCTGCAACCTATGCTGTTCTCTCTCCAGCCCCTCAGCCTCCTGGCTCAGTACAAGGTTCATGCAACATATGCTGTTCTGTCTCCAGCCCCTCGCCCCCCCAGGCTTCTGGTTCAGTACAGGGATCTGGCAACCTATGCTGTTCTGTCTCCAGCCCCTCACCCACCAGGCTTCTGGCTCAGTACAGCGTTTCAGCAACCTATTCTGTTCTGTCTCCAGCCCCTCGCCCACCAGGCTTCTGGCTCAGTACAAGGTTCCTGCAACCTATGCTGTTCTGTATCCAGCCCCTTGCACCACAGGCTTCTGGTTCAGTTCAAGTTTCCTGCAACCTATGCTGTCCTGCCTACAGACCCTCGTCCCCCAGGCTTCTGGTTCAGTAGAGGGTTCCTGCAACTTATGCTGTTCTGCCTCCAGCCCCTTGCCCACCAGGCTTCTGGTTCAGTACAGGGTTCCTGCGCCTATGCTGTTCTGTCTCCAGCCCCTTACCCCCAGGCTTCTAGTTCAGTACAGGGTTACTGCATCCTATGCTATTCTGTCTAAAGCCCCTCACCCCCACGCTTCTGGCTCACTACAAGATTCCTGCATCATATATGCTGTTCTGCCTCCAGCCCCTCACCCCCCAGGCGTCAGTTTCAGGACAGGGTTCCTAAAACCTATGCTGTTCTGCCTCCAACCCCTCGCCCCAGGCTTCTGGTTCAGCATAGGGTTTCTGCAACCTATTCTCTACTGTCTCCAGCCCCTCACCCCCCAGGCTTCTGGCTCAGTACAAGGTTCCTGCAACCTATGCTGTTCTGTCTCCAGCCACTCACCCCACAGGCTTCAGGTTCACTACAAGGTTCATGCAATCTATGCTGTTCTGTCTCCAACCCCTCACCCCCCAAGCTTCTGGTTCAGTACAGGGTTCCTCCAACCTATGCTGTTCTGTCTCCAGCCCCTCAACCCACGGGCTTCTCGTTCAGTACAAGGTTTCTGCACCCTATACTGCTCTGCCTCCAGCCCCTCAACCCACAGGCTTCTGGTTCAGTACAAGGTTCCTGCAACCTATACTGTTCTGCCTTCAGCCCCTAACCCTCCAGGCTTCTGTTTCAGTACAGGGTTACAGCAACCTATGCTATTCTGTCTCCAGCCCCTCGCCGACCCAGGCATCCAGTTCAGTACAAGATTCCTGCAACCTATGCTGTTCTGTCTACAGTCCCTCACCCCCCAGGCTTCTGGTTCAGTACAAGTTTCCTGCAACCTATGCTGTTCCGACTCCAGCCCTTCACCCCCCCAGGGGTCTGGTTCAGGACAGGGTTCCTAAAACCTATGCTGTTCTGCTTCCAGCCACTCACCCCAGGCTTCTGGTTCAGCACAGGGTTCCTGCAACCTATGCAGCACTGCTCCAGACCCTCACCCCCCAGGGTTCAGTACAAGGTTCCTGTAACTTTTGCTGTTCTGTCTTCAGCCCCTTGCCCCCAAGGCTTCTGGTGCAGTACAAGGTTCCTAAAATCTATGCTTTCCTACCTCCAGTCTTTCGGCCCCAGACTTCTGGTTCAGTACAGGGTTCCTGCAGCCTATGCTATTCTGTCTCCAGCCTCTGTCCCCAGGCTTCTTTTTCAGTACAAGGTTCCTGCAACCTATGCTATTCTGACTCCAGCCCCTCACCCCCCAGTTGTCTAGCTCACCACAAGGTTACTGCAACCTATGCTGTTCTGCCCCTAGCCCCTCATCCCACAGGCTTCTGGTTCACTACAAGGTTCCTACAACCTATGCTATTCTGTCTCCAGCTATTCGCCCACCAGGCTTCTGGTTCACGACAAGGTGCCTGCAACCTAGGCTGTTCTCTCTCCAGCCCCTCAGCCTCCTGGCTCAGTACAAGGTTCCTGCAACCTATGCTATTCTGTCTCCAGCTATTCGCCCACCAGGCTTCTGGTTCAGTACAGGGTTCCTACAACCTATGCTATTCTGCGTCCAGCCCCACACCCGCACCCCCAGGCTTCAGGTTCAGCACAGGGCTCCTGCAATCTATGCTGTTCTGTCTCCAGCCCCTCACCCCCAAGGCTGCTGGTTCAGTACAAGGTTCCTACAACTTATGCTGTTCGGTCTCCATCCCCTAACCCCACATGCTTCTGGCTCACTAAGGTTCCGGCAACCTATGCTGTTCTGTCTTCAGCCCCTCACCCACCAGGCTTCTGGCTCAGTACAGCATTTCAGCAATTTATGCTGTTCTGTCTCCAGCCCCTCGCCCACCAGCTTTCTGGCTCAGTACAAGGTTCCTGCAACCTATGCTGTTCTGTCTCCAGCCCCTGGCTCCCAGGCTTCTGGTTCAGTTCAAGGTTCCTGCAACCTATGCTGTCCTGCCTCCAGCCCCTCGACCCCAGGCTTCTGGTTCAGAACAAGGTTCCTGCAACCTATGCTGTTCTGTCTTCAGCCTCTTACCCACTGGCTTCTGGTTAAGTACGGGGTTCCGGCAACCTATGCGGTTCTTCCTCCAGCCCCTCACCCCCTAGTGCTTCTGGTTCACAAGTTTCCTGCAACTTATGCTGTTCTGCCTACAGCCCCTCGCCCATCAGGCTTCTGGTTCAGTACAGGGTTCCTGCAACTTATGCTGTTCTGCCTCCAGCCTCTCGCCCCCCAGACTTCTGGTTCAGTACAGGGTTCCTGCAACCTATGCTGTTCTGTCTCCAGCCCCTCACCCACCAGGCTTCTGGCTCAGTTCAAGGTTTCTGCAACCTATGCTGCCCTGCCTACAGCCGCTCGCCCACCAGGCTTCTGGTTCAGTACAGGGTTCCAGCAACTTATGCTGTTCTGCCTCCAGCCCCTTGCCCCTCAGGGTTCTGGTTCAGTACCGTGTTCCTGCAGCCTATGCTGTTCTGTCCCCAGCCCCTCGCCCCCCAGGCTTCTGGTTCAGTGCAAGATTCCTGTAACCTATGCTGTTCTGTCTTCAGCCCCGTACTCCCAGGCTTCTGGTTAAGTACGGGTTACTGCAACCTATGCTGTTCTGTCTAAGGCCCCTCACCCCCCATGCTTCTGGCTCACTACAAGGTTCCTGCAACATATGCTGCTCTGTCTCCAGCCCCTCACCCGCCAGGATTCTGGCTCACTACAGGTTTACTGCAGCCTATGCTGTTCTGTATCCATCCCCTCGCCCCCAGGCTTCTGGTTCAGCATAGGGTTCCTGCAACCAATGCTGTACTGTCTCCAGTCCCTCACCCCCCCCCCCCAGGGCTTCTGGTTCAGTACCAGGTTCTTGCAACCTATTCTGTTCTGTCTCCAGCTCCTCACCCCACAGGGTTCTGGCTCACTACAAGGTTCATGCAATCTATGCTGTAATGTCTCTAACCCCTCACCCCCCCAAGCTTCGGTTTCAGTACAGGGTTCCTCCAACCTATGCTGTTCTGTCTCAAGCCCCTCACGCCCCAGCCTTCTGACGCACCACAAGGTTCTGCTTACAGACCCCCACCCCCAGGCTTCTGGCTCACAACAAGGTTCCTGAAACCTATGCTGTTCTGCCTCCAGCCCCTCAACCCACAGGATTCTGGTTCAGTACAAGGTTCCTGCAACCTATACTGTTCTGCCTCCAGCCCCTAACCCCCCAGGCTTCTGGTTCAGTACAGGGTTAGTGCAACCTATACTGTTCTGTCTCCAGCCCCACACCCCACAGGCTTCTGGTTCAGTACAAGTTTCCTGCAACCTATGCTGTTCTGCCTCCAGCCCCTCACCCCCAGGCATCTGGTTCAGTACAGGGTTCCTGCAACCTATGCAGTTCTGTCTCTAGCCCCTCGCTGT
The DNA here is from genome assembly GCF_040938575.1 of Ambystoma mexicanum. Classification (NCBI taxonomy): domain Eukaryota; kingdom Metazoa; phylum Chordata; class Amphibia; order Caudata; family Ambystomatidae; genus Ambystoma; species Ambystoma mexicanum. The sequence continues at coordinate 1,450,841,237 of NC_090924.1, read as the reverse complement.
CCCAGGCATCCGGTTCAGTACAAGATTCCTGCAACCTATACTGTTCTGTGTCCAGTTCCTCACCCCCAGGCTTCTGGTTCAGCACAAGGTTCCTGGAACCTATGCTGTTCTGTCTCCAGTCACTCGCCCCCCAGGTTTTTCAGGACAAGGTACCTGCAAGCTAAGCTGTTCTTCCTCCATCTCCTCACCCCCCAGGCTTCTCGTTCAGTACAGGGTTTCAGCAACCTATGCTGTTCTGCCCCCAGACCCTCACCCCCCAGGCTTCTGGTTCACTACAAGGTTCCTGCAACCTATGCTGTTATGCCTACAGCCCCTTACCCTCCCAGGCTTCTGGCTCAGTGCAATGTTCCTGCAACCTATGCTGTTCTTTCTCCAACTCTTCACCTCCAGTCTTATGGCTCACCACAAGGTTTCTGTAATCTATGCTGTTCTGCCTCCAGCCGCTCACCTCCCAGGCTTCTGGTTCACGACAAGGTTCCTGCAACCTATGCTGTTCTCTCTCCAGCCCCTGAGCCCTCAGGCTCCTGGCTCAGTACAAGGTTCCTGCAACATATGCTGTTCTGTCTCCAGCTCCTCACGCCCCAGGATTCTGGCTCACTACAAGGTTCCTGCAACCTATGCTCTTCTCTTTCCAGCCCCTCGCCCCCCAGGCTTCTAGCTCACCACAAGTGTCCTGCAACCTCTGCTGTTTTGCCTCTAGCCCCTCACCCCAAGGTTTCTGGCTCACTACAAGGTCCCTGCAACCTATGCTGTTCTGCCTCCAGCCCCTCACCCACCAGGCTTCTGGCTCAGTACAGCATTTCAGCAATTTATGCTGTTCTGTCTCCAGCCCCTCGCCCACCAGCTTTCTGGCTCAGTACAAGGTTCCTGCAACCTCTGCTGTTCTGTCTCCAGCCCCTTGCTCCCAGGCTTCTGGTTCAGTTCAAGGTTCCTGCAACCTATGCTGTCCTGCCTACAGCCCCTCGACCCCAGGCTTCTGATTCAGTACAGGGTTCCTGCAACTTATGCTGGTCTGCCTCCAGCCCCTCGTCCCACAGGCTTCTGGTTCAGAACAAGGTTCCTGCAACCTATGCTGTTCTGTCTTCAGCCTCTTACCCACTGGCTTCTGGTTAAGTACGGGGTTACAGCAACCTATGCTGTTCTGTCTAAAGCCTCTCACCCCCCACGCTCCTGGCTCACTACAAGGTTCCTGCACCATATGCTGCTCTGTCTCCAGCCCCTCACCCCCCAGGATTCTGGCTCACTACAGGTTTACTGCAGCCTTTTCTGTTCTGTAGCCATCCCCTTTCCCCCCAGGCTTCTGGTTTAGGACAAGGTTACTGAAACCTCTGCTGTTCTGCCTCCAGCCCCTCGCCCCCAGGCTTCTGGTTCAGTACAACGTTGCTACAACCTATTCTGTTCTGTCTCCAGCCCCTCACCCCACAGGCTTCTGGCTCACTACAAGGTTCATGCAATCTATGCTGTTCTGTCTCTAGCCCCTCACCCCCCTAAGCTTCGGTTTCAATACAGGATTCCTCCAACCTATGCTGATCTGTCTCAAGCCCCTCACCCCCAGCCTTCTGGCTCACCACAAGGTTCTACCTGCAGACCCTCACCCCCAAGCTTCTGGCTCAAAACGAGGTTCCTGCAACCTATGCTGTTCTGTCTCCAGCCCCTCAACCCACAGGCTTCTGGTTCAGTACAAGGTTCCTGCAACCTATACTGTTCTGCCTCCAGCCTCTAACCCCCCAGGCTTCTGGTTCAGTACAGGGTTACTGCAAGCTATACTGTTCTGTCTCCAGCCCCTCACCCCACAGGCTTCTGGTTCAGTACAAGGATCCTGCAACCTATGCTGTTCTGCCTCCAGCCCCTCACCCCCAGGCATCTGGTTCAGTACAGGGTTCCTGCAACCTATAATGTTCTGTCTCCAGTCCCTCACCCCCAAGTATCCTGCAACCTATGCTGTTCTGTCTCCAGCCCTGCACCCACCATCCTTCTCGCTCAGTACAGGGTTTCAGCATCCTGTGCTCACCACAAGGTTCTGCCTCCAAACCCTCACCCCCAGGCTTCTGGTTCACGACAAGTTTCCTGCAACCTATGCTGTTCTCTCTCCAGCCCCTGAGCCCTCAGGCTCCTGGCTCAGTACAAGGTTCCTGCAACCTGTGCTGTTCTGCCTCCAGCCCCTTACGCTGCCAGGCTTCTGGTTCAGTGCAATGTTCCTGCAACCTATGCTGTTCTGTCTCCAACTGTTCACCCCCAGTCGTATGGCTCACCACAAGGTTTCTATAACCTATGCTGTTCTGCATCCAGCCCCTCACCTCCCAGGCTTATGGTTCACGACAAGGTTCCTGCAACCCATGCTGTTCTCTCTCCAGCCCCTGAGCACTCAGGCTGCTGGCTGAGTACAAGGTTCCTGCAACATATGCTGTTCTGCCTCCAGACCCTTACCCCCAGGCTTCTGGCTCACAACAAGGTTCCTGCAACCTATGCTGATCTGCCTCCAGCCCCTCAACCCACAGGCTTCTGGTTCAGTACAAGGTTCCTGCAACCAATACTGTTCTGCCTCCAGCTCCTAACCCCCCAGGCTTCTGGTTCAGTACAGGGTTACTGCAACCTATACTGTTCTGTCTGCAGCCCCTCACCTCACAGGCTTCTGGTTCAGTACAAGGTTCCTGCAACCTATGCTGTTCTGTCTCCAGCCCCTCGCCGTCCCAGGCATCCGGTTCAGTACAAGATTCCTGCAACCTATACTGTTCTGTCTCCAGTTCCTCGCCCACCAGGCTTCTGGTTCAGTGCAATGTTCCTGCAACCTATGCTGTTCTGTCTCCAGCTCCTCACGCCCCAGGCTTCTGGTTCACGACAAGGTTTCTGCAACCTATGCTGTTCTTTCTCCAGCCCCTGAGCCCACAGTCTCCTTGCTCAGTACAAGGTTCCTGCAACATATGCTGTTCTGTCTCCAGCTCCTTACGCCCCAGAATTCTGGCTCAATACAAGGTTCCTGCAACCTATGCTGTTCTCTTTCCAGCCCCTCGCCCCCCAGGCTTCTAGCTCACCACAAGGGTCCTGCAACCTATGCTGTTCTGTCTCCAGCCCCTCACCCCATGGTTTCCGGCTCACTACAAGGTTCCTGCAACCTATGCTGTTCTGCCTCCAGCCCCTCAGCCCCCAGGCTTCTGGTTCAGTACAGGGTTTCTGCAACCTATACTATTCTGCCTCCAGCCCCTCGCCCCCCCACCAGGCTTCTGGTTCAGCACAGGGTTCCTGCAATCTATGCTGTTCTGTTTCCAGCCCCTCACCTGAAGGCGAGCGTCCCCAGATAGCACGATCCTCCCCACAATGAGAGAGAATAATGGACTCTCCCAATATGGGATTAAGGCTAAGACAAAGTGCAGGTGAGCTTAATGGGAGTTTATATAAGTCAAAATAGGGCATGCAAAGGACTCTGCAAACTCCAAGATCGCTCTGTCGGACATTAGCAAAGACAGTCATATATATTTACAAAATACGTCATAAGAACCTACACACTATAGGGGGCACATGTTCGTGGGGATTGGGTGGCGACGATTAACTATAGGTGCAGCTGTGATGTGGTGCGCCGTGGTTGGTGGACGTCACTGGTTGCCAACGTGGGCCAGGCAGGTCAGCTGGGCTCATCTGGGCGGTGCTGTTGTGCCAGGTGTGGCCAGTGTCATTGATGAACGTCTTCTTTGGCTTTCTGCCCTAAGGCCACGCACACCGCATTCATTCAATACCGCAATATTATCTTCCCTGGTAAATCTTCCAATAGGTCATTCTACAGGTTAATGCAACACAGGAGGAATGCACCTAGAGTTGGGGTCCTTTGGTAATACATCAATACATGGTTACCATCATCCTGTTGACCGGGTATCATAGGTCACGAGGTTGGGTCTCAGGGCAAGGGGCGAGCTGTCCAAGTTATCATGTCTCGTTAGAAGTCATTATGAATGTGTTCCTATAGTGTTGTTATAATATTGGGTGTCTTAATTTTATAGGGGCCATTAACCTGGGGTGAGCTGGTGGGTTGTGGAGCCTAAGAAAGGGCACCTTTTGGCCTGCGTTTATGGCTGGGGTTTACTGCTGGGTTATAAATAATTCAGGGGGCTGGCCAGGGCAGTGGGAGCTGCGGGGGAACGTGAATGCTTGAAGCGGCTCCAGCCGAATTGGGGGAGGTGAGGCAGAGCAGCACAGGCCTCTGCTTTCCGTCTGGCAGGCTTCAATGGGGAGGAAGGGGGAATGGCCATGGATATGCCCACAATAGTATTTTCCTTGTGTGTTGCAGATTATGTGAAAGAGGCATAAACATTCATATAATGTACAATACTCATTGAGTCTTTTCAAAGCTTATGTTTCTACATTGTTAGTGCCTTTACATGGCCATTTCAAATGCATTACCTATACCCATTTTGCAATTGATAACTATATGTTAAGTATTTAACAACCACGACATTTTGTTATATTTTATGCATGCACGGTAAGCGAGGTAGTATTAAGGTTGGTGGAGCACGCAGGAACAACTGGCCAATGAGACTGCTGGCAGTGACACATGGTGTGCTTGGACATTCAAATACATTCTGTGCATTTTCGTACACAATTTACATGAGCTCCCAATGTGGTTGCACTTGTCTTCCTTTGCACTCTAGCAGCATTGGTTCAGTTATGGGATAGGGCCTTGGAGTACATTCTTCTCGGAGAAACATATAACATAAAAACCCCGGGACACTTTTACCATTTGCGCATAGCTACAGGGATGTGGGTACTTCAACCAGAATGCCATATGAACACACATTCTGCCATCTTCATGGAGGTTACATGTTTTATCAAAAGTTCATGGAGAGAAGAGTTTCATCACAGGCAGTTTGCTCATTAGTATTTGGGGTCTCTACTTTTGTTGGGGGACCATTTTACAGTTCTTTTCCACACCGGCCAGCTGGCCGGGTCATACTGAGGACAGTGATACACTGCGGAAGGTGAATGTTACAGTGTTTGTGTCTAGCACTAGCTCATGTCCGTCTGTTCGTGGGAACGGGCTCTCAGCGGATCTGCCAGGGAGGGAGAAGTGAGGACTCTCCAAGGGTGGGGGCCGCGCTGCGGCGCACAGGGGCTCATGTCATTCTGGTTTCACAAAATGGTTTCCAGGGCCTAGCGTAATACAGCACATTTGGTCAATGTTTCAGCCAGTGGCCCACCCGGCACCTGGGCCCTGGTGGCAGGGGGGACCCCCGACAAGCCATGGACATCACAAGGGGGGGGAGCTGCAGGGGCGGGGGTCCCTTGGACCTATCCTCCCATACATTTCCCCCCTTTCGTTACTTAAGTAACAAAACTGTAACTGCATCAACCTCTGGCGTTCCTCTTCTTCAGCTACTGCCTCATCCCATCCTCATCCCATGCAGGGGTGCCTTTTATGGGCATCCAGGCCCTACATACCCCTCACAGGCTTTCTCCCCTTCTAGCATACTCGTCTGGTGTGCAGGTCATATATATATATACAACCTCTGTCCCCTTCCAAATCCACCCACACCTCCTCATACCACTCGAGTTCATGGGGCTCTTTAATTGTAGTGTGCCATAGCCTGTCTACTACATCCCCGCTGTGGTAAATGGGCACCATCTGGAATCTTGGTGTGTTTTCTGCTCCTGTTTGTACCTCTACCTCCTGCATATTTTGTATTGTACCACAAGTGTTGCCCATTGTCACCATCATCCTTGTACCATTTGGTACTGCGTTTGCACAACATCGAAGACCCACCTGACACATGCAAAAAATAAAAAGGAGGAACACCACTGCCGGCATCAGTAATTTAACAGTCATTCCCAGCCATGACGGGACCCAGGAGAAGATGTTGTCGAACCAAGTGCTTGCTTCTGCTCCACCTTCCATTTTCATTCTTTCTCCTAGGTTATGTACGGCTTCGATCACGTGGGATAAGGAACCATTATCTGCATCTTCGGAAGGTACGAAAGTGCAGCAGGCACTTCCAATTTGTCGGCAAACACCTCCGTCCATCGCTGTTAACAGGTCTAAGACAGACCTATTTTGCATGGCCATTAGCCACAGTGCTCGCAGTTCCACTTTTATTATGTTAAATCCTTCTTCAGTGTCATTTACCAGCTGGATCAGCTCCCAGCGTGTTATTTGGAGCCATTTTGCATTTGCCCTGGCCTGGATGCTGGGGATGAGTGAAGCGAAGAAAGTCTCTGCAGAGCTGAACAATCGATATCTGTCTGGGATCTGTGCCAGTAGTTCTGAGGATGCTTTTGATATGTAGTTCGACGATCGTCTGTTCCGAGACAGCATCTCCCCCTTATTACCAGAAGACAGGACATATAATTGTGATTCTACAGTTGGTTGGGCCTCATTCTGCTGAGGGGTCTCTCGCATTTTCTTGCTCCCATCAATGTGGCTCACCGGTATCACCATTAGTGCAGAATGTAGGGTGGCCAATGAGCAGCTGCACTCCAGGATTATGGGAGGTGCAGGTATGCCTGGTTGCCACATACCCAATAAGTTTCCATGAGGGCCGCTGTCCCTTTTCTCATATCCGGGATGGTGAGGGTCTTGTTGCAGTTTTTGTTTCCCCCCATGATAGATTTCCGTCTCCCTTGAAACACAGTTCATAGTTTATTTCTTTCTGTAGCTTGAAGGGCTTTTCAATGGCAGTCACCCAGGTCAATTTTGAGATGTGATCTTTCCATACTGGTGTGCATGTCTTCTCTATCCACTGCAGTTTCTCTGGTGCCACACCTCGCAGCGCTTCAGCTTTGCACATTATCTCTTCATCTTTCCACTTATTTTCTAAAAATAATGTCCCTTGTATTATAAAAAATGGTTCTTCCAAACATATCACTCCTTCCGCTTTCGGTTAGCAGGTCTTCTCATTCTGCAGCATTTTAAAAGTTACCTCGTGTGCCTGGAAGGTGTTCTTAATTCTACACAACGTGAGATGAAGGAGGCATTGGGCATCCACAATAGGCAACTCTTTTGGCAGCCATACTTTGGGTGTGCCTGAAGCATGGAGAATAAGGGAGCAGACATAGCAACTCTCATTTGTTGTTTGTTTTGTAGTTGCACTCATGTCTGCATACCACTTATTTGTCTGGTGGGGGCGTCGTGGGTATTCCATCTTGTCCAGCCCCAACCCGTAATATTCGTTGTATTTTCTCCTCCCCACCTCCCTTTTCCTCCTATTATTTCTAAGATATCTCCCAGCTTCATGGGCGAGGACAGTCTAGGCCCCCCTTTTGCCCCTCCGCCCCCCTTTTCCCATTCATCATATAATGCTGTTTATCTCACTGCCATCTCTTCATTCTCTTTCTTTATTCTATCGGGTAGTGTGTTCTCTATTGTGGGGGTGGTTACATGTGTGGGCACGCTGGTGGGGGTGTTGTACATCAATGATATAACAGAGGGGTTGCGATAATTTAAACTGCGGGCATTGTAATCGGAGACATTTGGCGGGGAAGTTGTGCTATTTTGCATTTTATCCTGCATTCTTTCATTTGGCGGGGTAACAACATTGGGCGGTTTTGTGTAATATCCCCATACAAGTTTAGATCCGTCCCACCTCAAAAAATCACCTTCTTTAATATCCGCAGCTGTAGTTTGATTTGTTACATTAATCCTGTTATTCCCTCCCCCCTCGTTCATCTTGATAGAGATGAATGCTATGAACCAATAAGTAACCAAGCCAAACAGCATTGTAAAAAATAATGTAATGCATACAGACAATCCACACTCATACGAATATCTACACCTTTCAGCTAAAGCATCCCTACATCTAATCAATCTATTTGTTGCAGGCTGCCCGTTTGTTGCCATGATAGTTCCTATTTGAGATATAAAAGTGCATTAAGTACGTGCATGTAAACATTTTTGTTGGCACTCTATGTACCAGGAGGTCATAAAAAGGGAGATGGTTGGGGGGGGGAGAAAGGGGTGCACAGAGAAGGGTGCAGAAAATACATATATTTTACACTGTTATTTTCAATTAAACACATTTTTTATTTTTTTTATTTATCTTGATCAATAACCTGTAATAGATTTGTTTTGTTAACAGCTTTATTTATCAATTACACTCATCCATTCATCTGTTCATGTTCACTCATCATTTCCATTATGTTGGTTTGCTGTTGTCTGTACTTCCCCATCCACTTCTTCCTGCACACTAGTATATGCCTTCCGCACATCTGTCAAATGTATCCAATACCTTAGTCCTTTTACCTTTACAGCTGTGGGTGTGCAAAACACTACTTCGTATGGCCCATGGAACCATGGGGCTTTCCACCGGCGCACAAAGCTCCGGACATAAATTAACTCTCCTGGCATCAATTGTCCTTGTGTGTCCGGTTCCACAAAGGACACCGTTGTGTTCCCTTCTTCCCTTGTGAATGGTGGTGAGAGCTGCCTTGAAATTGCACGCGCTGCCCTAGTTAGCTTCTTCAGGTAATCTGTGAATTCATCTCCTAATATGGTGGCGCTTCTGTGTGCATCTGAGTTTTGGCGCAGTGGGGAATGTGCTGTGTGCATCCGTCTCCCTGTCACGATTTCGTGCGGGGACAGATGATGATCCTTGCTCGGCTGATTCCTCAGCTCAAACAGTGCAAGGGGTAAGCATTAGATTCAGTTTTTCTTTAATGAAAAACACAATTTAGACAATCTTCCTTTCAACAGGCCGTTCATCTTTTCGACAACGCCGTTACTTTGAGGATGATAACTCGAGCAGGGTTTATGCTTTATTCCCAATAATGCAGTCACTTCCTTGAAGAGCTCGTTCACAAAATGAGTGCCGTTGTCTGAGCGAATTACGTCACAAATTCTCCAGCACGGGAACACTTCACTCACTAGGAACTTTGCGGCGCTCTTAGCATCAGGTCGCGTACATGGACCCGCTTCTACCTACCTGGAAAATGGACATACAACCATCATCATGTAGCGTGCCCCATTACACCTCTCCCCCATGTCTGCATAATCGATGTGTAGTTCTCTGAAGGGCCCTGTTGGTTTTGGAATTGTCCCCCTAAGTGTCCGTAGGGTCATCCCAGAGTTATATATTTGGCAAGTTGTGCACTCCATTGTCAATCTAGATATGTGTTCCTGGAGACATGGCACGAACCAATCTTCCTGTATCTCTGCCGCAATGTGTTGTTTAGTATTGTGCGCTGGAAAGTGTAATTGCTGGAATGCTATCTCTAACAGTTTAATGGGCATTACTACTTTTCCTGAGTTATTTTGGCGCCACAATAAGTCTGTTGCTGATTGGCTGCACCCCCTTTTTTCCCACACCATCTTTTCTTCACAACTTGCACATTCCTGTAGCTCTAGTATTTGCGATATGGGCATGGTATTGTATCCTTCTGGAAGCTCTTCGTTCGTCTGGTGCTGCAATAGGTACTCACCTGTTCCATGTCTTTCAAAATACGAAGCCTCCTTGCAGCAGTGTCTGCTGCCGCGTTTCCTAAAGACACAACGTCGGTGTTGGACCTATGTGCTTGGCATTTCACTATTGCTATCATTGTTGGGCCTTTCAGGGCCTCAATCAATTCCTTCAACAGTTCGGCATGTTGCACTGGGGTCCCATCCGTCCTTCGAAACCCTCTCCGCCCCCACCGGGCTAGACCTCCGTGTATGGTGGTCGTCATGTAGGCTGAATCTGTGTATATCATTACTGCACATCCTTTAGCTGCATTTAATGCTTCTATTAGGGCGATAAGTTCTGCTGCTTGGGCTGAGAAATGGGATGGAAGGCGGTATTGTACTAACACTTCATACTCACCTTCTTCTAGCCTCACTACTGCTAGTCCCAAATGTTTCTCTCCTGTGTCCATATCAATAGATGCTGACCCATCTACAAAATACACCTCTCCTTCGCTCAGAGCATTTTCACACACCACCGTGCCCTCCCCTGTTTCTCCTGTGTATGTTGCACAATTGTGTTCTTGCATGTCCTCTAGTGTGCATGGTTCTGTAATGAATGTTGCTGGGTTTACTGTCCTGCACCTCACTACATGAATATTGGCGCTGGACAATATTATCTCATAGGCGGTTGCTCGCTATGTAGCCAGTGTACTCTTTGACCTTTCCAGTATTGCGAACAATGAGTGTTCCACAAATAATGTGACAGGGCACCCCATTACTATTGTGGCACTTTTCTCAATGGCGAATGCGGCGGCAGCGAGGGACTGCTCGCACGCGAAGTGACCTTGCATTACTGCATCCAATGTGCCGCTATAGTAGGCCAATGGTTTGTGTCCTAGGGAAGTCTTTTGTGTCAGTACAGCCGTCATAAGAGTCCCCTTGCAATGTGAGAACAGGTCAAATTTGCGCTCATAATCAGGATTGGCGAGTACTGGAGCACTCGAGATCAGCTCTTTTAGCGACCCAAACGAGTCACTCATTTCTTTTGACCACTCTATTTTCCTGTTCTCTTGCTGGGCCTCTTTGAGTGCTTGCAGTAATGGTCTGGTGTAGGCTGCATAATCTAGTATCCATGCTCTGCAATAGTTACACATTCCTAAGAATTTCTGCATCTCCTTCACTGTGGTTGGTTCTCTCACTGACCTTATTGCTTCCACTCTGTCAGGTATTATTCTTTTCCCGTCGTTTGATATCAGCTGTCCCAGGTACAGCACTTCTGACTGGCAGTATTGTAGTTTCCCTTTGTCCACTTTGTACCCTTTATTGGCAAGCAGCGTCAAGAGGGTAACTGAGTCTCTTCTGCACATCTCTTCACTCGGTGAGCAAATCGTCAACGTACTGAATGATTGTGCTTTCAACTGATAGATTACCCAGGTCTTCGTGTAGTATGAGGTTGAATATGCTTGGACTTTCACAGTACCCCTGAGGTAGCCTGCAATGCTCGTATCTCTTCCCCCCTAGTGTGAATGCTGTCAAGTATCTGCTTTCTTCCACCAAGGGGATGGAGAAGAATGCATTTTTCAAATCAACCACTGTGAAATGTGATGCCGTTTTTGGTATACTGCACAGTATGGATGCAGGGTTCGGGACCAAAGGAAATTCCTTCTGTATGACGTCGTTTAGGGGGCGTAAATCTTGGATCATCCTCCAAGCCCCTCCCTTTGCTTTTTTAATCGGATAGATACAGGTGTTACATGGGGAGTTTGAGGGCACTATTATCCCTTGTGCTAGCAATGCATTTATTGTCTCTTTTATCCCTTCCTCAGCTTCGCGGGACAATGGGTATTGCTTCACTCGGGGCACAATTGCCCCTGGTTTGAGTTTGATTACCACTGGTGTCACTCCATGCAACAAGCCTACATCATGGGGGCCTGTTGTCCACAAATTGTTTGGCACTAGTCGCATGTCATCATCAAAAAATGACAGTGGTGCTCTCACCACTGCCATCAACTGGACGGGCACTTGTCTTGTTTGAATTAAAATGTCACAGGGTATTGCTATTTCCATTATTATCTTGCCATCACTCTCCGAATCAGAGAAGAGATCCTCATCAGATAAGTCTCGTAGGGCAATATCAGCATTGATGCACAGTACAGTGCGCCATTCACACCCGTCTATGTCCATCCCAATTACTGCAATCCTTTTTGCTGATACTTGTACAGCATGCAGGTCTAAGGATACCACTGAACATGGTGCTATGTCTGGGCGTACTATTGGGCGGAAGATAAATTCTGCTGGTATGCTCCACTCTAACTTTTTTAGCTCGGGAACTACTTGGCCTAGTGTTTTTAATCCTTCGATAAACATTCTTTCGTCCACTGGCATGCCGCGTATTTCTGGTGTTGTTGCCCGGGCATGTACCACCAGCATTACGCGTAATGGGCATATTCCTGGGGTTGAGCACACTATCCCTCTTTCTGTAAATGATATTGTCATGTTAAGCTTGCTAAGAAGGTCCCTTCCGAGCAGGTTTATTGGCGATTGTTCATAATACAGTAAGGGTGTCTTTACCGTTTTACCCCTCACTATCACATCCAAATCTTCTGTGTAAGGAACTTCAATTACAGCCCCAGAGAACCCCTGCATCTCTAACTTCCGGTTAGATAGCGGAAACCGGCCCTCACGGATACATGATTTCTCGGCTCCCGAATCTACCATAAATATGAACTGCTTGTCTCCTATCTGCGTCCCTACCAATGGTTCCTCCGCTGCATCGTAGGTGGTAGATAGTACAGGACACGCAAGTGTTCTCTGTGGGCTGTCCTATGCTGGTTGTCTCATTGTCCCCCCCTGGCTGAAGACGTTTCCTGAAACTACTGACACACCACTATAGGGGCCGGGGCTGGTGCTCCATTGGCATTCGTTGCAAAAGGGTTGCCTGGGGTGTAGTGCATATTGTCGTTGTTTTGTGGGTGATTCAGGGTTCTGTAATGGTGCGCTTGCCTTTGCTCTGGGTACCCCTGTTCTTGTTCCCTCTGTTGTCGTCCCATTGGAAGACCGTATGGGCTTCCCGGGTGAGGGTTACCATAGTGTTCCATCTCTTGAAATCCGTTGTTCGATCTACTCCTGCACTCTCTGGAAAAGTGCCCCCACCTCCCGCAGTTCCAACAGCTTTCCTGCACACCTCTGGGACCTTGCCATCCATTTCCTCCATTTCCCCTGTACTCTTGTCCACCCCGTCTGCGACCCCTGTACCCATCTCGTCCCCCTCGAGGGGCCCAATCTTGCCACTGCGGACCTCCGTTCTGCTCGTGCTCATTCCACTGTAGTTGCCCTGCTCCTGCCCAATTCGTTGCCATCCTCCCCTGTATTGCTACCAGCTCCTCCTCATCCTCTTCTCCCTCCCTGCTGTGTGGGAGCGCGGCTACTGCTGCAGCGAGCTTCACCAGTTTTGTTTGTACTAACTTTGCCTCGTCTGCTAATCTTTTTTGCGCTATCTCCTTTTCCCTCTCCTTTATTCGTTTACAGTGGTGAACTATTATGCTCTGTATTTCGGGCCACCCTTTTACTTCAATACCTGCAATTTTGTCAAGTGCCTTTTGTAACTCTTTAGGGAGCCCTCTCTTTATTATAAAGTAAAATAATGAGGTTGACTGATACCAGGGCGTGCCCGTTTCCGCTCTCCACATCTCCTGGACCCGAAAAATGTAATCCATAGCATCTTCCCCATCATTCATCGTACATTGCATGACTGACTGCAAATCTGGGGTGTCTGGGAATGTCTCTCTTAATGCGTCCCACAACCTTGCACATACTGTGTTAAAAGAGGCCCCGTCATGGCGATCTCAGTCTAACGTTACTCCTGGGAAGCCAGCCTTTACCCATACTCTGTTAGCTTGATCCCCAACTGCTGATACTAGCAGACTTTTCACATCACCTATTGCTAGAGGTACCCCGGCTGTGTGTTTCTCAAATGCATATATCCACTTGCTTGCCCCTCCTGATAGCGGTGGTAATAGCTTTAAAAAATTGGCCTTGTCCACCTGAGCCCAGAGTATGTAATTCAGCCTCCCTTCTCCCCTGTGTATTAGTGGGAGTTGTAACTTCCCCTTTGTTGCCTTACCTGTAATCACCTTCACTCCGGTCTTTCCTAGTGGTGCCATTTTCCCCAACCTATTCCTTAGTCGTCCTGTCCATTCTTCTTCCATTGTTCTTCCCGAACATGCGCCATCCAACCCCTCATTTCCTCCTCCCATCGCCATGCGTAATCTTTCACTTTCCTCTAAGTCCTCTTCTATATCGCACAATAGTTCCTCTCTACGTCCTGTGGCCATTATCTCATCGTCAATATGCTCCTCACTTTCCTCTAGCTCAATTATTCGAGTTGGTTCTTCTTGTATTCTGAACAGTATCTCCCCCTTCTTCCACCCTTCCTCAATTGTTTTATCATGACTCTGTGCTCTTGATGTCAGCTCTGACAGAGCATCATTAGCCACAGTCTGTTCACATATGCTTTTTATCCTCGAGACCTCGTCTTTTGTTACAGAGAGCCTAGACTCTAGGTCTTCTGTTAGTTTCTCTATGTTTACTATTGGTGTACTTACCTGGTCGCTCTCTCTATGGCTCTCATACGGTGGAGGTGCCGTTGGCCCTCGAGTCGCGGTGACTGATGTTGGGGGCACGTATGTGGGATCACTGTATCCTTCTGCGGGCACTGGTTTATTTAATATTGGGTACAATTTAGTTACCTCTACTGGTGGTTCCCCTTCTTGCAATACCTTGTCGTCTTTTGGTATCAGCAATGGGTTGTCAGTAGTAGATGGCAAATCAGTACCTAGCTCTCTTTTTTTGGGAGGGGGTACTTCTTCAAACAATCTCCATAGATCTAATATTTCTCTCCTATTATGTAACTTCTTCCCCTTGTATTTTAAACAAATGCATGTAGCTACCATATCTAGGACACTCTTGTCAAACGATCCCCCTTCTGGCCATATGTGGGGTAACCCTTCCCGCTTTAGTTCTGTAATCCACTGATCGTGATATTTCTTAATACGTTCAGCGTACCCAGGTAGATTCTTACAAATATGGGCCAATGGTGTTTCTGCCCCCATGGTTCGTGGTTGCTCGATATAGATATATATATATATATATATATCACCAGATATATCTATGTATTTGTGTTTCTCTGCGTGTAGGGACCTGTGTGTGTTTCAGCCACCTGGGCAATATGAGAATGGGCGTGCACAGCCTCTATTCCGTATAATTTAGGGGGCACATACAAAAGCAAACCACCCTTTGTACACTACCAATATCTTCAGCACATTTATTCAAAAAATAGTCACTTTACTGCATCGGGCTCTTCCCCGTAAAATGTCTTCTGGTCACACTTACCATGACCACACCATAATTGTGCACTTTTTACCACTTTTACACATTCATCTTGACAAATATGTTCTGACACATGTGATGCGTACACACCAATAGGCAACACTCTATTCACAGCTCAATTTGTAATCCCGTTCCTCCCTTGCTAGCTGTCCCTTTCTTTCTTAATCTGATATGAATTCGTCTTTGTAGTTTTGATATAAACTCATCTTTTTACTTAGGTTATCTTCTTTTTTATTTATTATTATTATTTTTTTTATTTTTTTTTGGTACTAACCCTGGTTTTTCCCCATAAACCCAGAGAGAGAATAGAGAGAATAGCAGTTACTAATGTATTCACTGTGTCTTCCTTTTACCAGACACCTTTATCTCATTTTCCACTTCTTTATATATTCCCAGTACTAGTCAAGATAGCACTATGCGGTGCCACCTTCTACCCCCTCGCGGAGCTAGGTTCCCGTCTCTTTATCTCTTTTCACATCTTGATCCTAATGGCCATATGCAAAGAAAAAGTAAAGAAAGCCTAGAGTGGTTCTTAGTATTCCCAAAGTGTCCCTTTTCAAACAACCTTGTTCCCTGTCCTGTTTTCATCTCCTGCTCCCATTATGGTCGCTCGCACTTAATACTCACATGCCCGTCTTGAACCGTGAGTCTCCAAACTGGGACCGTCGAGGCAGTGTTGCCGTACGCTCAACGGTCAGTCCCGGCTCCGGCGAGCAGTACTCAAAGGGGATTTTTCAACCGGGATCCCATACCCTCTCTCTGTTGAGTGCGCACTTCTGAGCGTACCGGTCGCCGTTGGCGGGCAGCCTACCGGAGCCGGCGCACCGTGCGTATCCCTTTTCGACCAGAGATTTTTGTGCCAAAGGGGACGGTAGGGATATATTTAAGGAAAAATAATCACGCTGTCGGGGTCACCACTGAAGGCGAGCGTCCCCAGATAGCACGATCCTCCCTACAATGAGAGACAATAATGGACTCTCCCAAGATGGGAATAAGGCTAAGACAAAGTGCGGGTGAGCTTAATGGGAGTTTATATAAGTCAAAATAGGGCATGCAAAGGACTCTGCAAACTCCGAGAGCGCTCTGTCTGACATTAGCAAAGACAGGCGTATATATTTACAAAATACGTCTTAAGAACCTACACACTATAGGGGGCACATGTTCGTGGGGATTGGGTGGCGACGACTAACTATAGGTGCAGCTGTGATGTGGTGTGCCGTGGTTGGTGGACATCACTGGTTGCCAACGTGGGCTAGGCAGGTCAGCTGGGCTCATCCGGGCGGTGCTGTTGTACCAGGCGTGGCCAGTGTCTTTGATGAACGTCTTCCTTGGCTTTCTGCCCTAAGGCCACGCACACCGCATTCATTCAATACCGCAATATTATCTTCCCTGGTAAATCTTCCAATAGGTTATTCTACAGGTTAATGCAACACAGGAGGAATGCACCTAGAGTGGGGTCTTCTGGTGATACATCAATACATGGTTACCATCGTCCTGTTGACCGGGTATCATAGGTCGCAAGGTTGGGTCTCAGGGCAAGGGGCGAGCTGTCCAAGTTATTATGTCTCGTTAGAAGTCATTATGAATGGGTTCCTACAGTGCTGCTATAATATTGGGTGTCCTAATTTTACCGGGGCCATTAACCTGGGGTGAGCTGGTGGGTCGTGGAGCTTAAGAAAGGGCACCTTTTGGCCTACGTTTATGGCTGGGGTTTACTGCTGGGTTGTAAATAATTCAGGTGGCTGGCCGCAGGCCTGGGAGCTGCGGGGGAACGTGAATGCTTGAAGCGGCTCCAGACGAATTGGGGGAGGTGAGGCAGAGCAGCACAGGCCTCTGCTTTCCGTCTGGCAGGCTTCAATGGGGAGGAAGTGGGAATGGTCTTGGATATGCCCACAATGGTATTTTCCTCGTGTGTTGCACATTATGTGAAAGAGGCATAAACATTCATATAATGTACAATACTCATTGAGTCTTTTCAAAGCTTATGTTTCTACATTGTTAGTGCCATTACATGGCCATTTCAAATGCATTACCTATACCCATTTTGCATGATAACTATATGTTAAGTATTTAACAACCACGACATTTTGTTATATTTTATGCATGCACGGTAAGCGAGGTAGTATTAAGGTTGGTGGAGCACGCAGGAACAACTCGCCAATGAGACTGATGGCAGTGACACATGGTGAGCTTGGACATTCAAATACATTCTGTGCATTTTCGTACACAATTTACATGAGCTCCCAATGTGGTTGCACTTGTCTTCCTTTGCACTCTAGCAGCATTAGTTCAGTTATGGCATAGGGCCTTGGAGTACATTCTTCTCAGAGAAACATATAACATAAAAACCCCGGGACACTTTTACCATTTGCGCATAGCTACGGGGATGTGGGTACTTCAACCAGAATGCCACATGAACACACATTCTGCCATCTTCATGGAGGTTACATGTTTTATCAAAAGGTCATGGAGAGAAGAGTTTCATCACAGGCAGTTTGCTCATTAGTATTTGGGGGCTCTACTTTGTCGGGGGACCATTTTACAGTTCTTTTCCACCCCGGCCCTGCTGGCCGGGTAATACTGAGGCTTCTGGTTCAGTACAAGTTTCCTGCAACATATGCTGTTCTGCCTCCAGCCACTTACACCCCCAGGCTTCTGGTTCAGTGCAAGGTTCCTGCAACCTATGCTGTTATGTCTCCAACCCTTCACCCCCAGGCTTCTGGTTCAATACAGGGTTACTGCAACCTATGCTGTTCTGTCTCCAGCCCCTCGCCCCCTAGGCTTCTGGTTCAGTACAAGCTCCTGCAACCTATGCTGTTCTGTCTCCAGCCCCTTACCCCCAGGCTTCCGATTCAGTACAGGGTAACTGCAACCTATGCTGTTCTGTCTCCAGCCCCTTGCCCCCTAGGATTCTGGTTCAGTACAGGCTCCTGCAACCTATACTGTTCTGCTTCCAGCCCCTAAACCCCCAGGCTTCTGGTTCAGTACAGGGTTCCTGCAACCAATGCTATTCTGTCTCCAGCCCCTCGCCCACCAGGCTTCTGGTTCACTAAAAGTTTCCTGCAACCTATGCTGTTCGTTCTCCAGCCCCTCACTCCCCAGTCTTCTGGCTCACCACAAGGTTACTGCCACCTATGCTGTTCTGCCCCCAGCCCCTCACCCCCAGGCTTCTGGTTCACTACAAGGTTCCTGCAACCTATGCTATTCTGCCTCCAGCCCCTTACCCTCCCATGCGTCTGGTTCAGTGCAAGGTTCCTGCAACCTATGCTGTTCTGTCTCCAACCCTTCACCCCCAGGCTTCTGGTTCAGAACAGGGTTCCTGCAACCTATGCTGTTCTGTCTCCATCCCCTCACTCCCAAGGATCCTGGTTCACTACAAGGTTCCTGCAACCTATGCTGTTCTGCCTCCAGCCCCTCACCACCCAGGCTTCAGGTTCAGCACAGGGTGCCTGCAATCTATGCTGTTCTGTCTCCAGGCCTCACACCCAGGCTTCTGGTTCAGTACAAGGTTCCTGCAAACTGTGCTGTTATTTCTCCATCCCCTAACCCCACGGGCTTCTGGCTCACTACAAGGTTCCTGCAACATATGCTGTTCTTTCTCCAGCCTCTTGCCCCCCAGGATTTTGGTTAAGTACACGGTTCCTACAACCTTTGCTTTCCTGCCTCCAGCCCCTCACCCTCCAGACTTCTGGTTCAGTACAGGGTTCCTGCAGCCTATGCTGTTCTGTCTCCAGCCCCTTGCCCACCAGGCTTCTGGTTCAGTACAGGGTTTCTCAAACCTATGCTGTTCGTTCTCCAGCCCCTCACTCCCCAGTCTTCTGGCTCACCACAAGGTTACTGCCACCTATCCTGTTCTGCCCCCAGCCCCTCACCCCCCAGGCTTCTGGATCATTGCAAGTTTCCTGCAACCTATGCTGTTCTGCCTCCAGCCCCTCACCTCCCAGGCTTCTGGTTCACAACAAGGTTCCTGCAACCTATGCTGTTCTCTCTCCAACCCCTCAGTCTCCCGGCTCAGTACAAGGTTCCTGCAACATATGCTGTTCTGTCTCCAGCCCCTCACGCCCCAAGATTCTGGCTCACTACAAGGTTCCTGCAGCCTATGCTGTTCTGCCTCCAGCCCCTCACCCCCAGTTTTCCGGCTCATCACTAGGTTCCTGCCACCTATGCAGTTCTGCCTCCATCCATTCACCCACAGGCTTCTGGCTCACTACAATGTTCCTGCAATCTATGCTGTTCTGCCTCTAACCCCTTACCCTCCCATGCGTCTGGTTCAGTGCAAGGTTCCTGCAACCTATGCTGTTCTGTCTCCAACCCTTCACCCCCAGGCTTCTGGTTCAGAACAGGGTTACTGCAACCTATGCTGTTCTGTCTCCATCCCCTCACGCCCCAGGATTCTGGCTCACTACAAGGTTCCTGCAACCTATGCTGTTCTGCCTCCAGCCCCTCACCCCCCAGGATTCTGGTTCAGCACAGGGTGCCTGCAATCTATGCTGTGCTGTCTCCAACCCTTCACCCTCAGGCTTCTGGTTCAGTACAGGGTTGCTGCAACCTATGCTGTTTGTTGTCCAGCCCCTCATCCCCCAGTCGTCTGGCTCACCACAAGGTTCCTGCAACCTATGCTGTTCTGCCTCCAGCCCCTCACCCCCCAGGATTCTGGTTCAGCACAGGGTGCCTGCAATCTATGCTGTGCTGTCTCCAACCCTTCACCCTCAGGCTTCTGGTTCAGTACAGGGTTGCTGCAACCTATGCTGTTTGTTGTCCAGCCCCTCATCCCCCAGTCGTCTGGCTCACCACAAGGTTCCTGTAACCTATGCTGTTCTGTCGCCAGCCCCTCACCCTTCAGGCTTCTGGTTCACGACAAGGTTCCTGCAACCTATGCTGTTCTCTCTCCAACCCCTCAGTCTCCCGGCTCAGTACAAGGTTCCTGCAACATATGCTGTTCTGTCTCCAGCCCCTCACGCCCCAAGATTCTGGCTCACTACAAGGTTCCTGCAACCTATGCTGTTCTGCCTCCAGCCCCTCACCCCCAGTTTTCCGGCTCACCACTAGGTTCCTGCCACCTATGCAGTTCTGCCTCCATCCATTCACCCACAGGCTTCTGGCTCACTACAAGGTTCCTGCAACCTATGCTGTTCTGCCTCCAACCCCTTACCCTCCCATGCGTCTGGTTCAGTGCAAGGTTCCTGCAAGTTGATGGTGGACTCCCCTTATATTTGGGGTTTATTGACTTTAAATCCGCCTTCGACTACATTGATAGAGATATGCTTATAGCTAAGCTAAGGCATCATCAGTGCCCAATGTCCCTTATAAACTTAGTGATCTTACTACACTCCTCTACCTCTATGCGAGTTAAACTAAATATGGGCGGAAGATTATCACCAGCTATCCAAACATATAGAGGAGTGAAGCAGGGCTGTGCTCTTGCCTCATTCTTATTTAACTTCTTTATTTTTGATCTAGGCCCTGAACTAATGATCTGCGCAGCTGATGCGCCTCGTATAGGATCTCAAAAGGTTGCCTACTTACTATACGCAGATGATCTGGTATTACTATCCCGCACTCCCATAGGCCTACGAAACATGTTAAACCAATTAGGTTCATATGCAACATCAAATAACCTTGTGATCAACACAGCCAAATCCCAAATTTTAGTGTGTAATAATAATTTTACAAAAAAATATCATCTGGAGTGGTCCCTCCAAAATTGTGTACTAACTAAAGTTGCCAGATATAAGTATCTCAGAGTATGTATACATTGAGCACAAGAAAACCCTAAGTACCATGACAGCTGAAATTAGGGTTAAACTTAGTTCTTTGATCTCACAATCTAAAATCATGTTAAGAAGATATGGGAAGTTCACCGTGAAACACATTGTGCTCTTTTATAAGGCCAAAGTAATTCCAATTCTGCTATATGGTGTCGAGGCTTTGGTACCACAAAACCGCAAATTCTGGGATAGCTTAGAAGCTAGATTTTGGAAAAAAGTTCTATCACTCTCCCCAGGTACACCACTGGCCATGCTGCGATATGAACTGGGTCTGGTCTCCTTATATGCCCATGTATTATGGAAGCAGTGTGCGCTTCTACGGAAAATGCTGGATGGTTTAGGGAGGCCTACCTTTTAAATGTACTAGCCCAAAATCTATTAACTGCAAAAGTTGGTATGTCAAGGATGTGGAGAAGTCACACGCTTAATGCGGCTGCTGATGCCTCAGTATCGGTTGAGCTTCTGTTGACTAACCCGGATCATGCCAAAAATGAAATGTATCAAGCAGACTGGATTTTCAACATGGAACTTTTCACAACACTTAAAGACTTTAACCTCGAAGCTTTTGGCATCAAAAGGTATGGGGTAATGGCAGAGTATCTGTTGAAATTCCCGTCACATGCATGCCGACAGAAATATCTAAGATTCAGATTCAATCAATATGAGACAAATGAGATCCTGTCTAGAAGAAAACTAATATCGAAGGATCAGAATCTCTGTCGTCACTGTAAAGTTAATGGACAATGTGAAACATTACAACATCTCATCATTGAATGCCCCACACTACATGACATCAGAGTGAAATGCTTCGGGGGAAAGTTGTCGGTTCAGAGTGGCACCAGTTCTGTGCAAATATGGAATCGTCTGTTTTCTAATCCAAGAATGACTATACAACTTGCAATTGTGCAATTTCTTAATATAATTTTCCCCGGCTCGAATTCTGCATAAATTAATTCAAAGTGAATGGTGATTGTCAGTTCTAAGTAATTTCAAGGAGGGCTTTCGCTTTCACTTTGTATCATTCTGTTTATTTTTTTTATGTGGTTTTATTATGTTTACTTGTTTCATATTTGCCTATAATGGGGTGTAAATATTCGTTGTAAAGTATAAGATGTTTAAGTATGCTAAATGATAATGTGTATAAAAATTTGAAAAGTTGGTTTACCAGCTATAACAAATAAAATAAATTAAAATAAAATAAAAGTATCTGCCATGCTTTCTTCAGGACTTGCCTTCTCTGTCTTTCATAAAAAGAACCAGAACGGTTAGCAAGCCAGTGAAATGCTGTATTCAAGACTCATGAGGCTACTTTTCAACCTCTTGAACAATTTAGGCATATCAAGTATTAACTTCACTGCAAAAAGTCAGGACAGGATGTGGAGAAAATAAAGTTGAGTTTCCATAGAAATGGAGGGAAAGTTGTCTAAAAGAGAAATCCTTCCTAACAATCAATTCCACTGGCATGATTTGAGGGAGTCGGGAGGGTTACAAGAGTCAATGTTACTCTTGATGGGTCCGTTTGGGCATCTGGAGTAGAGCAGAGGACGGTAACAATTGGGATGGTAAGTGCAGTGCTTAAGGTGTGAATTTCAACATGTGGCCATTTCTTAAATATGTCTCTGTGCCTGCCGCCAGTGGCTTTGGATGATGCTGCCTGTTTTAGGAAAAGCTTTGTTTTTGTGTGTGCATGTGTGTGTTTGTGTGAATGTGTCCATGCGCGTGCCTGCACTTCGATGTGCACATTTCAGAATTCCATTTGAGCAGCTAAAGTCTGGTGTTATTCTCTACACTGGGGGCTCCCAATATGGGGTAAGAGGTAAGTACAATTTGAAAAATTCCAAATATAGAAAGACTGCAGTTGTGTTGCTAATTTTTAGTCACGTGATTACTTTGGGTCACTGCAAATCCAGGGCACCCCGTATAAGAGCTGGAACCTGAACAATGCCACATTTGCTGAATGGCAACCCTTATAATGTTCTCTTTCATTTTTTTCAGCACGTTTATGCGTTATATTCGTCATTACTTTGCCTTCATTTATGCCATTGAGGAGATAAACAAAAATCCAGAACTTTTACCTAACGTCACCTTGGGCTACAATATCCAAAGCTCGCAGATGAATGAGGCGAAAGCTATGAAAAGCACCCTGGGATTAATATCAGGAAGAGATGTACCGGTCCCTAACTATGAATGTCGGACCAGGGGCTCCCTGGCTGCTATCATTGGGGATATGTCATCAGGTACTTCCATTGCTATGGCAACCCTCATTGGGCTCTACAGGTACCTGCAGGTGAGAGAATCATATTCTGTTATAGACATTAGTGGTTTATCTCTAAGATAGAATGATATTTATTACAGATATTGCAGATCATCTTCCCTTTGATAAATATTATTATTAGTAGTAGAAAAATGATTTATTAAGGTCACTGTACTACCACAAAACAGTTTCAAGGGGCTAGCATGCCAACAAACATAACATTTCCAATCAATAGGACAGAGAATGCGATACAGAAAGTCATTAAAATTCTCCATGAGCAAAGGCACGCGCAGGAGAAACGCCGGCAGACCGACAGGAGGAAACCCCCCTGGGGCACTCCACCGGCACCGTCGGAGTCACAACTGTGGTCCCTCCCTCCTGCCTGATCCTGGAGACACCGCAGGGCGCCGGGATCGGAACCACTGCTGCCTTCGATACACCGCATCCCCCTCGCCCCTGGCAGTGCAACGCACTCGAGGAGCCACCTCTCTCCTCCCTGAACTTCCAGAGGACCATGAGGAAAACGCTCCACCGTTCTCCACGCACAGACCCGCGAGCTACCCGGAGCGCTCGCCCCAGGCCCGGGCCCACGTTGCCAACCTTCCCCCAGTAATCTGCCCCCCCGTCAGCGAGACTGCATCGCCCAGGGTCGAGTCATGGCACGACTATGAAGATTGAGTGCTGCGCTCCCCTACTGGTGGACAACAAGAGGGCAACGGACCCAGCTACGGTGAGGTAGGAGTGTGTGTGGGGCTGGGAGTTTGCCCTGTTTCCCCCCCTACACCTGGACCGGCGACAGGGCCTGTGAAGCCCATGAACGGAACTGCACGGGGCGGAGATAGGTACTTGCTAGTGCTACGCCAGGGAACAATACAGCGTCACGACCCGCACTTCCTTGAAAGACTGTTTTACCCCCCCTAAGCAAGGCGTCAGCACACTTGGACTGCGGTGGGGGACAACCCGCAGAACGGCTCCTACAGGGCACCACTACTGCGGGGGCGAGCTCTCCCCTACTCATACGGCACAATCCCCAGGCGCCTAGCAGCCCTGAAGGAGGGGGCCACACTCCGGAGGAACACGCTTCACTGTCTTCGACGCAGCCCTCGCGTGAACATACCGTGGGTGCCCCGTATTGCCGCAACATAACAATCTGACCCATGCAGGGCCCCTCCAGGCCTCATCATCCATCCTACTTGCCCGACAACGTGGAATACTCGGGCCTGCTGCCATACCAGACACGCCACCTGCGACACGGGGAAAGAAAAAGCTAAAAGGCAAACTCTTCAAAGTAAAATGGACTTCTACACAACAGGGACCACCCCCGCCAGGGGACTCAGACTCCAGAAGAAGAAGGTGCCAGCGAAGAGCCCCATGACCCCCCTATCTCTCTGACAGACCTCATGAAAGTGATTGGGGACTCGAGAACATCACTGGAACTCAAAATGGGAGGCCTATCCACAGAGGTGTCCCTTATACGCCAAGACCTCCGCAATCTATCGGCCAGGGTTGGTGAGGCGGAACAGAGAATTTCAAACACAGAAGGCAGTCCACCGTTTAGAGCAACAATTTACCGCGATCACTCGGAAAGTAGCCCAACTGGAATACCGTGCGGAGGACAGTGAGGGGAGGGCACGGCGCAATAACCTTAGGATCTTTGGAATACCGGAGAGGGAGGAAGGCCCCAGTGCTGAAATCTTTCTTGAGGACTGGCTGGCTCATATCTTCGCCCCCAAAAAACTGTCCAAATTCTTCTCCATAGAAAGGGCGCATAGAGTCCCCACCGGCCCACCAACTCCGGGCGCCCCGCCCAGAACAATAATCGCACGCCTACTGAATTACCGGGACCGAGATGCGATCCTACAAATGGCAAGGGCCTCCGGCCCGATAACATATAACAGCTACAGGATCGGGTTCTACCCCAACTACACTAAGGACGTCCAGAAGGCCCGCCAATCCTTTGACTTGGTCAAGAAGAAACTTCACTCGCTCTCTATCAAATACGCTTTATTCTTCCCGGCATCGCTTAAAGTCCACCATGAGGGCACCACTCATCTGTTCTACACACCCAAAGATGCATGGGACTGGCTGGAAACCCAAGTTCTCACGGAGTCCAGAGCGAGGTGCACGCCACCGGAACCGCCCACACAGAGGCCCCAGTCCGATCAACCCTCGCCCCGCAATCCCCGAACAACACAGATAACGACGTGACGGGGACCCTCACCAAAAAGGGGTAGGGACCACGCAAATGGGGGGACTAATCTGCAACGTAATAACATGGGAGCGCTCAAATAGCGGCCGCCGCCCTGATGCAGCGCGGGCACTATCACAGTCAGGGTTATCCCGAAGAAGTTCACCAAGTTATAAGTTTGTTCACCAAGTTATAAGTTCAATGTTTGGGTGACAGGTGCTCCCAGTTGGGGGGGAAGTACGGGG
The DNA here is from genome assembly GCF_040938575.1 of Ambystoma mexicanum. Classification (NCBI taxonomy): domain Eukaryota; kingdom Metazoa; phylum Chordata; class Amphibia; order Caudata; family Ambystomatidae; genus Ambystoma; species Ambystoma mexicanum. The sequence goes on along the minus strand of NC_090924.1, from coordinate 1,450,816,039 downwards.
TGGGGGAGTTTTGGGGACTCAAGGAAACGGAATCACGAGACAAGAGGGCCGGAAACCGACGAGTACAGGCAATGTAAACGGACACTGTTTTTGGCCAGGACCGCAGACGCAACTGTCAGCCAGTCGTTAGGCACTTCAATGCGAGGCAACCCCTGGATGTCTCCTCGGAGAAGAAACCGACATATGCTCCCAAGAATGGCGCAACTGCCACTAATCCTCCCAGACATCCCAACAAGAGGACTCACGCAGACAGGATGAACTCCAGCAAGGTGACAATAATGTCATGGAACGTCAACGGCCTCGGCTCCAGCATAAAACGGAGACTGGAGCTCCAGTACCTAAACCGACACTCGCCGGACATTGCCCTCTTAAAAGAAACACACTTGATAGACACAAACACCAACTTTTTCAAAAGATCCAACTACTCGAATGTTTACCATGCCGGATTCACGAAAGGTGCTAGGGGCATGATGATACTTGTTCACAAGAGAGTCCCTCCCTCTCCAGGTTAGGAAGGTCAGAGCGGACCCCTGGGGTCGCTATGTACTGTTGCTGGCAGACATCTGGGGCAAGAAGTGGGGCCTGGCAGCGATCTATGCCCCCCCCACGCTGACGAAAGAAATACTCTTCAAACTACAGAGCTTGCTCTTGGAAGAAGAGGCTGATACATGGGTGCTTGGAGGGGACTTTAATGAGGTCATGAATATCGCAGTCGATAGAACCCATAGGAGATCTGGAACTCGCCCCACCTCCACACCACTCGCCGCGTTTGCCGAGGCCATGGGATTGTCGGACACATGGCGCTCACTCCATGGAGACGAGGCAGGGTTCTCCTTCTATTCGGGTGTCCACAAATCGTTCTCCAGGATTGATTACGCCTTCATCCCCCGCAATATGACCCATAGACTTCTCGACGCTGAATTCCTTGCGAGAGGAATTTCGGACCACTCCCCGCTCCTTCTAACGTTTAAAAACTCCTACCGCCGCCCGGATCGTAACTGGCCCCTCGACGCATACCATCTCCGTCGTCCTGAAATTGCTGAGGAGCTGGAAAGGAAGACAACGGAATATTTCGAACTCAATGAAGGCTCCATGGACTGATCGATTTCGACCTGGGAGGCGTACAAAACAGTCCTCCGAGGGGAGGCTATCTCAGCGGTTTCCGCCTACCAACAACGCCAAGTCCAGAAGGTCAGAGAAGCAGAAGCACGCGTCTTGGAGTGTGAACGACAAATCCTAATACACAACACCCAAGAAGCAAAGGAGGCGAGGCTCACGGCGCAAGATGCCCTCAGCAACTTATCTCTAGACAATGCACGAATCGCCCACCAATTAGGCCGAGGCCAAATATACGAACGGGGCGACAAGGCTAACAAGACTTTGGCCTGGTTGGAGATTCGCAAACTAAGCAGAAGACACGTAAGGGCAATCAGATCTCCAGATGGAACACTGTTGACAGAAGACTCTGATATTGTCGAGGCATTCGCAAACTACTACAAAAACCTCTATACCCCACCCACTGGGAACCCACCAATTGAACCCTCACGCTACCTCGACCAAATCGAGCTCCCGATACTTCCACAGCACCAATCAGATCTCTTGAACGCTGATATCACCGACACCGAGGTGCAAGAAGCGTTAGCACAACTCCAACCCAGGAAAACCCCGGGCCCCAATAGGTTCCCGACAGAGACATGGAAATACCTTGGAGGCATGTTATCTATCCACATGCATCGCATGTTCCTACGCAGCAGAGAACTGGGAGCTCTCCCCCAGACCTCAGGAAGGCATGCATAGTTGTCATACACAAGCCCATGAAACCCCCAGAGGAATGCGCCTCCTATCGTCCGATATCCCTGATTAATGGCGAAGCAAAGGTCCTCGCCAGAACACTAGCTAACCGACTACTGCAGGTGATTGAGACCCTCGTCCGCCCAGACCAATGTGGTTTCATGCCTAATAAATCAACTAGAATTAACTTACAAAGAGTCCAATTGGCGCTGTCCAGGGCAAAGGAAATTCCAGCCCCACAGGCCCTCCTGGCGGTGGACTTTGAAAAGGCATTCAACTCTGTGGGGTGGGATGCCCTGTGGGAGATCATGGCTAGGATGAATCTGGGGCAGACATTTATATCATTAGTAAAACTCCTATATGCATCCCCGGAGGCCACGGTGAGGGTGAACGGCAGGTCCTCCAAAACATTTCCCTTGGGTCGGGGCACGAGACGGGGATGCCCAATTTCCCCACTCCTCTTCCTCCTGGCCATCGAACCACTAGCGATTGAGCTTAGAGCTAATACCACCTGGACCGGTTTCATTTGGCGAGTGGGGGTGAAGACCGCCTTTCTCTACATCTCAGTAACCCGAGTATCTTGTGCCCGTCTCCCTCATTCTCAGGGAATATCAGTACTTTGCGGGCCTAAAGGTTAATGATGCCAAGACCATATTCTTCTCGATTCAGGGTGGTGAGTCTGCGATCCCGGAGACCTGCCCATACCATGTCTCTATCAGGGATTTTAAATACCTATACGGCTTGACCCGACGCTCGATGGGTTCCTCCGACTTAATCTACAACCTGTAATCGAGCGGTTCAACAGAGACACCCCCCATTGGCAATCACTTCCCCTATCGCTAATGGGCCGAGCCGCGCTATTCAAAATGATGATCCTCCCCAGACGGTTGTACGTTCTCCAGAATGCCCCACTCCCCATTCCCCGCGAAACCTTCGCACTCATTGACAAGAACCTGCGCACACTGCTATGGGGTGGGAAACAATCCAGGATCGCCCTTGATACGCTCCGATACACGATCGGTGTGGGATGGGGGCATTGGTTTACCCTGCATACGCACCTATTACCTGGCCACACAGATAGGAGTAGTGAATGACTGGAGGCACGCAGACCCCACACTACCACACACCCGCATAGAACTGGAGACCATGGCCCCGCTAACACTGCTGCAAATCCTCTACGCCACCCACGATCAACTCCCGGTGCTTCCCAAAATGAATCAACACATCCGTCGTGCCTGGCGGGACGCACATAAACTAATCGGCTGGAAAGGACAGCCAACACTAACACAACTCATATGGCACAATGCTCTCCTCGCGGAACTAGTGAAAATGGGCTCCTTTGGCCACTGGCAAGCAAAAGGAATACACACACTAGCACAGGTGATACAAGGGGGTCATCTCCTGAGTTTTGAGACCATGCGAGAACAATTTGACCTGGCACCCATGGACCGGTTTCGGCATGCGCAACTGTCCCACCCCATCCACACCCAATTTCCTGACACGACGATCATACCCCCCTGCTCTCCAATTGAGACCAATATTCTTCCGCACCGCATCTCTTCTAAGGTCACCTCCACTCTCTATAAGGCCCTTAACTCGTTTGGGGCTGGCAGCTCGATGGGCTCAAAGCAAAGTGGGAAAGGGATGAAGGTCCCCTGGAACCTGAAGATTGGGTGGAGGCATTAATGTCCCCCAGAGAAATTGGTATAGAATCTAAGCTTAGACTAATACAGCTGAGGATCCTTCATCGCTCATATCACTCACGCACTGTAAGGGCCAAATGGGGTGGAATAGAAGACGGGACATGTGCTCGATGCAAAAATGAACCCGCCACCTTCTACCATATGATATGGGACCGCCAGGTGATACAGGCCTTCTGGGTGCACTGTGTTAACACAATCTCAGCTGCTCTGGCAACACCAATCCCTACGGATCCCAAGATGGTACTCCTGGGCATCGAGGGTGAAGTAGACCTTTCTAAATACGAGAAAATGTTTTTGACAATTGCGCTGGGGCAGGCAAAAGACTTATTGCGGCCAATTGGGGATCAGCCGACCCAATGTGCTTGAACCGTTGGACAGGTGCGCAGCCTCAGAGCACCAGATCTATAACGCACGGGGTTGTCCTCGCAAATTTGAAAAAATATGGGGTAAATGGCTCGACGCTAGCTGAGACCTGCGGGTGGGGGTGCATCAGCAGCACTGTTAGCATTGTTTGCCTGCCTTGGCCTATTTCTGTCTTACGGTCCTCGTGGGCCCATGCAAGCTGTTATTAATGCCAAATTGCCTTCGTCATATGTATGCCGCTGATTCATGTGTCATTTATGTTCATTCCTTTATGTTATGTTGTTTAAACTCAATAAACAGAGTTATAAAAAAATTAAAATAAAAAAAACATTCTCCATGTAGACATCACAAGTCCTAAAGCTGAAGGCACCTATAAAGGGGACACGTATTGTTTAAGATGAAACTTAAAGATGTGCATCCAGAGACAACATCCTTAAGTGTGAAGCAATCTACCCCCATACAGAGTGGTGGTTTGTTTGGCCATCTGTAACACATCCTTACCAGTGATAGATCTGAGCAACCATGTAGGGTCCTACCCCTGCGCCTCGATGGAAAGATACTTAGGTGCAAGACCATTCATTATTTTCCACATCTGCATAAGGGCACAAGCTGGATTTGATCTTCAATCGGCAGCCAACCTAGTGTCAGCCTAGCCTGTGAGATATACTCAAGTGTGTGCAGCCCAAGAATTACACAGACTCAGCAAATTTGGATGGCTTGAAGTTTCGGAAAATACTTTCTTGGAGATACAGAAGGAAAGAGATAAACAATACTGTATTCTGGATTGGACCGCTGCCTGAACTAGTATTTTATGATGGCCCTTGTCCAGCAGGTGATTACACTGATTGATGTTGTACAGATGGAAGTGTGCACCTTTCACGACTGCATGCACCTGCGGGGCAAAATACAATTGGTTGGCAGATAGAACACCTAGGTTGTAAATTTTCACTACTGGGGCAGAAGATACACTAAGACTACCAAGCCATAGGAAAGGAAGAATAGCCTTAAACAAGCGACTCAGAAGTAATGTTTACGTCTTATCTGGCTTCTTTTTCACTCCCAACTTAAATTTCAATTTCTCTGCCTTGTCTTCAAATCTCTCCATGGTCTTGCCACCCCTTATCTCGACTCCCTTATCTCCTTCTACTCACCCTCCCGTTCCATTCGGTCCGCTGACCGTTTCCTTCTCACTTTACCCCCAGCCCCCTATGCCTCCTCCCATTTTTGCTCCTTCCAACTCTTAGCACCTCTACACTGGAACTCCCTTCCTCTTGCTATCCGTTCTTCCCCCACCTTCACTTCATTCCGCACTTCCCTTTAATCTCTCCTTCTCCATTCTCCTCCTTGAAACCCCTACCCCCTTCTACTTCCCCCCTTCCTCACTCTTTTTTATAACTTTCTCCCCTTCCCTCTCCTGCCTGCCCTCTTCCACCCTCCCCTTTCCTCCTCCTACCCTCCTCCTCCACTCCCCCTATCCTGTCCCATCTCCCTTTCCTCCCTATCCCCTCCAGTTAATTGATCTTCTCACTGTTTTATTGTTTGATTGATTCATATTGTAATTGCTTCAACAGTTATATCGTTCATGTTTTATGTATTATGTTGTTCCATGTACAGCGCTTTGGCGTAAGGCGCTTTATAAATCAATAAATACAAATACAAATCATCGTTTAAGCACAGGTGGTTTATCTTCCACCCATCACTGTATCATCCCTAGGCATTCCTCCACCATTCTGCCTCCATCATGCCTCCGCTGGAAATCCACCAGGATCTGAGTATCCTCTGTGTATAGCCGTCAGGCAAAACCCAATGTTTCTATAATCTGCTCCAGAAGACAAATATAGAGATTAAAAAGGAGAGGAGACTGAGCGGAGCCTTGTGGATGATCACAGAATTGACAACTACTGACTGAAAGAAAACCTCCCATCTATACCCTCGGCTCCCTATCCTACAAAGAGGATGACCATCAGCATAGCGCCATTCCGGTGATGTGCATCAGAGTCTTTGATCTGCCCTGTCTTACAAAGAGGATCCCCATCAGGCGAGCCCGTTCCAGTGATGTACATCAGACTCTGTGATCCGCCATGTCTTACAAAGATCCCCATCAGGCTAGCCCGTTCTAGTGATGTGCATCAAAGTCTGTGATCCGCCACATCTTATAAAGAGGATTCCCATCAGACTAGCCTGTTCCTGTGATTTGCACTAGAGTCTGTGATCCGTCATGTCTTATAAAGAGGATTCCCATAAGGCTAGCCAATTCCAGTGATGCACATCAGAGTCTGTGATCCGCTGTGTCTTATAAAGAGGATCCCCATCAGGCTAGCCCATTCCAGTGATGCGCATCAGAGTGGGTGATCCACCGTGTCTTGTAAAGAGGTTCCCCATCAGACTATCCCGTTCCAGTGATGTGCATCAGAGTCTGTGATCTGCTGTGCCTTATAAAGAGGGCTCCCATCAGGCTAGCCCGTTCCAGTGATGTGCATCAGAGTCTGTGATCCTCTGTGTCTTATAAAGAGGATCCCCCTCAGGCTAGCCCGTTCTAGTGATGCGCATCAGATTCTGTGATCTGCCATGTCTTATAAAGAGGGTTCCCATCAGGCTAGCCTGTTCCAGTGATGCGCATCAGAGTCTGAGATCCGCTGTGTCTTATAAAGAGGATTCCCATCAGGCTAGCTCATTCCAGTGATGCGCGTCAGAGTCTGTGATCCGCCATGTCTTATAAAGAGGATTCCCATCAGGCTAGCCCGTTCCAGTGATGCGCATCAGAGTCTGTGATCTGCTGTGTCTTATAAAGAGGATTCCCATCAGGCTAGCCCATTCCAGTGATGCGCATCAGAGTCTCTGATCTGCTTGTCTTATAAAGAGGATTCCCATCAGGCTAGCCCATTCCAGTGATGTGCATCAGAGTCTGTGATCCGCCTTGTCTTATAAAGAGGATTCCCATCAGGCTACCCCATTCCAGTGATGCGCATCGGAGTCTCTGATCTGCCATGTCTTATAAAGAGGATTCCCATCAGGCTACCCCATTCCAGTGATGCGCATCGGAGTCTCTGATCTGCCGTGTCTTATAAAGAGGATTCCCATCAGGCTAGCCCATTCCAGGGATGTGCATCAGAGTCTGTGATCCGCAATGTCTTATAAAGAGGATTCCCATCAGGCTAGCCCGTTCCAGTGCTGTGCATCAGAGTCTGTGATCCGCTGTGTCTTATGAAGAGGATTCCCATCAGGCTAGCCCGTTCCAGTGATGTACATCAGGGTCTGTTTTCCGCCATGTCTTATAAAGAGGATTCCCATCAGGCTAGCCCGTTGCAGTGATGTGCATCAGAGTCTGTGATCCGCTGTGTCTTATAAAGAGGATTCCCATCAGGCTAGCCCATTCCAGGGATGTGCATCAGAGTCTGTGATCCGCCATGTCTGATAAAGAGGATTCCCATCAGACTAGCCCATTCCAGTGATGCGCATCGGAGTCTCTGATCTGCTTGTCTCATAAAGAGGGCTCCCATCAGGCTAGCCCGTTCCAGTGATGTGTATCAGAGTCTGTGATCCGCCATGTCTGATAAAGAGGATTCCCATCAGGCTAACCTGTTCCACTGATGTGCATCAGAGTCTTTGATCCGCCATGTCTTAAAAAGAGGATTCCCATCAGGCTAGCCCATACCAGTGATGTACATCAGAGTCTGTGGTCCGCCATGTCTGATAAAGAGGATTCCCATCAGGCTAGCCCATTCCAGTGATGCGCATCAGAGTCTCTGATCTGCTTGTCTCATAAAGAGGGCTCCCATCAGGCTAGCCCGTTCCAGTGATGTGTATCAGAGTCTGTGATCCGCCATGTCTGATAAAGAGGATTCCCATCAGGCTAACCTGTTCCACTGATGTGCATCAGAGTCTTTGATCCGCCATGTCTTAAAAAGAGGATTCCCATCAGGCTAGCCCATACCAGTGATGTACATCAGAGTCTGTGGTCCGCAATGTCTTATAAAGAGGATTCCCATCAGGCTAGCCCGTTCCAGTGCTGTGCATCAGAGTCTGTGATCCGCCGTGTCTTATGAAGAGGATTCCCATCAGGCTAGCCCGTTCCAGTGATGTACATCAGAGTCTGTTTTCCGCCATGTCTTATAAAGAGGATTCCCATCAGGCTAGCCCGTTGCAGTGATGTGCATCAGAGTCTGTGATCCGCTGTGTCTTATAAAGAGGATTCCCATCAGGCTACCCCATTTCAGTGATGTGCATCAGAGTCTCTGATCTGCTTGTCTTATAAAGAGGATTCCCATCAGGCTAGCCCGTTCCAGTGATGTGCATCAGAGTCTGTGATCCGCCATGTCTGATAAAGAGGATTCCCATCAGGCTAGCCCATTCCAGGGATGTGCATCAGAGTCTGTGATCCGCCATGTCTGATAAAGAGGATTTCCATCAGGCTAGCCCGTTCCAGTGATGTGCATCAGAGTCTGTGATCCGCCATGTCTGATAAAGAGGATTCCCATCAGGTTAGCCCGTTCTAGTGATGCGCATCAGAGTCTGTGATCCGCTGTGTCTTATAAAGAGGATTCCCATCAGGCTAGCACATACCAGTGATGTACATCAGAGTCTGTGGTCCGCCATGTCTTATAAAAAGGATTCCCATCAGGCTAGCCCATACCAGTGATGTACATCAGAGTCTGTGGTCCGCCATGTCTTATAAAGAGGATTCCCATCAGGCTAGCCCGTTCCAGTGATGTGCATCAGAGTCTGTGATATGCCATGTCTGATAAAGAGGATTCCCATCAGGTTAGCCCGTTCTAGTGATGCGCATCAGAGTCTGTGATCCGCTGTGTCTTATAAAGAGGATTCCCATCAGGCTAGCCCGTTCCAGTGATATGCATCAGAGTCTGTGATCCACCATGTCTGATAAAGAGGATTCCCATCAGGCTAGCCCGTTCCAGGGATGTGCATCAGAGTCTGTGATCTGCTGTGTCTTATAAAGAGGATTCCGATCAGGCTAGCCCGTTCTAGTGATGTGCATCAGAGTCTGTGATCCGCCATGTCTGATAAAGAGGATTCCCATCAGGCTAGCCCGTTCCAGTGATGTGCATCAGAGTCTGTGATCCGCCATGTCTTAAAAAGAGGATTCCCATCAGGCTAGCCCATACCAGTGATGTACATCAGAGTCTGTGGTCCGCCATGTCTTATAAAGTGGATTCCCATCAGGCTAGCCCATTCCAGTGATGTACATCAGAGTCTGTGATCCGCCATGTCTTAAAAAGAGGATTCCCATCAGGCTAGCCCATACCAGTGATGTACATCAGAGTCTGTGGTCCGCCATGTCTTATAAAGAGGATTCCCATCAGGCTAGCCCTTTCCAGTGATGCGCATCAGAGTCTGTGATCCGCCATGTCTTATAAAGAGGATTCCCATCAGGCTAGCCCTTTCCAGTGATGCGCATCAGAGTCTGTGATCCGCCATGTCTTATAAAGAGGATTCCCATCAGGCTAGCCCTTTCCAGTGATGCGCATCAGAGTCTGTGATCCGCCATGTCTTATAAAGAGAATTCCCATCAGGCTAGCCCTTTCCAGTGATGCGCATCAGAGTCTGTGAATCGATGTGCCTTATAAAGAGGGTTCCCATCAGGCTAGCCCGTTCCAGTGATGTGCATCAGAGTCTGTGATCCGCCATGTCTTATAAAGAGGATCCCCATCAGGCTAGCCCATTCCAGTGATGTGCATCAGAGTCTGTGATCCGCAATGTCTTATAAAGAGGATTCCCATCAGGCTAACCCGTTCCAGTGATGTACATCAGAGTCTGTTTTCCACCATGTCTTATAAAGTGGATTCCCATCAGGCTAGCCCGTTCCAGTGATGCGCATCGGAGTCTCTGATCTGCTTGTCTTATAAAGAGGATTCTCATCAGGCTAGCCCGTTCCAGTGATGTGCATCAGAGTCTGTGATCCACCGTGTCTTATAAAGAGGATTCCCATCAGGCTAGCCCGTTCCAGTGATGTGCATCAGAGCCTGGGATCCGCCATGTCTTATAAAGAGGATCCCCAGCAGGCTAGCCTGTTCCTGTGATATGTATCAGAGTATGTGATCCGCCATGTCTGATAAAGAGGATTCCCATCAGGCTAGCCCGTTCCAGGGATGTGCATCAGAGTCTGTGATCCGCCATGTCTGATAAAGAGGATTCCCATCAGGCTAACCTGTTCCACTGATGTGCATCAGAGTCTGTGATCCGCAATGTCTTACAAAGAGGATTCCCATCAGGCTACCCCATTCCAGTGATGCGCATCGGAGTCTCTGATCTGCTTGTCTCATAAAGAGGGCTCCCATCAGGCTAGCCCGTTCCAGTGATGAGCATCAGAGTCTGTGATCCGCCATGTCTTATAAAGAGGATTCCCATCAGGCTAACCTGTTCCACCGATGTACATCAGAGTCTGTGATCTGCTGGGTCTCATAAAGAGGATTCCCTTCAGGCTAGCCCGTTCCAGTGATGTGCATCAGAGTCTGTGATCCGCCATGTCTGATAAAGAGGATTCCCATCAGGCTAGCCCGTTCCAGGGATGTGCATCAGAGTCTGTGATCCGCCATGTCTGATAAAGAGGATTCCCATCAGGCTAGCCCGTTCCAGTGATGTGCATCAGAGTCTGTGATCCGCCATGTCTTAAAAAGAGGATTCCCATCAGGCTAGCCCATACCAGTGATGTACATCAGAGTCTGTGGTCCGCCATGTCTTATAAAGTGGATTCCCATCAGGCTAGCCTATTCCAGTGATGTACATCAGAGTCTGTGATCCGCCATGTCTTAAAAAGAGGATTCCCATCAGGCTAGCCCATACCAGTGATGTACATCAGTGTCTGTGGTCCGCCATGTCTTATAAAGAGGATTCCCATCAGGCTAGCCCGTTCCAGTGATGAGCATCAGAGTCTGTGATCCGCCATGTCTGATAAAGAGGATTCCCATCAGGTTAGCCCGTTCTAGTGATGTGCATCAGAGTCTGTGATCCGCCATGTCTTATAAAGAGGATTCCCATCAGGCTACCCCATTCCAGTGAAGTGCATCAGAGTCTGTGATCCGCAGTGTTTTATAAAGAGGATTCCCATCAGGCTAGCACGTTCCAGTGATGTGCATCAGAGTCTGTGATCCACCATGTCGTATAAAGAGGATCCCCATCAGGCTAGCACGTTCCAGTGATGTGCATCAGAGTCTGTGATCCACCATGTCTTATAAAGAGGTTCCCCATCAGGCTAGCCCATTCCAGTGATGCACATCAGAGTCTGTGATCCGCCGTGTCTTATAAAGAGGATTCCCATCAGGCTAGCCCATACCAGTGATGTGCATCAGAGTCTGTGATCCGCCATGTCTGATAAAGAGGATTCCCATCAGGTTAGCCCGTTCTAGTGATGCGCATCAGAGTCTGTGATCCGCTGTGTCTTATAAAGAGGATTCCCATCAGGCTAGCCCATTCCAGTGATGTGCATCAGAGTCTGTGATCCGTCGTGTCTTATAAAGAGGATGCCCATCAGGCTAGCCCGTTCCAGTGATGCGCATAAGAGTCTGTGATCCGCCGTGTCTTATAAAGAGGATTCCCATCAGGCTAGCCCATTCCAGTGATGTGCATCAGAGTCTGTGATCCGCCATGTCTGATAAAGAGGATTCCCATCAGGCTAACCTGTTCCACTGATGTGCATCAGAGTCTGTGATCTGCTGTGTCTCATAAAGTGGATTCCCATCAGGCTAGCCCATTCCAGTGATGTACATCAGAGTCTGTGGTCCGCCATGTCTTATGAAGAGGATTCCCATCAGGCTAGCCCGTTCCAGTGATGTGCATCAGAGTCTGTGATCCGAAATGTCTGATAAAGAGGATTCCCATCAGGTTAGCCCGTTCTAGTGATGCGCATCAGAGTCTGTGATCCGCTGTGTCTTATAAAGAGGATTCCCATCAGGCTAGCCCATTCCTGTGATATGCATCAGAGTCTGTGATCCGCCATGTCTGATAATGAGGATTCCCATCAGGCTAGCCCGTTCCAGGGATGTGCATCAGAGTCTGTGATCCGCCATGTCTTAAAAAGAGGATTCCCATCAGGCTAGCCCATACCAGTGATGTACATCAGAGTCTGTGGTCCACCATGTCTTATAAAGTGGATTCCCATCAGGCTAGCCCGTCCCAGTGATGTGCATCAGAGTCTGTGATCCACCTTGTCTTAAGAAGAGGATTCCCATTAGGATAGCCCATTCCAGTGATGCGCATCAGAGTCTGTGATCCGCCATGTCTTATAAAGAGGATTCAAATCAGGCTAGCCCTTTCCAGTGATGCGCATCAGAGTCTGTGATCCGCCATGTCTTATAAAGAGGATTCCCATCAGGCTAGCCCTTTCCAGTGATGCGCATCAGAGTCTGTGATCCGATGTGCCTTATAAAGTGGGTTCCCATCAGGCTAGCCCGTTCCAGTGATGTGTATCAGAGTCTGTGATCCGCCATGTCTTATAAAGAGGATCCCCATCAGGCTAGCCCATTCCAGTGATGTGCATCAGAGTCTGTGATCCGCCTTGTCTTATAAAGAGTATTCCCATCAGGCTACCCCATTCCAGTGAAGTGCATCAGAGTCTCTGATCTGCATGTCTTATAAAGAGGATCTCATCAGGCTAGCCCATTCCAGTGATGTGCATCAGAGTCTGTGATCCGCAGTGTTTTATAAAGAGGATTCCCATCAGGCTAGCCCGTTCCAGTGATGTGTATCAGAGTCTGTGATCTGCCGTGTTTTATAAAGAGGATTCCCATCAGGCTAGCCCGTTCCAGTGATGTGCATCAGAGTCTGTGGTCCGCCATGTCTTATAAAGAGGATTCCCATCAGGCTAGCCCGTTCCAGTGATGTGCATCAGAGTCTGTGATCCACCATGTCTTATAAAGAGGTTCCCCATCAGGCTAGCCCATTCCAGTGATGCGCATCAGAGTCTGTGATCCGCCGTGTCTTATAAAGAGGATCCCCATCAGGCTAGCCTGTTGCAGTGATGCGCATCAGAGCCTGTGATCTGCCGTGTCTTATAAAGAGGGCTCCCATCAGGCTAGCCCGTTCCAGTGATGTGCATCAGAGTCTGAGATCCGCCAAGTCTTATAAAGAGGATTCCCATCAGGCTAGCCCGTTCCAGTGATGTGCATCAGAGTCTGTGATCCACCATGTTTTATAAAGTGGATTCCCATCACGCTAGCCTGTTCCTGTGATGTGCTTCAGAGTCTGTGATCCACTGTGTCTTATAAAGAGGATGCCCATCAGGCTAGCCCATTCCAGTGATGTGCATCAGAGTCTGTGATCCGCAATGTCTTATAAAGAGGATTCCCATCAGGCTAGCCTGTTCCAGTGATGTGCATCAGAGTCTGTGAACCGCCGTGTCTTATGAAGAGGATTCCCATCAGGCTAGCCCGTTCCAGTGATGTACATCAGAGTCTGTTTTCCGCCATGTCTTATAAAGAGGATTCCCATCAGGCTAGCCCGTTCCAGTGATGCGCATCAGAGTCTGTGATCCGCCATGTCTTATAAAGTGGATTCCCATCAGGCTAGCCTGTTCCAGTGATGTGCTTCAGAGTCTGTGATCCGATGTGCCTTATAAAGAGGATTCCCATCAGGCTAGCCCGTTCCAGGGATGTGCATCAGAGTCTGTGATCCGCCATGTCTGATAAAGAGGATTCCCATCAGGCTAGCCCGTTCCAGTGATGTGCATCAGAGTCTGTGATCCGCCATGTCTTAAAAAGAGGATTCCCATCAGGCTAGCCTGTTCCAGTGATGTACATCAGAGTCTGTGATCCGCCATGTCTTAAAGAGAGGATTCCCATCAGGGTAGCCCATACCAGTGATGTACATCAGAGTCTGTTCTCCGCCATGTCTTATAAAGAGGATTCCCATCAGGCTAGCCCGTTCCAGTGATGCGCATCAGAGTCTGTGATCCGCCATGTCTTAAAAAGAGGATTCCCATCAGGCTAGCCCATACCAGTGATGTACATCAGAGTCTGTGGTCCACCATGTCTTATAAAGTGGATTCCCATCAGGCTAGCCCGTCCCAGTGATGTGCATCAGAGTCTGTGATCCACCTTGTCTTAAGAAGAGGATTCCCATTAGGATAGCCCATTCCAGTGATGCGCATCAGAGTCTGTGATCCGCCATGTCTTATAAAGAGGCTTCCCATCAGGCTTGCCCGTTCCAGTGATGTACATCAGAGTCTGTGATCCGCCATGTCTTATAAAGAGGATTCCCATCAGGCTAGCCCGTTCCAGTGATGCGCATCAGAGTCTGTGATCCGCCATGTCTTAAAAAGAGGATTCCCATCAGGCTAGCCCGTTCCAGTAATGTGCATCAGAGTCTGTGATCCACCATGTTTTATAAAGTGGATTCCCATCACGCTAGCCTGTTCCTGTGATGTGCTTCAGAGTCTGTGATCCACTGTGTCTTATAAAGAGCATCCCCATCAGGCTAGCCCATTCCAGTGATGTGCATCAGAGTCTGTGATCCGCAATGTCTTATAAAGAGGATTCCCATCAGGCTAGCCCGTTCCAGTGATGTGCATCAGAGTCTGTGATCCGCCGTGTCTTATGAAGAGGATTCCCATCAGGCTAGCCCATTCCAGTGATGTGCATCAGATTCTGTAATCCGCTGTGTCTTATAAAGAGGATCCCCATCAGGCTACCCCGTTCCAGTGATGTGCATCAGAGTCTGTGATCCGCCATGTCTTATAAAGAGGATTCCCATCAGGCTAGCCCGTTCCAATGATGTGCATCATAGTATGTGATCCTCTGTGCCTTATAAAGAGGCTTCCCATCAGGCTTGCCCGTTCCAGTGATGCGCATCGGAGTCTGTGATCCACAATGTTTTATAAAGAGGATTCCCATCAGGCTAGCCCATTCCAATGATGTGCATCATAGTATGTGATCCTCTGTGCCTTATAAAGAGGCTTCCCATCAGGCTTGCCCGTTCCAGTGATGTACATCAGAGTCTGTGATCCGCCATGTCTTATAAAGAGGATTCCCATCAGGCTAGCCCGTTCCAGTGATGCGCATCAGAGTCTGTGATCCGCCATGTCTTAAAAAGAGGATTCCCATCAGGCTAGCCCATACCAGTGATGTACATCAGAGTCTGTGGTCCACCATGTCTTATAAAGTGGATTCCCATCAGGCTAGCCCGTCCCAGTGATGTGCATCAGAGTCTGTGATCCACCTTGTCTTAAGAAGAGGATTCCCATTAGGATAGCCCATTCCAGTGATGCGCATCAGAGTCTGTGATCCGCCATGTCTTATAAAGAGGATTCCCATCAGGCTAGCCCTTTCCAGTGATGCGCATCAGAGTCTGTGATCCGCCATGTCTTATAAAGAGGATTCCCATCAGGCTAGCCCTTTCCAGTGATGCGCATCAGAGTCTGTGATCCGATGTGCCTTATAAAGTGGGTTCCCATCAGGCTAGCCCGTTCCAGTGATGTGCATCAGAGTCTGTGATCCGCCATGTCTTATAAAGAGTATTCCCATCAGGCTACCCCATTCCAGTGAAGTGCATCAGAGTCTCTGATCTGCATGTCTTATAAAGAGGATCTCATCAGGCTACCCCATTCCAGTGATGTGCATCAGAGTCTGTGATCCGCAGTGTTTTATAAAGAGGATTCCCATCAGGCTAGCCCGTTCCAGTGATGTGCATCAGAGTCTGTGGTCCGCCATGTCTTATAAAGAGGATTCCCATCAGGCTAGCCCGTTCCAGTGATGTGCATCAGAGTCTGTGATCCACCATGTCTTATAAAGAGGTTCCCCATCAGGCTAGCCCATTCCAGTGATGCGCATCAGAGTCTGTGATCCGCCGTGTCTTATAAAGAGGATCCCCATCAGGCTAGCCTGTTGCAGTGATGCGCATCAGAGCCTGTGATCTGCCGTGTCTTATAAAGAGGGCTCCCATCAGGCTAGCCCGTTCCAGTGATGTGCATCAGAGTCTGAGATCTGCCAAGTCTTATAAAGAGGATTCCCATCAGGCTAGCCCGTTCCAGTGATGTGCATCAGAGTCTGTGATCCACCATGTTTTATAAAGTGGATTCCCATCACGCTAGCCTGTTCCTGTGATGTGCTTCAGAGTCTGTGATCCACTGTGTCTTATAAAGAGGATCCCCATCAGGCTAGCCCGTTCCAGTGATGTACATCAGAGTCTGTTTTCCGCCATGTCTTATAAAGAGGATTCCCATCAGGCTAGCCCGTTCAAGTGATGCGCATCAGAGTCTGTGATCCGCCATGTCTTATAAAGTGGATTCCCATCAGGCTTGCCTGTTCCTGTGATATGCACCAGAGTCTGTGATCGGCTGTGTCTTATAAAGAGGATTCCCATCAGGCTAGCCCGTTCCAGTGATGCACATCGGAGTCTCTGATCTGCTTGTCTCATAAAGAGGGCTCCCATCAGGCTAGCCCATTCCAGTGATTTGTATCAGAGTCTGTGATTCGCCATGTCTGATAAAGAGGATTCCCATCAGGCTAATCTGTTCCACTGATGTGCATCAGAGTCTGTGAT
The DNA here is from genome assembly GCF_040938575.1 of Ambystoma mexicanum. NCBI lineage: Eukaryota > Metazoa > Chordata > Amphibia > Caudata > Ambystomatidae > Ambystoma > Ambystoma mexicanum. The sequence continues at coordinate 1,450,799,690 of NC_090924.1, read as the reverse complement.
CCGCCATGTCTTAAAAAGAGGATTCCCATCAGGCTAGCCCATTCCAGTGATGCGCATCGGAGTCTCTGATCTGCTTGTCTCATAAAGAGGGCTCCCATCAGACTAGCCCGTTCTAGTGATGTGCATCAGAGTCTGTGATCCGCCATGTCTGATAAAGAGGATTCCCATCAGGCTAACCTGTTCCACTGATGTGCATCAGAGTCTGTGATCCGTCATGTCTTAAAAAGAGGATTCCCATCAGGCTAGCCCATACCAGTGATGTACATCAGAGTCTGTGGTCCGCCATGTCTTATAAAGTGGATTCCCATCAGGCTAGCCCATACCAGTGATGTACATCAGAGTCTGTGGTCCGCCATGTCTTATAAAGAGAATTCCCATCAGGCTAGCCCGTTCCAGTGATATGCATCAGAGTCTGTGATCCGCCGTGTCTTATAGAGAGGATTCCCATCAGGCTAGCCCGTTCCAGTGATGTGCATCAGAGTCTGTGATCGGATGTGCCTTATAAAGAGGATTCCCATCAGGCTAGCCCGTTCCAGGGATGTGCATCAGAGTCTGTGATCCGGCATGTCTGATAAAGAGGATTCCCATCAGGCTAGCCCATTCCAGGGTTGTGCATCAGAGTCTGTGATCCGCTATGTCTGATAAAGAGGATTCCCATCAGGCTAGCCTGTTCCAGTGATGTGCATCAGAGTCTGTGATCCGCCATGTCTTAAAAAGAGGATTCCCATCAGGCTAGCCCATTCCAGTGATGTACATCAGAGTCTGTGATCTGCTGGGTCTCATAAAGAGGATTCCCTTCAGGCTAGCCCGTTCCAGTGATGTGCATCAGAGTCTGTGATCCGCCATGTCTTAAAAAGAGGATTCCCATCAGGCTAGCCCATTCCAGTGATGTACATCAGAGTCTGTGATCTGCCATGTCTTAAAAAGAGGATTCCCATCAGGGTAGCCCATACCAGTGATGTACATCAGAGTCTGTGGTCCGCCATGTCTTATAAAGAGGATTCCCATCAGTCTAGCCCGTTCCAGTGATGTGCATCAGAGTCTGTGATCCGCCATGTCTTAAAAAGAGGATTCCCATCAAGCTAGCCCATACCAGTGATGTACATCAGAGTCTGTGGTCCACCATGTCTTATAAAGAGGATTCCCATCAGGCTAGCCCGTTCCAGTGATGTGCATCAGAGTCTGTGATCCACCTTGTCTTATGAAGAGGATTCCCATTAGGATAGCCCATTCCAGTGATGCGCATCAGAGTCTGTGATCCGCCATGTCTTATAAAGAGGATTCCCATAAGGCTAGCCCTTTCCAGTGATGCGCATCAGAGTCTGTGATCCGCCATGTATTATAAAGAGGATTCCCATCAGGCTAGCCCTTTCCAGTGATGCGCATCAGAGTCTGTGATCCGATGTGCCTTATAAAGTGGGTTCCCATCAGGCTAGCCCGTTCCAGTGATGTGCATCAGAGTCTGTGATCCGCCATGTCTTATAAAGAGGATCCCCATCAGGCTAGCCCATTCCAGTGATGTGCATCAGAGTCTGTGATCCGCCTTGTCTTATAAAGAGCATTCCCATCAGGCTACCCCATTCCAGTGAAGTGCATCAGAGTCTCTGATCTGCATGTCTTATAAAGAGGATCCCATCAGGCTACCCCGTTCCAGTGATGTGCATCAGAGTCTGTGGTCCGCCATGTCTTATAAAGAGGATTCCCATCAGGCTAGCCCGTTCCAGTGATGTGCATCAGAGTCTGTGATCCACCATGTCTTATAAAGAGGTTCCCCATCAGGCTAGCCCATTCCAGTGATGCGCATCAGAGTCTGTGATCCGCTGTGTCTTATAAAGAGGATCCCCATCAGGCTAGCACGTTCCAGTGAAGTGCATCAGAGTCTGTGATCCGATGTGCCTTATAAAGAGGGCTCCCATCAGGCTAGCCTGTTGCAGTGATGCGCATCAGAGCCTGTGATCTGCCGTGTCTTATAAAGAGGGCTCCCATCAGGCTAGCCCGTTCCAGTGATGTGCATCAGAGTCTGAGATACGCCAAGTCTTATAAAGAGGATTCCCATGAGGCTAGCCCGTTCCAGTGATGTGCATCAGAGTCTGTGATCCGCCGTGTCTTATAGAGAGGATTCCCATCAGGCTAGCCCATTCCAGTGATGTGCATCAGATTCTGTGATCCGCAATGTCTTATAAAGAGGATTCCCATCAGGCTAGCCCGTTCCAGTGATGTGCATCAGATTCTGTGATCCACCATGTCTTATAAAGAGGTTCCCCATCAGGCTAGCCCATTCCAGTGATGTGCATCAGAGTCTGTGATCTGCTGGGTCTCATAAAGAGGGCTCCCATCAGGCTAGCCCGTTCCAGTGATGTGCATCAGAGTCTGTGATCCGCCATGTCTTAAAAAGAGGATTCCCATTAGGCTAGCCCGTTCCAGTGATGCGCATCAGAGTCTGTGATCCGCCGTGTCTTATAAAGAGGATTCCCATCAGGCTAGCCCGTTCCAGTGATGTGCATCAGAGTCTGTGATCCGCTGTGTCTTATAAAGAGGATTCCCATCAGGCTAGCCCATTCCAGTGATGTGCATCAGATTCTGTAATCCGCTGTGTCTTATAAAGAGGATCCCCATCAGGCTACCCCGTTCCAGTGATGTGCATCAGAGTCTGTGATCCGCAATGTTTTATAAAGAGGATTCCCATCAGGCTAGCCCGTTCCAATGATGTGCATCATAGTATGTGATCCTCTGTGCCTTATAAAGAGGCTTCCCATCAGGCTTGCCCGTTCCAGTGATGCGCATCGGAGTCTGTGATCCACAATGTTTTATAAAGAGGATTCCCATCAGGCTAGCCCGTTCCAATGATGTGCATCATAGTATGTGATCCTCTGTGCCTTATAAAGAGGCTTCCCATCAGGCTTGCCCGTTCCAGTGATGTACATCAGAGTCTGTGATCCGCTGTGTCTTATAAAGTGGGTTCCCATCAGGCTAGCCCGTTCCAGTGATGTGCATCAGAGTCTGTGATCCGCCATGTCTTATAAAGAGGATCCCCATCAGGCTAGCCCATTCCAGTGATGTGCATCAGAGTCTGTGATCCGCCTTGTCTTATAAAGAGCATTCCCATCAGGCTACCCCATTCCAGTGAAGTGCATCAGAGTCTCTGATCTGCATGTCTTATAAAGAGGATCCCATCAGGCTACCCCGTTCCAGTGATGTGCATCAGAGTCTGTGGTCCGCCATGTCTTATAAAGAGGATTCCCATCAGGCTAGCCCGTTCCAGTGATGTGCATCAGAGTCTGTGATCCACCATGTCTTATAAAGAGGTTCCCCATCAGGCTAGCCCATTCCAGTGATGCGCATCAGAGTCTGTGATCCGCTGTGTCTTATAAAGAGGATCCCCATCAGGCTAGCACGTTCCAGTGAAGTGCATCAGAGTCTGTGATCCGATGTGCCTTATAAAGAGGGCTCCCATCAGGCTAGCCTGTTGCAGTGATGCGCATCAGAGCCTGTGATCTGCCGTGTCTTATAAAGAGGGCTCCCATCAGGCTAGCCCGTTCCAGTGATGTGCATCAGAGTCTGAGATACGCCAAGTCTTATAAAGAGGATTCCCATGAGGCTAGCCCGTTCCAGTGATGTGCATCAGAGTCTGTGATCCGCCGTGTCTTATAGAGAGGATTCCCATCAGGCTAGCCCATTCCAGTGATGTGCATCAGATTCTGTGATCCGCAATGTCTTATAAAGAGGATTCCCATCAGGCTAGCCCGTTCCAGTGATGTGCATCAGATTCTGTGATCCACCATGTCTTATAAAGAGGTTCCCCATCAGGCTAGCCCATTCCAGTGATGTGCATCAGAGTCTGTGATCTGCTGGGTCTCATAAAGAGGGCTCCCATCAGGCTAGCCCGTTCCAGTGATGTGCATCAGAGTCTGTGATCCGCCATGTCTTAAAAAGAGGATTCCCATTAGGCTAGCCCGTTCCAGTGATGCGCATCAGAGTCTGTGATCCGCCGTGTCTTATAAAGAGGATTCCCATCAGGCTAGCCCGTTCCAGTGATGTGCATCAGAGTCTGTGATCCGCTGTGTCTTATAAAGAGGATTCCCATCAGGCTAGCCCATTCCAGTGATGTGCATCAGATTCTGTAATCCGCTGTGTCTTATAAAGAGGATCCCCATCAGGCTACCCCGTTCCAGTGATGTGCATCAGAGTCTGTGATCCGCAATGTTTTATAAAGAGGATTCCCATCAGGCTAGCCCGTTCCAATGATGTGCATCATAGTATGTGATCCTCTGTGCCTTATAAAGAGGCTTCCCATCAGGCTTGCCCGTTCCAGTGATGCGCTTCGGAGTCTGTGATCCACAATGTTTTATAAAGAGGATTCCCATCAGGCTAGCCCGTTCCAATGATGTGCATCATAGTATGTGATCCTCTGTGCCTTATAAAGAGGCTTCCCATCAGGCTTGCCCGTTCCAGTGATGTACATCAGAGTCTGTGATCCGCTGTGTCTTATAAAGAGGATTCCCGTCAGGCTAGCCTGTTCCAGTGATGCACATCAGAGTCTGTGATCCGCCATGTCTTATAAAGATGATTCCCATCAGGCTAACCCGTTCCAGTGATGTACATCAGAGTCTGTGGTCCGCCATGTCTTATAAAGAGGATTCCCATCAGGCTAGCCCGTTCCAGTGATGAGCATCAGAGTCTGTGATCCACCATGTCTTATAAAGAGGATTCCCATCAGGCTAGCCTGTTCCAGTGATGCGCATCAGAGTCTGTGATCCGACATGTCTTATAAAGAGGATTCCCGTCAGACTAGCCCATTCCAGGGATTTGCATCAGAGTCTGTGATCCACCATGTTTTATAAAGAGGATTCCCATCATGCCAGCCTGTTCCAGTGATGTGCTTCAGAGTCTGTTATCCGCCATGTCTTACAAAGAGGATTCCCATCAGGCTAGCCCTTTCCAGTGATGTGCATCAGAGTCTGTGATCCGCCACGTCTTATAAAGAGGATTCTCATCAAGCTAGCCTGTTCCAGTGATGTGCATCAAAGTCTGTGATCTGCCATGTCTTACAAAGAGGATCGACATCAGGCTAGCCAGTTCCAGTGATGTGCATCACAGTCTGTGATCCGCTGTCTTTTAAAGAGGATCCCCATCAGGCTAGCCTGTTCCAGTGATGTGCATCAGAGTCTGTGATCCACCATGTCTTATAAAGAGCATTCCCATCAGGCTAGCCCGTTCCAGTGATGTGCATCAGAGTCTGTGATCCGCCATGTCTTATAAAGAGGATCCCCATCAGGCTAGCCCATTCCAGTGATGTGCATCAGAGTCTGTGATCCACAGTGTTTTATAAAGAGGATTCCCATCAGGCTAGCCCGTTCCAGTGATGTGTATCAGAGTCTGTGATCGGCCGTGTCTTATAAAGAGCATTCCCATCAGGCTACCCCATTCCAGTGAAGTGCATCAGAGTCTCTGATCTGCATGTCTTATAAAGAGGATCCCATCAGGCTAGCCCATTCCAGTGATGTGCATCAGAGTCTGTGATCCGCAGTGTTTTATAAAGAGGATTCCCATCAGGCTAGCCCATTCTAGTGATGTGCATCAGAGTCTGTGATCCGCCATGTCTGATAAAGAGGATTCCCATCAGGCTAACCTGTTCCACTGATGTGCATCAGAGTCTGTGATCCGTCATGTCTTAAAAATCCAATGTGCTTTATAAAGAGGGATCCCATCAGGCTCGCCCGTTGCAGTGATGCTCATCAGATTCTGTGATCTGCCGTGTCTTATAAAGAGGGTTCCCATCAGGCTAGCCCATTCTAGTGATGTGCATCAGAATCTGTGATCCACTGTGTCTTATAAAGAGGATTCCCGTCAGACTAGCCCGTTCCAGTGATGTGCATCAGAGTCTGTGATCCGCCACGTCTTATAAAGAGGATTCCCATCAGGCTAACCCGTTCCAGTGATGTGCATCAGAGTCTGTGATCCGCCACGTCTTATAAAGAGGATCTCCATCAGCCTAGCCCATTCCAGTGAAGTGCATCAGAGTCTGTGATCCGCCTTGTCTTATAAAGAGGATTCCCATCAGGCTACCCCGTTCCAGTGATGCGCATCAGAGTCTGTGATCCACAATGTCTTATAAAGAGGATTCCCAACAGGCTACCCCGTTCCAGTGATGCGCATCAGAGTCTGTGATCCACCATGTTTTATAAAGTGGATTCCCATCAGGCTATCCCGTTCCAGTGATGTGCATCAGAGTCTGTGATCCGCCATGTTTTATAAAGAGGATTCTCATCAGGCTAGCCCGTTCCAGTGATGTGCATCAGAGTCTGTAAGAGGATTCCCATCAGGCTAGCCTGTTCCAGAGATGTGCATCAGAGTCTGTGATCCACCATGTTTTACAAAGTGGATTCCCATCACGCTAGCCTGTTCCTGTGATACGCACCAGAGTCTGTGATTCGTCATGTCTTATAAAGAGGGTTCCAATCAGGCTAGCCCGTTCCAGTGATGTGCTTCAGAGTCTGTGATCCGCCATGTCTTATAAAGAGGATTCCCATCAGGCTAGCCCATTCCAGTGATGCGCATCAGAGTCTGTGATCCGATGTGCCTTATAAAGAGGGTTCCCATCAGGCTCGCCCGTTCCAGTGATGCGCATCAGAGTCTGTGATCCGCCATGTCTTATAAAGAGGATCCACATCAGACTAGCCCGTTGCAGTGATGCGCATCAGATTCTGTGATCTGCCGTGTCTTATAAAGAGGGTTCCCATCAGGCTAGCCCGTTCCAGTGATGTGCATCAGAGTCTGTGATCTGCCACGTCTTATAAAGAGGATCCCCATCAGGCTAGCCCGTTCCAGGGATGTGCATCAGAGTCTGTGATCTGCTGTGTCTTATAAAGAGGATTCCGATCAGGCTAGCCCGTTCTAGTGATGTGCATCAGAGTCTGTGATCTGCCACGTCTTATAAAGAGGATTCCCATCAGGCTAACCCGTTCCAGTGATGTGCATCAGAGTCTGTGATCTGCCATTTCTTATAATGAGGGTTCCCATCAGGCTAGCCCATTCTAATGATGCGCATCAGAGTCTGTGATCCGCCATGTCTTATAAAAAGGATTCCCATCAGGCTAGCCCGTTCCAGTGATGTGCATCAGAGTCTGTGATCGGCCGTGTCTTACAAAGAGGATTCCCATCAGAATAGCCCGTTCCAGTGATGCGCATCAGAGTCTGTGATACGATGTGCCTTATAAAAAGGGTTCCCATCAGGCTCACCCGTTCCAGTGATGCGCATCAGAGTCTGTGATCCCCCATGTCTTATAAAGAGGATCCCCATCAGGCTAGCCCGTTCCAGTGATGCACATCGGAGTCTGTGATCCGCCACTTCTCATGAAGAGGATTCCCATCAGGCTAAGCCGTTCTATTGATATGCACCAGAGTCTGTGATCCGTCGTGTCTTATAAAGAGGATTCCCATCAGGCTAGCCCGTTCCAGTGATGTGCATCAGAGTCTGTGATCCGCTGTGTCTTATAAAGAGGATCCCCATCAGGCTAGCCCGTTCCAGTGATGCGCATCAGAGTCTGTGATCCACTGTGTCTTAGAAGGAGGATTCCCATCAGGCTACCCCGTTCCAGTGATGCGCATCAGAGTCTGTGATCCGCCATGTCTTACAAAGAGGATTCCCATCAGGCTAGCCCGTTCCAGTGATGTGCATCAGTGTCTGTGATCCGCTGTGTCTTATTAAGAGGATTCCCATCAAACTAGACCATTCCAGTGATGTGCATCAGATTCTGTGATCTTTCGTGTCTTATAAAGAGGGCTCCCATCAGGCTAGCCTGTTCCAGTGATGCGCATCAGAGTCTGTGATCAGCCATGTCTGATAAAGAGGATTCCCATCAGGCTAGCCAGTTCCAGTGTTGTGCATCAGAGTCTGTGATCCGCCATGTCTTACAAAGAGGATTCCCATCAGGCTAGCCTGTTCCAGTGATGTGCATCAGTGTCTGTTATCTGCTGGGTCTCATAAAGAGGGCTCCCATCAGGCTAGCCCGTTCCAGTGAAGCCCATCAGAGTCTGTGATTTGCCGTGTCTTATAAAGAGGGTTCCCATCAGGCTATCCCATTCCAGTGATGTGCATCAGAGTCTGTGATCCGCCATGTCTTATAGAGAGGATTCTCATCAGGCTAGCCCATTCCAGTGATGTGCATCATAGTCTGTGATCCGTCATGTCTTATAAAGAGGATCCACATCAGGCTAGCCCGTTCCAGTGATGTGCATCAGTGTCTGTTATCTGCTGGGTCTCATAAAGAGGGCTCCCATCAGGCTAGCCCGTTCCAGTGAAGCCCATCAGAGTCTGTGATTTGCCTTGTCTTATAAAGAGGGTTCCCATCAGGCTATCCCATTCCAGTGATGTGCATCAGAGTCTTTGATCCGCCATGTCTTATAGAGAGGATTCTCATCAGGCTAGCCCATTCCAGTGATGTGCATCATAGTCTGTGATCCGTCATGTCTTATAAAGAGGATCCACATCAGGCTAGCCCGTTCCAGTGATGCGCATCAGAGTCTGTGATCCGCCATGTCTTATAAAGAGGATTCCCATCAGGCTAGCCCGTTCCAGTGATGCGCATCAGAGTCTGCGATCCGCTGTGTCTTATAAAGAGGATCCCCATCAGGCTCGCCCGTTCTAGTGATGCGCATCAGATTCTGTGATCTGCCTTGTCGAATAAAGAGGATCCCCATCAGGCTAGCCCGTTCCAGTGATGTGCATCAGAGTCTGTGATCCGCTGTGTCTTATAAAGAGGATTCCCATCAGGCTAGCCCGTTCCAGTGATGTGCATCAGCGTCCGTAATCCGCCATGTCTGATAAACAGGGTTCCCATCAGGCTCGCCCGTTCTAGTGATGCGCATCAGATTCTGTGATCTGCCGTGTCGAATAAAGAGGATCCCCATCAGGCTAGCCCATTCCAGTGATGTGCATCAGAGTCTGTGATCCGCTGTGTCTTATAAACAGGATTCCCATCAGGTTAGCCCATTCCAGTGATGCGCATCAGAATCTGTGATCCGCCGTGTCTTATAAAGAGGATTCCCATCAGGCTAGCCCATTCCAGTGATGCGCATCAGAGTCTGTGATCCGCTGTGTCTTATAAAGAGGATATCCATCAGGCTAGCCCATTCCAGTGATGTGCATCAGAGTCTGTGATCCGCTGTGTTTTATAAAGAGGATTCCCATCAGGCTAGCCTGTTCCAGTGATGCGCATCAGAGTCTGTGATCCGCCGTGTCTTATAAAGAGGATTCCCATCAGGCTAGCCCGTTCCAGTGATGGGCATCAGAGTCTGTGATTCGCCGTGTCTTATAAAGAGTATTCCCATCAGGCTAGCCCGTTCCAGTGATGTGCATCAGAGTCTGTGATTCGCCATGTCTTATAAAGAGGATTCCCATTAGGCTAGCCCGTTCCAGTGATGCGCATCAGAGTCTGTGATCCGCTGTGTCTTATAAAGAGGATCCCCATCAGGCTAGCCCGTTCCAGTGATGGGCATCAGAGTCTGTGATTCGCCGTGTCTTATAAAGAGTATTCCCATCAGGCTAGCCCGTTCCACGATGTGCATCAGAGTCTGTGATTCGCCATGTCTTATAAAGAGGATTCCCATTAGGCTAGCCCGTTCCAGTGATGCGCATCAGAGTCTGTGATCCGCTGTGTCTTATAAAGAAGATCCCCATCAGGCTCGCCCGTTCCAGTGATGCGCATCAGATTATGTGATCCGTCATGTCTTATAAAGAGGATCCCCATTAGGCTAGCCCGTTCCAGTGATGGTCATCAGAGTCTGTGATCCGTCATGTCTTATAAAGAGGATCCCCATTAGGCTAGCCCGTTCCAGTGATGCGCATCAGAGTCTGTGATCCGCCGTGCCTTATAAAGAGGATCCCCATTAGGCTAGCCCGTTCCAGTGATGGTCATCAGAGTCTGTGATCCGTCATGTCTTATAAAGAGGATCCCCATTAGGCTAGCCCGTTCCAGTGATGTGCATCAGAGTCTGTGATCCGCTGTGTCTTATAAAGAGGATATCCATCAGGCTAGCCCGTTCCAGTGATGTGCATCAGAGTCTGTGATCCGCTGTGTTTTGTAAAGAGGATCCCCATCAGGCTAGCCAATTCCAGTGATGCGCATCAGAGTCTGTGATCCGCCGTGTCTTATAAAGAGGATTCCCATCAGGCTAGCCCATTCCAGTGATGGGCATCAGAGTCTGTGATCCGCCGTGTCTTATAAAGAGTATTCCCATCAGGCTAGTCCGTTCCAGTGATGTGCATCAGAGTCTGTGATTCGCCATGTCTTATAAAGAGGATTCCCATTAGGCTAGCCCATTCCAGTGATGTGCATCAGAGTCTGTGATCCGTCATGTCTTATAAAGAGGATCCACATCAGGCAACCCCGTTCCAGTGATGCGCATCAGAGTCTGTGATCCGGTGTGTCTTATAAAGAGGATCCCCATCAGGCTAGCCTGTTCCAGTGATGTGCATCAGAGTCTGTGATCCGGTGTGTCTTATAAAGAGGATCCCCATCAGGCTAGCCTGTTCCAGTGATGTACATCAGAGTCTGTGACCAGCTGTGTCTTATAAAGAGGATCCCCACCAGGCTAGCCCGTTCCAGTGAAGTGCATCAGAGTCTGTGATCCGCTGTGTCTTATAAAGAGGATCCCCATCAGGCTAGCCTGTTCCAGGGATGTGCATCAGTGTCTGTGATCCACTGTGTTGTATAAAGAGGATCCCCATCAGGCTAGCCCGTTCCAGTGATGTGCATCAGAGTCTGTGATCTACCATGTCGTATAAAGAGGATCCCCATCAGGCTAGCACGTTCCAGTGATGTGCATCAGAGTCTGTGATCCACCATGTCTTATAAAGAGGTTCCCCATCAGGCTAGCCCATTCCAGTGATGCGCATCAGAGTCTGTGATCCGCTGTATCTTATAAAGAGGCTTCCCATCAGGCTAGCCTATTCCAGTGATGCACATCAGAGTCTGTGATCTGCTGTGTCTTATAAAGAGGATTCCCATCAGGCTAGCCCGTTCCAGTGATGTGCATCAGAGTCTGTGATCCGTCGTGTCTTATAAAGAGGATCCCCATCAGGCTAGCCCGTTCCAGTGATGCGCATCAGAGTCTGTAATCCGCTGTGTCTTATAAAGAGGATCCCCATCAGGCTACCCCGTTCCAAAGGTGTGCATCAGAGTCTGTGATCCGCTGTGTCTTATAAAGAGGATCACCATCAGGCTAGCCCGTTCCAGTGATGCGCATCAGAGTCTGTGATCCGCCGTGTCTTATAAAGAGGATTCCCATCAGGCTAGCCCGTTCCAGTGATGCGCATCAGAGTCTGCGATCCGCTGTGTCTTATAAAGAGGATTCCCATCAGGCTAGCCCGTTCCAGTGATGCGCATCAGAGTCTGTGATCCGCCGTGTCTTATAAAGAGGATTCCCATCAGGCTAGCCCGTTCCAGTGATGCGCATCAGAGTCTGCGATCCGCTGTGTCTTATAAAGAGGATTCCCATCAGGCTAGCCCGTTCCAGTGATGTGCATCAGAGTCTGTGATCCGTCATGTCTTATAAAGAGGATCCCCATCAGGCTAGCCCGTTCCAGTGATGTGCATCAGAGTCTGTGATCCGTCATGTCTTATAAAGAAGATCCCCATCAGGCTACCCCGTTCCAGTGATGTGCATCAGAGTCTGTGATCCGTCATGTCTTATAAAGAGGATCCCCATCAGGCTACCCCGTTCCAGTGATGTGCATCAGAGTCTGTGATCCGTCATGTCTTATAAACAGGATCCCCATCAGGCTAGCCCGTTCCAGTGATGTGCATCAGAGTCTGTGATCCGTCATTTGTTATAAAGAGGATCCCCATCAGGCTACTCCGTTCCAGTGATGTGCATCAGAGTCTGTGATCCGCCATGTCTTATAAAGAGGATCCCCATCAGGCTACCCCGTTCCAGTGATGCGCATCAGAGACTGTAATCCGCCGTGTCTTATAAAGAGGATCCCCATCAGGCTACCCCTTTCCAAAGGTGTGCATCAGAGTCTGTGATCCGCCGTGTCTTATAAAGAGGATTCCCATCAGGCTAGCCCATTCCAGTGATGTGCATCAGAGTCTGTGATCCGCTGTGTCTTATAAAGAGGATCCCCATCAGGCTACCCCGTTCCAGTGATGTGCATCAGAGTCTGTGATCCGCTGTGTCTTATAAAGAGGATTCCCATCAGGCTAGCCCATTCCAGTGATGTGCATCAGATTCTGTAATCCGCCGTGTCTTATAAAGAGGATCCCCATCAGGCTAGCCCATTCCAAAGGTGTGCATCAGAGTCTGTGATCCGCCGTGTCTTATAAAGAGGATTCCCATCAGGCTAGCCCATTCCAGTGATGTGCATCAGAGTCTGTGATCCGCTGTGTCTTATAAAGAGGATCCGCATCAGGCTACCCCGTTCCAGTGATGTGCATCAGAGTCTGTGATCCGCTGTGTCTTATAAAGAGGATTCCCATCAGGCAACCCCATTCCAGTGATGTGCATCAGAGTCTGTGATCCGTCATGTCTTATAAAGAGGATCCACATCAGGCTAGCCCGTTCCAGTGATGCGCATCAGAGTCTGAGATCCGCTGTGTCTTATAAAGAGCATTCCCATCAGGCTAGCCCGTTCCGGTGATGTGCATCAGAGTCTGTGATCCGCCGTGTCTTATGAAGAGGATCCCCATCAGGCTAGCCCGTTCCGGTGATGTGCATCAGAGTCTGTGATCCGCCGTGTCTTACAAAGAGGATTCCCATCAGGCTAGCCCGTTCCAGTGATGTGCATCAGAGTCTGTGATCCGGTGTGTCTTATAAAGAGGATCCCCATCAGGCTAGCCCGTTCCAGTGATGTACATCAGAGTCTGTGACCAGCTGTGTCTTATAAAGAGGATCCCCACCAGGCTAGCCCATTCCAGTGATGCGCATCAGAGTCTGTGATCCACCGTGTCTTATTAAGAGGATTCCCATCAGGCTAGCCCGTTCCAGTGATGCGCATCAGAGTCTGTGATCCGCTGTATCTTATAAAGAGGATTCCCACCAGGCTAGCCCATTCCAGTGATGCGCATCAGAGTCTGTGATCCACCGTGTCTTATTAAGAGGATTCCCATCAGGCTAGCCCGTTCCAGTGATGCGCATCAGAGTCTGTGATCCGCTGTGTCTTATAAAGAGGATTCACATCAGGCTAGCCCGTTCCAGTGATGTGCATCAGAGTCTGTGATCCGGTGTGTCTTATAAAGAGGATCCCCATCAGGCTAGCCCGTTCCAGTGATGTACATCAGAGTCTGTGACCAGCTGTGTCTTATAAAGAGGATCCCCACCAGGCTAGCCCGTTCCAGTGATGCGCATCAGAGTCTGTAATCCGCTGTGTCTTATAAAGAGGATCCCCATCAGGCTACCCCGTTCCAAAGGTGTGCATCAGAGTCTGTGATCCGCTGTGTCTTATAAAGAGGATCCCCATCAGGCTAGCCCATTCCTGTGATATGCATCAGAGTCTGTGATCCGCCGTGTCTTATAAAGAGGATTCCCATCAGGCTAGCCCATTCCAGTGATGCGCATCAGAGTCTGTGATCCGCCGTGTCTTATAAAGAGGATTCCCATCAGGCTACCCTGTTCCAGTGATGTGCATCAGAGTCTGTGATCCGCCGTGTCTTATAAAGAGGATCCCCATCAAGCTAGCCAATTCCAGTGATGCGCATCAGAGTCTGTGATCCGCTGTGTCTTATAAAGAGGATTCCCATCAGGCTAGCCCGTTCCAGTGATGGGCATCAGAGTCAGTGATCCGCCGTGTCTTATAAAGAGTATTCCCATCAGGCTAGCCCGTTCCAGTGATGTGCATCAGAGTCTGTGATCCGCCGTGTCTTATAAAGAGGATCCCCATCAGGCTAGCCCGTTCCAGTGATGCGCATCAGAGTCTGTGATCCGCCGTGTCTTATAAAGAGGATTCCCATCAGGCTAGCCCGTTCCAGTGATGCGCATCAGAGTCTGTGATCCGATGTGTCTTATAAAGAGGCTTCCCATCAGGCTAGCCCGTTCCAGTGATGTGCATCAGAGTCTGTGATCCGCCGTGTCTTATAAAGAGGATCCTCATCAGGCTAGCCCGTTCCAGTGATGTGCATCAGAGTCTGTGATCCGCCGTGTCTTATAAAGAGGATTCCCATCAGGCTAGCCCATTCCAGTGATGTGCATCAGAGTCTGTGATCCGCTGTGTCTTATCAAGAGGATTTCCAGCAGGCTAGCCTGTTCCAGTGATGCGCATCAGAGTCTGTGATCTGCCATGTCTTATAAAGAGGATCCCCATCAGGCTACCCCGTTCCAGTGATGCACATCAGAGTCTGTGATCTGCTGTGTCTTATAAAGAGGATTCCCATCAGGCTAGCCCGTTCCAGTGATGTGCATCAGAGTCTGTGATCCGCCATGTCTTATAAAGAGGATTCCATCAGGCTACCCCTTTCCAGTGATGAGCATCAGAGTCTGTGATCCGCCATGTCTTATAAAAAGGATTCCCATCAGGCTACCCCTTTCCAGTGATGAGCATCAGAGTCTGTGATCCGCCATGTCTTATAAAGAGGATTCCCATCAGGCTAGCCCGTTCCAGTGATGCGCATCAGAGTCTGTGGTCCGCCATGTCTTATAAAGAGGATTCCCATCAGGCTAACCCGTTCCAGTGATGTGCATCAGAGTCTGTGATCCGCCATGTCTTATAAAGAGGATCCCCATCAGGCTACCCCGTTCCAAAGGTGTGCATCAGAGTCTGTGATCTGCTGTGTCTTATAAAGAGGATCCCCATCAGGCTAGCCCGTTCCAGTGATGCGCATCAGAGTCTGTAATCCGCTGTGTCTTATAAAGAGGATCCCCATCAGGCTACCCCGTTCCAAAGGTGTGCATCAGAGTCTGTGATCCGCTGTGTCTTATAAAGAGGATCCCCATCAGGCTAGCCCATTCCAGTGATGCGCATCAGAGTCTGTAATCCGCTGTGTCTTATAAAGAGGATCCCCATCAGGCTAGCCCGTTCCAGTGATGTGCATCAGAGTCTGCGATCCGCCATGTCTTATAAAGAGGATTCCCATCAGGCTAGCCCATTCCAGTGATGTGCATCAGAGTCTGTGATCTGCCATGTCTTATAAAGAGGATCCCCATCAGCCTAGCCCGTTCCAGTGATGCGCATCAGAGTCTGTGATCCGCCGTGTCTTATAAAGAGGATTCCCATCAGGCTAGCCCGTTCCAGTGATGCGCATCAGAGTCTGTGATCCGCCGTGTCTTATAAAGAGGATTCCCATCAGGCTAACCCGTTCCAGTGATGTGCATCAGAGTCTGTGATCTGCCATGTCTTATAAAGAGGATCCCCATCAGGCTAGCCCGTTCCAGTGATGCGGATCAGAGTCTGTGATCCGCCGTGTCTTATAAAGAGGATTCCCATCAGGCTAGCCCGTTCCAGTGATGCGCATCAGAGTCTGTGATCCGCCGTGTCTTATAAAGAGGATTCCCATCAGGCTAGCCCGTTCCAGTGATGCGCATCAGAGTCTGTGATCCGCTGTGTCTTATAAAGAGGATCCCCATCAGGCTACCCCGTTCCAAAGGTGTGCATCAGAGTCTGTGATCCGCTGTGTCTTATAAAGAGGATCCCCATCAGGCTAGCCCGTTCCAGTGATGCGCATCAGAGTCTGTGATCCGCTGTGTCTTATAAAGAGGATCCCCATCAGGCTAGCCCATTCCAGTGATGCGCATCAGAGTCTGTAATCCGCTGTGTCTTATAAAGAGGATCCCCATCAGGCTACCCCGTTCCAAAGGTGTGCATCAGAGTCTGTGATCCGCTGTGTTTTATAAAGAGGATCCCCATCAGGCTAGCCCGTTCCAGTGATGTGCATCAGAGTCTGCGATCCGCCATGTCTTATAAAGAGGATTCCCATCAGGCTAGCCCATTCCAGTGATGTGCATCAGAGTCTGTGATCTGCCATGTCTTATAAAGAGGGATCCCCATCAGGCTAGCCCGTTCCAGTGATGCGGATCAGAGTCTGTGATCCGCCGTGTCTTATAAAGAGGATTCCCATCAGGCTAGCCCGTTCCAGTGATGCGCATCAGAGTCTGTGATCCGCCATGTCTTATAAAGAGGATTCCCATCAGGCTAGCCCGTTCCAGTGATGCGCATCAGAGTCTGCGATCCGCCGTGTCTTATAAAGAGGATCCCCATCAGGCTACCCCGTTCCAGTGATGTGCATCAGAGTCTGTGATCCACCGTGTCTTGTAAAGAGGATTCCCATCAGGCTAGCCCGTTCCAGTGATGTGCATCAGAGTCTGTGATCCGTCATGTCTTATAAAGAGGATCCCCATCAGGCTAGCCCGTTCCAGTGATGTGCATCAGCGTCTGTGATCCGTCATGTCTTATAAAGAAGATCCCCATCAGGCTACCCCGTTCCAGTGATGTGCATCAGAGTCTGTGATCCGTCATGTCTTATAAAGAGGATCCCCATCAGGCTACCCCGTTCCAGTGATGTGCATCAGAGTCTGTGATCCGTCATGTCTTATAAAGAAGATCCCCATCAGGCTACCCCGTTCCAGTGATGTGCATCAGAGTCTGTGATCCGTCATGTCTTATAAAGAGGATCCCCATCAGGCTACCCCGTTCCAGTGATGTGCATCAGAGTCTGTGATCCGTCATGTCTTATAAAGAGGATCCCCATCAGGCTAGCCCGTTCCAGTGATGTGCATCAGAGTCTGTGATCCGTCATGTCTTATAAAGAGGATCCCCATCAGGCTACTCCGTTCCAGTGATGTGCATCAGAGTCTGTGATCCGCCATGTCTTATAAAGAGGATCCCCATCAGGCTACCCCGTTCCAGTGATGCACATCAGAGACTGTAATGATCCGTCATGTCTTATAAAGAGGATTCCCATCAGGCTAGCCCGTTCCAGTGATGCGCATCAGAGTCTGTGATCCGTCATGTCTTATAAAGAGGATCCCCATCAGGCTAGCCCGTTCCAGTGATGTGCATCAGAGTCTGTGATCTGTCATGTCTTATAAAGAGGATCCCCATCAGGCTACTCCGTTCCAGTGATGTGCATCAGAGTCTGTGATCCGCCATGTCTTATAAAGAGGATCCCCATCAGGCTACCCCGTTCCAGTGATGTGTATCAGAGTCTGTGATCCGCTTTGTCTTATAAAGAGGATCCCCATCAGGCAAGACTGTTCCAGTGATGTGCATCAGAGTCTGTGATCCACCATATCTTATAAAGAGGATTCCCATCAGGCTAGCCCGTTCCAGTGATGTGCATCAGAGTCTGTGATCCGCTCTGTCTTATAAAGAGGATTCCCATCAGGCTAACCCGTTCCAGTGATGCGCATCAGAGTCTGTGATCCGCCGTGTCTTATAAAGAGGATTCCCATCAGGCTAGCCCGTTCCAGTGATGCGCATCAGAGTCTGTGATCCGCCGTGTCTTATAAAGAGGATTCCATCAGGCTAGCCCGTTCCAGTGATGCGCATCAGAGTCTGTGATCCGCTGTGTCTTATAAAGAGGATCCCCATCAGGCTAGCCCGTTCCAGTGATGCGCATCAGAGTCTGTGATCCGTCATGTCTTATAAAGAGGATCCCCATCAGGCTAGCCCGTTCCAGTGATGCGCATCAGAGTCTGTGATCCGCCGTGTCTTATAAAGAGGATCCCCATCAGGCTAGCCCGTTCCAGTGATGCGCATCAGAGTCTGTGATCCGCTGTGTCTTATAAAGAGGATCCCCATCAGGCTACCCCGTTCCAAAGGTGTGCATCAGAATCTGTGATCCACTTTGTCTTATAAAGAGGATCCCCATCAGGCTAGCCCATTCTAGTGATGTGCATCAGAGTCTGTGATCCGCTGTGTCTTATAAAGAGGCTTCCCATCAGGCTAGCCCATTCCAGTGATGTGCATCAGAGTCTGTGATCCGCTTTGTCTTATAAAGAGGATCCCCATCAGGCTACCCCGTTCCAGTGATGCGCCTCAGAGTCTGTGATCTGCCGTGTCAAAAGCGACCAACAAGTCCAAAATAATAAGCACTGCTGGATCACTTTGGTCTTTTATCGCTAACACTTTTCCCTGAATAAACAATACAAACGTCGCTATACTGCAAAAAAGTGGTGGGGGGGACCATATCCGGGACTGGCCAAAGGTTTGCCATTTTCTAAATAAGAAATTTAAAATATGCTTCTCCTTCCATGAGTTCAATCAGGAAGGGGGGATTTGATGTAGGTCTGCATGCACCTTTTTCAGTAATGGGAGACGTGGGCTTCTTCCAATCTAGGATGTTGCCTCTCTGAAAGGGGGCACTAATATTATTAGCTAGATCTTCTGTCAGCATTGACATGTGATCTGTTATAAATCTGGGTGGAAGAGGGTCAAGCGGTAGTAGCAGTAATTTATATAGCGCCTTTTCCCGTATGTATGGCTTCAACGCGCTTGTGGTGGGATCGCCCTTCGGGGACTGAAGTCCAGGTGTAGGAACATTCCAGACAAGGCTTAGAATTCATGTGTGCATTTGACCAGGATTTAGAATAATATGGGCTGGCAAGGCTCCAGTAAGCACCCCAAGAGGTCAGGCATGTGGATGGGTGCTAAGGGAGGTCACGCCAGTGCGCTAGTGCAAGAGACTCGATATGTGACCAGATAGACTGAATATTGTCGTAGGTTGTCAGTGTTTTCTAATGGCAGAGGTGCTGAGGCAAGTCTGTTGTAGGGACACAACGCAGTTATTTTCCCAGCTGTACTGAATTTGTCATAGTCGTAGCTGCATCCTAAAGTGCGTAGATGGAGAGCTGTGCCTGCGGCAGATGTCCACCGAAGTGGTGTGTTATACGTACCTTAAACTCAGGTGGAGCTTATCTTTTATCTCACTAGATCGTCTCTGTGAAAAGACAAGCTACCCTCATAGGCTGTTCTAGGTGCCATAGACAGGCTACCCAGAAACACTTCGAAGTGCAAATAGGCTGACTACCTTAGTACGTCTTCTAGGCATGGCAGACAGGCTTCCTTAGATGTAGGGATCATTGCATTCTCTAAAAGGAATACACAAACACATGGAACCGAGGAGTTAGAGTGGGATGTATAGGAGACCATTAGACATCAGACATCAGTGCAATATGAAGGATACCTGCATATATTATTATGTGTTACAATGGCTAAGGTATGGCTCTTCTAAGTGCGATGGATAGGAGACCATCAGACTTCAGACATCAATGCAATATGAAGGATACCTGCATATATCATTATGTGTTACAATGGCTAAGGTATGGCTCTTCTAAGTGCGATGGATAGGAGACCATCAGACATCAGACATCAATGCAATATGAAGGATACCTGCATATATCATTATGTGTTACAATGGCTAAGGTATGGCTCTTCTAAGTGCGATGGATAGGAGACCATCAGACATCAGACATCAGTGCAATATGAAGGATACCTGCATATATCATTATGTGTTACAATGGCTAACGTATGGCTCTTCTAAGTGCGATGGATAGGAGACCATCAGACATCAGACATCAGTGCAATATGAATGATACCTGCATGTATCATTATTAGTTACAATGGCTAAAGTATGGATCTTCTAAGTGCAATGGATAGGAGACCATCATAAATCTTTGGGCACCATGGTCAGGCTGACATTATAAGATGCTGTCCCAAGTGCCCACTCCCAGATCCATCTAAGTGCAGCACTGAGGCCACCCTCCAATTCATCTAATCTTCACAGATCATCTAAGTGGAATAAATGTGCCCCCCCTTCACAATGTCTGCTATAGCAGTACACGTGCCCCCTTCACAATGTCTGCTGCAGCAGTACATGTGCCCCTTCACAATGTCTGCTACAGCAGTACACGTGCCCCCTTCACAATGTCTGCTGCAGCAGTACATGTGCCCCCCTTCACAATGTCTGCTGCAGCAATACACGTGCCAACCTTCACAGTGTCTGCTGCAGCAGTACACATGCCCCCTTCACAATGTCTGCTGCAGCAGTACACGTGCCCCCTTCACAATGTCTGCTGCAGCAGTACATGTGCCCCCTTCACAATGTCAGAGTCTGTGATCCGCCGTGTCTTATAAAGAGGATTCCCATCAGGCTAGCCCGTTCCAGTGATGCGCATCAGAGTCTGTGATCCGATGTGTCTTATAAAGAGGCTTCCCATCAGGCTAGCCCGTTCTAGTGATGTGCATCAGAGTCTGTGATCCGCTGTGTCTTATAAAGAGGATCCTCATCAGGCTACCCCATTCCAGTGATGTGCATCAGAGTCTGTGATCCGCTTTGTCTTATAAAGAGGATCCCCATCAGGCTACCCCGTTCCAGTGATGCGCCTCAGAGTCTGTGATCTGCCGTGTCAAAAGCGACCAACAAGTCCAAAATAATAAGCACTGCTGGATCACTTTGGTCTTTTATCGCTAACACTTTTCCCTGAATAAACAATACAAACGTCGCTATACTGCAAAAAAGTGGTGGGGGGGACCATATCCGGGACTGGCCAAAGGTTTGCCATTTTCTAAATAAGAAATTTAAAATATGCTTCTCCTTCCATGAGTTCAATCAGGAAGGGGGGATTTGATGTAGGTCTGCATGCACCTTTTTCAGTAATGGGAGACGTGGGCTTCTTCCAATCTAGGATGATGCCTCTCTGAAAGGGGGCACTAATATTATTAGCTAGATCTTCTGTCAGCATTGACATGTGATCTGTTATAAATCTGGGTGGAAGAGGGTCAAGCGGTAGTAGCAGTAATTTATATAGCGCCTTTTCCCGTATGTATGGCTTCAACGCGCTTGTGGTGGGATCGCCCTTCGGGGACTGAAGTCCAGGTGTAGGAACATTCCAGACAAGGCTTAGAATTCATGTGTGCATTTGACCAGGATTTAGAATAATATGGGCTGGCAAGGCTCCAGTAAGCACCCCAAGAGGTCAGGCATGTGGATGGGTGCTAAGGGAGGTCACGCCAGTGCGCTAGTGCAAGAGACTCGATATGTGACCAGATAGACTGAATATTGTCGTAGGTTGTCAGTGTTTTCTAATGGCAGAGGTGCTGAGGCAAGTCTGTTGTAGGGACACAACGCAGTTATTTTCCCAGCTGTACTGAATTTGTCATAGTCGTAGCTGCATCCTAAAGTGCGTAGATGGAGAGCTGTGCCTGCGGCAGATGTCCACCGAAGTGGTGTGTTATACGTACCTTAAACTCAGGTGGAGCTTATCTTTTATCTCACTAGATCGTCTCTGTGAAAAGACAAGCTACCCTCATAGGCTGTTCTAGGCGCCATAGACAGGCTACCCAGAAACACTTCGAAGTGCAAATAGGCTGACTACCTTAGTACGTCTTCTAGGCATGGCAGACAGGCTTCCTTAGATGTAGGGATCATTGCATTCTCTAAAAGGAATACACAAACACATGGAACCGAGGAGTTAGAGTGGGATGTATAGGAGACCATTAGACATCAGACATCAGTGCAATATGAAGGATACCTGCATATATTATTATGTGTTACAATGGCTAAGGTATGGCTCTTCTAAGTGCGATGGATAGGAGACCATCAGACTTCAGACATCAATGCAATATGAAGGATACCTGCATATATCATTATGTGTTACAATGGCTAAGGTATGGCTCTTCTAAGTGCGATGGATAGGAGACCATCAGACATCAGACATCAATGCAATATGAAGGATACCTGCATAAATCATTATGTGTTACAATGGCTAAGGTATGGCTCTTCTAAGTGCGATGGATAGGAGACCATCAGACATCAGACATCAGTGCAATATGAAGGATACCTGCATATATCATTATGTGTTACAATGGCTAACGTATGGCTCTTCTAAGTGCGATGGATAGGAGACCATCAGACATCAGACATCAGTGCAATATGAATGATACCTGCATGTATCATTATTTGTTACAATGGCTAAAGTATGGATCTTCTAAGTGCGATGGACAGGAGACCATGAGACATCAGACATCAGCGCAATATGAAGGATACCTGCATATATCATTATGTGTTACAATGGCTAACGTATGGCTCTTCTAAGTGCGATGGATAGGAGAACATCAGACATCAGACATCAGTGCAATATGAATGATACCTGCATGTATCATTATTTGTTACAATGGCTAAAGTATGGATCTTCTAAGTGCAATGGATAGGAGACCATCATAAATCTTTGGGCACCATGGTCAGGCTGACATTATAAGATGCTGTCCCAAGTGCCCACTCCCAGATCCATCTAAGTGCAGCACTGAGGCCACCCTCCAATTCATCTAATCTTCACAGATCATCTAAGTGGAATAAATGTGCCCCCCTTCACAATGTCTGCTATAGCAGTACACGTGCCCCCTTCACAATGTCTGCTGCAGCAGTACATGTGCCCCCCCTTCACAATGTCTGCTACAGCAGTACACGTGGCCCCTTCACAATGTCTGCTACAGCAGTACACGTGCCCCCTTCACAATGTCTGCTGTAGCAGTACATGTGCCCCTTCACAATGTCTGCTACAGCAGTACACGTGCCCCCTTCACAATGTCTGCTGCAGCAGTACATGTGCCCCCTTCACAATGTCTGCTGCAGCAATACACGTGCCAACCTTCACAGTGTCTGCTGCAGCAGTACACATGCCCCCTTCACAATGTCTGCTGCAGCAGTACACGTGCCCCCTTCACAATGTCTGCTGCAGCAGTACATGTGCCCCCTTCACAATGTCTGCTGCAGCAGTACATGTGCCCCCCTTCACAATGTCTGCTACAGCAGTACACGTGCCCCCTTCACAATGTCTGCTGCAGCAGTACACGTGCCCCCTTCACAATGTCTGCTGCAGCAGTACATGTGCCCCCTTCACAATGTCTGCTGAAGCAGTACATGTGCCCCCTTCACAATGTCTGCTGCAGCAGTACATGTGCCCCCCCTTCACAATGTCTGCTACAGCAGTACACGTGCCCCCTTCACAATGTCTCCTGCAGCAGTACACGTGCCCCCTTCACAATGTCTGCTGCAGCAGTACATGTGCCCCCTTCACAATGTCTGCTGCAGCAGTACATGTGCCCCCCCTTCACAATGTCTGCTGCAGCAGTACATGTTCCCCCTTCACAATGTCTGCTGCAGCAGTACATGTGCCCCCCTTCACAATGTCTGCTACAGCAGTACACGTGCCCCCTTCACAAAGTCTGCTGCAGCAGTACACGTGCCCCCTTCACAATGTCTGCTGCAGCAGTACATGTGCCCCCTTCACAATGTCTGCTGAAGCAGTACATGTGCCCCCTTCACAATGTCTGCTGCAGCAGTACATGTGCCCCCCTTCACAATGTCTGCTACAGCAGTACACGTGCCCCCTTCACAATGTCTCCTGCAGCAGTACACGTGCCCCCTTCACAATGTCTGCTGCAGCAGTACACGTGCCCCCTTTACAATGTCTGCTGCAGCAGTACACGTGCCCCCTTCACAATGTCTGCTGCAGCAGTACATGTGCCCCCCTTCACAATGTCTGCTGCAGCAGTACACGTGCCCCCCTTCACAATGTCTGCTGCAGCAATACACGTGCCAACCTTCACGGTGTCTGCTACAGCAGTACACGTGCCCCTCTTCACAATGTCTGCTGCAGCAGTACATGTGCCCCCCTTCACAATGTCTGCTACAGCAGTACATGAGCCCCCCTTCACAATGTCTGCTGCAGCAATACACGTGCCCCCTTCACAATGTCTGCTGCAGTAGTACATGTGCCCCCCTTCACAATGTCTGCTGCAGCAGTACACTTGCCCCCTTCACAATGTCTGCTGCAGCAATACACGTGCCAACCTTCACGGTGTCTGCTACAGCAGTACACGTGCCCCTCTTCACAGTTCTTAATGTGCAATTGTCTTTGCAGTAGTTGGGTGCTTGGGTCATCTGTAGAGGCTGCGTTATCACTAGCTTGGAACAGGTTTCTGGGCGGTTTCTGCCGCCCAGTATCCTGGTATTACCAGGATATTACAGGCAGCAGAGATGCAGGCAAGATCCCATTAATGGGCTCCATGGATGGCATTGCCAGAATTACCTGCACTGGTGATTGCAGCATTTTTTGCCAGTAGGGCCTGAACTACCAATTTATGTTTCTACGGTCTGGCAAAAATGTTGGTGCCAGAAATACCTGCATTTTCTCCAGCATTAATTCCGGTCCAGGGAACTCATAATGAGCCCCAATATGTTTTTCTGCTTTTATGAGAGCTCTTGTAGTCCTGAAATAAATATCATCTTCTGGGGGCAATGTCAAATGCTGCGGGGCAATGGTCTGGGGGAAATAAAAGAGGCATAGAGTATTTCCCTGGCTGGGGGGCAGTGTCACAGGGCAATGAGCAATCTTCTGGGAGATGTAAAAGGGGCATATGGCAAGTGCCTGACGTAGAGTGTTAGGCAGAATCCTGTGCAGTGCCTTTAGGAACCACTACACACAAGTAAGACTACAGGTGGCAATACAGGTTTTACCTTTGGTACAAGCCTGTACTACTATGTTAAAGTGGTAGCAGTAGCGGAGCAGCCAGGCTTATCTCAAGGGTATATGAGCAGTAGCAGAGATTACACAAAGGGACCACAATTACTGTGACTCAAGCAAACACTGACTCAAGGTTTCAGGTAAAAAATATAAGTACATTTATTTTTAAAACATTTGTTATAAACACAACACTTCTATTAAATTCAAAATCACACGTAAAATACATTACAACTAACCAATTCTAGGTAAGTACCCTGTGTTTGAATGGACCGATGTTTTGAAACAGTACACGTTACCGTGAATATGATTGCGAACACTTTTTGACAGTTTGGTCTACTAAATAAACGCGTATCCGCGGCAAGAAATGCTACCGGGGCAAAAACACACTTTGCACCTGAGATACCCAGAGGGAGTTGGGGGTAAAAATCATAGGCAATATATTAGTTAGGCAGACAAAATCGAAGAACACTCCTAGACAGGAATTCAAGAGTCAAAGGGCCGGAGCCAGAGTCAAGTGACACCGGGTGCCGGTTGTTGAGGATTACACAGTCGGACAGTTCACGATTCAACGTAGCCAAGAGTACTTTGATATTGTCAATGTTCGGAAGCAAAAGTTATAAGAAGGAGAGAAACGTAAGAACATGCCTTAAGGAAGAGAAATTCCTCAAGCAGGACACAATACCTTTCTCAAAGGATGAAGCTGGTGCCACGGCAGTTGTTCCTGGTAGTTTCCTGCAGACCAACGATTCCTGGAGCTTCGGCACAAAGAAGGACAATGTGGGGGTCTGCAGCACACAGGGATGAGGCCGGCAGCAGCGACGATGAATAAAAGGTGCGCTCCTTAAAAACAGGAGAGGCTCTTCAGGTGGCTATCCGGACAACTACAGCAGTGTGCAGCGATTTCGACCACGGAGGGATTCCTCTGACTGAAGAAGACGAGCTGGTTATCCCCACCAAGCTCAAGGGAAGAAAACTCCAGACTGGATCTTCTCTTAGTCGTTGAAGGGTAAATAGATCAGGACTGCAGCAGGGCTTCAACGGTATGGGATAGTTGCAGCAGTCGACCTCTCCTCCGCTTCTCTTCGGTTCCTTGTAGTTCCAGTGGTGACTCTCTGACTCCAGCCCAAGAGACCTGCCTTTTATGCGGAAATCCCCATCCACACAGCCTGGCTGTCAATCACACAGCCATTCATGAAAAAGTACGGCTTGGGTTTCCTAGGATACCCTGCGCAGGGGGTGACTACACCCCTCCCTCACATTCAGCCCACCTAGACACTTAGGCACCTAGAGGAGGGCTTCTTGGCAGAAGCCTGCCAAAAGACAGTGAACAAAGGAGGCAAACCTGGTTTGCTGGGCAAAGTAAAACACAAGAAGGAGTTTAACAAAACGAAATGGTGAATAAACCGCACCGGAGTCAAAAGAAAAAGTATTTGGTCAAGTGGGTTTAAGTTCGAGGCTAATACAATAGCCTACAATACTACCACATTTATATAAGATAACCGTGGTAGAAAAGTTTAGGGTAGATACCACTGCAACCAGCCAATTCTAAATGTTAAAAGAGCGAAACAATGCTCTAGGAGGTACAGATAAAAAGGGCTAAGAGTTAACCCTTCCAGTACTCCATGTAAGATGGGGTGTACTGGATCTGTGGTTAATTTGACTAAGTAAAGCTAATGGTAACTTTACCCTTTTCTGGGGGACAGTAGTCACCTCAGAAATGGAGTCAGGGGGAAGTATGAACGACATCCCTGTGTCACTGCACTGAAGGTGCTGTGTAACACACAAAAGAAGGGGGCCACTGAAGTGGTGAACTCCAGAGCCCACAATCATAAACACAGGGTTAAGACTGGGGGAAAAGCTCACACTATTACCAAGTGGAAAGAAATAACTCC
This sequence comes from Ambystoma mexicanum, assembly GCF_040938575.1. Lineage (NCBI taxonomy): Eukaryota > Metazoa > Chordata > Amphibia > Caudata > Ambystomatidae > Ambystoma > Ambystoma mexicanum. The sequence continues at coordinate 1,450,773,342 of NC_090924.1, read as the reverse complement.
AGAGATCCAGCAAAGCTGCTGGGGGACTCACTAGGTGAGGGAAATAGCCATGAAATGAGAATTCTCCCTAACATAGAGCTAGTGATAATTGACTTGGATAAGTCGTTTAAAGCAATGTGTAATTGAAATGGACGCATGGTAGTTTTGCTTGGGGCATTGTGTGTTGGTTTGGTTCTTCTGGGACATTGTGTAAAGGCCATGCAACTATCATTTGGGGTTACATTCTGATGGTAATGTAATAGAGACAATTAGCAAATGGCAGTTTCAGGTGGCATGGGAAAATAGTAAATAAATAAATGGCATGGGAACTGTTCTGAATACGTGTACATGTATAGGATATAAACATGTCGGAATGATCAGGATAGTAGAAAGACACGTACACACATCTGGCAGTGAGTGAGCAAACTCCTAAGCACTGGAGGGATTAAACCTCTTCCCACCGCATGCAGTGGAACATTTCCTTGCATGTTCTACTGCACTGAAGCACAATGTGGCTGAACATGCAAGCGTCTAATGCTTTGCTTTAATGCACTGCTGTGTAACGTGTCTAAAATCTCATATATGTGTCTTCTTCAGGTCAGCTATGGGGCCATGGATCCACTCTTCAGCGACAAGGTTAGGTTCCAATCCTTTTACCGGACAGTCCCAAATAAGATACACGAGCCCCGTGGCATCTCGCGGCTGCTTGAACACTTTGGATGGACCTGGGTTGGGATCCTCACACCAGACGATGACAGCGGCACAAGAGCTGCTGAGGAGCTGGAACGAGAGATCACCAGGAGTGGGGCCTGCGTGGCTTTCAATGAAAGACTCCGCATGCCCCCTCACTACACTTGGGAAGAGGTGAAGGGGACTGTAAATGTTGTTTCTGAATCGACTGCCAATGTGGTGATAGTTTACTGCACACATGAAGACTGGATGAAATTCCGTGTTTTTTACATGGAAGACAAGAAGGTCAAGGTTTGGCTTGCCTCAGCATCCACATCATATTTAAAAGATAATTTGTATATGACAAGGCCAGATCTACTTAATGGCTCTCTGGCCTTCTCCATTCCCCGAGGAGAGATCCCAGGCCTGAAGGAGTATATGTACAGTGTGACGCCTTTCAATTTGGAACACAGTTACCTACTTCTGGACATGTGGGCTATGCATTTAGACTGTGCTGCACCTTATCCGGATGGCACCTTCCCCTATGAGTACATACTCCCTCGTTGTAGAGTGAATCAGACACTGGGAACGATCCCGCTTGCAGATCATGAAATGCATGTTTCCAGTTTCCATTTCACGTACAGTGTTTACACCGCCGTCTACGCTGTGGCACATGCCTTGCATCACATGATCACATCCAGCAGCGTAAATGCACCTTTTCCAGTGGGTCAGAATCTCAGTAAACACTTCAATCCAAGGCAGGTAATATAATCACTTTCTTACTTCTAAATAAATACCCGCCTGTGGAATTCTGAGGTGGCTTCCTTCGCTATCCCAAGCAGGCCTCACTCACGCCCAATCGTGGAGAGAAGCAGGGAGAGGTTTCAACACACCTTTATTGCATCACTACCAACTGCCAACTGGCGTCCCTTCCCCGCTGCCTGCCCCTCCCCTTCCCACGTACCCATGTCCCTTCCCATGTGACATGGGTTTCGTGACGACACTACACCCCCACAATACTAAACATGAAGTTCCACTCTAGTAAATTTCTTCAATTAATCTGTGAGGTTTCCTCCGCACTCTTTGGGGTCGCTGGTCTCCTTATTCCCCGTAGGCCTGTCAGGGCCCTGGTGTTGTTTCTGCACCAGAGTCTTCCCCTTCTCCTCATAAGGCGAGTCCCACTCTGCGGTAGGTGCTGTTGAGGAATGATTAGCGACTGGCAACACACCAGGCATCCGCTTAAAGTGTGAGGAGTTTCTGGTTGTGGTCCTACGGTCACCTTCAGCAGTGATGAGAGACCCCTTTACTTGCACCACTGTCAGGGGTTCTTCTCCAAACACAGCCATGCTCTTGTGGCTTTGAACTTGTTTGGCGATGACCACGTCTCCAGGCTCTAGGTCATTTTTCCTTGCTCTTCTCTTTTCGTCGGCACTTCTCTTCATTTCCTCATTCCTTCGAGAGTCCTGTTCTCGCATTTCCTGGTCTCCACTATATCGTTTTTCTTCCTGACTTAGGTGTGGAATTCTGGTTCGTATGCTTCTCCCAAACATCACTTTCGGAGGGGTCTTTCCAATGGTGCTATGGGGCCTGTTCCTCTAGTCCCGCATTAGCTGACACAGCAACTTTTCCACTGGTTCACTTGTCAATCGAGCAATTTGTACTGTTTTTTGATATTGCTCATGAAGCGCTCTACTGTGCCGTTGGTCTGGGGCCACAGTGGGGTTATTTTTGTATGGTGGAAACCCATGTATTCTGGGAATGTCTTAAAGTCCTGCCCTGTAAATGGGGGCCCATTGTCCGACTTTATTACTTTTGGGATGCCATAAGTGGCGAACATTCGTTCGAGAGCGGGGTTTGTGTGGCATGCTCTGGTGGACGGCTCAATCTGAATGTCTGGGAATCGAGAGTATTTGTCGACCGCTACTAGTATGTGTTCGCCCCCGTCTAGTGGTCCATAAAAGTCCACAGTGACTTCTTCCCAGGCTCCTGCTGGTAGAGCCGTCATGCACAAGGGGTTCCGGTCTTGGATCTGAGTTGAGGACTGCGCAGGTGGGGCAGTGTTTCAAGGGATCCTCCACTTGACTGTCTAAGTGAGGAAACCAGAGCTTTTGTCACAGCATTCTCTAGTTCTAGGACCTTTCATCTCAGGTATCGGGAAATTACTAGTTTAGTGCCCTTGATTAACAATCCTTCCTCGGATTGTGCCAGTTCATCTTTTACCGCCAGGAGGCAAGTGATGTCTTGTTTGACATCCTCCCTCGTATTCTCCTTCAACTGTCGGGCCTGCTTCCAGTGGCCGGTCTCCAAGCACCGCAGGATGATCTGTAGTCCTTGATCATTGGTTGTCGCTTGAGCTATTTGGTGGGGGTCGAGGCCCTTCTGGGTGCTTCCCTGTATAACATACCGGATGTATTGGTCTGCAATGGATGTGGATGGTAGGTCTTCCTTTCAGGGTTGCCGAGAAAGGAAGTCTACGGGTTGTGCTCCTTTCCCGGTCGGTGGCTTATGTTGAAGTGATAGTCCTGTAGTCTCAACGCCCATCTCGTAATGAGTGGTGGCATTTTGGCTTGGGGATTTCCGTAGATAAATAATAAGGCCTGGTGGTCTGTGACTATTGTAAATGGTTTGCCGTATAGGAATAAATGAAAATGTTCACAGACCCACACCACAGCTAGTCCTTCCTTTTCTGCCAGGGAATATGCTTGTTCGGTTTTGGAGAGGCACCTGCTGGTATAAGACATGATGTGTTTCGACTGATTGTCTCTCTTATCAAGTTGAGTCAGAATGTCCCCAAGCCCTCCTGGACTTGCATCCACTATGAGTTCAATGGGTCTCCTTGGGTTGAAGTAAGCCATGTTTTGGGTGTCAGATATGCGCTGCTGTATTTGTTGAAATGCTTGCTGACACTTCTCTGACCACTTGAATTCCGCGTTTAGCTTGATGAATGCTCTGAGAAGTTCACTGACGGATGCAAAGTCCTTTATATATCATGTATAGTAGCTGGCTAATCCCAAGAATGATCGTAGGTCAGTTGTGGAGATTGGTGGTTCTGCATCTGTGAGGACCCTGACTTTTTCGGGATCCGGCATCATTCCCTTAGAGGAAAATATGTGACCAAAGAAACAAAGTGGCTGTTTCCGGAACTCACATTTATCTTTGTTTAGGGTGAGTTGGGCCACTTCGAGAGCCATTCATACTCTCATGAGAGTGTTGTCGTGCTGCTCTTGGGTCTGTCCGAATACTAAGATGTCATCACTGTAGTTCAAACAGTTGGGTATATGTTTGATGACATTATGGCTCTGACTGGAATCTCTCTGCTGCCGCCGACACCACAAAACTGAGACGCTTATATCTGTATAAGCCTAGATGAGTGGCGAATGTGGTGATTAATTGGGATGTCTTTTTGAGCTCCAGTTGATGGTACCCTTTGTTGAGGTCCAGCTTTGAGAAGATTGTTTCTCCTTTCAGGTGATGAACCATGTCAGTGATGCGTGGGGCCTGATGGCGTTCTTATAAGATGGCTTTGTTGGACTGCCTCATGTCCGCGCATATGCGGATGTCTGCCGAGTCTTTCTTGGGTACAGGCACAATAGGGGATACCCATGGTGTGGGACCCTCCGCTGGTTCGATGATGTCTGCTTCTAACAATTTTGTCCGTTCTTTCTCCACTTGCCTCTGGATATTGTTGTGCCACTGGTGTGATCTTGGTGTCAATGTGTAGTTCATTTGTCGGCCTTTTAGCGTCCCCGACCCTCTGAAGAGAGCGGGACACACTTGCTCGATGTTCGCAGAGGGGTCCAGGTATTTGTGCACCATTAGTCTGTATAGGATGTGGATGAGGCCCATTTCAATTGTGGCTTTGTAGCTTAGGATGCACCCACTCTCTGTGGTGGCTTCTAGGACATGCATGGGGATTTCTTTTGCTTGTACCTTGTAGCTGCACAATGCTGTGGTGAAAAAGCCTTTGTACGTGAGGAGTGTCTTGGAGCCGTAGGGAAAGATCAGTGCTTTTGCTGGTTGCAGCCGTGGAGCGTTTGGTATGTTGTTGTATACCACCTCACTTTTTACATTCACAGTGGCACCTGTGTCCACCAGGAATTCAGCGGCGGCTCCATTGATTTCTACTGGACTGTGCTCTTTTGCGGTTGAGTTGCCTAGTGCATAGAGGTAGCATTTATTTTGTGGTTCTTCCCGTGGCTTGTCATGTCTTCTGGCTATTTCCTCTGATGACGCGCTAGACCCACTGTCTGACTGGAAGTGCTCGACCAGGTATATGACGTATCTCCTGGGTCTCCTCCTCGGCCTGGATGTGGGGGGGGTCTGCTGTCTCTCCAGTCACTTGAGGTCCTTTCCCTTCTTCTGTCTGGCTTTTCTTCTTTGTGACGGCGTTGATGAGTAGATGAGTATTGTGCGTCTGGCTGGTCATTCGGGTGGACTCTGTGGTCATTATTCCTTGTCTAGTGACGGTCTTCCGCTTCTTCCTTCTCCTCGCATCTTGCTACGGTATATGTGGCATACCACTTTGTAGGGGTTTTTCCCTCCGGAGGCTGCACACTGCCGACCCATGGCTAGGCATGGCCCGTCGTGCAGGTATTCATAGCCGTACCTGTAGCAGAATGGTTCAGCGGTTGAGGCTCCTTCTAGCCTGACACACTCATGTTTCCCGTGGGTGATTTTTATGTCATCCAACCTCTCCACCTGCGATGTCAGAGCGGCGTCTGAACGAGTTAGTCTCAGGATTTCTTCCAGGTTCTGTGGTTTCTGTAGCAGTCACTTCCTAAAATCTGCACTCTCACACCCTACTATTACCTGAGAGCGCAATGCCTCTTCATTGGAGTAATTGTTGAAGTCGCAATGCTTCATCTTGAGTCTTAAGTGCATTACAAATGTATCCATGGTCTCGCCTTTTGTCTGTTTGGTTGTCTGGAAAATGTGTCTTTTGTATTCTACGTTTGTGTGTGGAGCAAAATAGTCTGTGAGTGTCGATCTTAGGCTCGCGTAGGTGTTCGTGGCGATTGCGGGAAGTTCATCTACAATGTCTCTGACATTCGAGCCGATTGTGAAAGTTAGTAGACTGTGTTTTTTTTTCATCATCCACCGCTCCAATGGCTTTTAGGCATACCTCAAAGTCTCTTAGCCAACTCTTCCAGCGTGGCCCTAGTGTGTTGGAGTCAGTGAGGTCGAAATTCATTGGTTGCTGAGTCATGAGGCTGTCATGCATCCTGTTGGGGAGTGTTCTGGCTGGTGTTAGTGGGACTGTTAGTGATTCATCCCCCGACATCTGGTAGTCTGTGTGTCTATCAGATTGCTGCTACATGCTTATTTTCCTGAAGAACATGTCACTGTGTGCGTTCCCTCGCAACTGACCTTGATTTTGTGGTTTCCTGACCTGTGGCCCCAGGCGTGCACAGCTTCTGAGTTACAGAGTCGGCAAGGTCCATGTGTGCTGTTAGCCTGACAGGGTGTGCACGTGGTTTGCTCTCTCAGGCTTGGCGCAGCCCTGGCGCCACATGCGTTGTTAGTGTAGGCCTCTGGGGGCAACAAAGTCACTGCAGATGTGATTGCAGTGATTTAAATTACTGTATTTATTTTATTTTTTTTCAAACTATGAGCGGGCCTTCCATCCTCGGCACGCTCTACCTGATGTGTGCAGTGGCATGTTTGACCGATGTGGCGGTCTGTCGTGGTGCCAATGCCGTTGGCGGGAGCCCTGCTCAACCACCCGCAGTTGGAACATGCAGTCGGGAACCCTCGCGCTCCGACCTGCTCTGCTGCACACAACGTTGCCGTTGGCAGGAGATTCACTTGACCGCCCGGATCAGCTGGATTGAGGGATGGGGTGCGCTGTTCACCGGCGGAGAGCTGTTGCGAGCTCCTACCCTCTCATCATTGCTGGGGCATCTTCCCACCCGAAATGCAGAATGATGTGCACCGCTGCTCGAGTGGCTTCCCTCCCCATATGCCACGAGACCAGAGTGCATAAGCATATAGGTCCGAATACGCCTTGTCACCAATGTGGAATTCTGAGGTGGCTTCCCTCACTATCCCAAGCAGGCCTCACTCACACTCATTAAAACCAGATGATGTTTGAAATGAAACGGCCCTTCTTGTTTCCCCTTCTACGTGATGCCGCTGGAAAAGGGCCGTGCTCGTCTGTTTAGGAATGCGACATGCTTGCCAAAAGTGCCCTCTAGAACTTGCATGCAAAGCAGGCCAGCGAGACATGATTTCCAGCCTGGTTTAAAGCCCCACTCGCTGGTGTTCCACAGAAGGTGCAGGCAGCAACATAGTCTGCATCACACTGGTCTCGGATAGCTCGGGGGCAACACTCACATGCTTGCCGTGGATGCAGCTGAGCAACCAGGGTATTGAGCGCGTTACAAATAACCAATTAATTACAATTACACCCATGGACCATGGTCACAGGACAGAATGCCAAGCTCAGTTCTTATTATATTTATCTTCCATTTTGTTTGTGGTTTGTGTATAGCTCTAAAAGACACCCCCAGTCACTTTAGAATGCTATACGTTGAAAGGAAGGAGGAAAGAGAAGAGGGCTAGCATTGCGATCAGGAAAGTCTTAGATCCACCGTCCAAGTGTGTGCGGGAATATGTGATTGATCTTTGTGATCAGTATCTTGAAGCGACGATGAGTTCCAGAGGGGCTGCCACTATCCAACTCAACTTAATGACCTCCAAGAAGCCGGGCGCCAGGAAGTAGGTCAGCCTGCTCGCCTCCCTGCCCCCCCCACACTTACTTGCGCGCACGGTTGCAACGCTGTCACCAATGCCAGCAGGCAGCAGCCCCGAATCCCAGTCTGTGTCACGGTGTCACAGTAGCAGTGCACTTCTCTGTGTGCGAGAGCATGGTCTGGAGGAGGGCACGTGCGCCCATTGGTCTAGCTGGCGCCGGCGCCACCCGGGAAGACAATAAAGCAACAAATGTTGCAAATTGCCTGCCAATTGCTGCCCTGCCTGCGGGACGAGGCTGCCGCCCGCTGCAGTGTGAAATACGAACGTAAGTTAACACCACATTAAAATGATGCATAATTGGGCAGTGTTAGGCTACCTAATGATGCATCATTTTTATTCCTAGGCTGGCTTTGGCTGGTGCGTGCGACCTGGCCCAGTGACTTTGCACTGGCTTGAGACTCAAGCGAGTGCCCCCTAGAAGTGGACTGACATCAAGCAGCCGCCTGAGCTGCCTGACACAAAGACCAGCCCTGCTCGAGAGAGTGCAGGATGCGGCCTATGGGTTATTATCAAGGACAGCCCCCCATGGGAAATGAACAACAGTATGGTCACCCACACCCAGGCAATCCCTATGGGTTGCCTATGGGAGGGAATGGGCAGAATGAACAATGTTATAATGAACCTCAGATGCAACAAAGACAGCCACCCCAACAACAACCACAGCAGAGAGGTATGCCACAGCAAATGGCAAGGCAAAACACTATGGGCAATGCGAACACTAATATTTTTGCAACATCTGCAAATGGTACGCCAGCACCTTTTCGCGGCGCAGCGATAGTGGGAGATAATGTATTCTCTGTTCCAGGAACAGAGACGTATGCAGATTAGGACAGCCCACAGAAAGCACTTGCATGTCCAGTCCTATCCACTACCCTACGTGCAGAAGAGGAACCACTAGTGGGGGCGGAGATAGACAACAAACAGTTCATCTTTATGGTGGACTCAGGAGCTGAAAAATCGTGTCTCATGGAAGGCCGGTTCCCGCTATCGGGAAAAATTTGGAAACGCATGAGTTCTCTGGGGCTATTTTAAAAGTTCCTTACACAAAAGATCTCGACATAGCCGTGAGGGGGAAACAGTGCAAGCAGCTCTACTGTATAACAAAGACTCGCCAATAAATTTGCTGGGAAGAGATCTCCTTAGTAAATTGAATATGACAATCTTGTTTACTGAACGTGGAACAGTTTGTTCTACCCCAGGAGTGTGCCATGTAAGGGTGATGCTGGTGAATAGAACAATGACAAATGAAGTGGCTGTACGAGGGGTGCCCATTGACATGGAAATGTTCATTTATCGTATCCGGGTATTAGCACGGGTGGTGCCTGAGATAACAAGAAAAGATTGGAAAGTACACCCAGTGACAATTTTTTCCATTGATCTGGAAGGGGTACAAGTTTCTAGTAAACGTATTGCAGTGATAGGACTGGACACACATGGGTGTGAATGGAGAACAGTGCTATGCATAGACCCAAACATAATGTTGTGTGATTTAACTGATGAAGAACTGTTCACTGACAGTGAGAGTGATGGGGAGATAATAATGGAAATAAGTGTACCATGTGACATCATGATTCAACACAGGGAGATACACAACCCTCTCATGGCTAGTGTTAATGTGCCACCTACTATATTTGAAGAAGATATGGAAAGGGTCTTGCCAGAAATATGGACCACGGGCCCCCATGATGTAGGGCTATTACAAAAAGTGACGCCCATTAGAATAAATTTAAAACCAGGTGCAATACCACCTAGAGTAAAGCAATATCCACTATCAAGGGAGGCAGAAGAAGGGATTTGAGAAGCAATAGATGCATTATTACAGCAAGGGATAATAGTGCCATCAAATTCACCATGCAACACAGCGATTTTTCCTATCAGAAAAGCAAAGGGCAGGGCTTGGAGGATGATCCAGGACCTATGCCACTTTATGACGTCATGCAGAAAGAGTTCGCATTAGTACCTAATCCTGCATCAATCTTGTGTAGCATACCTAAAGAGGCAACTTGTTTTACAGTAGTAGATTTTAAGAACGCTTTCTTCTCAATACCACTTGAGCCAAGCTCCCAGTATCTCACAGCGTTCACGCTAGGGGGTGAATAGATATGAAAACTGCAGACTACCACCGGGATGTTGCGAAAGCCCGAGCATATTCAATAGATATTGCACGAAGATCTTGGCAACATTAATGTAGAGAGTACCATAATACAGCATGTAGATGATCTACTTGTCTGCGGTAAAAGTGAAGAACGATGCAGGGCCGATTCAATAACATTGCTCAACTTATTAGCCATAAAAGGATACATTGTGGATAAAGGCAAGCTGCAATATTGTCTAGCAGAAGTGCTCTATTTAGGACAGTTAATTTCAAAGGATGGAAAGATTATTCTGTCAGATAGAGCAGCAGCAATATGCCACTTGCTAATACCAAAAACAGTGAAGGACATGCAAACATTTCTCGGCATCTGCAATTACTGCCGTGCATGGATACTCGATTATGCAGCATACACACGCACGTTGTTACAGGCCCTTAAGGAAGCACAAAAGAATAATGTCCCATTAAAATGGACAGACGAGATGATGACACAATATTTCAAATTGAAAGACCTCATTGCACACGCACCAGTTCTGGAAAACCCTGATTATGATCAGGAGTTCTACCTGTTTTCACACTGCAATGGTATTTTAATGACTGCAGTGTTGACCCAAAAGACATTTCTAGGTCACAAGCCATTGGCCTACTACAGTGGTACATTGGATTCAGTGATGCAAGGCCACTTCGCATGCGAACAAGCTCTCGCTGCAGCGGCCTTCGCAATAGAAACAATGCCACCATCGTGATCGGATGCTTAGTGACTCTAACGCAGAACATTTACTCTATGCACTTTTAGAATGATCAAACTCTACATTGACCACGCAGAGAGCAACAGCATATGAAATTATAATATCCAGTCCAAACGTTCATGTGGTAAGATGCAAGACAGTAAACCCAGCTATATTTATTACTGAACCATGCACTGTTCAGGACATACAGGCACACAATTGCGCTACATATGAAGGAGAGGAAGATGATAATCCCAAAGTGAGCGAAAATGCATTACAGGAGGGGGAAATATACTTTGTGGACGGGTCAGCCTCAATAGACAGTGAGACAGGAGTAAAGCATGTAGGGGCGGCAGTCGTAAGGATGGAAGAAGAAGGATATGAAATAATAGTGCAAGATTGCCTCCTCTCCCACTGCTCAGCTCAGGCAGCAGAGCTGATGGTGCTAATTGAAGCGCTGCGCACAGAAAAAGGATATGCAGTGACAATGTGCTCTGACACAGCATATGCAACCACAACGGTACAGCCTGGGTTGTCACGATGGCGACGAAGAGGGTTTTGCAGGGCAGATGGTTCACCAGTACAACATGCAGCACTACTAAATGAATTGATAGATGCACTAGCAGAACCATCAGTAGTGGCATTGGTGAAATGCCAAGCACACACCAACAACACGGACGCGATCTCATTGGGAAATGCGGCAGCAGACACAGCAGCGAAAGACGCTGCGTATTTTAATATTCCACAAGTAATAGAATGCATTGTCAAAGCACTGACCACAGAACTACAAGAGGAAGGATACAGCTACACACCGATTACTCAAATAATAGAACTTCAAAAACGTGCACCTACAGAAGAACAGGAATTGTGGGGAAAGAGAGGTTGTAAACAATCCTGACAGATTTGATATGGAGACAGGAACTAACAGGGAAGGTGGTAATGCCCGTGGAGTTTTTAGAAATAGCATTTCAACAACTGCACTTCCCATCACATGTAACTAAACAACTCATTGCAGCTGAGATACAGGAATGTTGGTTTGTTCCAAATTTACAGGAGCACTTGTCAAAATTCACAATAGAATGCAAGACGTGTCAGACATACAATTCAGGAATGACATTATGGACATTGCACGGAACGTTACCACGCCCAGTCGGTCCTTTTAGATAACTTCACATTGACTACCTGGATATGGGGGAAAGATGTAACGGAGCGTGATATCTGATTGTGATAGTTTGCCCATTTTCCAGGTGGGTGGAAGCTGCACCATGCCCCCACCTGGACGCGAAGTGTGCTTCAAAATGTTTGGTACGGGAGGTTTTTTCAAGGTGGGGGATATGTGACGTAATAAGATCAGACAACGGCGCTCACTTTGTGAATGATCTATTTAAAGAGGTGACCACCTTATTGGGGGTTAAACACAAACTATGCACAATTTATCACCCGATGGCTAACGGAATGCTAGAAAAGATAAATGGCCTACTCAAAAGCAAACTATAAAAGCTGTGCAACATTCTTAGGAACAATTGGGTGTATTGCGTGCCCCTAGCACTGTTCCAACTCAGAACGCAACCTAGCAAAGAACATCATTTGAGCCTGCACGAAATTATGACGGATTGGGGCATCAATACGCTACTTTCCCCATTAAGAGGAGCTTCAGACGCTCACAGAGCTGCCACAGTGCTGGGGGATAAATTTTAAGGAATACTTCACCCAACTGGCATGTGCTATACGCAGCATAGCGAGACAGATTGCGCCACCATTTCCCCAAAATGCTGAGACAGACACTGCAATGCCAGCACAAGACAGCCCAAAGGGTCAGTTGATGTCAGGAGAAAATGTGTATGTGCGAAGTTTTGTGAGGAGATGGAACTCTCCAAGATTTCACAGGCCTTATGAGGTCATTTATTGGACACCAACAGCTGTCAAGGTGAAGGGATTGAAATATTGGGTGCATCTGTCAGATGTGAGAAGAGCACGCCATAGTACAATCCTTCAATGTCAACAAAACATTAGCAACAAAGTTGCAAGTGGATAAGAGAGAAGGTGTGCAAAAACAAATGTCGAGAGGAGCGAAATTGAGAATGGTGGTTAAGAAACGTTGCATAACAAAAATAAATGAGAAATGTACAAACAGGAGCACATGTGTGAATGAATAGCATAAGTACGGTTCGCTTGCTCTCTTTTTGTCTCTTCCTCTCAAAAAGTGTTTCCCTCTAACTGCCTCTCCTCTCGCTCTCTTTTGCAAAATACTGATTAAGAATATGTACATGAAAATGACATTCAACAATAATAGACAGGTATATGGGGTTAAGTTGATGAAATTTACGGGAAAAGTAGTAGAATAATATTTAAGTGTGCACACTGAAGAAATTACAAACTTTGTTAGAGAGTAGTTGAAAAAGTTAATATGATGACGGTACAATGACAATTAAATGAAGTAAATAATAAAATGTATGCATGTCACTTAACAATTTTATATCGTGCCTCCAGGTGAACAAATGGCAGAAATGAGGGGAATAACTGATGACAATACTGACTTAGTTAGTGGTAGGACAGTCAGTAGAATAAACAAATATTACAATTTAGAGTGTGGTATTAAATACGCAGCAATTCTGTTTTCTGTGATGTTATTTTTTATGGCCTGGTTCTACACGGTGTCTTTCATTATTAAGGATATGAAAGAGCGGGGAGCAGGGTAAACTTGATATGAGAAGGGTCAACGCTCATATGGGCTGTGGTTAAAAATATGTGGAGACATGACCCCTCTGTAAACACCAATCTCACTACATTGCACAAAAACTGCACTGCCACCACCCCACATTTTCCACTTAGTACGAGTAACTAGACCAATCAGTATGATGGGGACTACTCCTGGAAGGGTGAGCATGACTTGATAAATACTGAGGTACAAACAACCACAGAACCTACCTCACAAGGCACTATAATGTACTTTAACCTTGTCACCACAATTACACCAACAACGTCAAAACCACAGACCTGGCAAGCTACTAGTAAACCCAATGACACAACATGGGCGGATGTCTTTCCCATAAGGTATAGAAGAATGAAAATGATAAATTACGGAGAAGGGGTGAGGAGGAGACGGAAAAGGGGGGCGGGAGGGAAACGGTATGATGTCTACCATGGCCTGGGATTAGATGAAATAGAAGACCCCCGCCATCCAGATCAGTCCAACAAGTGGTATTCAGACATGAGTGCAACAGTAAAACAAGCCACGAACGAGAGCTTCTATGTTTGCTCTCTCATAGCGCACGCATCAGGCACACCTAAAATACTTGTACCTCAAGAAGTGCCCTTGTCAGACGCCCAATGCTTAATTCATCTCGTATTATGTAGAATTCGGAGTACCTTCCAGGCACACACAGTTACAATACAAATGCTGCAAAACGAGAAAACATGCACAAGCAAGTGGCAGGGAGTGATCTGCATCAGTGATTTTCGTCATCAGAGGAACAAGGTTTACAGACAATAAATGGCAGGATGAAATGATCGAGTGCAAAGCTGAGGCACGGAGAGGACTAACTGAAGAAAACTTTCAATGGATCAAAGAAACTTGTGCTCCCATCTGGTCTCAGCATATTACAAAACTCACTTGGGTTACTGCTCTTGAGAAACCCATCAAGACAGAGAGAGAAATTCTGCACAAACTTTGTTTTCACGGGGAGGGAAAGGTGCAAATGGGTTCCAACAAACGGTGCAACAAAACAATCATTATTCCAGATATGAAAAAAGGCACAGCTGCACTCATGGACATGTATTTGGTGTGTGGCAAACAAGCCTACCTGCATCTACCGGCGCCGTGGAAGGGAACATGCACCCTGGCCACCCTGCAATCAGCACTAATGGTGATTCCAGAAAGTAATTTCCAAGGAGGGAGAGGTTCGGCTGGCATATCGGCTGGCATATCGGCAGCAGGAGATTCGGCTGACACTTCAGCAGCATCCCAACCAGCAACAATAGAGCCTTCCTCATATGACATTCTGTCTGAAAGTAACCTACAAAACAGACTGTCCCGCAAAAGGAGGTCATCAAACTATATCTCCAGTGAATCATCCAACCTTCTCGCTGAGATTCCTGCCAAATACAAACTTTTTAACTGAGAGACGTTCTTTGCTTCCCTTCTAACGCCAGGACTCCAGGTGCGTACAAATGCCAAATGGCTACAGATCATCTGCTGGGAGCAGATCCAACTGGCCAATGACACTGAAGAGGGGTTCAATGTAATCATGGTGGAACTTCGTGCCTTGCGTCTAATGACAATGCAGAACCGGTACGTCCTAGACCTTCTCACAACAATGGACGGCGGTGTTTGCCGAAACATCGAGAGCGCATGCACTTTCTGAAGATGCAGATAATGGAACCCTCTTCCACGTCATCTCAGCAGTGCACAACCTGGGGGAGAGAATGCTGAAGGAAGGAGGAATAGAGCCGAGCAACTGGTTTGACCACATGTTCAATTGGATACCGTTCTGGTTCAGCATCATGATGAAAATCTTTGTTCCAGTGGTCAATTTTATCTTATTATTATTCTGTGTGTGCCAACTAGGTATCCGATGCTGTGCAAAATCTACACCTAATTCAACAATGATGATGGTAACCATGGGCAGACAAACAACAGTAACAACCCTGATAGATGCACAAATACAAACTGGAGAGCCAAACCCACCAAAGTATCGCATGACAGCTGTCTATCGCCAAAATGGGGATAGGGTAGATTACCTGTATCACACAACGATTAAAGAACCGTTTAATAGTACAGGGAAGTGTGGGTGGACCTGGACAGGGATGGAGGAATATATATAACATGCACACCTGACGAGTACGCAAGGAATGGGCATAGTCTAGGGATTGGATGCCAATAAAGGGTACACCGGCATGGGATGAAGCAGTAGCAGAAGCAGAGTATTATCAGAATGAGAATAATAATAAAAAGTAGTTTGTTACTTTAGTTGTAACAAAAGGAGGAATGTGTGAGAGTGAGGGGTCGTTTGGGCCCCCCTCATACATTCAGCACGATGTGGACCACTTGCTCGACCAATGGTGGGGGACGCCTCCATTGCCCTTATGCTAACGACCGCCCTTATGCTGGTGTTGGAATAGGTGGGGCTGTTGTGAGAGACCCTTGGCATCCCTTTTGTGTACCCCCGACTCCATCTTTGGGCTAGGCCTCACTGCGATAATACGAAAAGGCTTCTCTCCCCTCTGCAGCACCGCACACACTGCGCTCATGGCCCCACCTTTTTTCACTGTGTCTGAAGGCATTGCAGTTCCATTCTCAGGGCTTAGCCGGAGATAATTGCAACAAATACACCAATGCAACATCTCACTCTTCCTCTGAGATCACTGTCCTGTGTCTGAACCGGCACGAACCATGCCCTGTAGCTCATCCATCTCCACAAACCTGCCTGTGCCCTCTTACCCCTGCTGTTGGAAAATTACTGCCACCATAACCCTGTGTCCCTGCAAGGTATTCTTTTGATGGACCAGATGTGTGACCCCACTGTGAAGCCCACCCCAGTGTGCCCCCAACTAACACCAAACCTCTGTCACAGTATATTGTACCCTAGAAATAACAAATGTCAGAATGTCTCATAGCCGCTTTTATTTTTATTTTTATTTTTTAATAACACATTTTATTGGGTTTTTGTGCATGTATACAAAACAAACAATATCCAATCAAGACAAAGAAAATAAAGAACAAAATTGAACACAACACTAAAACATAAATTGCATACATATGAAAAGGGGGGGCAATGCACATGAAAATTGAGATTCGTCCGGGCGCACACGCACATCCATTGCGGATAGACACATATATACAAAATCAGTTGTATTATTGTCCGGCTTCACAACCGGTTGATGGCGAGGCAGTTCTTTGTGTTAAAGTCCTGGCTTGATGGCAAGGCTACGTAATGCAGTTCACTCGCCCAAGCATCGCTTGCTCATAGTATTTGTTCCCATTTTCCCCATATTTTATCCGCCTTGCCAGGGCAGCCCCTCGCTTGGTATACTCGACGTTCCATCAGACTGCCCGCATCCACGTCCGTGGACCATTGGTTATAGCTTGGGCAGATTTCAGACCCCCACAATTGTGCAATGTTACGTTTGGCAATCCCTGCGGATGTTGACAGCAGTAGTCTTTCGAAGCGGGATAGTTCTCCTTCCTCTTCAATACCTAAGAGGAATAGTTTGGGGTCATTAGGTATCGGGCGTCCTATGACCCTCGATAGTCTTTCGGTACATTTCCTCCAAAAGTATTGTATGTGCGTGCACTGCCATAGGATGTGGTAGAAGGTGCCCTCTTCCTGTTTACAGCGCAGACATTTGGGATCGGTTGCTTTCCCCCAGTTATACAATGTTAGGCGCGGGTAGTATATTCTGTGGAGGATCTTTAGTTGGATAAGTCTGATTCTGGCCGAGATTGCTATATCCCTGCGGTGCATCAGGGCCAAAATCCAATCCTCAGGAAGTATCGGGCCGACATCTCCTTCCCATTTCAGCTTTAGGTTCGATAGTTCTGTCGTGGAAAAAGCGGAAATGGCATTACACATGATGGAAGTGATTTTGTTTTCCACCCTGTCTACAACTATGTTTCGCTCTATAGGCGTGCATTCCGGCATGTCTGTCAATTGGTCCCTTTGGGTTGAGAGGGCATGGTGTAACTGCTCGTAGTGGTAGCGTTCGGTAACTGGGAGGGCATATTGAGTAGAGAACTCGACAAATGGAATGAACTGATTATTCACAAATATTTGTTGTAGAGTGTGTATATCGACTGCGGCCCAGCTGGGCCATTTCGGGAGTCTATTGATACCTGTGAGATGGGCGTTGTTCCAAATAGGCTGGACTGGAGTGATTTTCTTATCCAAACCAATATATTTGTGAGAGTCTTTCCATATTTGTGTTGTCTGTGCCACTATCGAGCGCTTGGGAGGGCGACATTGTTTCCCATAGAGACTTTCGAGTGGGGACACATCCTGCCTGGCATTTATTTCTGCTCGTATATGTGGGAGTCTGGGATTGCCACGTAGAATGTCATTGACTGTTGCCATTGGGGCCACCGAATAGTAAACTTGGATGTTGGGGAGACCTATCCCCCCTTCCCAGACTGAGTGTTGCAGGGTTTTGAGGGCTATCCTCGGGTGTTTCCCTCCCCACAACAGCCTGCGTGTTGTTCCATCTATTTTGCAGAATTCTTCCGCGGGATATGAAGGGGGGCATTTTGAAGGATGTATAGGAATTGGGGTAGGGTTAACATCTTGAAGAGTGCTGCTCTGCCTAGTACTGTCAGTGGTAATGCCTCCCAGTGGCCACATCTTGTTCGAATTTCCTCATTATTGGGTATAGGTTTTGGGGTATATAAGTGTTGAGGGCGTTGGTGATGATGATGCCTAAATATCTGAATTGTGTAAGCTCAATCTGGTAGGGGGAGCCTTGTGGTGGTATACAGTCCACACCCTTCACAGGGGAGAGCACCGATTTGAGCCAGTTCACCCTGAGGCCGCTAAAGGTTCCGTAGTTTCTAAGGATAGCAGTGACTATGGGGCCTGAGATCGCCGGGTCACCTAAGTATATCAGGAGATCATCTGCATAGAGGGATATCTTCTCCTCCCATTCCAAGTTCCATCGAAAGCCTGACCATGTGTCTGTGTCTCGCAGGATGACTGCCAGTGGCTCCATTATTAGGGCAAACAGCATTGCCGAGAGGGGACATCCTTGCCTGGTGCCCTTCCCCAATCGGAAGACATGCGAGAGCCAACCATTCACCTTCACCTCTGCCAGGGGATCCTTATATAGAAGCTGGACCCATTTTATAAATGGTTCACCAAAGTTCATTTTCTTCATAATTGCCTACAGTGCCTCCCAGTACACTGAATCAAAGGCCTTTTCGAAGTCTATGGCCAGCAGTGCCGCTGATTGTTGCTGGGTAGGCGCTCTTTCCAAGGCCAGATGCAGCCTTCGGATATTCATTCTGGTTGACCTCTGGGGCATAAAGCCGCATTGGTCCGGGTGGATCAGCTCCGTGATGACCATTTGGAGTCTGTTCGCCAGTACCTTGGCCAGTATTTTCGCTTCCGTATTGATTAGTGATATGGGCCTGTAGGAGCCACATTCTTCCGGAGGTTTGTTTTCTTTTGGGATCACGATTATCGTGGCTTTTCGGAGGTCTGGCGGGAGTACGCCTTTCAATAAGGAGTCTTCAAACAGATTGAGTAGGTGCATAGGTAATTCTAAATGGCTCAGACGTTTCCAAATATCAACCGGGAAGCCATTGGGGCCTGGGGTTTTGCCGGCCTGGAATTGTGTTATGGCTGTCAAGTTCTCCTCTTCCGTCATTTTACCGTCCAGCGACTCAGCCTGTTCCACGGTGAGGAAGGGTAGATCGATGTCGTCTAGTATGGAGCTATTCGGTGTATCGGTGGGAGGCGCATAGAGTCCTTCATAGAAGTCTGCAAAGCATTCCGCTATTTCGGCGTCAGTGGAGACTAATCTGGCTTCTCTCATTTTGATGGTCTTTACTATACGTTGGCCTTCCTCTCGTTTTTCCAACCATGCAAGCATTCTGCCTGCTTTTTCCCCTGTTTCATATAGAAGTGCTTTCATGGTACTATGTGCTTTTTGGGCACAGTCCAGCGATAAATTATGTAGCTTCTTCTGCGCCAACATTAGGGCTCTATGTGTCTGGGGGGTGTCTTTGGAGGCATGTTCTGTTTCCCTGGTCATAGCTTCCTTCTCAGCTTTGATGATCGATTCGTGTTGCATCTTCTTCTTGGCGGAGGTCCATGATATGATCTCGCCTCGCAGGACTGATTTCTACGCTTCCCACAGGATGGAGGGGTCATCTGTCGAGCTTGCGTTCAGCTTGAAATATTCGGAGGTGGCTGTTTCTATTTTTTCTTGTAGTTCTGGGAACCCCAGGTAATAGGAGTTGAGATGCCAGGTGGGCGGCGGACGAGGTCTCTCTGTCTCCAGCTCCACTAGCAGTGGAGAGTGATCGGATATGCCTCTTGGAAAGAAGGTAGCATTACAGGCCTTATGAATGTTCTGGGATGGGAGAAAGATATAGTCTTTCCTGGACATTGAGGTATGCACTCCTGAGTGGAAGGAGTATTCACGTTCTTCTCCATGCAATTCACGCCACGTATCTCAGAGCCCCAGTGCGGAAGCAAAGGTAGCAAGTTTGGTGACCGTGTTCGGGTTTCTGGTCCGAAAGTGTGTACGGTCTAAGGCATTGTTCATTACTTCATTGAAGTCCCCTCCTATTATACATGTATCTGCCATTCCAGTCGCCAGGATAGGGGTAATGTTAGCTAGCAAGGTGTTGAGGAGGGCTGGTGGGGAGTAGATCGTCGTTATCGCCAGGGTTTGATTCCATAGTGACGCTTGCAGGTGTATGTATCGCCCACCTGTGTCTCGTATTACTTTTTTGACTTCAAGCGGTAGTCTCTTGTGGACCAGTACTAGCACTCCTCTCGCTCCCGTGGAGAAGCCAGCATGGATCGCTGTACGGTAATTGGATCTCTGGAACAGTTTGCATGTGGTTCCTGCAAGGTGCGTTTCGGTCAAGAGGGCTATATCCGGGGAGTGTCTGTTTATGTATTGCAGCACTAGTCTTCTTTTGATGCTGGATCCCAGGCCATTCACATTCCAGGTTATGAGCTTTAGGTGCTTGTTATTAGGAGTCGACGCAGATGCCATCAAGTGTTTGAGCATGTGTTTCCTGGGTGTCCTCCATAGGTTGCATCCGAGCCGCGGACAGTTGGACGAGTTTTACTGCAGCCATTGCCTCTCGTGGTATTCTCATATTATCATTGTATGCTAAACGTGAAAAAACGTTAACAATTCCAACTCTCCCCTCCCCATACTCCACCCCTAACTGAAGCATCTGTCAGCCCAACATCAAGTTATAAACCGGTTAAACTTCAACCAGCATGCGCCAGCTCTGGTTTCGTGGGGGTTCCAGTCTGGAGATGCCACCAGTTTGCGAGACACGGCCTACCAGTAGAGGCCTGGTTGTAGAGCACCTTCTCGGGGTACTTCGAGTTCTCTTTGCTGTCTCAAGGGGGGGGGTTGCTGATCAGTCGCCAGCCTTGTTATGCCATGTGGTTCGGGTTTGCATTGTCCAAAGTGGGCTGTTTGGCTCACATCATTCGATAGTTTCTTACATTGGAGCGACATTTTGACAAATTAATCGTCTGCTTGGTGCGGGATCGCATTGTGCGAGTCCGGCTGGGGTACTATTTCCGGTGGTCGTTCAGGATGAGGTCTGCCGCGCTCCCCTCTCTGTCTCCCCTCAGTGCCCCAGTCCCCGTCTATGTGCCTTTCCGCCCAGTTCCAGGCCTCCTTGGGGTCAGTGAAATGGACCGAGGTGCCATCATGAAAAATCTTCAATTGGGCGGGAAATATCAATCCGTATATGACTCCCACAGTTTGCAGGTGCTTCTTGAGTGGATCGAAGGATTGGCGCACCCTCTGTACTTCTCTGGTGAAGTCAGGAAAGAAAGCAATTCTCGATCTGTTGTATGTGACTGTGCCTTTTGATCTTGCCAAGTGGAGCAGGGTGTCCCTGTCCCTATAATTTAGGAACCTTGCGATGACTGTTTGCGGGGGTGCGCCGGGTACGGCCTTCCCAGTCAGAATGCGGTGGGCTCTTTCCATGGAGAAAAATGTAGAGAAGGCCATCGTATGTGTTTAACAGCCAATCTTCGAGAAACAGTTCCATACAGCCTCCTTCTACCTTCTCCGGGAGGCCGAGTAGGCGGATATTATTTCGCTGAGACCTTCCTTCGCTGTCATCCACCCTTGATTCTAGGATCTTAATCCATGCTAGCATGCCGGACATCTGGCGATTCGCCTCTCGTATGGAGTCCTCCGTTCCCGATATCCTCGCTTCGGCCTCTCCAGTGCGTGCGGTTAGTTTTTGAAGGTCATGCCTTAGCAGGGACACATCTGCGCATATGATTTCCATTTTTTTCTCCATCGAGGTTCTGGTGCTAGCAATGACGGCCATTATATCACGGAGGGAGATCTCGTCCTCTGTGGGAGCTGCCTCTGCCATCGGTAGCTGTTCAGGAGAGTGAGATACGGACGTTGTTGCATACTGTTCAATTCGACTTTGCGTTGAGGATTTTCTCGGCTTATCCTTCCCCATCTTTTACCCTCACTTGTGTTGCGAGATGGTAGTAGAGGCAGATTCAGAGTTTAAATCTTTACGTACTGGGCGGTAGCCACGGTTATCCCCAGAGGGAGGGGGGAATCAAGGGCCCCGATCACACTCCCCAGTTCCAGGGCATCGCCACCCTCCACTCCTTACCGCGTTGGTATTCAGAGCTGCGTGGATCATCGTAGGAGGGTTCATGGGCACTCTACGCGGAGCGCCCACGTTGTTGCTGATTGTTGAAGCTACGTAGGCATGTAGTGGCAGTATCTCAGTAGGCAGGCCCAGCGGATCCAGACCCTCAGGGGTGTATTGACTGCATCCGGCCGTGGCCCGTCAGTCTCGAAAGCTGGATTGGCGCTGTAGTCTTGTCTCAGGCGCCAGACTGTATCATGAAGCCGGATACGTTGCAGAGTTTTGGGTAGTTAGAGCGCTGATCACTCCTCGAGTCACGGGCACCACAGCGTCGGGGTCTTGCAGTAGTGGGTGACCTCCGCTCATCCAGGTGTGTTTGCGGCCCTTGCTTTCACTGCCGGCTTCGCTTAATGTGTCGTGCTCTCTTCGTATTTCGCTTACGGCGAGCTGGCAGCGGCCATCTTAGGTGCTGAGCGCGGCTCCAAGCCCGTGTTTACTGGTGGTCGTATCTTTGGGAATCTGCATCGGACCCACTCCGTTCTTGCAGGAATCGATGCCGCTTGTGTTCGGACAGCTATATGTGCAGTTTTAAACAGTCCACAACGGCTATTTTTGCAGGATTTAGCTCAGGATCTGGCTGGTGGCTCAAGAGCAATGTCGGCTCACGTCTGCAACGTTCGGCGTTTGGCCACGCCCCCCTCATAGGCTCTTTTGATGCACCTGGACCTACCCCACAGCCAATGTTATCTTACTGGACACGACCCTGAGCCAGGTACTTCACATAAATCCTGATGAATAATGCTGTAATTGTACGTGTTCAATGTATAGGTGCACGATGATATAATGAAAGGATCTGTAGAGACCATTATTTAGTGCATGTCTGATGGTAGTATCTCATGTTAGCTTAGTTAGGGCCCGCCGTACCTCACTGTGACCTGACCCTCACCCCGCCTGGACACAGACAGATGGACCTCGTGACACTCACCCTCCCGCCAACCCAGCAGCCAACCACGGAGGAGCAGCACCTACACGGCCATATGCGATGTGAGCTTGTGTCCAATCATAACGAACTTTGTAACCTTTGTGTCTGACATCACGAATGATGATTTCTGCTCTTATAATCAAGTGTACGTGTATTTTTTGCCAGAGCGCTCTCGGGCAAGAAAACTAAATCTTGCAGCCTGTTCTCTTAGTCTCATTCCCCATTGGGGTGTGTATTATTTAATTGCATTGCGTGTATAAGTCAGGGAGTGGGCCTTTATACACTGATAGGCCAGGTTATTACAAGGTGATTGGTAAAGAATAGGGGAAGAACCCTGGGCTCTACTTTTGTAAACAAGATATGAATCTCTTTGTATTGAATTATTCCCTATGTTACCCACCTGGATATGTGAGCATAGGCCTGTATTGCCGATCCTAGGATCAGAATGTGGAAAAGACAAAGAAACATTGAAATTGTGGTTCTGTTTTGGTTTCACTGTGCTTCTTCCTTTCCCTAGAGTCGCTCTGGAACAATCTATTTGTCTCTTTCTTGGGTTAGGGATAATGCGGCCCGCATAACCCACAAAAACATCTGGGATTTCTCCACCTATTGTCCCATTGGAATACTGCATCTCATGTAGGGTATTCTCCTGAGATCAACCCCAGTCTCCCCTACCTAGGTGATCCTCCCTTGCTTGTCCACCCCAGAGTTGGGATCCAAAAGCGATGGCCCTCCCCTGGCCACCTGAATAGAGGATTCTCTGAGCCTACACGGGAGAATACCCTTATTTTTCTCACACCTTTCATTGGATACTTATTTGTCCTTGAAAGTCTGATACGGTCCTTGGAAGATTCATACACTCACTTCAGAGAGCTTACTCCGGCTTGTGCGTTGTTAATGTCTATGCACCTGTGACTTCCCATGATCACGTGATCAGCCCTTCTTCAAAAAGTTTATCTCAGCAGAAACCTTAAAGGTTATCTGCCACTTTCTGCGTTCATAAAACATCCTGGTTAATGTCTTAAAAAATGCTGTGCCCGCCTGCCTCTGTCCTGCTTGTGGTTGCCAGAGCCTGCCATGTACTATTTAATGGTGCCACAGCCCATCTCCCAAACACAGCACCTGAATCTTTGTGCCATCAACTATGGCGGCTGTGACTTCATAATAACATTTAGAGCTGTAGGCATTTTCTATGCTGAATGCACATTGTTCAAAAGCTGTATGAAACTTATTTTATGTTGCCACAGTCGCCCCTTTTGCTCTGTTTGAGCAACCATCGTTATTACAATGAAGAGAGGCAGATGAATGTTGCCCTCATTGCATCGGTCCCTAACTTGTTTTGAGATGATAGTAATGAAAGGTGTACATCGTTCCTGGCCCCCACCTCCTCACCACCATTATACTGCAGATGCGAGAGATACTATTCACTAAGACAACCCTACAAACCCTACCCTGACGAAGTTGCAGTGGATATAAATTCGCAGATGATGGAAAAATTAAACAAACTGTGATTGTGTTAGAAAGCCAATGATGGCACGACTGAGGCCGACACATGTATGTACATTAGACACGAAGCACATATAAATCCATCACGAAGATACACAAACACTAGGTCAAACTGCACTTAGATGCGAAGAACATACAACCACTACGGTAGAAAACCTATACTCTCTTTGCAACGCTCAAGACACACGAGAATACATATAATGCAGCTAACATGAACGACCATATAACTCAAGATGGGAGGCGCAGCCTCATTCAAGTGAATGGAAGACACTGAGAAGGTTCGAGGCAGTAGGCAGAGGCCTGACTCGCTGAATTAGCAGAAAAGCCAAACCGACCAGCTCGGGAAGCTAGTGTACATATTTTGCCAAGGTTATCAGGGCAGGAAAGGTTTTGAATCAACACCCAACGGTACAGACAACAGCAGGTCCAAGGCATGAGACACAGTCTTCTTAGATCAATCAAAGAAACAAATGCTGCTGGAAGATCAGATTCCCACCAACTCGATTTTAACATGGAAGAAAAGTAGCTCGAACAAGTCTAGAGGCCAGGGATGGTAGGACACTCCCATTAATATGGGCTAGAAATCCTCTTAAACACATAACTGAACAGCAAAATCCAAACCGTGGGCTCTGAACATGTGACCTACAACTGAAGGATAATGAATATTTATTAGAGTCAGACAGGGACCTTCGTTCTCAACTGAATCTGTTGGTTGTCTTCATGACCATCAGTCTGGCTTCAGAGCAGCTGGAAGCGCAGAACTGCTCTCCTGACCATCAGTGAAGACCTGCTCTCCAACCTGGACTCTAACACCCCTTGCATCCTCATCCTGCTTGATCTCTCTTCTGCCTTTGACACTATCAACCATGCCATCCTGCTCAACCATCTCCATGATAATCTTGGTATCACTGGTCAGGCTCTGGCATGGCTGACTTCTTTCCTCTCTGACTGTCCCTCCCAGGTCCAACTTGGATCCTTCCTCTCCAATATCTTTTTCTCTACCTGTGGTTGTCCCCCAGGGGTCCAACCTCTCTCCCTGGCTGTTCAACCAATACCTGGCACTCCTTGCCCACTGCATCGATGCTCTCTGCACCAACTTTCAGTGCTATGCAGATGACACCCAGCTCATCTTTAGGCTACCCTCAGCCTCCTCCTCTACTTCCCTCATTTCTGACTGTCTGTCTGCTATCCAGGAGTGGTGTGCCGCCAATGACCTCTGCCTTAATGCCAGTAAGACTGAGATTCTCCTCATTGGCACACCCGCTCCCTCCTTTCCTGTAGCTCTCTGACCAGCCTCTCTTGTCCCCCTTTCTGCTCCCACCTGCAAGGCTAAAAAGCTAAAAAGCTCTGGGTCATCTTCGACTCCACACTCTCATTCTCTCCTCACATCTCTGACATCTCTAAGAAGTCACAATACCAACTACACCTCCTCAGAGATATTCTTCCTTTTCTCTCCTTCCCCCAGAAGTTCACTGTCTCCAGAGCACTGGTTCTCTCAAGGCTGGACTACTGCAACAGCCTCTTTCTAAATCTGCCTGCCTCTACTCTTCGTCCTTTGCAACTCATCCAGAACAGGACTGCGAGAATTGTCCTTGGCCTCAAGCCCAGGGATCGTATCTCTCCAGGACTGAAATCTCTGCACTGGCTCTGAGTGGCTGTGAGGATTATGTTAAAAACCCTCTGCATCGTCCACAAGGCCTTCTGGGGCCTAGGGCCTCAATACCTCCAACTCTCTCTTCCTAAATATCTTCCTTCTGGAGCTCTTCGCTCAACCGCCTCCAACTCCCTCAGGGTCAGTCGCTTCTCCAAGAGTTGGTGGTAGATCTCTTTCCTCGGCTGGTGCCTCCCTCTGGAACAGCCTCCCTGCCTCCCTTAAACTTGAGGAGAACCATCTCCGGTTCTGGAAGCACCTCAAAACCTTTCTCTTTGCTTCTGCTTTTTCTCCTCCTCTCCTCTGCTGACCTCCTGTCTGTAACCTGAACTGCACTGGCTACCTGGACACCCTCTGATCTCGGGCCCAAGTCCCTCCCCCACCAGCGTCACACCTGCACTACCTGCCTGGCAACCCCCGCACTTGGGGACTGTTTATGTATCCCTACAGTCCCCCTACCAGCCCTTGACACCTGGTATCTGCACTTACCCATGCACTTGCTACATGCTGGCAGTTACTTTACTTATTGTTATTATCTATTCCCATGTACTGCACTGTCCCTGCCCCCTGCCCACGCACTTGCGCGATCTGAATTACAGCTGGCCTAGTAGGATCGTTGTTTGTCCTCCCTTTGTTCCCCTCCCTTGCCTCATCGAAAAACACTTGTGTACATGCGCGTTATAAATGCCATATCACATCATAAATAAATGCCATATCATATCATCCAGTCTTGGGAGAAAGGATACAAGACAATACTAAGTTGAAAGCTAAATGTCCTGGCTCAAGGCCTAGGGAATCAAAAATGGTAACCTTATTCGGACAAGCTGCACCTTCGGGCCGTTTTCATCACCGTCAATTGTTCCTCATGTGCTGGTAACCTTCCTAGACACCAAGGCCGAGAAAGCCCCATGCCCAATCCCTGGCCACCTTCAACACTCACTCACACTTGGTTGCAGCGGCCACTCACAATGCACTAGCAGAACATGCTTTCATTTGCAACATTTTAGAGGTGTTCTCAGGTCGAGCCACCAGATAATGTGTGGCCAATTAGAGCACTGACCTCATATAGATGCTATATGTAGATGATTCTACTAACCAATCGCATCGCAGCTTCGGATTTTTGGAGTAACTTGTCATTGTTGATGTTATAGCCCTTTTTAAACCCCTGATAAGCTTTTGGAAATCCTGTGGTGTCCATTAACGTCCCTGTTTTATGAGACTTTGCTAATAAAACAGCACTGTGTAACATTTCTGGACTTTTCCTTTTCTTGGGCTGTAGATTTCCCACTTGTCCCGGCCTCTTGCGTGTCCACGGGGGGATTACCAGGCCCTCCTTTACAACATACAAGGCTTATTCATGCATTTCATGCCCTGTTGACGATAATATCTTTAATTTTGGGCACCGGGTAAACACAGACTAACCTTTATTCATCCCTTAATGCAGTGATTAGAAACAGTGTGTTCTCATCATTTTCTTTTTGAACATTGTCATACCTCCCAACATAAAATAGAAAATTATATTTTTAGGTATTTTGCGTTGTTTAGCAGTGGTATATATGTGAACGGATCCTTTATCAATACACTCTCTGCAGCAGCAGCAAAGCACCATCACTATGAGCGCTATTAACACGAGAACCCCGAGGGAGTGAATGTGGCAATAACTCCCGTGTCCGGGGCGGACATGGCTTGTAACGGCCCACCAGCCCAAGTCTAAGCAGGCCCAGGTGAAGAGAGGGGCTCAGCGAGGTCTGTGGGCATTTACAGGCCATGTTTGCCCCCCAATAAGGGGGTGATGCAATTCGCACCCCGGGGTTCATCTCGGGTGTAAATGTAAATCAGAAAGTGATGTTGCATGACAGAAGTCCAATTAAACAGTATTTCATACTCAAGAATGACCATTCTTTTCCTGTCAGCTAAACAGTGTGTGTTCTTGTGTGTGTTTACAGTGTGTGTCTCTGGAGGGTGTGTGTTTACACTGTATGTCTCTGGAGGGTGTGTGTTTACTGTGTCTCTCAGGAGGGTGTGTGTTTACAGTGTATGTCTCGGGAGGGTGTGTGTTTACAGTGTATGTCTGTGGAGGGTGTGTGTTTACAGTGTGTTTTTATAGTGTGTGTCTGTGGAGGGTGTGTGTTTACAGTGTGTGTCTCTGGAGGATGTGTGTTTAAAGTGTGTGTCCTTGTGTGTGTTTACAGTGCATGCCTGGGGAGGGTGTGTGTTTACAGTGTGTGTTTCTGGAGGGTGTATGTTTACAGTGTGTGTTTCCTTGTGTGTGTTTACAGTCTATGCCTCTGATGGGTGTGTGTTTACAGTGTATGTCTCAGGAGGGTGTGTGTTTACAGTGTGCGTCTCTGGAGGGTATGCTTCTTACAGAAATGACACTGTAATTGAAGCTAAATAACTGTCTTGGCCAAGGATAAATCATGGCCTAACCCCTCCCAACCTATCCGGTCACCTACTGCTACTACTCTCTGACCTCTATGATGACGTAAAAAAGGGTTGGCTGCACAACATTTGCATCCAGAAATGGGGTGCCACAGATATAGTTCCATGAAAGTTCAATTACAGTGTGTGTCTCTGGAGGGTGTGTGTTTACAGTGTATGTCTCTGGAGGGTGTTTGTTTACAGTGTGTGTCTCTGGAGGGTGTGTGTTTACAGAGTATGTTTCTGGAGGGTGTGTGTTTACAGTGTGTGTCTCTGGCCAGTGTGTGTTTACAGTGTGTGTCCTTGTGTGTGTTTACAGTGCATGCCTCGGGAGGGTGCGTGTTTACAGTGTGTGTTTCTGGAGGGTGTATGTTTACAGTGTGTGTGTCCTTGTGTGTGTTTACAGTGTATGCCTCTGATGGGTGTGTGTTTACAGTGTATGTCTCAGGGAGGTGTGTGTTTACAGTTTGTGTCTCTGGAGGGTATGCTTCTTACAGAAATGAAACTGTAATTGAAGCTAAATAACTGTCTTGGCCAAGGATAAATCATGGCCTAACCCCTCCCAACATATCCGGTCACCTACTGCTACTACTCTCTGACCTCTACGATGGTGTAAAAAAGGGTTGGCTGCACAACATTTGCGTAGTTGACGCTGCCCTGGATGTGCAACGTATTTTCCCAAAATTAGTGCCGAGCAGTCATCCAGAGATGGAGTGCCACAGACATAGTTCCATGAAAGTTCAATTTTCCTGTTACAGTTCAAGATGGCAGAACAAGAGCGGACTCCATATATGCAAGACACTAACATTGGTGGTTTCTTCTGAGTGCGGATGTCATCCAAGTCTTCAACCAACCCCCTTATGACATTAGCTATTTAATAATAATAATAAAAATAAGTTGGCATTTATATAGCGCTACGAACCCTCAGGTCTCTGAGTGCTGCTTATTATTACCCAAGGTGTGTGGTGCTCATTTATCAAGCTCTGAAGGATGACAGGTTGAGTTTGGCCCTGCCGGGATTCAAACCTGCGTTAGCAAGCTCTGCACGGTTGTCAAAGCGAGCACTCTACTCGCTGTGCCACTTGACCAGCTTCATCTAAAATGGTGGGTGTTGTTGGATTTTCTATATATGCTAATATATATCACCTGCGTAAATTTTAATTCTATATCCCTGAGCTTCTACCCCTATTATTGAGTCATTTAAGGGGATTTGTTGCAGTAAAGATTATAAAGACAAATATAGGTTTGGACACTAGACTTAGACTCAACTTGCGCTTTACTCTGGCTTGTTTTGGCGTTGCAAAAACAAAGAGGTGATGGCTGGAAGTTTTAGAATGAATCTCAACCACTGACATTGCTCTGGGCAACCCTCCAGACCATCGTTCTTCACCTGCCAAGCCATTGCAGAAGGGGATAGACCATATGCAAATCAGGCTTGGTCCCACCTCAAAGGGGCAGTCCAGCCCGAACTGCTAGGTCACATTCCTTCTGCATGAGACCACAAGCATCCCCAAACATGTTTCGGCCTTGTTGGGCCTCGTCAGTGAGGAGTAGCTTGGGTATCTAGACTCAGCAGGCTCGGGACCTAAGTCTGGGCGTACCCATCCCACTTGAGGTGACAAAGCAAAAACAAAGAGGTGATGCTGGAAGGTTTAGAATGAATCTTAACCACTGGCATTGCTCTGGACAACCCTCCAGACCATCGTTCTTCACCTACCAAGCCATTGAAGAAGGGGTAAGACCATATGCAAATCAGGCTTGGTCCCACCTCAAAGGGGCAGTCCAGCCCGAACTGCTAGGTCACATCCCTTCTGCGCGAGACCACAAGCATCCACAAACATGTTTCAGCCTTGTTGGGCCTCATCAGTGAGGAGTAGCTTGGGTCTCTAGACCCAGCAGGCACGGGACCCACGTCTAGGCATACCCGTCCCACTCAAGGTGACAAAGCAAAAACAAAAAGGTGATGGCTGGAAGGTTTAGAATGAATCTTAACCACTGGCATTGCTCTGGACAACCCTCCAGACCATCGTTCTCCACCTGCCAAGCCATTGCAGAAGGGGAAAGACCATATGAAAATCAGGCTTAGTCCCACCTCAAAGGGGCAGTCCAGCTAGAACTACTAGGTCACATCCCTTCTGCATGGGCAGAGGGGACCTGGCCTAGCAGTTCAGGCAGGGCTGCTCCCATTGGCGGCAGTACCTGACTGATTTGCATATGGCTGGACCCCTGTTTCACTGGCACAGACGGGCTAAAAAAGGTTGTGTGGAAGGTTGCCCAGAGCAATGCCGGTGGTTCAGATTAATTCAAAACCTTCCACTCATCACTTTTTTGGTTTCAGTTTGTCTCCCTATGCGAGAGAGGGTATGCCCACACGTGGGTCCATTGCTCTCTGCGCCATAGGGAACTTAGCTGCACCTCACTGTGGAGGACCAATAACGCTGAAACATGTCTGGGGTTGCTTGTGTTTCCGTGCAGAGGGGACCTGGCCTAGCAGTTCGGGCTGGGCTGCTCCCATTGGCGGCAGTACCTGACGGATTTGCATATGGCTGGACCCCTTTTGCAATGGCGCAGAACGCTAAAAAACAGTGGTGTGGAAGGTTGCCCAGAGCAATGCCAGTGGTTCAGATCAATTTAAAACCTTCCACCCACTACTTTTTTGGTTCAAGTTGTTTTGGCGTTTTGATCTTTAGTATCATTCTTATTATTGTGGTCAGCTTACATGTGTTTCGACCCCTCCGGGTCTTTATCAAGGCTGAAAGATTCACATTTACATGTGCACGATGCAAAAATGATAAAAAGATGTGACATTGGTGATGATTATGATAGTACGTAGTAATTACAGGCATAGCAGTCAAGTGTTATTTGAGCAACATAGAAAGTACATCAGTGAGTTACATTACTCATGTTCATGCGGGCAGAGGAAGAAAAGAGGGGAGAGAGGAAACAGATGTCATGTGTTAGTTTTGTTTGGGGTTGAATTTGCAAATCTGACTTACTTGCCTTACCTAATATTCTTGGAGTATTTTTGAGGGCTCAGTTTCCTGTAATTGCCCGCGGGTTGCCATCGGTAGGGTCTGTCTGGCGGGTGGGGGAGATTACCAAGGTAGGTTTAGTAGATGGTTAAGTTGAAGGTTGGTTGGTTGGTGCTGGAGGCAGGGCATTCACTAGGGGCCCAAGGGTTTGCATGCAGTGGCTTGGATATCCCAGGGTGGGGTTAGTTGAGGTTTTTTTTTTTTTCTGGGTTGTGTTCTGGACATGGGTACCAATCAATCCATGGTTTGCGCATGCAGTGGCTTGTGATCCCCACTGTATGATTTAAGAATGTTTGAGTCGAAGTCGATATTAGGTGCTGGGCATATGGAGGGCATTCTATGGTGGTCCCAGGATTTTGCATTTGGTGGTGTGTAGCCAGGTGTATGCTTGGTGCATGGTCTGAGGTGCTCCTATCCGGACGTTTGACCAGGTGTATGCTTGTGTGCATGGTGCATATTCTCAGGTGCTTAATTCCAGGTTGGTTGGCCGGGGCGTGGATAGAGAATGCAGCGTGATGGTATTCCTTGCACATCGTGGTGGTGGAGTAGCTAGGACTTGTAGGGTTCTAATGTGTCAAATGTGTATCACGTGAGATGAGGTTTCCAACAAGCCCTGGTTGATTATTAGGGGTGTGATGTGAGGGGGCAGCGTGATATGTGTCCATTGCGCCCCGTGATCCTGGGGTGGCCACCGACTGGTGATTGTGCTCCCGTTTGTTGCTGCGATCTATGGATATGCTGTGCTTCTTTTGCTGTCCTGGTCCCGTGTGACGCTCCTAGTGTGTCTGTTATAATTGGAGCAGACACAGATCTACTGCTCATGCGCATGAAGTGCTAGTCAGCCATTGTGACTAGGCACTGTTTCTGAGGCGGGTCTATTGCTCATGTGCATGAAGTGTTAGTTAGCCATTGTGACTAGGCACTGTTTCTGAGGCGGGTCTACTGCTCATGCGCATGAAGTGCTAGTCAGCCATTGTGACTAGGCCCTGTTTCTGAGGCGAGTCTACTGCTCATGCGCATAAAGTGCTAGTCAGCCATTGTGACTAGGCTCTATTTCTGAGGCTGGTCTAATGCTCATGCGCATGAAGTGCTAGTCAGCCATTGTGACTAGGCTCTGTTTCTGAGGCTGGTCTAATGCTCATGCGCATGAATTGCAAGTCAGCCATTGTGACTAGGCTCTGTTTCTGAGGCTGGTCTAATGCTCATGCGCATGAATTGCAAGTCAGCCATTGTGACTAGGCTCTGTTTCTGAGGCTGGTCTAATGCTCATGCGCATGAAGTGCCAGTCAGCCATTGTGACTAGGCACTGTTGCTGAGGCGGGTCTACTGCTCATGCGCATGAATTGCCAGTCAGCCATTGTGACTAGGCTCTGTTTCTGAGGCGGGTCTAATGCTCATGCGCATGAATTGCAAGTCAGCCATTGTGACTAGGCTCTGTTTCTGAGGCTGGTCTAATGCTCATGCGCATGAATTGCAAGTCAGACATTGTGACTAGGCTCTGTTTCTGAGGCTGGTCTAATGCTCATGCGCATGAAGTGCCAGTCAGCCATTGTGACTAGGCTCGGTTTCTGAGGCTGGTCTAATGCTCATGCGCATGAATTGCAAGTCAGCCATTGTGACTAGGCTCTGTTTCTGAGACTGGGCTAATGTTCATGCGGATGAATTGCAAGTCAGCCATTGTGACTAGGCACTGTTTCTGAGGCGGGTCTACTGCTCATGCGCATGAAGTGCTAGTCAGCCATTGTGACTAGGCTCTGTTTCTGAGGCTGGTCTAATGCTCATGCGCATGATTTGCAAGTCAGCCATTGTGACTAGGCACTGTTTCTGAGGCGGATCTACTGCTCATGCGCATGAAGTGCCAGTCAGCCATTGTGACTAGGCTCGGTTTCTGAGGTGGGTCTACTGCTCATGCGCATGAAGTGCTAGTCAGCCATTGTGACTAGGCACTGTTACTGCTCATGCGCATGAAGTGCTAGTCAGCCATTGTGACTAGGCTCTGTTTAGACTGGTCTAATGCTCATGCGCATGAATTGCAAGTCAGCCATTGTGACTAGGCTCTGTTTCTGAGACGGGTCTACTGCTCATGCGCATGAAGTGCTAGTCAGCCATTGTGACTAGTGTTAGGCGGAAACCTGTGCAGTTCCCTCTGGGACCACTGCAAAAGATTTAGGACTACAGGTGTTGCGATGAACCCACTTGGTAGCAGTCTGTACCACACAGATTCAATTGGTAGCTGTGGCTGAGCAGTCAGACTTCTCTCAAGAAAAGTTGGTCAGTATAGGGAGCATACAAGATAGGGTAATTCTCTGCAGCAAAACGAGTAAACACGCAACCAGGCTTTAGTATAAAGATAGTAAGTTATTTATTGATAACAGCACGTCTATGAAAAATACTAAAGCGGAACACGGCAAATAATTCAAAATACAATTACTCTGCAGAATGGAATAAGCTCAATCCCCTGAACCACACTATCGACAACTCTAGGTTCTACGGCACCACTTATTTTCAGACAGAGGTGTATACCTCAACCCAGATGAAACTCGAATATTTAGTGAGGAAGGGAGAGAAGAGAAAGGCAGGTAACGAAGTCAACACGGTTCGCACTGAAGCGGGTAAAAATGCACGGCAAGAAAGCATTAATCACACTAGATCATACAGTTCGGCGGCCAGGCCCACTCGGTGAGAGGCAAGGCACGATGTCCTGGAAAGTCTCTACGGATGATGCACTCAAGTCTTGTTTAGCAAATTGTTTAGCGACAGGTTGAACCAGTTCAGAACAAAGAGTGAATAAAGCTTGGAGGCAACCCAACGGAACGGAGAGGAATCAGATACCTCACACGAACCGATCGAAAAGGGAAACCAGGCGGTTACGGTACCTTGTTGTGGAAGACAGCTCCGACGGGGGCAGTTGTTCCTGGTGGTGGATGCACGACGGGTCTTGGCCAAGAGAAGAGATGCTCTCGTCGTCGAAGAGAAGATGTCCGGTGCACCACCAGGGAAGAAACCAGCCGCGGAGTGCTTCGTCACAAGGCACCACCTTTCGATCACGGTGCAGGAGTAGTGGCTATCCGGTTGCCGGGTGCTCTGCACGGGCAATTCGACCACTGCGTCCTGGGCGACCAAAAAGCACAAAGAAGAAGAAGACTGGTTGTTCCCACCAGCCAGGGAAAGAGCCTCTCCGGCAGGGAGATCTCTTCTGTCGTCGGGAGATTGTGAGACGATTCCGCAGGGCTCCACCAGAGGTGTCGTCGTGCAGGTCGAGTCAACGTTACCCTCGTCGGATTCTTTAGGTCCAGTGGCGACTTCCATAAGATCCAGTCCCAAAGGCCCTGCTTTTATGCAGACGTCCCCCATTCATTCAGCCTAGCTTGTCAATCAACACATGCTAAGTGGTGAGCGGGAAGGCTCACCACCTGGGCCAATCACTTCAGAGTGTGACCTGAGTTGGCAAGGCAACTCGGTCCAGGGTGTCTAAACCCCCTCCCACACCCCTGAGGTAACCCAGACAGAATGGCGCCACCTTCGCGGGTCTCTGTCCAGAGGCCCGCCAAAAGTGGAACAAAGGGCTCAACCTTTGGTTTAGGAGTCACAGAGAAAAACACAGACGCCATTTTACAACCCGAGTTCTGGCAGAAAATACCACTCGATAAACCCATTTAAGATAAGTAGATCGGTGGTACGTTGAAGATTAACGAAAAACAGTATCAATCCTCAACAATGGGACGAATCCCATAGGGTTATGCTCGGGGTCGAACATAACAAGTAGTTTCCACTGCCACCAGCCAAAACTCGACGAGGAGGGACGGGACAGTGCCCCCTCGAGTAACAGATCCAGGAGTAATCGTATTACCCCTACTAGCACGTCCACAATAAGATGGTTGGTACTAGTTCTGTTAGTAAATTTAGGTCTAGTAAAGCCAATGGTGACTTTACATGCCCGGGGAGACAGTAGTCAGTCCCCGGGTATGGAGTTTATGGTGGGGGGACCTGCTAGGGCGCCCCCGTGTCACGACACGTAGGGTGCAGAGTGACACACATAGAAAAACTTATGAGACCCTATGGAGTAAAAGACCCCATAGCCCATCGAACACATTGACATCTCAAAGGAATTACACACATTCATGTCCAAGAGTGAGAGGAAAAGGGTCACACTCTTGGCAGGATGGGAAAAACAAACTCCAGAAATCCAGCAAAGCTGCTGGGGGAGTCACTAGGTTAGGAAATTCAGCCTAAACAGAGAATTCTCCCTAACACTCGCCCCCCCCAGACTAAGGGACAGGAGGATTTAATCCACTCCTGGATGAATCTCATACCTCTAGTCGATGATATACATCCTAGAGAGACCATCAGCATTTTGGTGGTGACATCCTGACCTGTGCTCAATGGTGAAATCGAACCCTTGCAGGCAGATCGACCATCTCAGTAGTTTTGGGTTTTCCCCTTTCATTTGCATTAACCATCTCAAGGGTTGGTGGTCCGTCTGAATAACAAAAGTAGAACCATACAAGTACGGCCTAAACTTCTTCAGAGCCCACACGATAGCAAAGCATTCTCTTTCGATTGTTGCCCACCTTGTTTCAGGATCCTTCAGCTTGCGGCTGATGTAGCAAACGGGGTGCTCCCTACCTTTCCCATCCAGTTGACTGAGTA
Organism: Ambystoma mexicanum; assembly: GCF_040938575.1. Taxonomy (NCBI): domain Eukaryota; kingdom Metazoa; phylum Chordata; class Amphibia; order Caudata; family Ambystomatidae; genus Ambystoma; species Ambystoma mexicanum. Next base: position 1,450,737,568 of record NC_090924.1, on the reverse strand, counting down.
CGGCACCTATCCCTACATTGGAAGCGTCTGTCTGCACAATGAAGTGTTGGCGGTAATCAGGAGCTCTGAGTACTGGGGTTTGGCAAAGAGCCTTTTTCAGGTTTTCAAAAGCCTGATTGCACTCCTCGTTCCATTTAACCTTTTTAGGGAATTTGGGCGAGGAGATGACATTCAGTGGAGAAGCTATGGTCCCATAGTTCTCTATGAAATTCCTGTAATACCCGGTGAGGCCTAGGAAGGCTCTCACCTGAGTCTGAGTAGTCGGTGTTGTCCAATTTTGCACAGCTTCAATCTTACTGAGCAAAGGCCTTATTTCGCCACCGCCTACCTCATACCCAAGGTAGAATACCTTACTCTGTCCAATTTGGCATTTACTCGCCTTTATGGTCAGATTGGCTCGTCTAAGAGCCTGCAAAACATCTCTCAGGTGGGTTACATGTTCGTCCCAGGAATTGCTGAACACTGCTATGTCATCCAAGTATGCCATGCAGAAGTCCTCCATCCCGGTTAGAACTTGGTTTACCATCCGTTGAAACGTAGCAGGTGCATTTTTTAGTCCGAAAGGCATTACCGTAAATTGGTATAAACCAACGGGGGTAGAAAATGCAGTTTTCTCCTTGGCATGGTTGGTCAGGGCTATTTGCCAATAGCCTGACGTCAAGTCAAATGTGCTGAGGAACTTGGCGGCGCCAAGTTTATCCACCAACTCATCTGTTCTTGGCGAAGGGTGGGCATCAGTCGTGGTGACTGCGTTAAGAGCTCTATAATCCACGCAGAATCTAAGTTCTTTAGATCCGGCCTTTGGTACTAACACAACTGGGCTAGACCATGGACTAGTAGAGGGCTCTATTACCCCGAGATCAAGCATCTTGCTGACCTCACCTTTGATGTGGGTTCTTACGTTTTCTGACATGCGATATCCTCTGCTTTTGACAGGCAGACCGTCACCAGTGAGTATCTCGTGCTGGCCCCAAGGGGTTAAGCCTGGTGAGAGCGAGAACAGAGAGGCAAACTGATTCAACATAGACTTGCACTCTTCTTGTTGCTCGGGTGTCAGATTGGAGGAGAGATTTACTCCTTCAATGTTTTCATCTAAAGGTAAGCCTCTGAGGAGATCCGGAAGAGCTTCACTCTCTTCTTCTTCCTCGGCCGATGCTAGAAGCAACGCTCCTACATCAGGTCGTGAGACATACGCTTTAAGTCGGTTGGTGTGAAAGACTGTCGGAGCCTCCTTGGGGTTACCCAAGTCCACCAGATAGTTCACCTCGCCGAGCTTACCCACTACTCGGTAGGGTCCCATCCATTTATCTTGCAAGGCCCTCTGCCTTGTGGGGATCATAACAAGAACAAGCTGGTTTTGAGCGAACTCAACCATGTTAGCCTTTTGATCGTGCCAGTGCTTGACCAATTCTTGTCCAGCTTTCAAGTTATCGCTTGCTTCTGTCATCAGGTGCGACATTCTCCTCCGGAGACCTATCACGTAGTCAGTCACTCTGACTGGCTTGGGGGAAGGAGCGCTCTCCAACCCCTCCTTAATCAGGGCCAACGGACCTCTGACGGGATGACCAGAGAGTAGTTCGAAGGGAGAGTAGCCTACTCCCTCCTGAGGGACTTCTCTATAAGCAAAAAGAAGGCATGGCAATAGAAGGTCCCACTTACGCTTAAGGGGTTCTTCTAGAGCACCTATCATGCTCTTCATGGTTCGGTTGAACCGTTCTACCAACCCATTGGTTTGTGGGTGGTAAGCCGTTGAGAACTTGTAAGTTACTCCGCAGGTTTTCCACATGGCTTTCATGTAGTGGGACATAAAATTTGACCCCTTGTCAGAGATAACTTCCTTAGGAAATCCGACCCTAGTAAAAATACCAAGGAGGGCCTTAGCCACAGCCGGAGCTGTAACAGTCCTCATAGGAATTGCCTCAGGATACCTAGTAGCATGGTCTACTACAACAAGTATAAACCTGTTGCCTGAGGAGGTTGGAGGATCAAGGGGACCAACGATATCAATCCCTACTCTCTCAAATGGGACTCCCACAACGGGAAGAGGCACTAACGGTGCCACATTCTTGGACCCAACCTTACCAGAGATTTGGCAGGTATGGCAGCTTCTGCAGTGTTTTTCTACTTCGGCCCCCATTTTTGGCCAATAGAAGTAGAGTGAGAGCCTTTCCTTAGTCTTCTTGAAACTCAAGTGACCAGCCAAAGGAATCTCGTGGGCTAACTGCAAGAACTGTGGTCTGTTCTCTTGGGGTACTACAAGGCGTTTGTAGTCTCCAGGTGCAGACTCGGTTGGTTCACTATAGAAGAGGCCATCTTCCCAGTGCAACCTATGTTTCCCAGGCTCTTGCCCTTCAGCCTGAGTTTTTGCCTGACGGCGAAGACCTTCCAGAGTTGGACATTCTCTCTGTCCCTTACTGAAGTCTGCCCTGCTGGGTCCACCTTCTGCCAGTAACGACTGCAGCTCAGGATGGTCAACAGGATCCAGATCTCCAATGAGTTCCTGGCCTTCCATTAGCTCTTCTTCAGAGTCTAATTCTACCATACAGGGTTGTACTTCCCCCTCAGCCGCAGCTGGAGGTGGAGTTACGGGTGTGACGTTGGACAACCGCGGGGAAGTCCGTGTCGGCTGCATCGGAATGTGGGCTGTTGGTTTCGGTTTGGAAGTTTTAGGTTTCCCTTTTACTTCTGTGTTCCTAGAGACAGCGGCCGCCATTTCCAATGGAGCAGGAGTGATTTCTTTCTTCATCATCTCCCCGAGAGTACCGCGCAGGGTCCTCTCTCTTGCAGGTCTGGTTAGCTCCTGTAACCGTTTACTAGGAGGTCTGGGAGTATGCGATACAACTCCGAGAGTTTTTAAATCGTTACCCAACAGTACGCGTCCTGGTACCTCACTCTGTATGCTGACAGGTATCTTTACAGTCATGTCGTTACACTGGATGAGAACTGGTAATTGGGGAAGCATCTGCACAGGCCCTCCAGCTAACTTGGTGAGGCGTTTGGGTGCCTTAGCAACATCCTCAGCCTGAAAAAACGATTTATCCAACACAGTTATGCTGGCCCCAGTGTCCCTAATGGCAGGCGTCTCCTGACCATTCACCTGGACACTGTCCTTATAATACTCTTTAGTATTATCGGGGATAGAATTATAGACATCTAAATTCTGTTGTTCCCACAACCCCAGAGATACTAAAGAAACGCTGGCTGAGACTCCAATGGGTTCGTCAGCTAGCAGTAGAAAGTTTCCACTTGCCATTTGGACTTCCTCCTCTGGAGCGAAGGCTAAGGAGACAAGCTGGACCCCTGAAGGTTTACCCTTACATCTGGGATCTCCTTTCACGTGATCAGTCGAGCCACAAACAAAGCATTTCCCGAATGCTTTCTGGAATGGTGGCTTGTTCTGACCTCCTTCCGGTTTGGCACCAGAAGACACACTATTCTGCTGTGGTTTTCCCGGTGGCTTACCCTTCTGGTTTTGTTTGGGGCCCTCTTTGGAATGTGAGTTATTCGAATTCTCTTTTGAGTCTTTTTTAGGCTGTTTTCCCTCGTCCTTTTTCTGAGTTGCCCCAGAATCCTTGTGAGTAGCCCTGTTGGCAACCCAAAAGTCAGCAGCCTTAGCTAGAGCCCGGGAATCTAATTCCTTCAAATCAGCCAAGTGCTGTCTGAGCTCAGGAGAACAGGCATCATAAATCGACTCCAACATAAAAAGATTTTGCATACCCTCGTAAGTGTCAACTTTGTAACCCTTAATCCATCCCTCTAAGTTTTTCAACCCTTCACTCACCCAGGTAGCCCAAGGGGTACCATCATGCTTTTTGAGGGTTCTAAACCTCTTAAGATACTGGGAAGGGGTCTTCCCGAATCTAGCTATCAAAGCTAGTTTCACACTTTCGTAATCCGTCTTATCCACCTCCCCCAATTCCATTACCACATCAGTCGCAACAGGAGGAAGCCTAGAGAACAACCAGGGAAGCAACGCATTCCCGGTGATGTCCTGGAGCCCATGATTGTATTCAAACAGTTTCAACCAATCCAACACATCCAATCTCGGTTCGTACATACCCACTAATTCCTTCGGCATCCGGGGTCTTTTGGGACTGGAGCTCCTAGAGGAACCAGAGGAGAGAGAAGCATTTTCCATAGACAACTTTTTCCTTTGTAACTCATGATTAAGCTCTATTTCCCTGAGTCTTAACTCAGCTTGTTTCTGCTCAGCCTGGGCATTCATTCGTCTGAACTCGAGCTCTTGGTTTCGTTCAGCTTGAGCCAAGAACCGTTAATATTCTAATTCGAGCTTCATTTTTTCAAGTTCAAAATAAGCAGAATTACTCGTGGGACCTGGTATTGGCCCCGTAGGCACAGTTGGTAAGGCAGGTAGAGGAACAGGTGAGACAGTTTCGTTAGCCTCGCCGTCCTCGTCAGCCTCTTCATCGCTATCATCAGAATTACGATTCAGATCAACACCATTACTGTTATCTACAGTTGCTGGAGAGTTTGGTTCCTCTGAACCAGTACCCAGACTTTGGTTCGCCAGCAATCTCTCTATCAGTTCTAACTTCTTGCCTTTTACAGGAAGATTCTCTTGTCTACAGAGAGCTCGCAGACTCTCAGTATTTTTATCCGACAAAGACTCTTGGCTGTAAATTTCCATTGTAGACATGTTTTTTGAAAGTTGCTTTTGTAACGTTTTGTGGTTAGTCGTTCTACAGCGTCGAAAAACCCTCTAAACTGTATACTCGATACTAATCCCACCGCTGCCACCAGTGTTAGGCGGAAACCTGTGCAGTTCCCTCTGGGACC